>NC_140589.1:654514663-655139663 GCF_964204655.1 Triturus cristatus | reverse complement strand
AAGGCCCTCCTCCTGTATTATTAATACATGGATGGCGTCCGGACTCAATTTCAGGGTGTAATTTAATGTCTATCGTCTTATTGATTGTCAGGAGATTTAGTAGTTATAACTATTACATAGTATTTGTATAAATCCCATTAGACAATTTCTTTCTTCTTATGAAATGGCAACAGGGATCTAAATTTTGTAATTACTATACATCCATTATAATCATCCCAATGGACATTTTATCGGATACATAATATAGCCTTATAGCCCACCGTAGCGGGCTATACCGGCTATTAAAGGCCCGCCGCATCGTTAAAGGCCTGAGCCGAAGGCGAGGGACTTTAACAAAGCAGCAGGACTTTAATAGCTGGTATAGCCCAGCTGAGAAGGGCTATAAGGCTATTAGAACATTCTGCCACTAGAGGGCAGAATGTTCTAACAAATAAAACAACGCCTTTAGGGAGCGCGAGGCGATTCAATTCCCCTCAGGCTCCCTGGAGCCTTTGTTCACAGCCAGAGCTGTGAACAAAGAAACATTGGAATGTTGGAGCTCCGGACTTATACCAGCCATTATAAGCCCGGAGCACTCCATTGTTTTCAATGGAGCTTCCAACATTCCAATGTTCTAATATAGCCCGCCGTAGCGGGCTATATCGGCTATTAAAGGCCCGCTGCAGAGTTAAAAGCCCGAGCTGAAGGCAAGGGACTTTAACAAAGCAGAGGGACTTTAAAAGCTGGTATAGCCCTGCTACGGAGGGCTATAAGGCTATTAGAACATTCTGCGACTAGAGGGCAGAATGTTCTAAAAATAAAAAGAAGCCTTCAGGAAGCGCGAGCGGATTCAAATCCCCTCAGGCTCCCTGAAGCCTTTGTTCACAGCCAGAGCTGTGAACAAAGAAGCATTGGAATGTTGGAGCTCCGGGCTTATACCAGCCATTATAAGCCCGGAGCATTCCATTGTTTTCAATGGAGCTTCCAACATTCCAATGTTCTAATATGTTTTTCATACAGTTAACTAAAACCAAACAGCTCGAGCTCAAGCAGATAAAACATCGTGTAGGAAAGGCAAAATATCAAGTGAAACATACCTCCAAATCATATAACGAGTTAAATTAAATCCTGATTTTTTCACACAGTACAGATATTGTTCCTTCCGTATGATAATAGAAAATCTGTAAGATTTCACAAGGAAAAAATAATTTTTGACTTTTAAGTATCACAAAACCTGAATGTAAGTCATAGACAATCTATTAGATGTCTCCAACAACAGTGATTACTCTGAGCTTTAAACAACTCGGGGCCAGACGGAAAATAGCTACCCATCGAGCTTCACCTCTTACTGGCTACTGATTTCAATCATTACAAATATTAGTCAATGTTATTGTTAAAACCGCATATCATACGGTCAACTTAACCCACGTCTCACTTTGTATGTTAGGTGTAGTAATGCTATACCTCGACCCTTCTGTTTTGATGTGAGAGCATTTTGTTTATTTTAATTAAATTCAACCATATGGAAAATAAATGAATGAAGTGCATTTTACAGGATGACCAACACATGGTCTGCGGTGGTTCAAAAGGCGAAGTCTGCAGCCCCAGTTCGGAGTACTAGAAGCTCTTATAGATAGCCATCTCCTGCAATGTAAAATAGATGCCATTTGAGCATATTTATAATCTATATCGCTGCATATAAGACTAGAGGAGTATAATCCGATTTGTCAGAATTTTAGATGGCCTGGAGTTAATCAACTCAGGCTGGAACACAGCAACCACAGAGCATGCATTTTCATCTTCATCTTTGCAAGGGTAACATATGCATACAATTATTGACAAAAGTGTATTTAATCACTTAATCCCTCATGTAATCCCTAGATTAGATAGCCTCCCTAAAACACCCTTAGAATGATTTGCTAGCATTTATGTAGCAGGTGGATCTACTTTTTTCAATAATGTATTGTCCAGTGTGTTGAATGCAGAAAAGTACAATTACCACGTTAGTAAAGGTAGCTGTCACACTAAAGCTTTCAACTATCTGATCAATGTGGTAATTGTGTTTATTAGTCCTGGGCATGTTTTTCATTAAGAAGGCAGGGGCGTAACACAGGCCCCCACAGCCCCTGCGGAGCGGGGGACCCCAAGCTCCAGGGGGCCCCCTCAGCACACTGCTCCGGCCCGGGAGCTCCTGATTGAGCCCACAGGGGGTGCCTCCACTTACCTTGCAGGGGGGCCCTCTCAAGTTACGTTACGCCACTGTATGAAGGCCTCTTTTTCAATACTTTGTCTTCGGATCCAGCCTGCTGACTTGCTCCACTGAGGATCTACCTTCTCAGAAAATATCCAAGCCAGAAAGGTAGCTCTTTAACCAGAACCAATATGGACCTTGTACCTGACTCGCACCCCATTTCTGTCAGCCTTAAACTTAGCCCTTCAACGCCTCTTGTGACCAGCTGCCCGCTGAGGAAACTTTGTGCTTTTTGGTGCTAAAATTTAATTAAATCTTTAAAATTTCATATCTCTGGTTCCTATTGTTGGATTTTTTTTATTTTGGTCTAATTTTGCTAATTAAAATATTTTCTTTTTTTATAATTTGGAGTGTATTTTTTTTATTGTGTTATGTTTGCGACCTTCTAACTGTTTTGGTATTTCTAAATGCTGGGCATATTTTCTTAACTTAAGCCTGTCTGCTCTGTGGATAAGCCTGTCTACTCTATTCCACAGGACCAGAGGTTGAGTGCAGATTTAAATTATTGAAACCCTTTAACTGACACAACCCTTATCAATCCACTTTTTCACACCTTATAATAATGTAAAATATAGGTTATTTTTGTCTGCATGTGCCTTTTGGTGGTTAGGGTCATGGTGGGTCCAGGAGCCCAGACTAAGTAGTCAGACATTTTCTTTTTTTTATATTTCTTTTTATTAAACAATTTCGACTGAATCACATCAATTAAGTACAAGCAGGCGACTTCAGCATTCCTCGGTAATATCTTATACATTTCAAAATATGTTACAATTATCATATCCATACGGTTAAGTCAAGAGTCTCCTCATCAACTTGCTGACAAGGTGGGGGACATATATCACCTCTGTATTGGTTCCAGGCTCCCCATACCTTGCTCCACTTCCCATAAAAACTGACATTTCCCTATACATGCACCAGTCTAGATCTTCCTTCCACCTCCCCAATAGGGGTGGCCGACCAGCGACCCACAGCTGTGAGATGTTCCTTTTTGCAACCATAAACGCCGATGTTGCCCATTGCTTAGTGTACGTGTTGAGGTCTGTAGGATCCGAGACGTTTAGTATGCATCTCCGCACCTCTGGCTGCATGTCAACCCCTAGTACTGCCCGCATTGTGTGGTGGCTGTCTCTCCAATACGCTTCTATCCGTTGACAGTGCCACAGTATGTGGATGAATGTTCCCAATTCTCCACACCCCCGTCTACACTCTCCGCTTTCTGCCTGTCCCATACGAACCAATCCGGGTCCCGTCACATAGGTCCTATGCAGTATTTTAAGTTGCACTAATCTCAGCCTGGCCTGGATTGCCACCACCCTTGAGGAGGAGACCGCCTCCTGCCAGTCCTAGTCATCTAGTTCTAGGCCTTCACTGTTCCACTTTCCTTCAGAATCTGTAGTGGATCGCCCATGTTAATAATTAATTTCCTATAAATGAGGGAAATGGTCTTCTCTGGGATGTGTCCGTCCAGCACTCTAGCCTCCAGTGGGGAGGCCTCCGGGAGCGTCGCATTGCTAGGGATTTGAGTGAGTAACGCATGGCGGATTTGAAGATAACGGTAATATTCAGTATCCATCAAGCTGTATTGAGTTTTAAGGGATGCAAATGGCAGAACCGTGCCCTCCCCCCAAATGTCCTTGATTCATAAGATCCCTATAAGATCCCACTTATCAAAACCCCTGGATTTCCAGAGGCTCCCCAGTTTCTCCGAGTTCCACATAGGCGTGGCCAGCGTAAGTTTTCCATCCCATTTCCGGTGCCTATTGACAGTATGCCATGTCTGGATGGTGTGTGTTGTAGGGCCAGTCAGTGGGAACCTACTGGGCCTGGCGTACAAAGCCCTGGTATAGTCTCCCCCGGGAGCAGCCACCTATCCATGGCATATCCGGGATCATCTGGGCTGCCATATATCCCGTGATTGATAGCAGCTAGCTCAGACGCCCAATAATGCTTTTTTAGGTCTGGAAGACTAATACCCCCATCGTACCAGTTGAGAGTCAGCTTTGAAAACGCTATGCAGGGCCTGCCATCCCAGAGAAGTTTTCTCTGGACACTCTCAATTTCCTTGAAGTAGGACGTTGGGACCGAGTCCATCGTATTTTGGAGAGCATACAAGAAACGAGGGAGGGCCATCCTCTTAAAGCGGACCGCCCTTCCCAGCATGGAAAGAGGAAGGGACCTCCAGTGTGCGACATCGGTTTTAAGTCTCTGCATGGGCGGGTCCAGATTACGGGCGAAGGATTTGAGTTCTCTCCCTGTATCTCAGGCACCAGTCGCGACGCCCACTCTCTTCTGTCTAGCCACGCTATTAGCTTTCCTGCCTTGTCCCCTAGTTCATATACTCTGCCCTGGACCTCTCTACTCTACGCCTTTGCTCTATCCTTGGCAATGCTATTAAACTCGTCTTGCCTCAACTTCAGCAGGTGAAGGTTTTCAGGGGTCACTCCCGGGGCTATCTCCTCCTCTGATTTCAACACGTCCTCTTCTACCCTCGTCAGTTCTGCCTGTCTGTCCTTCGTCTTCCCCGCAATCAGGGTCAGTACTTCTCCCCTAATTACTGTTTTGTACGCCTCCCACCGGGTCTGTGCGGAATCGACCGTGCCCCCGTTTTCTTGAAAGTAGTTATCAGAAGCCTTAATAATATTCTTACGGGGGATCGGATCTTTCAGATACCATGGGTTGATTGGGGCTACCCTGCCTACACTTGTGTGATCCAATTCCATTCTAAGCCACACAGGGGAGTGATCAGAAAAACCCCGTCGCAGATGGCGAATCTCTTGGATAGTATGGGCCTGTGTTGCCGGGACAAGGATGTAGTCTATGCATGACAGACTGTGGTGTGTGCTCGATAAGTGTGTGTATTGTGCCCTGTCAGGGTTATGCGTCCGCCACCCATCCACCATCCCCACCGTTTCTAGAAAGTCTGGCAGCCACCTTTAGGTTTACGCGGCGGGTGCCTGTCAATCTCACCGGCCATCACCGTGTTGAAGTCTCCCTCCATTACCAGGATACCCAGTGGAAATATCAAAAAGATGGAGCCCAGATCCTTGAATGTGTCTGCTTGTAAACCAGGCGGAACGTAGATAGAGATGAATGTAGCTGCCTTTCCTTCCCATTGGCCCGAAACCCCTACGTATCTGCCTCGTACATCTGACCACGAGGCCTGTATTGTGAAAGGGAATGAGTTCTTGATTAGTATGCCCAGCCCTCGTGACCCAGAGGTGAATCCTGCGTCTGCCACCAGTTTGTACCCTCCTCTATGTAAGGCCATGCTTTTATTTCCGACTAGGTGCGTTTCCTGTAAGAGGACTACATTTGGGGCGTGTCTCCTAACAAATTGGCTGACCATCCCATGCTTAAGTTTAACCCCCAGCCCGTTTACGTTCCAACTGAGGACTCCTACCCCTGAACCCTGATTACCGCTCATTGTTGTGTCTTTGCGGAAGTTGCTCTAGCTCTGCTTTCCATTTTGACGGTGTCGAAAAACTCAGTGCAATAACAAACTCAACTTTAAAGAACATTACACGTCCCCTCAACTCCCCCCACCCTGCACCCCTGCTTACTGGGCCCGCCCATCACAAACTGGCAGAGTGCCTGTCGCCCTATACCCTAACCCTAAGGAATAACTAAAGGTAGTAACGAGGAGGTAGTCAACCCTCCGTCCCCCGCCCCCAAGACCCCTCACTTCAATAGCTAATTGTCCCCTGAATGTCTTTTAGTAGTCCACTGCTGCAATGCAATATGCCAATAGTTTATGTCCCTTCCTTGGGTCCATGACCCCTGTACCTGACCATGTTCACATTGTCCACGAGTCCGTTCGCCGGTCCTCAATCCTGCTCCTGCAGTGCTTGTTCCTCGCCTCTGTTGCACCCCACAAATCCATGGGCGAGTCTACTGTCCAACCAGTTGGCCGCCACTTCGAGATTATCAAAAAACCACGCTCTCCCCTCGATCTCCACACGCAAATGCGCCGGGAACATCATGGCATACCTAATCCCCTTGTCCCTGAGCTTTTTCTTGATGACGAGGAAGGTCCTGCATTGTTTCTGCACCAACTGAGTGAAGTCAGGGAAGAAGGAGAGGGTGATCGGCTGCCAGACGAGGGTCTATCGGGCAGGAGCTCTTTCCGATCGTTGCAGTCGTTCACTCTGTCGTCGGGACCTCTCCCACTGGATCCACGTGTTGCTGATGGGCCCCACGCTTGGGACGCCAATTGTTAAAAGGTAGCGGCAGTTGCAGTCGATAACCTTTCGAGTATTGCCCGGCGGTAATCGCCTCTTATACCATTCGATAATTAACCAACAAAGAGGCAGGCGCCGGAGACTGGAAGGCAGGAAACCAAGGTTTATTCTCTCCGGAGGAGAACACATCAGATCAGACAGCAAGGTATCGTCACGAGGTGCTCTAACCACATCTCTGAGGCCTGGCCTCTTATACACAGGTTTATGACTTTATTGCAGGTTTATCATGCATGGCACATTCTTGAGATCTCTTTGATACATGAAAGAACATCCTCAGAATCCCCACTTCAAGCTCGTTCCCACACATATCTACAGTGGAAGTCCCCACCCCACCCACAGTAGGAGATGGCTATCACACAGCTGGACATTCCGCCAATTCCTGGGGGTGTGTGCGACTGGTCGGGTCTCAGGGGGTGGGGGGCCTTGATCTACTGTAATCCCTTTGATGTGGGTTGTTTCCCTTACAGTAGAGGCAATAAACTGCATCCGCAGGGCTAGGTGATGGCCTGGGATCGGTTCGGACAATTGGGCGCAGAGGAAGGGGGTTATCAAAGAGATGTATGACCATGTATGGGATGTCGGTCAGGCGTGGGATGTGGTTCCATGGCAGGGTCGCGCAGAAGGAGAGGGTTTATGGCCCATGTATGAGAGAGCGGGGTGGCCGGCGCGCGGGGGATGTTCGCAGCGTCAGGGCGACGCGCTGGCGATCGGCAATGAGCAGGGAGAGAGACCAGGGTGCCTAAAATGGCTGCCGTGCGCTTTCCTGTGTGTCGCGCTGGGGAGAGACAAGATGGCGCAGATAATGTTCAGTTACGAGCTACTTTTCCACATCCTTCCTCACTGTAAGGACACAGTGCCTGCCTACCACCTTTCACCTTCGATCCAAACTCATGTGCGGTGTCCTACCTCAGCCCCATGCTCTTCAGCCCATACATGACCCCACTGGCCAACATAGTCAGATTGCATGGTTTCAACATAAGATCTTACACAGATGACACCCAACTCATCCTCTCCCTCAGCAATGCCCCTCCCACCACCAGGACCATCTTCCACAGGTGTATGGCAAGTGTTGTCGACTGGATGAAGAACAACTGCCTGAGGCTGAATACAGACAAGAAGGAAGGAATGATCTTCGGCAACAACAGCAATACCTAGTATGACTCCTGGTGGCCCACACACATACCCGCTGACCAGGTTAGAAACATCAGAATCCTCATTGATAACAAGCTCCTCATGAAATCACAAGTCAGTGCTGCCTCCTCTGCCTCCTTCCTCACTCTAAGTATGATGCATAAGATCTTCAAGTGGCTACCTCTGCACACCCTGATCCCCTAGGCCTGGTGGTGGGGTCAAAAACTTTTTTTTACTTCATTTTTGCTGCATATTTGTCGAGGATCTGTGAATCTGGGCAGATTTATTTTTTAAAGCACCAACTTCTGCACTATGCATTTGGATTAGAGGGGGCCTTTTTGGGCAGCTTTCAGCCCTGGGAACCACCTTCCCCTGGGGTACGGCTGATATTGTGAAAAGGAGGGTGGCCTCCTCCCCTGGCTAATTTATACCCCAGGGCCCGGCCAAGACAATGAAGGGTCATGTGCCCCCCCCAGGTAAATTTTAGCCCTGTGGACCAACACCCCCTAGGGCCCAGCCAAGACACTGGTGCAGGCAGGGAAACCTGTATTTGTTCTCGCTTGGTGGGAGCAATTTCGAACCCCCACCAAGTGAGAGCAAACACTAAGTTCAATCCCGGCAGGTGAGTGCAGGAAAAATGCTCCTGCCAGCTAGGAGCAGACTTTTCATCTGTTTCCCTCTTTGCTGTGAAGCGAACGGGGAAACTGATGAAAGAATTGCTCCCACCCATATGGAGCAGCATGTTTTGCTGCTGCCTCTGGGCAGGAGCAATGTTGGCTCCCGCTGGAGGCAGGGAGCCAGCTGGGGGCGCTGGGGCATTGGGGCTCCCCGCGGTCTCTTACAAAATGGAACTGGGTACCCAGGGTGGTCTCAGGACACCCACACTTCACTGGCCAGGCCCTGGCCAGGCCATGGGGGTTGGGGTACCCAGGACAATATTGGCCCAATATGTAGTGGATGCCCTGGGTGGGCTCCAGAGCACACACCATTTACTGGGTTTGTCCCATGGCCAATATTGTTCCCTTCTGCTGAACCCTGGGAGATGGAGTCCCTCAAGCTGAAAAAGGCCCATTGAGGGGGCCCATATTGGCCTAGAGAGGGGGGCTGTGTGCCCCCTTATAAATTTGTCTGAGCCCTGGGAGATGGGGTCCTTGGCGCTAGAAAGCAGCATGGGAAGGGGAGCTGCGTGCCCCCTCTTCCTTTACAATAAGGCCAGGTCCTAGGAGATGGGGTCCCCGGGGCCAAAATCCTACACGTGGAGGTGGGACCCCATACCCCCTCCCCTAAAAAAATGTGATGGGCCCTGTGGGATGGGGCCCCAGATGCGGAAATAAGCCTGTGGAGGGGGGGCGGGCTGCCTCACAGGTTAGCTGCCTTCGAGGGTTGGCACTAGCCCTGTTGCCAACCCTCGTCTTGCACAGCTGAAGGCCGTGAATGGTGTGGGGTTGGCTGCATTAGAGGAGTCCAGACCCTCTGCTGAATAAAAAAAACATTGAAATTCACTGCACAAAACAAAGGCTGGAGATGTGGCCGAGATGGCGGCAGAGTGGCAGCCTTTTTATAGAGCTCCACCGACTGAGGTCGAAAAACAGCAATTCCAGCGACCATGGAGAAGACGGTCGGGGCATAACTTGCAGGGGACCATGGCTGGCTGATTATTTGCCACCCTGCTGGGGATGACATCCAAAAGCAGAGAAAATCCCCCTGAGCAGCTAACGCCCAACCACGAATGCAAAGCACTGAACGTGTGGACCCCATGCTCGAAGCCCCGGAGGACATACTGAGGACTGACCTGGTGAGCTGCAGACCCCGGCAGGGACCGTGAACTGCCCCACAGGCATAATTAGGCAGCCCGACCGTGGGGAAAGCCAGGTCGGGCAGCAGAAGCACAGTTGGAGGCGGGCCCCAGTCATCTGTAGGAGCAGGTGGTTTTACCGCGGGCCTACACCCGAGATAGGAGCTGGGCCCTCTGACGATAAATGCACACATACTTGAAGAGAGGGTAGGAATGGAGACCTAACAAGAAGGAGAAGACGGTGCCTCAGTGGGGGCCTAGATTCGACGTCACAGCAGTCCCGGCAGGCATAGAGGAGGTGCCTGATAACATGATGGCAGCCTTCACCTGCTATTGAGAACCTGGGCCTAGTGACCTGAAGCCGGGTAAGGCGAAGAGAGACTGGTGTGTCTGGGCACACCGGGACATACAGTATGAAGTGGCACAGCCTTCGGGCACACAACATGGGATCTGTGGGGCTCAGTGGGTGCGTACCAAGGCAACCAGCTGGGTGAGGGTTGTGCGCCTTGGCTTGTAGAGGGCCCACTGGCAAGCTGTGGGTCCCATGATAGACTACCAGGCCCGTTTACTTATACCTTCCTGAGATGACATCCAAATGCGCAAAGAAGGAGACGAGCATCAAAGACCTCCTGGAAAAGCTGGGTTCCAAAAAAGCTGATGGGAATACCCCATATCTGCCGTCAGCACACATACAGGCGAGAGATATGGACCCACCAAGGACTGGCACGTAAGAGCCGGTCACTCGCCAATTTCTGGAACATTTATTTGGCACATTAAGGGAAGACTTTGCAGGGTTATGCCGGGCGGGAGGTTGCTGTTGACAAAAGGCAGGTCAGATCCGACATTGCTGAACTGGGCGGCTGCATGGGCTCTCTAGAGAGGGCCAGTGACTATAGAGAGGAAGAACTTAATGACCATGCGTGGGAGCTGCTGGCATGCGGGCATGGCAGTTGTGCCATTTGAGGGCATGCTAGTGGGCATATACCAAGATCTCTACCCCCTCACACGCCAGTGGCGATGAACTCTGCACCAGACACCTCCTATCTCCGTGAGAAAGGCATCAGCTATCGATGGGGGCATCACTTCCGGCTAACCTTCTTCTGGAAAAAGGAGACACATGCAGTGTGGTCCCTGAATGAGGCACAGGCTGTGCAGGGAATCGACCTGCATACTGAGAGGAATCTGGACCAGCCAACTGGAGAAACACTTGCATTGCCGACACCGAAACCGAGAAGGCAATTCCAGACAGGGAATGATACACGTTCACGGCCCTCTTAAATGGAAAGCCAAATGAAATGAGAAGCCCTCTTTAGACAGCTTTCAAGACCGCGATGATAGTGGAGAGATCTTGAAGGAGTAACCCGAAAGGTCAAACTAGACTGATCGTGCCTTCTCTGTTGCTGTTTGCTAGTCATCTGCATACACCAGGATGGGTCATGACCTCGGCCACTTCAGCAGAACCCCACCGTACACTACTATTCTTCGACTATTGTGATGTTCTGTCGACTGCTTCACAGACCATTACACTGCAGTGATATTCTTGCCCATTTTCGGACTGCTCTTTTGTTGTTCATCTCTTTACCACTACATTATTTTCTTGGCTTTCCTCTCTTCCTTTATTTCCTGCGCCTCTTGGATGCACCCTCTTCCAGACAGAGTTTGGGGATTGTATGGTCTCCCCTGAGAACTGGGGTATGTGGCATTTACTAGCATTGCTCAAAAAGCAGAAGGGAGCAAGGGGGAGTGTCCAGGAGTCCTTCTTTCTTGGGCTGGTCCCACCGACTTGCTTGGCATGCTGGGGACTCTGCTGGGGTGCCACTTGGAAATAATGTTGAGGCCACTTACTGGTCCTCCCCTTCTTAACGCGCTCCACAATTGGGGACCTCACATGGACTTGATTGGTCAGGCACCTCTTTTTGCCTCGCTAGCATCTGTCGATTCCCTCCCCTGGAGCAGGCCTGGAGGCGATGGTTGTCCAATGCCTTTGGAGAGAGGGCCCAATTCACAGCACACTTGTGCTCATTTCTTCTTAAATGGCTCCCCTTATGGTCTCGCTATTGAGCCTCAATTCACGAGGCCTTAATTCACCTATGAAACAGTACGCACTCCTTGCTCTGCTAAGGTATTCCCGATGTGACAGTTGCCTCTTACAAGAGACACACTTAATGCGAGCTGACTGGAAATGCCTCCAGTCGAGATGGTTTTATCGCCAATACTTTTCTTTAATAACAGGGAAGAAGGCAGGAGTAACCGTCCTGTCCACAACACACTTCCCCAGAAGGAGACTAAGTACTCAGGCAGGCAAAGGCGCTGCAAGTGGCGATGGGGTGACACATCTACATGCATGCATCCCTATATAGCCCAAACGACCACCAGGAGGCGTTCCTCAGAGAGGCTTTGAGCACCATCCTGGAATCCCCAGATGAGAACCTTATGGTGGGGTGAGATTTCGACATCGTGAGTGACCCTCAACTAGACAGATCCATGCAAAGGGTGGGCACTTTAAGACTCCACAAGACAGTGGCTGACTGAGGTAGGACTGGTGGACGTCTGGCAAAGACGCAATCCCACTGTTCTGGAATACATCTTCTTCTCAGCCGCGCATCAGACCTATGCCTGTATATATCTCTTCCTGATGTTCTCGCTCACACTAGAGGCACAAGACGCTGAAATAGGGATAGTGGCACTCTCGGCCCATTCTCCTACTACCCTCACCCTGCAGTTGACTGGAGACTTCAATTGCCAGAGGATGTGGAGACTGATGCACAAAATGCTCACATACGACTCAAATATTAAAGAGGTACAAGAGGCCATACAAACTCACTTAGACACCAACGATGATGGCCTAACTCCTGCCCCACTGCTGTGGGACACTTTGAAAGAAGTGATCCGGGGTCAGTTTACCGCAAAAGCAGCTAGACTGAACAAAGACAGGAGTGACAAATGGGAGCAACTGGAGAGTCACATCAGGGAGATAGAAGGGGTACACAACATGGTCCAATCTAGACGTCAGGTTCCACTGTGTGAAAGCAATGGAAAGCATTGGATTTCGACCGGGCAGAGCATTTTCTTCTGCGCACCAAACAGAGCTATTATGAGGGGGGAACAAGGACGTGAAACTCCTGGCACATCAAATCCAAGTCCAAATAGCTAAATGTTGCATCGCAGAGATCGATGGATGTCAAAGGGAGAGAATGCAAACTGAAGACCTCATAGCTGGTGAATTTGAAAACTTCTATACTGCCATCTATTCTGCCGACCCTCTAGACGAGAAAGCGGCAGCGGCCTATGTGGACCAGGTGCCAGTAGCCTCTCTGCCGGCTCCAGAGGCTGCTAAAACGGATGCAGACATTCAACCAGATGAAGTGATGCAAGCCATTCGGGAACTGGCTTCGGGCAAAGCACCTGGAGAAGATGGCTTTTCCTCTGACTTCTATAAACTCTTCATACCTAACCTTGTCCCACTGCTTACACATCTTTTTGTTTCATTCTGTGATGCCAGAGCCATTGCCCCTTCCGTGTGCATGGCCATGGTTGTGGTCATACCTAAGCCGGGTGAAGACCCGACACGATGCACCTCATAACGCCCCATCTCCCTGCTAAATGTTTACTTGAAAATATTCACTAGCATCCTGGCTGCCCACCTAGCACCATACATGCAGGGTCTGGTAGACTCAGAGTAGTCTGGCTTGATACCAGAACGCAGTTGCAGTGATGGGACCCGGCAAATGTGTCACCTTCTCAACAAGGTCCAGCGCTCCCAAACGGCAACCTTACTTCTATCGGTGGATGCCAAGAAGGCATTTGATCGGGTCAACTAGCCCTACTTATGGCTGGTGCGGGCCAGGTTTGGTCTAGGTATGAGGTTATTGAACTGGGTGTGTTGTACATACAATGAGCTAAAGGCACGGATCAGGGTGAATGGCGTTAACTCTCACCCCTTTAAGATCTTGAAAGGTACCTGGTAGGGGTGTTCTCTGTCGTCCTTGTTATTTGCTCTATATATGGAGCTCTTCGTGGAAGCGTATCCGCCAACATGGTGCAATCACTGGGATTCACATGGGTGACAGGGAACATAAGATCTCTCTCTATGCTGACAATGTTGTGCTCTTCCTTACTCAGCGGTTCACATCTCTACCTCCCATATATGGGACGACCCATGCAGGTAAGAGCACTGTGGCGGTGGGGCCAGGTGAGGGGGGATTTCGGCAGATGATGATGAGGGAAAATTGAATAAATAAATAATTTTCCCTCCTCATCATCTGTCCAAATCCCCGCCACCCAGGCCCACCGCTTCTACCTGCATGGGCCGTGGCTGCTTGTATGGGAGATAGAGGATTTTGGCTTGGTGTACGGCTTCAAAATTAACATTAAAAAAATGCAAGCTCTCAGCTTGACCATCCCCAAGACTGAACAGGCATGCATAGCGATGAAGTTTCCGTTAGTGTGGGCTCCAGATCGCGTCACCTTTCTGGGTTTGCAGATATTCCCTACAATTGAATGGGCGGTCAGTGAGAACTATGCTGTCCTCTGGATCAATACTCAAGCAGAACTCAAGCCTGGAGGAGACTTACACTGTCCTGGCTGGGCAGGCTGGCCGCAGTCAAAATAACTTTACTCCCCTGCATCGTGCATTTGATGCAGGCCCTGCCGTTACAGTCTTCCCCTCAGGTAATGGCTAAACTGCAGCACCTGCTGGTGGACTTTGTCTGGGGCAGAAAGAGAGTCCGAATGGCATACCTCCAGACATATTTGAAACAGGAAGATGGAGGGCTGGGTGTTCTACATCTAGAGTGATACTATCAGGCAGCCCAGCTGCGCTATATTGTCAAATGGTATAGGCTTACGTCAGAGAAACACTAGTGATTTATCAATCAATCAATCAATCATTGGCATTTATAAAGCGCGCTACTCACCCGTAAGGGTCTCAAGGCGCTGGGGGGGAGGGGGTTATTTCTCGTACAGCCAGGTCTTGAGCTGCCTTCTGAAGGAGAGGTGGTCCTGTGTTAAGCGGAGATGGCTGGGGAGAGAGTTCCAGGTCTTCGCTGCGAGGTAGGAAAAAGATTTGCCTCCGGCGGTGGCTTTGCGGATGCGGAGGACGGCTGCCAGGGCTTGTCCGGTCGATCGCAGGGTGCGGGTGGGTATGTAGAAGGAGACGCGGTGGTTGATGAGTTTGGGTCCTTGGTTGTGAAGGGCTTTGTGTGCGTGGGTGAGGAGTCTGAACGTGATCCTCTTGCTGACTGGGAGCCAGTGAAGCTTTTCCAGGTGTCCGGAGATGTGGTGGTGGCTCGGGACGTCCAGGATGAGGCGTGCGGCGGCGTTCTGGATTCGTTGGAGTTTCTTCTGTAGTTTGATCGTGGTGCCGGCGTAGAGGGTGTTGCCGTAGTCCAGGCGGCTGGTGACGAGGGCGTGGGTGACGGTCTTCCTTGTGTCGGTGGGGATCCAGTGGGAGACCTTGCGGAGCATGCGAAGGGTGTTGAAGCATGCCGATGTGACTGCGTTGACTTGTCTGGTCATGGAGAGGGAGGAGTCCAGGATGAAGCCCAGGTTGCGGGCGTGGTCGGTGGGTTGGGGACTGCTGCCTAGGGCGGGGGGCCACCAGGAGTCGTCCAATGCGGTGGGAGTAGGGCCTAGGATGAGGACTTCCGTCTTGTCGGTGTTGAGATTAAGCCGGCTGTCCGTCATCCAGTCCGCTACTTCCTTCATTCCTTCGTGTAGTCTGGTTCTAGCAGAGGAAGGGTCGTTGGTGAGGAAGAGGATGAGTTGAGTGTCGTCTGCGTAGGAGATGAGGTTGAGTCTGTGTTTGCGTGCGATGTTTGCCAGGGGCGTCATGTAGATGTTGAAGAGGGTAGGGCTGAGGGAGGATCCTTGTGGGACGCCGCAGATGACCTTGGTCGCTGTTGATCTGAAGGGGGGGGAGGCGGACTCTCTGAGTTCTTCCGGCGAGGAACGAGATGATCCAGTCCAAGGCCTTGCCTCGGATGCCGGCGTTGTTGAGGCGTGTGGTGGCATACCGTGTCGAAGGCTGCGGAGAGGTCAAGGAGTATGAGGGCCACGGTCTCTTCCTTATCGGTCAGGGATCTGATGTCGTCCGTGGCTGCAATGAGGGCGGTCTCGGTGCTGTGGTTGGCCCTGAAACCGAACTGCGAGGGGTCGAGTGATTCGTTGGTTTCGAGGAAGGTAGTCAGTTGAGTGTTGACGGTTTTCTCAATAACCTTTGCTGGGAACGGGAGGAGAGAGATGAGTCGGAAGTTCTTGAGGTCTGTGGGGTCTGCTGTCGGCTTCTTGAGGAGGGCGTTGAGTTCGGCGTGTTTCCAGCTCTCGGGGAAGGTGGCGGTGGTGAAGGATGTGTTGATGACGTCTCGGAGATGGGGGGCGATGATGTTGTCGGCTTTGTTGAAGATGTGGTGGGGGCATGGGTCGGCGGGTGATCTTGAGTGGATGGAGTTCATCGTGCGGGTGGTTTCCTCGGTGGTGATCGGGTTCCAGGCGTGGATGGTGGTGCTGTGGGGGGTGGGTTCTGGTGGTGGGTTCGCGTTTGTTGTGGTGAAGCTGTTGTAGATGTCGGTGATTTTGTGGTGGAAGAAGGCTGCGAGGGAGTCGCAGAGGTCTTGTGAGGGGGTGATGGCGTTGTTTTCGGCGTCGGGGTTGGAGAGTTCTCTGACGATGCCGAAAAGTTCTTTGCTGTTGTGGGAGTTGTTGTCAAGTCTGTCTTTGAAGGAAGATTTTCTTCCGGCGCGGAGGAGTTGGTGGTGTTTCCGGGTGGTGTTTTTGAGGGCTGACATGTTCTTGTCGGTCTGGTCGAGGCGCCAGGTTTTCTCGAAGGTGCGGCATCGTTTTTTGGAGTCCTTGAGGGTGGAGTTAAACCAGGAGCTTCTTTTGTGGTTGGCTCCGTTCGCTCGGGTCTTCAGGGGAGCCAGGATGTTAGCGCAGTCGGAGATCCAGCTCGTGAGGTTGTTGGCTGCTTCGTTGGGGTCTGAGGTGCTGGTGGGCGGGTTCTGGGAGAGAGCTGATGTGAGTTGGTCCGCGGTAATTTGGTTCCATTGTCTTCTCGGTGGTTGTTGAGCTTGGTGGTGGGTTGTGGCTTTCCTGTAGCTGAAGTGGACGCAGCTGTGGTCCGTCCAGGAGAGTTTGGTGGTGTGGTTGAAGGAGATGTGTTTGCTGGAGGAGAAGATGGGGTCGAGCGTGTGTCCAGCGTAGTGGGTGGGGGTGTTGACCAGTTGCTTGAGTCCGAGGTTGGAGAGGTTGTCCAGTAGGGTGGTGGTGTTGTTGTCGTCATAGTTCTCCAGGTGGAAGTTGAGGTCTCCCAGGAGGATGTAGTCGGCGGAGGGGAGGGCGTGTGGGCTGACGAAGTCTGCAATGTCTTCGCTGAAATTGGTGCGTGGTCCGGGGGGTCTGTAGATGAGGGTTCCTCTGAGGGTGGTTTTGGGGTCGCTGTGGATTTGGAAGTGGAGGTGTTCAGCGTCGGAGAGTGTGTGGCCGGTGTTGGTTGTGATGCGGATGGAGCTCTTGTGGACGATGGCGATGCCGCCTCCGGTGCGGTTGGTGCGGTCTTTCCTGATGATTTTGTATCCGTCAGGGATGGCTATGGCGATGTCGGGTGCCGAGGAGGGGTTCCTCCAGGTCTCAGTGAGGAAGGCGATGTCCGGGGCTGTTGAGTCGATGAGGTTCCACAGTTCGATGGCGTGTCTGTGGACGGATCGCGTGTTGATCAGGATGCACTCGAGGTTGTGTCCGGGGGTGTTGTTCTTGTGGGGTGCGTTGGGGGTCCGTAGGCAGGTGAATCGGCAGTTGCGGCAGGTAAAAAGACCGTGGGTGCGTCTCGGGGTGGTGCGGCAGCAGCCCGGCGCTCTGCCGGGGTTGAGTTTGGTCAGGGCGGCGGTGTCGTAGGTCAGGCGTGGAAGGTGTGGGTCGCGGTGGCCAGGGGTCATGGCGCTGGGCGCGGTCCAGGCACGGACGGGCGCAGAGGGGCTTGCCTTAGGCGCGCCCGCTGCGCACCTCCGCTGCGCGTTCTCGCAGCGACCGCCATATATGGGGGAGGAGGGGTCAGCTGGGAGGCGGGCGGCGGGAGGGTAGGCGAGGGAAAAAACGGCGGGAAAAGAGGCGAGGGCAGGCATCCATGTTTGGAAAGTACACTGGCTACCTAGATGACATCACTCAATTGGGGTCTACATCTCACCAGTTCTGAGCGCCATGATGAACGTATGGGACAAAGTGCATGAACCCTGTGGCCTCTATGTGCCTACGTCCCTCCTGACCCCTTTATAGGCCACTCGGAGTTTCCCCAAGCCAGGGAGGGAAATAGATATATCAATTGGCAGGAAGCCAATTGCTAGAGAATTGGCGACCTCTTTGATGTAGACGGGATAATGGATTTTCCCCAACTCTCCTCCGAGTATGGCTTGTCCAGAGAAGCCTACAGGCAATATCTTGCCTTGTGACACTGGGTCACGCAACCCCATATTCGTCCGTATGCAAGCCACCCACTAACAAGATTTTAGAAATGGTTTGTAACCGGGCAATCGAACAAGTGCCAGCTTTCGGGTATATATTCCTTTCTTACACTCACACAGCGAGTTATGTCCCCTGCACAGCATAGATGGGAATTTGAATGTGAACACACATTCTCCCTCTAGGAATGGCAAGCCATAATACACAGAGCCAGGGCCTCCTCCTGCAGCACCGCTAGGAAAGAAATGTTTCTCAAAATAACACACTACTGGTACTATAAGCCAGAAAGGGCAGCACGCTGGAAGCCGGGGGGGGGGGGGGTGGCTTACTGTTGGCAATGGTGTGGCCAGGTGGGCACTCTCTTGCATGTGCTGCGGCAGTGCCCGAAAATACAACTCTTCTGGGACTCAATAATATCTGATATAAAGGCGACTTATAATACAGATATACCTACATTCCCTAGCTATACCATCCCGTGACTCCCAAACGCCTTAACTTACCCTCTCAGGGTGTGCCGGGGAAGAACATTACCTTGGCACTAGGTGCAGCCAAGCAGGTGTTGCTTTCTAAATGGGGAACAGATGGGGTCCCAACTAGGCAAGAATGGCTATACAACTGTGGGAACTGGTTGACATGGAGAAGATAACGGCAAGCATCACACACTAACTCCCCCGTTTCAACAAAACATGGAGTTCCACTATAGAATTATTGTCAACTGAATTCACTGAACTTACCTGCCCGAGATACTTACGGGTACTCCAACTCTCCGGGACACCCCCGACGATGGACAGATGCACTCCAACGAGGCAACATTAAAATGAAGAGATGGCATGTTTCCCTCCCCAGACTACTTGCTTCCATTAGCTACTGAGGTTCCTCTCTTATTTTCCTTTCTTTCTATTCACTAATACTCCCTACTCTACCCTCTTTTGACTCTATAACGATTCCCCCCACTGCGATCGGATGTAGGTGGTGGCTAATGTTCTATTTGCAAAATTCAATAATAAGATTTAAACCATAAAAAAGGCTACACGGGTGTGCAGCTCCAATTACCATGTTCTCAACTCACAAGCCACACTACATTAACTATAACTCGCCATGTTATCATGCACAGTGTTCTCATAAATTATGTATTTTGAGATAAGATAATTGTATTTATGAATGCTGTCATTTCATATGTCATAAGTTATGTTAAATGAAAAGTCATAAGTAGTGCATCATGAAGGCACAATTTTTGGTTAATGTATTGTGGCTAACGAGTTGACAACTATAACTAAGTATTAAACTTTTTTTTTATTGAAATAATATACATATATCTATATAGTGGTAGGTAAAGCTTTATTCGATAAAAATATCATAAAAGCACAACATACAATACGAAATAAAAAGGATCAAGTAAAACATTTGATGAATTAAAAGGAATTGATCATAAGTGTATCTAAAAATGGAATATGTTCCAGAATAAGGCACTATGTACAAAGAGACACAAATTTCATTGTAAAGGGATTGGTAAAAAAGGATAAAAACCGGGTCTCAACAGCCTTTCAATGTGCAAAAGTGGCAAGTTTTTTTTCCTCAATAGCCAAGCGCAACCCAGATACTTGGCCAGTCCGCATACTACAATGAGAGACGAGATATCGGTTTTTAAGATACGCAACACAGTTACATAGTCTCTGGAGCCCAGAATTCTGCAAATTGGTCTCAGCCACTTGGATCACGCTCTTCTGTAAGTATCGTAGTCTTGCCCAAAACAATAAAGGTCGAAGTCTTGCAATGTCCTGAATACAATGTCTGCCTAGATCATAAAACAGTGGTTTTAATGGAGTTGATGTGGGAAGAGAAATAAGATCCCTCATGAATTTGTTCTCAGACTTAACTAAATCATGGATACTTTCGTGGCCCCAAATTTCAGCTCCATACATTGCGCAAGATAATGCTTTGGCCTCATATACCACAAGGGCCGGGGCCACTGGTCTGCTCGTAGAGAGATGTTGTTCTCTAATAATGGCACCAGAAGCCCTCTTGTGGCATAGGAGCATCTTAGTTAAGTGCGGACTCCACTTCATCCCTTTCGCGATCCGGATACCCAAATAATTGAAGGAGTCCACAATATCTAATGGGTTGCCATCCAAAGTAAAAACATTCCTAAAACGTCTTGGAGGATTAATTACCATTAATTTGGTTTTCTCAGTGTTTATAATCAGGCCATAAGATTTACAAAAGGTGCCAAACCTATTTAAAATCTTTTGTAGGCCACCTGGTGATTTTGAGATCAAGAGAGTGTCGTCGGCGAACAGGAGGGTAGGAATTTTTTCACCAGCCAGGGCTGGAGCATCGGCAGGGTCCTCTCTGAGAAGGTCCACCACCCCGTTAATGTATAAGGAAAACAGGGTGGGGGCTAATACACAGCCCTGGCGAACCCCCCTGTTCACCTTGACACTCTCTGTGAGCTGACCCTGGGCGCCCCATCTAATCTTGGCGTGATTATCCTCATGTAAAAGTATTAAAAAAGCGAGAATCTCTGGAGGGACACCTAATTCAGATAAAACCTGCCATAATCTTTGGCGAGGGATTAAGTCAAACGCGGACTTAAGATCTATAAAAGCTAAATATAAAGTACCTTTCCCTAAAACTACCACTTTCCAATAAATCATAAAAAATCTAAAAACTTGATCCATTGTGCCTACCTTTTGCCTAAAACCTGCTTGGAGATGGGATAAAATATTCATGTTCTCAGTCCACAGCTTCAGTCTCATAAGAAGAACCCTGCCAACCACCTTCTGGATCACATCAATTAAACTGATAGGCCTATAGTTGGCAGGATCCTCCTTATTACCCTTTTTATATCTGGGGATTACTACTGCCGCTTTCCAGGACTCTGGTACTATAGAGCCCCTGGCTATGGCATTCATTATAGCAGAGATAAACAATGCCCAGGGTGCTGGATCATGCAGAAGCAAATCTCCTGGAAGGCCGTCTGGACCTGCCGCTTTGCCAGGTGCAATACTTTTTATTGCCAGAGTGACTTCCTGGATCTAAAAAATAACGTCAGGTGGAAAGATTGCGGCAGGGGTCACACTGTGCTCTTCCTCATAATCTAGAGGGGCAGCCTCTCCCGCATATATAACAGAGAAATGCTTAAACCATTGCAGCTCTGTTATGTGGTTCGGGATACTTGTCGTTTTGGCCCTCTTCCCTCTATTTACGAGGTCCCAAAAAACAGTGGAATTCCTATTCAATGATGCCTCTTTAAGCTCCTGCCAATAAGTTTCCTCCCATTCCCGTTTTGCGACAACCAGGGATCTAGAGTATTCCTGTCTTGCTCTTCTAATCATACTACTGTCTCGCTTCTTTAGGGCTTTTGATAAAGTCAATCTTTTTTCTCTGCAGGATTTAGAATACCATGGGTTCGATCCTTTCAGTGGTACCCCTTTGCGGGGTTGATTCCCCTCTATAATAAAAAATTTCCATATCTCGCTTATAGTGTCTCGGTAAAGAGAGGGCACGAGTTGAGAGTCTCCCACTGTATTTTGGACCTCAACAAGCTCCGCATTTTTTCCCGTCAGTATTTCCTTAATGCTTTCCATCTTACCCTCATGTTGTGAAACCCCATGCCATTTAAAGCGTCTGTTACAACCTGCCAGCAACACTTCTTTGGTTGACATCAAGGGGGGTTTATTGATCTCATACTCCGGGGACAACCAAACATCATTAATTTGTAGGCACAGTGGATTATGGTCGCTTTCTATAGTGTTTTTTACGACCATATCCACAACATTCCCCCAGAAGTGAATATCAATGGGAATGTAATCAATGCGGGACAGGGTAGTTAGCCTATTATATGTATATGCACCACCCGTGTCTGATCTGGACCTGCCATTCACTGCTCTCAAATTGAACTCCTGAGTAATGGCATTCATTTGTATTGCCCTTTGGGACCATTTCTTAATAGGGGGCAGCTCGAGGGGCGGAATGCCCCATCTGAGGTCGTCCTCATTGGTCCCCATTAGATCTTCGGAACAAAGGGGTTCAAATATGCAGTTGAAGTCCCCACATACAATGATGTTAGAGTGGGGATCGATGAGAGTCATTTCATGTTCCAGATCAGATACTGTCTGGGAAGCCTGACCACCCACAGTCCCTCTAGCATAGATGTTGAATAGCTCTAAAATTGGACCCCCTTGTGGGCTTTTTATAGTCAAATGTAAAAGGTCAGGGGAGCCACTATTGTGTGCCTCCACTATCCAGTTGTGTGTTATATTGACCCACACTAGTAGTCCCCCCCGATGGTCGACCTTTCCCTTGACTTATAGCTGGTTTGTAGTAGGTGGTGTATCCAGTTTTATAGAGGGGGGTAACGCTCCATGTTTCCTGGAATAGGCAGACATCGAAAGTCCCAATAAATTCCTGCCATTCCGGAATTAAAAGGTTTTTTTGGGAGCCCTGCGATGTTCCAAGAAACAAAATTTAGAGATGCCATGGAAAGGTGGGAATTTGTAGTTGCTTGATTGGTTAAAGACATCTCACGAGGAGATAAGGACTCTAGAGGGGATAAGGACTCAGGAGAAGTTAATATAGATACTCTAATAGGGTCAGAATGGATAGAGTCTGTATCTCTAGTACGTCCCTGTAACAGTTCTTGATCCAGTCAGTCCACCCCATTCAAGTTTGAGTCTTCTCTCTGCGTCCCTACTTTACCCTGTTGCTCCCACCCTGGAGAAACCCAGAGCGGAGAGCGCCTGATCTGTATAGAAGAATGATCTGGTGAGGATGTGCGGAATTCCAAAAGCAACAGATTCTCAGCTAATGTGGAGTTAGCGAATAAAAGCTCAATACAGTCAAATTGTCTGGTGTGGAGAGAAATTCTTCTTGCTCTAACAATGTCTTCTCGGATTATTGACCTGCATCCTCTGACGTGCCTAAGCCAATGTATAGCTTTGTTTTTAACAGAATCCTCATTTTCATAGGCTTGAGTACCAGTGAGTCTGGGTACTTTAACCATATAAGCTATTTTCGCATTGTCCAATAGGTGGCCAGGGGTTAAATTGGGTGTGGTATTAACTTTGGGAAGAGCCTGGGCCTCCTGGTGACTAAATCTCGAGGGGCCTACAAATTTTAAAGTGTTTAAAATATTAGGACAATCATTGTGGGTTTTTGAGCACTTCACAATGTCCGTATATGAACGATTTTTGACATTATCAGAAGCCAGTAACTTTTGTGTTGGCTCATTTCTATTGGAAACTAAATGTGCCCCCCCATGTGATGTTGGCGGTGAATTATTATAGGTTGGTGTCGGGGGAGCTAGTGGTGCCCGGTTTGCAGAGTGACATGTAGGGTCAATAGACGTAGATGTTAGTGGGACCCTCCTATTTAGTTCCATCACTATTTTTTTCAGAGATTCTACCTCTTTCAAGAACAGGTCAATTTTCCACTCAAGAGTCTCTCCCTGCGTGTTATGTGTCTTTACTGCTTTATGGTCAACTAGGCCATTTTCCTGGCATTCTAGGGGAGCGGGAGCCTCCTCATCTGAAACCCTCCAGGATTGAAAACCTATTTGAGCATGAAAGTTCAAGCGAAGCAATAGGTGAGTGTATTTCAGTAGCAGATAATGACTTTGAGGAGACCAGAATTTCTCCCTGGCAGGTCTCCGATTGCCCATTGGGTGTAATACAGGGAAGGGCTTTGGAGGATACTTGTCTATTATTTTTAAACATGTTTGGAATCTTGCAATTTTGGTTGCTAGCTAAAGGTTCTCCCACTGGTGCCACTACTGCATCTGAGGTTGCCCTGGTTTCCTCCAATATCACTTGACAATCGTTAACTATTGTTTCAATCCTCTCCAATACACAATTGCCAGCAGCATGATTAGCTTTCGTAGCCTTTTTCCCCTTTTTATTCAAACTACTTCCACCTCCTTCCATAGTCTTTCTTTTGGCCATGCGTATATAGTGCGGAGGCTAATAACAATGAATAAGCCGATATTAGCAGAACTTTCGACGCTTTGTTAGCAAGTTATTGACCTGTCACACTGTGGAGGGAGCCCTGGTTAGTCGAGGGAGGAGCCACAGCAGCACTTCCAGTGGGGAAAACTAAGATCACAGTACCTTCATGGAGCGAGCAGGATGAAAGAGAACAGGCCCAGCCCAGCCTCTACCAGCCCCGGACGGCCACAGACGGCCCGCCCTTTGCTCGGGCTTAGCTTATATATATATATATTCAAAGCACCCGCACCAAACACTAACCCAGAGAGCACCCATACTTAGAAAACGGTAGCTAATTCGATTTCATAATTGGTTTCAATTTCTTAATTGTCTACTGTTAGCATGTTTTGTAGTTTGTATTTGCCAACACATAACAAGCAACATGTGATACTGGATCTTATTTATTAACTTTTATGTTTACAATATGACAGATTATCATGATCGAGGCCTGAGTTTAGCCAAAAAGCATAGATCTGGTCACTGCAAGGAAATAAATTGCACTTTTTTAATCGATTTGTGCATGCAGGTGTGTCCTACAAGGACATGTTAGATATTCTCACACACAAGTGGAGTGCAATCTCACCCTCAACTGGATGTCCAGTACCTAACTGTGGCTCAAACTAACCAAAATAGAATTCAAGTTATTTAATAAGGGCACCAATAACATGTACCCTGATAGTTTCAACAAGGTCCAATCACTGAGATTCACCCTAGACACCAACCTCACCCTCAAGGAATGCACCGCCAAAAACACAAAGATGGCCGGATGCTACCTCTCTCTTCTTAAGAATATCAAACTGTTTCTTCCAGAAAATACCTTCAGGACTGCTGGTGAAGCCCTAATACGTTGGCATCTGCATGGTGTAGATGCGCTACACCATGGCCTCCCAGGCACCACACTGGCATCTCTTAGCGGAATCTTACATACCACAGCACGTCTTATTCAGTGTCTGAAGAAATATGACATCTCATTCATATTGTTGGAGCTCCATCGACTCCCCTTGCCAACCTGCACCATCTTGAATATCAAAGCCATCAGGACCAGCCCCCTGCGTACCTTGCAGACAGACTCGCCATCATCGGTGCTGGCTCTCGGCACACAACAACATTCAGGATGCCATCAGACTGTGATATTTAATGTGTGACTTTGAAATCAAAGTATTTTTAAGAAGTGTAATAAAGAAAAACACAAGGCAGCAGGGTTTTACATCCTGGCTCCTAGGATCTGGAACAAAACAAAATTACTGAATCTATCAAGACCCCCACAATGCTGCTCTAATTTAGGAAAGTTGAAGACTCACCTTTTAAAGGACAACATTTCACAATACATCAACTGTCCACAAACCAGCTACTTCTCGTATCACTGCTCAACTGCCCAGGACAGCCATGGCCCATGAAAGGTAAAAGAAACAATGTTCCCTGAACTATGGTACAAAATCCTCACTGTGTGTTGCAGTATTTTCTTTTCATGGCAAATAAACCCCTGCTTCAGGATGTGTTTCTTTGAAACGAAATAAAGTACTGAGAAGGCTGCCCTGGAATGGTAGACCAACCAGCTATGCTTTAGTGACAACTGTCCTTCTACCATGTGGAAGAAGCACTTTCATCATGTATGCCCCACCAAAGCGGTAGGGAACTAAACATATGACAGGTTGGTTGCTTCAAGTCAGGTGGTCGCAGACATCTGCCACCCCAGCGAGCTGCTCTACCATACACAAAGGTCTAATTCACCCCTAGACCTTTCTGCTGTGAGGCATGGCAATAGGTTGCAGCCTTTTTATCGCGCAGTATTATGTTGACCTCAATACCCTGCCTTTTCTAGTGCTTCACGCTGCACTGCAAGTCATACTGCAAGTTGTATTGCATAGGACCGCTGGGGTCATTACAATATCTTTAAAATAAACTGGACCCTTTTGTTCAGCCTGAAAGTTTATAGCAGGTTCACTATAAATGCATTCTTACATACTGATTATATTGTCTGAGAGGCACTGTATAATATATCAGTGGTAGAATACAGTATGTAGGCATGTGTGGCAAGGATTAAGACACATTTCTAACCATGGTTGGTTTAATAAAAACCTTTAATTAAACAGTCCTAAATCACATGTAGCAGCCATTGATTGATTCAATAAACACATGCTTTTATCAAATATTACTCTACAGACAGGTTAATGGTCTTGGGATTCCAGTGCCATCAATTTGCAGGGTTAGTTGATTTGGTAGGCAAGTTGTTACAAAGTCCTGGGCAGATTTCATCACCTTTTCAGGGCTCTACTGAGCGTCTTTAAACCAGTAGATGGACCATTTTGCAGCACGAAT
This sequence comes from Triturus cristatus, assembly GCF_964204655.1. Lineage (NCBI taxonomy): Eukaryota > Metazoa > Chordata > Amphibia > Caudata > Salamandridae > Triturus > Triturus cristatus. The sequence goes on along the minus strand of NC_140589.1, from coordinate 655,113,518 downwards.
TCTGCTTGCCCAAAGTTCCTCAAAAGGCTTAGCCACATTACAGAAACTGCTTAAGTTAAATTTGAAGTTCTGTTCATTTAAACTTTTTTTGTTGTCTTTTCAGTTGCCAAGACTTTAGTTGACGTTCCGGAGACAGGAAAGGTAGGTATTTCATAAGATTATGTATTTATGTATTTACTGTGAATATGACAATATCATCAGTATATTAACTTGGAGTGCTCTTAGAAGCGTATTATACTAAAGCCTTCCAGGTGCGTGCCTATGACCCTGTAATGAGAAACCTTAGCCTGTCCCACTTTCTCGGCTTTCTTTTGTCTATTTATGTGGGTTAGTATATGGTAAATTGCAGAAGAAGAAATTCAAATGTGAACTCTGTAAGGACAAGTACAGTAGAGTTCAGTAAACTGGAGCAGCAGCGTCCTTCTGCTGCATGGTGTTTATTAAAAGTCCTCCGCTCCCTAATCCCCTTCCTTATTGCTTAGGTGATTAGTGCTTCCCAGCTAGAAGTGCTGTAGAATGCAATAGACAATTTAGTACAGAGGGGAAAAAATCTTTAAAAAGTCATTCGAGCATTTTATTGCAGTAGGGCAAATCTACTGCAGGGACTGGGAACTCTGAAGATGTTCCCTGGTGACATGGAAGATTCCTTAATTATTGTCATTTGTATTTAGAAGAAACTATTTCAGACTGTGCAGAACGCGCCAGTTGCATTGTGGTTGTAATTATGCTTATTTGGAAGGGAAAGGTCATTGTTATACACTTACATGGGCCTCTTGCAATATGTACTTTAGTTAATAGTGTCCAAATTGAAAGCAATAACATTAAGAATCCCATCAATGCTTCACTGGGGTTTAGCGAGCAGTAATAACTGGGGGTGGGTGTAGACACTATCATTTACTCTACCATGATCCCAATAAGTATCAGTGCGTGTTGGAAAGATTTGTTGTCATGCAGTCTCCTGCTGTGATTGTGTGTGCTGTTGCTCAGTCTGTGATGATGTGCAGGCGGTGCCGGGGCGGTTTGTCATGCACACAGGCTCTGCTGGTCCTTGCGGGGCCAATAGTCATTAACAAATCCAGAGCATATCATAAACATATTGAATTGGAGGCCTGCTGTGCATAATAATTGCTTATTTAATGATATTGCTTATTTAACAATGTTCATAAGACGTATTATTGTGTATATCTTGTTTTTCAGGGGAATACTTCTTCTGACACCAGTTCTACTGTTGATGCACTTAGGGCTAGTGATGGTGGCATGGCAGCACCAAGAAAAATAAGTGTCAACCATGGATTCGTGGTGTGACTTTCAAGACATTTATTTCTACAGATTCATAAGTTGGCTTAATCTTCTCATAAAAATGGATTTGTATTAATTGTAACAAGAGTGGTATGGCATACTTACACCTTATAGTGAATACCACTAGTATCTAATTGAAGTTCCATTGAAAAGACATACCTGAATCATGGACACCTAACACAGGTCACAACAGACACAGGGCCCAGGTGATCTGCCAGCTGCTCACATGAACACAAAATGAACTGCCTGTTGCAGATGACACCCAAATAACTTAAGCAATCATGATACAAGACAAATGCACACTAAAGCACAAACACCCACATTATATGGTCAGTATACAAATTAAAGAGGTAAGTGCACTGCCTCAAATCATATAGCTACACTAGCATATAGCATTCAGAGCAACACATAACTGTACACCATAGCATGCCACGCTACTGATACATAGCACGCAGCATTTATATCACTTTCTACTATGAGCACTTCTGCATGTAACATTGTGTATGCAAGCAGTTGAAAACACACAGCAGAGGACGTTAAAAGGCATAGCCGGGAAACATTGTGGCTACAAGGACCCACATTCAATAAAGATTTCACTGCCGGGTGAAACAGCCTTTAAAATGGTAAATTGATGCTATCTTTTGAATCCTGTGGTGCTCCTGAACAAAACATTAGTAAAGGAGGAGCTAATTCAACAAGAAAATAAACCCTAAACATCGGTGCAACCACAAATGCATTATACCACTAAAATCCCCGTGTCCCACTCCCCATCACAGTTTACAGAACTTCAAAAAATAATTGTTATTGTTGGTTGAGTCCATCCTACTTTAGTGACACTTGCTCTTAGCAAAGATCTTTGATGGTTTGGGTCCCTTCATTCTGTTTACTTTGTTTTGCTGGGCCATGCCATGGAATTAGGCCGGGGAAGTGCTAGTTTTTTCTTCACCAAACAACCAGCAAAGCTTCCAAGGTAGACAATTCCACCAAGGGTTTGACCAACCTGCATGTTCAGTGGAAAAATACTGGGTCTTGTGGCCACAAATTGTGTGGTTTAGCATGGTTAGTTTCAAGATGGTAGTGCCAACCATGTCTCTGGATTTTGAATGAGAGCAGGAAATCTAGCGTTAAATGCGTTCTTCGCCAGCTGCTCCGGACCACCATCAGCATATATTACAAGCTGGTGTAACCTGACTTAAAATCAAGAATGCCAGGTCTCATAAATCTGCATTACACAATAGATGTTAAAGGATCAGCACAGCTTTCTATATGCAGTTACCAGCTGAAACATAAAAAACTATGTTGAAAGTTGTATCGATGGATATATATATGTGTGTCCCACATTTCTGACAACATAAATGTGAATAGATTTGGCATGGCTGTAGTGGACCCTCTTTTCAAACTTCTCATTATTAGTTATAGTCCAAGAAGTGGCGCCACTCAAGGGCACAATTTGGCAACTGCAGCATTGAGAAGAGGGACTGTACATTGCCTGATGTTACAACCCATAAATCTGCAAATGCTAGATTGCCTAATCTGTTAGAGGTAGGATACTCAAAAACATATCATCAATGCACATGTGTGTGGCTATAATTGATTTAACACCACCTTCTCCAGGATCATGGAATATACAAGAAAGATGATTTCCTCTGTTGCTGGGGAGGATGTTTAAATATCACTCCTTAGCAGTATTATACACATAGGGGCAGATTTACAATAACTGGCGCATCCCTGCATATCAGCAGGGATGCGCCAGTTATTGTGCGTCACGGCTCCGCCACCATGGATGTGCCGCATTTACAATGCGGCGCACCATGGGCCAAAAACGGGCAGATGCGTGACGCATCTATGCCGTAAAGGTGGCGCATTGCTGTAGTTGCGTCGCAAGCGCGACGCAGCTCCAGCAAGGCTCTGGGGTGCCCTATCATTACAATGCTGTGTCAATCCTTACACCTGCATCAGGCAGGCGCAGGGTTTTGACGCAGCATGGGCTCAAAAGTGACTGAGTGAAATCTTGTAGATTTCACTCAGCCACTTTTAGGAGGCGTTCCTGCGACGGAACGCCCCCCCCCCTGCGCAGGAACGCCTACTTCGCAGGGCTTTACAACGTGACGGATCTCCCAGATGCGTCACATTGTAAATACCCCACAGCCTGGCGCTGGTTTTGCGCCGCCGCTGCGTCACAAAAGTGACGCAACGGCGGCGTAAAAGTGGCGCAAGTCTAACATAAATCTGCCCCACAGTTCTTGCTTTAATATTGTTGGAAATGGCTCTTTCTTTCGGATCACCCCCAAAATGTTTGCATTCCTCCTCCCCGTTTTGCTGAATTAGGTTTTTTTGGCTTTAGGACTCTGAGCACTTTACAACTGCTAAACAGTGCTAAAGTGCATATGCTCTGTACTCTAAACATGTAAACATTGGCTTATCCACAATTGGCATATTTAATTTACTTATAAGTCCCAAGTAAAGTGCACTATATGTTCCCAGGGCCTATAATTTAAATGCTACTTGTGGGCCTGCAGCACTGATTGTGCCACCCACTCAGTAGCCCTTTATTTATATATGGCTCAGGCCTGTCATTGCAGAGCCTGTGTGTGCAGTTTAAACTGCCATTTCGAGCTGGCAAGTTAACCTATTTTCCAGGCCCAAACCATCCTTTTTTCTTACATATACGTCACCCTTAAGGTAGGCCCTAGGCAGCCCGATGAGCAGGGTGCAGTGCATTTAAAAAGTAGGACATGTACTTTTTATGTTTTACATGACCTAGTAGTGAAATAATCCTAAATTCATTATTCACTGCTGCAAGGCCTATCCCTCCTATATGTTAACATCAAGATTGCCTTAAATATCTTTTAAGTGCAATTTCCAATTCGGGAACACATAGCGATTTGGAGTATGATGTCTCTGGACTCACAATTTTAAATCACAACCTACAGTGTGGCCGGATTTTAAATTGTATGTCTGAAAATGCCACTTTTAGAAAGATAGTCATTTTCTTACTTTGATCATTCTGTGCCTCTGCCTATCTCTGAATAGACGTCTGGGTTGGGTGACAGATGGGCTTTGTGCATTCTCTCTAAACTGTCACAGAAAGAGAGCTGGGGTGTAACATTTGCATCCTGATGGCCCTTTACCAGGCGGAAGGGACTTCCTGTGGTAGATTGGGAGTAAGGAAATTACAATTCAGGCTCCTGAATAGGGCTATGCCAGTCCCCCACACAAAGAGCTGCATACCCTCCTGTAGTGAGTCTGAAGCCAGGGTAGGAAAGGCAGGGACCTTGTGTCTTCCCCTTTTCAAAGGCACATTTGGGTATAAGTAGTGGACCCCTGACACCACCAAATCAGAACTTTGCTGGAACCAATAATACTCTGCCTGGAAGAACAGCTGTTAGCTATGAGGGGACTGCCGCTTTGCTACCTGCATTGCTGTGTTGGCCTGCTGCCTGCCTGCTGATTGCTGTGCTGTAGGAGGTACTCCTACATTGCTACCTGTTCTGTAGTGCTAACCTGCTGCTTCTTCCCTGAGAATGAGAGGGACTATACCTGTTCTCTATATCCTTGAACCAAAGATTCTCTGAGGGCTTATTGGCTTGCCTCCTTGTTTCTGACGTCTCAGGGACACAAAAGACGTCTTGTTTGTGTTGCTAGACTCTTCAATCTGTGAGTCCTACCCTTGCCTGAGGTGTTCCTCTCCACACCTGAGCCTCAGATGGGAGTGCTGCAGCTGTTTTTTTCAAAAATCAATGCAGTGTCCCCTTTACGCTGATAGGAACCGATGCAGTGTCTTCTGATGCAATGCCGGTGTGATGATGACCCGGGTCCCCACTGCAAGGTTAACCAATGATGCAGAACTTATCCTTCGACACCGTCTGTGAGGCTCGATGACGACGCAGTGCCGCACCTTCAACAACATCTTTGAGGCATTGACTCGACTGTGTGGAAAGACCAAGTCATCGTGCTCTCTACTTCACCGCTGTGCTCCATGCAAGGTACTTTTTTAGTGGACCCTGCATGACTTCTGTAGCCAGCCTGCCCTCCATTGTGGTTGACCGGAACTTTGGATTTATACCGGTCCCTAGCAACCTCAAGTAACTGTCTTACCTCAGTGACTTTTTGGCACTGTTTTTGCATTTAATCTGTAAAAATTCATGTCTGGACCTCTGCTTATTGGAGTTTTGTCATTTTGGTCTTGTTTTATCCAGATAAATATTGCCGATTTTCCTAAACTGGTGTGGGGTCTTTTTGTGGTGTTTTCAGTGTGCTACTGTTGCACAAATACTTTACACATTGCCTTTTAAACCTGACTGCTTTGTGACAAGCTACCACAGGGTGAGCAAAGGTTTTTTAGGTTGTGTATCTGACTAACCCTGACTAGGATCGTGGTCCCTACCTTGAAAGGGTGCATACCTCTCCCAACTGAAGGCCCATATTCTAACATATACTATTGTGATGATCCGATTAATTCTTCTGCCCTGATCATGTACACCTCAAATGAATATCAATTAGGGCTGAAGCTGTCTCAAATAAGGCTTCTACTACGTGTGAGTTCCAACCACATTACATATTTCATTATTTTTATTCTTGGTCATGCTATGTATAATAAAGAAAGGTCAACACCTGTATCTCCGTTGACAAAACATGTGTGTGTTATTTGCAATGACCGGATTCACCATTCTGCCTTTGCTCCTCACGGCCCTGCTTGGGGCATGTTGGGAATGTGCAGGTGGAGGCAGATACACTCATGGCTGTGATGAAGAGCTACAACAAGAGTGTGAATTCAGAGGGAGCGTTGACCCCTCCCAAATCAAAGGCTGCAATGAGATGAGACATGCTGCCAGGAACAACTGGAAGTCTTCAGAGAACTGATGGCAATCAAATATAGGTTAAAAGATACCTGGAGCCCATTCATGCAACATGCTGAGGAGGCACATCCTGCCAATATTAAATAAATATTGTTAGAACATATCAAACGCAGCCTACATTCATGCTGAAAGAAAGAAATATTCAATGAATAGACACCGACGGGGACAGTCATTTTGATGTTTGGTATCTCCTGACTTTTAGGCTTCATTGGGGTTCTACTGTTATTAGACACTAAAAAGTAATTGTGGCTATGACTCTTGGTATCAAAAGTAGTCTATACACAATCTCTCTTCGCTGTTTGATTCACTGCATTGAATTGCACAAATTGAATAAAAACAATTTAAAAAATCAAACAATGCATCAAAGACTTTTAAGCTTTATTACGCAAGACTAATACAAAAGTCAAAATTAACTAAAAACATCCTTTCCTTGCATCGTTGCAAAACAGAGAGACATGGGAAAGAAAGACTGACTGGAGAAACACAGTTGATGTATCATGTGATCAGTAGGGCAAGGGGCGGTATTCATTCCACAGCACCATGGATACCAGGGACTCTGGAAGCATATTGCATCTTAAAGCTCTCAATTCCCAGAAAGAAGAAATCCTTCTCTGACACAAAAAATGATACAGCAGATATTAATTCACAGTCAAAAGAACATGCACGCTTAGTAAGGTATAGAGCCAAACTGTCAGTGGGCAAGGGTTACAAGAGAAATGGTTCATTGTTCACAAGATCCCCCCAAACAAGAAGAAAGAAAGAAAAGCAAAGGATGGAGGGGATCAGTTAGTTGGGTGATTATAGCAGAAACATATCAGATGATCAAATTGCAGTTTGAGGTGATACAATGTGTCTGTGCCTTCCTCCCTGGAAATCAATACGCTCATGTCAAGAGTGGAAAACGTGGCATGGGCAGCTGCCCCGGCGCACATTCAAATCATAGGCAATATAAACTTGGTGGCTATGAACAACTTAGAGAAAATATGAGGATATTCTAATACTGGGCTCTATAATCAGGAGAATCAGCAATGTTAGGAGCATTGAGAAGCAGGGGAAGAGGAAAGCAGAACATTATGGAGGAATGAAACAAAATGGAAACACTGATATTTAAATGGAACGTTGAAGGAGAAAAGCTCTTTCTAATGATATTGCATTTGTTTGTTTTTTTGTTTTTTTTGCTTTTAAACCCTCATTCCATTCATTTATTCATTTATCTATGTACTCCTCGCCATTTACATATATATCCTAAAGAGCATGATTTTGGTTTCTGTTTCACTTACATGTTTTCACAGTATAATGATGCTTTGTTATAGACTGATAGTGTATTACGTATTCATGTGTCATATATAGTCATATAATATTTAGGAAGAACTACATTAGTTTCAGACAACTGGAAAAGACAAGAGAATTCACACGTTTATTTTCTCACTTTACATTACACATCACAAGGCTTGTTTTCCTCACAACAACGCTGAAATACAGTATATAGGATCATTGGATGGGCATTTTTGCAAGAGTGAATCTTCAGCATTCCGGAAGGGGGCGCTGAATCATAAATAACATAGAAACCATACACAATCTGCTTGAAGGTAAGACATTGATGCTCGCCTCCCTGGTTGTCAAGCTATCTGCTACTTGAAAGAACAGTGACACGACACGAAAAAGACTGGCCTTGCTTCCCTAGCAGTCTTCAGACTAAAACAACAGGGAATCAGTGTGCCAAGTCTGTTAGTAAACTCCTCTTCATGTCATTTTGGTGACGCAAAAGACATTTGGTAGGGTCTAGGGAACAATGGATTCCATCACAGTAAGATGTCATCTAAACATTACCAACTAATATGTTGTAAATTGTTATCATTTTGTCATGTAGTGCATTCATTCTATTCACCTTAATTTTCATTGTGTGTAATTGCATTTATGAATATACTCTGCACAAGAATAGGGCCTTCGATGATCAATAAACCCTTTTAACATATGCTGTGGATTCCATGTGTCTCTTTGTGAAAGGTGTTTTAGTAAGCCACTTTCAATGACAGTATTCCGGCTGTATGTGGCAGAGCTGATTGTTACCTAATGTTCATTTTCTCCAGGTAAGCAGCTAGTAGAGTCTACCTGGCCATGTTTACAAGCAGACCTGCAAGAAAGTATCAAACTCAATGCAAGGAATAGAAAAGCTGCGAATGTTAGTAGAAGTTAGTAAATACTTGAAGGAAAGACAAGGAAAGCCATGATGAGGAAAGCACGTATGACCAACTGAAAAAATACAAGCACTCCTTTCAAGCGTACCACTAGCAGAAAGAGACTTTGGCTACAGCATATATAGACGGCTTTTAGCACAACCAAGGTAGGCCTATAACTGACGTTCAAATAGCCTTAGCTCTGGCATAGGCTAATGCAAAACCTTTAAAGTAAGCAAGTACATCCAGTCAGCAGATCTGTCTAAGAAATATTTTAATATGTTTTGTGGTCCAACTCTTGACAACTTGTTTGTTTAATTTATCCTACAGATTCCACAAAAGCTTATCACTAATAAAACAAGCATTTGCAATGCAATAGGTCTCGCATTTGCAAAAGTTTGAGCTATTGGCATTGTAAATGACAAACCTTTTATCTATGTGTTGGTTTTAAAAACAGATAAATAAATGGCATTGTCATTTACAATGCCAATAGCTTGAACTCTTGCATTGTAAATGACAATGCTTTTATTTATGTTTTAAAAAAAGAAACATAAAGAAAAATGCATTGTCATTTAAAATACCAATAGCTCAAACTCGTGTAAATGCAAGACCTATTGCATTGCAAATGCTTTTTTTTAGTTTGCTTATGTGATGGTGATGCAGCGTGGAATTTCAAATCCTCCCTTCGTCACAGACCAAATATCACACTAACGCATTCACTCAATACATTCATTGGTGGGGCCCATAACACCAACACTCACACTTCATTGGTCTGCTCTTACGGAAGAGATAAGTGTTCCAAACGCTGACGTGAAAAGAACACCTTATAATCCAAAAGAAATGTATTTACATGAACATACACTAATATCCTTAATCCAGCACATCTTAATCCTGAACCTCGAGATATTCCTTCCATTTAGCCGATGGATCAAATTAGCTGAGTTGGAAAAAGTAATTTTAATCATCCTTCACTTATATCCAAATCTTAATCTATTTCTTCTCAATAAACAACCTAACACATTTGCTTGTTAATCAATAATATTGTTTACCTAATTAATGCAAGTTTTAATAAAACGTTAATCAAATCACAGAACACCATATTTACCTAATCTGGCTATTAGTCGTCCTCTAAGTCAATCAAGTCGTCATGCAGCACACTACAGTCCCAAAGATTGGGTCTGGACCATAAGCGTGTACGTATCAATCAATGCCCATCAGTCTAAGAGTCGTCAGTTCATCAGGAAAATGGGCAGCAATTTAGTCTGTCAAAGATTCAGGAAAACATCTGTCCTGCAGTGTCACCGTCCTCTCCGTCAGCATAACGTCAGGAAACAGGAAAAGATCCGCTACTACCAACTCACTAGTCTACCATCTTTTATAATGAAATTAATGACAAAATGTAACAAAAGTCAGTTTTAGGCACTTCTGATTGGTTGGTTAAGATCGTCCGTTTCGGTTTCCCAAAGTCTATGATGTCACAGTGTGAGACATGATCCATCCGGTTTGTCAAAATTGTCCATTGTTAAAGCTCTTGGCAAAAGTCCAGTCACGACCTTGTTCGGGTACAGGCTGTGTAGGTCATCTTGAGGCCACTTGTTCAGGAGCCTGGAGCATGCGCACTTGGTCTGAAACCTCGTGGAATGGTAGCTGTCTCGTCGTGTACGTTGGTCGGCCATTTTGTCACAGGCCCAATCGGTCAACTTAAGCGAAACAAACACAAACAGTAATTAAAACATGGAAATAACTAATAAAATGTTTAACCCTCACTAATTCCCCTATGTGTGTAATTATCTAGCATAATGGCGACATTTAAAGCGTTTATATTCACCCAATGATGTCATCTGGTGCAACTTACAATTACGTCACAAAAGCAACATATATCATGCAATATTCTTTTTTTCTAGTATTAGTATGCGTTCGCAAATTAGTTTACAAATTATTTTAGCCATGCAAAATGCAAATCCCACATGAAATTCATACATTAGTAAGGTTGGTTAGGTACCACTCAAAACACAATAATATTTTTACAATTAATAGATTATTCTAATTAGTATGAACATGCAGAAATGGGGGAGGTATACAAAATTTTGTACTACCCTCTCCATCAATGGCAATAAATATCCAGAATAGTAAAACACTAACTTAAACCTTGACTCTTCTTCCCAAGACCAGTTCCTGTAGAGTCTCCCAAATAATTACTGGCTCTTATCTGCACTGGATATTTTTAGTTCCCTTTACACCCTTTTGTGGGACACTCTGAGTCAGAGGCCTACTAGAGCCAAATTTCGGGGTGGGAGCTACTAAAAATGTCAGGGGGGGCTAATGCTTCCAGCAATAGGCAGAGCGGAGATGAAGGGGTGAAAAAACAACAAAGCCTCGTTAACACGTAAATGGTCTTTTAAAGCTGAGGCCAGGCATGAAAAGTAAGGAGCAGGGGCATAAAAACAGTCCCAAAGAGGTTATTAGCATAATTTAAGCAATTACATTTCGGGGTGTAATTTATAAAAAAGATTAAAGGTAAACAGAAGTAGAGACTGCTGCACAACAACAATGTAACACGAGGGTTGCAATTTGCCTAACTTTAGAATGAGGGCAATATTTCCAGAATGGTGGTCAAGAAAGTTGTTCTATGCAACTCCCGAACAAAATACTGCCGGCCACGAGTTAAATGCACGGCACAGTCAATCCATTATTTCGCTCTCTGGGACGATACAACGAGTACCACTTAAGTGGGTACAACTTTGTCAACGCCTGTTATTTACACCGTTCCGTCAGCAGATGAGACACGCACAGGAAGATTAATAGATCCTTACATGAAACATTATGTTCTTACGCCGTTTTGAATTGTACAGAGCATTTTACACCATCTGTAGAAGACGACTCCAAGATTCCTAATTTTATTTTCTAATTGTTGTGTTTTATTTTTCACTAATCAAGGTAAAACGAATCAAAATGCACACTTTTTGTTTTATAAATTGGTCTAATGTGACAATCAATCTTTATTTCACTTCAGAAAAAGGGAGATCTTTGACAGCACTGAAGTCGCTACACTACAAAAACAAGGAATGGAAGGGGGGACAGCAGAGAGGACAAAGAAGGAATGTAGGGGGTGACGTAAGGAAGGGAGAGAGAAGAGAAAGAAGGAATGGAGGGGGAGAGTGGTGGACGCAATGCAGGGGAGACAGCAGACAATGGAGATAAGGAATGGAGGAGAAAACACTCAAGGAAAAAGAAAGCTGGAGAATGAAGGAAAGTAGAAGGATACAAGGAATAGAAAGGGGAGATAGCAGAGAAGAGAAAGAAGGAAAGGAGGAAGAGAGAGGCAAGGAACGGAGAGGGTGAGACAGGAGACAAGAGAAAGAACAGGGGAATGAGGAAAGGCACATCGAACGGGAAAGGAGAAGAGAGAATGGAGGGATGAGTAAAAACGCAAAGAATGAAAAGGAAGAGACTGAAGAGAAACATCCATCTACCACTGCTGACACATGCGTAAAAGCAGGGAAAAGTCCCCAGTGTAAACCATAGCAGAGCAAATAACAAAACAAGCGGTGCATAAACACTAACTTTGTACTTATAGTCCTTTTGTATGAGAAGCAAGGCTGGCAGTAAAAGAGGCACAGTTACTGCCAGCCTTGCTTCTTGTACACAAGGACTATAAATACAACGTGCATGTTTACCCACTGCTTGCAGGTATGCAAAACCAGGGCACTGAAGCTGAATTTTAGTGCTTGCATTGGGGTCCACTGCTCCCATGCTAAACCGCAAGGCAGCAGCAGTAGAAATTCAGGTTTCTCACACACACATAGCAAGTGCAGAACAGCAGAAAAATGTAGACACACAAAGATACCATGTACTTTAGTGGACACAACATAGGGCAAGCAACTCCCACACAGGGAACAAGTAAAACATGAAAGCAGAAGTGATGACTTAACTCATACACAGAATAAGTAAAGCATGGGTGGCAGCAGTGCATGCTTTCCCCACAGACACAATGGGTAGTTTAACAGTGCAGGTTTCTCTAATGTATAGAACAAGTGTAGCATATAGAATAACTTTCTAATTTCTTATATAACACACTCAAGGTGGGTTGCAGAAGGCGCAAAATATCCTCAGCCTGAGCAGCAGAACAGAACATTTTCCTCAAAGAAAGGGTAGGTGCAGGCCAAGCATCCGAGGTGCAAGCTCCGAAATTAAAACTAAAAGCTGCCTACCTCATAGTCTTGTCCAACACAGGTCTGAGTGTGACTTCAGCTCGCAAGTGGAGAAGAAGCGCCGCTCTGCAGAGACGGGCGCACTAGGAAAAATAAAGCTGCCGCTCACCTACTGAATGGCCTTGCAGCCTTGTAGGCCATTCACCCTGCATGCCGCGATCACAGCGAAGGGTGCCTTGATAGAAAACAACAATGACAATGAGCTGCAAAAAACATTTAGGCTGTGGTGTTGATTATTGATTTGCCAGGCTGCGCAGCTCGTAGCTGACAAGGTTTGAGATTGCTATGTATGACATTTTCATAACGTCGATGTAGTTATGCATGACATTTCAAAGACTATGACTAACTTGTGCTAAAAGGGGCGTGCGAACAGCGCCATCGAGCTGCTCTGTTAATCAATTTGGCCCATGCTGAGTGGTGGCCTGAGTAAAAGCAACAATGAAAACCAAACATAAGCAAACGCTTGACTTAGGACATTTTTAGAGGTAAGGTCCAGTGTGGAAACCATGATATTCACACCAATGTCAGCGGCTTAGCCGTCCATTACACCATCCCTAAAACAAAGTTATCTTCCAAACTGAAGGTTGGCAAACTCGTAAACAACACAGGTGGAAACAATCCTTTTAAACACGCGACGGAGTTAATCTACAAACATGAGACCGGAAGTTGAGCCAAGAAATAAAAGAAATACATGACCGTCTGCAGTGAATCTTACTGTGCTCATTCGCCATGCTTACTATGTAAAAATGATACCAAGCACTCCTCAGACAAAGAAAATGAAAAATGCTAATCACAACAATTGTAAAAAGCACAAAATGCAGTGATTGATGCCTAAATTAACAATAAACTATGACCTAAACACGATGATGCAGAACCCTCAGATCTCAATTCAAGCTATAAATGATGAATAGACTTCGGTAGTGCGTCAGACATAAATGTTTACATGCACCCTTTAATTGAAAACAAAACGTAAAATAAAACAATGCTCCATGAATAAATTATTCACCATTTGCTGTTGTGTAAGGATGATGCCTGCTGACGCACAGAATACAACTCTATTTTTCTATGAGGTCTCCGATGTGATGTAATATGTAACTGCTATTTCAAACTCTCAGGGTGCAAAATAATCAGGTGGCACAGAATAAGAATATCTGAATGAATGATGGTCGAATGGAATCCATTTCTTTCATGTTTTTAGATGCTCGAAAGCAAGAATTTCATGAGAGGGACCCAGGGTGACCGCCTGGCGTGACTTGACAAGTGTGCCCCGTCGCCCTTCCGCGAGCCTCCAACAAATGAGCAGATGATGTTCATCAATGGGCAGGGAGGTTTGGGGGGTTGAGGGGGGAGGACAAGTGTGCCCCTCTACGCCAACATGGGAAGGTCTGAGCAGGTGAATGTTGCGAGTGATGTGTGAGTGGGCCATGCATGACTCCGAAATTAAAACTAAAACCCACCTCAAACTCTTCTTGTCTAGCACAAGTCTGAATGCGACTCAATCTCCCAAGTGGAGAAACGGCGCCGCAGCTGTGCCAGAGACGGGCACGTTAGGAAACGGGCGTGCTTAAAAAACACAGCTGCCGCTCGCCTCCTGAATGGCCTACCTTGCAGCCTAGGAAGCCAATCACTCTGCATGCCGTGATCACAGGGAAGGGCGCCCTCATAGAAAACGACAATGACGTTGGCACGGTGCTCTGCGACACGTCGGAAGTATCCTGCCAGCATCGAAAGTGAAAGCGCGCAAAAGCGGACAATGTATAATTGCGCTTAGAGCGAGGACGAACACAGTAGTTAGGCGCTGCTGCTTCCGGTCTAAACGGAAGTAAGTATCACATCAACAGCCAATTAAAAAACAGCTAACAATAGCAATGGGTAAGTTAAACTAATGGCAAGCAGCAACAGAAATGACAGGCAATAGGCGGAGTTTCACCACAACATACTGATTACTTGATGTCTCGTAGAGGCAGCGCATGCACTGCCTTATGCGAGACCTAAAAAGGAACACATGCAATACTTCCAGAACACACTTTTCTAGTTGGTAAACTAGAGACCTCACTGCACATCAGGGCCAATTTCTTTTGTATTTCAAGAGAAAATGTCTGGTTTGGAACTTCATTGATAAAAAAATAAAGAGGCTTTCCAAGTAGCCAAGGGAGGAGAGACTATAGCCACCCAGTGCCGCCCAATTGAGGGTTAGTGCATTGAGAACCTTTATGCATAAGCAATCGTTTTGTCTCAGCTGCCTGTGAAAAATCAAAGCAGTCAACTGAGTGAAAAACGTTCTAGTCATTAAAGCATGGGGACAATTTAAGGATGTGGGGAGAGGCCCAGGCTTTGACATCCTTGGTCAAAAAGGATACAATAAGCATCACCCCACCATTAAGCTGTTATGGAATTAAGGAATGTTGTTTTGGTCCACTCAAATATGCAATTTTCCCTGCACCAGGAAAGGCTCTATCGTTGTTAGCGTTATTGTACACTTATACAGTACTGCAATGGGCATGTTTGGTTCAGTGGGTTAAATTATGAGGACTAGTGTCACAATACCATTAGGAGGCCCTGTTACAGAATTTCCTCAATTGGTATTCCCCGAGCCAAAAGGACTCAGAACGGTAAAAATAGCAGCCAGAGTTAATTTACACAGTATGTGAATAACTTTGTGCAAGAGATTCATTCTTCCAACTAACACTGTTTTAACCTCTGTTTGTATATTGAAATGGCCAATTCTATTGCAAGCATATAATTGAAAGCAGCCTTAGCATCTGAACCATTAAGTCATAAGAGATGAATTGGTATAGGGCAGTGCCCCAAGTCTTCTTGTTGTGCTGCCCTACACCAATGTGAAAGGGCAGAAATGCACAGCGTTTATAAAATACGGTGAATTCCTGTCCTTTCCCCATGTGCTGGCATACAATTTTCTGCTTAGCATCAATGCAGGCACCCTTGCAACGTGGTGCAAGGGTGCCTGCGTTGATGCTAAGCAGAAAATTGCAGGATTGCAGGATTGTTTTTGTGCAGGAAGGGTTACCTTCCTGCACAAAAACAGTTCCAAGCGGTGTTTTCCTCTTTCTATGTCTGCTGCAGCACACATGGAAAGAGGAAAGAACAAGGAGAAATAAAAACATATCTCCTCGTTACGCCTGCTTTCGAGAGGTGTACGGTTTTGGTGCTGCCCCAGGTTTAAAGGGATTAAGTAAACCTGGGGCAGCATCGAAATCCCTGGGTGTTGGGTGGGGAGCCCCACTGCAACACCAATGGAACGCCTCCCTGGCGCAGAATAAGGCAACGCAGCGACTTGTGTTGCCTTGCCTTGCCTTACTCCATATCTATGAGGTCATGCAATGCCATACACTTTGCGTCGCCTCATAGATATGGTTGAGAGGTTTGCGCCGCAGAAGCATCAGAAAAGTCACGCTCCATATATGAGCCCCTCAATGTACAAAACAAATCTCATCTCACTACCAGCACCATCTTGACACTGAGGGGTGACACCAATGTATCTCAGGGAGCAAAACAGAAGGTAAAAGGGCCTAAGGAAAGGGGCACAGGAAATTAAGATTCCAAGCAGAAGATCTGACATAGAAGAAAATACAATTGGCAAATGCAAAAGTCACTTTTGTACAAATTTCACAGCACATGCTTTCCCCTTCCTGGAATATTGTTTCCTTATCAGACCTCTGAGACATAGCTCAACTTAGAAAAGCAGAGAACTCTGGAAGGAGTTCCAGTGATAGAACAGGATACACCACTTCAGAAACTAAACAATAAAGTGGAATTCAGCAGACACAGAATGAGGAGGTCGAATACCATGTAGGCACAAAAACATCGGAACATGCAGGAAAATTAAGGCTTGGTGCACGCTGGGCAGGAGAAAACAAACCTGTACAATTCAAAGTGTTGTCAATCCAGTAGTAGTCATTTAAGTCACTACTAAAGTTGTTTAGTAAAGGATGTATTACTGAAGCTGAGTTAAATTAATGACCTCAATGTGTACTGGAAACAGCAATCCTTTTGAGGTGTCATCTTCGTATGGGCTTCTTGAAAATCTTTGAATATGATTCCCTATTTATTTATCAAGGTGCACCAGTTTCCCATATTAACGAATAGACCCTGAACATGAAAGAGCCAAGACCCCTAAAACACCCTCAACAGGGACATCTCAACAGCTAGGCAGCCGCTGTCCATGCAGGTAACAGCGGTGGGGCTGTGTAAGGGGGGATTCCGAGGGACGATGCAGACGGAAAATTGAATAAATAATCAATTTCCCTCGGAATCCCCACTTACACGGCCCCACGGCCCCACTGCTGTTACCTGCTCGGACCGCGACTGATGCTAGGCCCCACAGGTCAAGTACCAGAGAAATACCAAGCGAGGAGCAAGTATGTCCTGACCCTCATACCATCTAACAGAAGTGAGCCCACAATGAGAGTTAGTCATTTGTATGTCGATAGTATATATACTGCTCAGCCATTTTCCATGACATTGACACACAATTCACTTACCCATAGTAGCAAAGGACTGCTGCAATAGTTGGCTGGGAACGGAAGGTTAAGATTCAGTTAAGGTTAAGGTTCAGCCATGGAGCAACTTTAGACTGCTACAAGGAAGACTCCATGTTGGGACATTACCATGGCTGGCAGGATGGCATGTTTTGGCTCCTGCAACTCTGTCAAAGAGGAAATGGAGCAGCACCAGAGGCAACAGGAAGGCTGGAGCAGTCACCTCAATATTTAGGGTTTAAGGAGGCCTCTGGAGCATTGACCTTTGTTCCATTCTTAATAGGACATAAAAACCACTTTGACAGTAAAACTCTAATGTGCATTTTGCACACGTTCAGAAAAACCACACTGAAACTGAGAGAAATTGAAGTACCAGCAGCGTACATGTGTGCTTTGATTTATAGAAATAGAAGAATCTAGATACAATGAGTTTAACACACTTATTAATTGATTGCAATATCATTCTAACAAAGTGTTTATGAAACGTTATTGATGTAAAAGATTTCTATGATGCAAATAACACAAATTATTATTATGAAGCTGTATATTTATGTAACAAATGAGTCTTACACACTATTGTGCAAAACTTAGCATCTCCATTGCCTTCTTTAGAATGCCTCATAACAAATGAAAAAGTGGTGCAATATCTTTATGCAATATGTTATATGAATGTAAATTTCAGTATAAATGCTTCACTTTATTAGAGTTTTAGATTTCCTAAAACTAATTTATTTGAATGATTTTTAGGAATAGTTTGCACGTAGATACTTTTAACATTTTGGTACTGGACCATAATTAGAGTTGAACATTTTTGAGCAATAATCACTGACAAGATTACAATTACTTCCATATATGATATGTTTGATTTAGGCTGCATTATATTATAGCCTGGTGTAATAGTCTTGTGTTACATGTCCTCCAATGTTGCTTTATCTGTTCTGTTTATGAAACATTCTTCATTCAAGAAGAAACATTTTTCAGTTCTTACTTGTGAGTAAATTGTTGTGAACCTAAAATTTCAACTACATCCATGAAGAGCAACAAAGTAAATAAGCTCTTTGTCAACTAACCTGTGAGGATGGAATGGACAGTCTTTTCTTATGAGCAACATGGGAAAATATTTTGGAGTTTCAATTTTGTACTTGTTGAGCAGAAATATGGTCACATGACCGTCAGACAATTGTATGCAAACAACGGAAATCATAAATGGATGATATGAAATATAAAAATTGACTTCCCAAGGAGGAGAAAGTACTTAGCAGATTGATTGGAATCCTTCTCGATTGCCTGCCTGCCAGACTATCTTTACATGCCTCTTGCCTTTTTCCCTTTGCTTATGAACTTGCCTGCTAGACCATTTGGAGCTGTCCGGTGATAGATCAGACCTTAACTTTCATGATTATTGCTCCACTGTCCTTGCCCGTGCCCATGGACTTTTCCTCAGTAGACTTTAACCTGCTCCCTTTGCCCATGATAAGAGAACTCTTTTGAGCCAACTGCCTGCCTTTGTTGGTGGTAAGAAACCCTAAACATAACCATCCTCTTTATGGATTCCTTTATTTAGCAATAGATTTACTTTAACTAAATGTGTGGTTTTATACTATGAGCTAGACTCATGACTGAACGGCTTAAAATGTTAATGCATTGATTTTGTATATTTAATACAATAACCAAATTATCTAAATTTGAGTCTCTAATTGTGTCTTAATGTTCCGTTCATAGAACTTGTGCTTACAATTATTTGATTTCTAATACATGGTAAAACTTAATAACTAATTTGTGAGTTGACTAGCAATTATTGGTGGCCAACTGTTAGACACCTGGACTTTTCACCCTTAACTGAGACGAAGAAAGGTCTTTATTAGGACCAATGCCTCTGTGGATGAAGTATAGAATTTGAGTGAAGTGACAAAGTTGTAAAGTTGTTGCATGGGCCCAGAAAGAGAAATGAGAAAAAGCTTCCGCTGCCAAACCTTCATGATGGAACCTGCTGCCAAGAAGGGAATGCCAATACCCTAGTAAAAAATGGTTTAATGAAATCTTCAGTGCAATTGTGCTATACTTCCGGTGATTCGTTTATGATGGGGCCTTTCCATACTCCTCCTATGGACAACCATTTCATCATCTGCATTTTTGAGAAAGGGAAGCTCCTACAGAAGGAGGATCACCAGAAAGATGTTGACAACCTGCTCTGAGAAACCTCCAGGCCGCAGCACATTGGCCCTATGCGTCTCTAACATGGGCAACAGCATTGCCACTCCCCTATCTGCAACAGGTGTGGCATGCAAAGAGAGCAGAAACAACTGACCTTCCTACCAAACACCCATGAGAAGAATGGTGATTGGTAGTGAAGCTCAGAGAATTGACCAGCTCTCAGGAGCCCACTAGGCAGTCTCTGTGTGCCTGCAGGGCTGATGGGAAAATGCCAAACATGACAAGCGCCCTCGGGGACATGTGGGCAAGGGTACTCATAATGGAAAAAATCTACAAAAAGGGAAAAAAGAAAGCATTTGCCTTGCAAGCATCTTGTTTTGTAAGTGTAGCAAAGTCATACTGTATGACCTATACACGCCAATTTTTTGCTGACTGGAACTGGTGGTAGCTGACACTGACTATGTCCTGGGCTCTGCTAGTCAGGCCCAGGACCAGTGCTATGTTAAAAAACACAAACACACACATACATTAGGGTACACTGTGTGTTAGGGTACACCTATAATTGGCACAACCTACCCTATAAGTCCCTAATAGATAATAGGGCATGGGGGATTTAAACTACCTTTAAGTCCTTAGTATATAATAGTGCAGGGCTGTTTAGAGGCCAGCAGCCTTGTTGCACTTGCATGTGTGCACTGCTGAGTGCCTGAGGTCATTTTAAAAGCAGTCATGCTCTGCAGCACTGCTTTTAAATGTACATTTTCTGATACTCAACATTTATGGTAAGGGCACTTAAAAAGTAATAAACTACATTATTTTGACATGTTAGGTACCCCCAGGGTCCCTTTTTGGTGTCCCTGGGGTGGGGGGTGGGTTTCATGTAATTATAAGAAGAGTCCTCATAAAAGATGTTTTATATGCCCTCTGGGGATAGAGAAATTGCACCTGATTGCAATTAACTCCCTCCCAAAATCGACTTTGTTGCTATGATCACTGTGGGGTAGGGATTTACATTATATTTACATAGCCTGGGCCCCCAAGGTCTCCCGGAGTTGTGCCATGGGTGGGGGACTCATGTAACTATATGCAGGGCCTTTAAATAAAATGTTTTTAGTGCCCTGGAGATGGAGAAATTACACATTTCATTTTCCGCATTATAGATACCTAGCCACATAGGATAACATTGCATTCATTTGTGGACGCATAAATATTGCTAGGAATTGAATAAATATTTTTAAAGACTCAGAAGAATGGTATTGATAAATCCAGCAATATGCCATTGCTAAATGTATCCTAAATTGTACAGAAATGTTATAAGACTTTCTTGTCTCTAAGCCAAAATTCACACTTCCTGCAGTCTTCCCCGATTGGTCAAAGTTAACAGGATTAACCAAGATGCATTGATAAAGTGGCTCATCAGGAGAGAAGCTATCTGCTACAGAGGGCTCTGCTACACAGGAATGTAAGAGCAGGGGGGAGGGGTCGTAAAGCATGAGGCTTCAAATGAGGAACAGAACAGGCAGGGAATTCCAGGCCTACCTACCCCTAGCTCCTCTGACCCAGTCAGATAGCAGTGTTAAGGAAGGAATCTGAGGATGTTAGAGCGAGGAGAGCCAAGGACATGAGCCACACTGGAGGTTAGTTTAGCTAGCTCTTGCTACTCTGAAGAGATTTCAGCCATCAGGAATTTTGGAGGAATGGTGCTTTTTGGGAAAAGAATATGCCACACTTTGAAGGAAGTTGTCATGCTTTGGGGTTTATTGCCTTGCACCTCATCGGACAGTAGTGCTTTCCTGCTTGACCCCATAGAGAACACTGAATAAATATGGGAGAGGTACAGAACCTCTCAGATCTGCTGCTTGAAACAAAGAGAAGAAGAAGGATTGTCATGCTGGAAACTTGATTTCCACCATTGCACCATTCTTAAGGACTGTGCCTGCTGCACTATCTGGAACTACAGTCCTTTCCATGTACCTTGCTTCAAAAGGATTAAAGAGGGGACTCCCTGCAAGCTGCAGGCTAATGGAGCTCACATCAACAATCACAACCGAGAGTCCCCTGCCTGCCTGCCTGCCAGGCCTCTGTCGTGTTCGGTCTCAAAATTTGACTTTGGCCCTGTCAAGTGTGATCAGGGGCCGCATTATACATGCTGCGCATATATCTTCATAGCTCTAGGTGCACCTTTTAAAACGAAAATGTGCTGTCTTATGATGAATGCACTGCCCTCAGTGCAGCCGCGAACTCACACTGCACTGTGAGCAGCGCATTCATGTGAATACGGAGTGGCTGCTTTGAAGATGCTCCATGTTTTCACAGTGCAGGTGACAACCCACCTACATTTTTTAAGGGAATGTCTGGGGGGCCATAGGACCCACTTTCCCCCCTCTAGAGGGCTGCTCTGTCAGTGCGCCTCCTGAAAGCTTTTTGCCTCTGCGCCCATGTCTGAAATATGGCGCAGGTGCAGCGGCAAAGGGATTCCCCCATTTGCATGGGACACGCCTCCATGCAAATGAGTGAACACCCCTGAAGATAGTGCTGGCGCTTTGTGTGCATCAGCGCTATCGGTATTACAGAAGGGGCCGCACAAGCATCTGCTGCCCCTTTTGTAATACCAAAGTGCCCCAGGTACGCGCAAAGCACACTCAAACACCCGTTGCACCCCTGAGGCACTTTGTTTAGTATGACCCCCAACTGTTCCAGAGTGACGCTATAGGCTTTTAAGCACTATAAAGTGGTACTTCTTTCCAAATCCGTTTCTCTGGTTCCCTATGTTGAATTGTTGTCGTTTTGGTGTCATTTTAAAGATAAAAATATTTCCTAATTTTATAAATTGGTGTGGGATTTTTATTTTTTGTTTAGTCCTAATCATTTACTGAATCGGTGTTTTCAAATGCTTTACATACCTGTTCCCTAGGTTAAGCATGCCTGCTTGCAGCCAAGCTACCAAGTGTTGAGCATGGAAATAAATTATCGAGACCTATATTGAGCCCTAGACCGTGTTAGTGGCCTTATTGCCAGTGGTAGATGCATATTTACCACTACTAATAACCCACTTTCAAACAGTAAAATACTAGAAATGTCATCGAAAAGAGCTAGATCCGAGTGTAGGATGTGCCAGCTACATGAAAGGAGCAGCACAGTTTTGTATTTCCCTAGTGATCTGTATGCTAGGCAACCAGGCCAGCAGAAAGAATTAGGCTTTTGATAACCCACCTCGCCAAAAACAAGATGACATTGATTTAGCATAATGTTTTTTGAGGTTCCCAAGGAGACCTAAACTTGTATGGATATATATATGTATTGTTCTTTTTGGTCAGACAAAACTATTGCATACCTCACCATAGGAAACTGCACAACAATGGTTTAGAAATGTGCTAGGTTGGGTGAGAGTTGCATTAGATTTCTCTAGCTGAGATCCAATGGGCATGCATTGGTAAGCCATTAGGCTACGATTTTCAGTTGTGAATTGTATGATTGATCGTTGCAGGGATTTTTCTTTTTAATTTTAGAAGCCAGTAGTTTTAACTCTAATATTGTTAAAATCCATAAATGTTGTTGCAATAGGCATGTTTGAAAGTATTTTTATTTCAGGGTAAGGGGCTGCTGGTCCACAAATTGCTACATGGTGCCTTGCAGATTAAGGAAACTAAGGGCCTCATTTATGGCATCTTGGCGTAGTGAGCTGCCCAATACCAAAGTGAAAGAGCAGGAATGCACTGTATTTATGTAATATAGTACATTCCTGTCCTTTCTGCCTGCACTAGCACCATGTTGGCAGCCTAGCACCAATGTAGGCACCCTTGCACCATGATGCTAGGGTGCCTCTGTTGCAGGCAGGATTGTGTTTTTGGAGGAAGTGTCTCCTTCCTGCACAAAAACAATCCTACAAGGCCTTTGCCTCTGTGTATGCAGCACACATGGAAAGAGTAAAAAACAAGGGGAAGTGAACATATTTCTCATTGTTACGTCTCACCTTGGGAGGCGTACAAATTTGCTGCTTCCCCAGATTTACATAACTTTGAAAATCTAGTGCAGTGTCAAATTCCATGGTGGTGCATGGGAAAACCCAATAGGACGCCCATCAAATGCATCCCGGGTGCAGAGTAAGGCAACGCAGCGAATTGCACTGCTTTGCCTTACTCATGATTTATGAGGCCAATCAAAGCAATGCAGGGTGAATTGCATGGCTTCACAAACCTTTATGAAAGCCCTGCATCATGCGCACACCACTTTACGTGTTGCAAAAGTGACGCACGGCTCTCATAAATAAGCCTCTATATCATAAAATGTTAAGGTGCGCAACTTGCATCCTCGTTATTCTGCAAGGCCCTCTAAAGAGGGGTTCCATTAGTCATTCCACCTGAAATTCTAGAAATTGTTATAATTTTGCGTGCAGTATTTTATCTTTTTTAGTGTTTTCTATAGCACGAACTAGACCGAAAAATCGGGTATCAGAGCGCTTTACCTGAGCACCAGTTTTGTTACAGATGAACACGTTAGGCATGGGAAGATTAAGTGATTTGCCCAGAATCACAGTACGTTGAGCGTCGTTGCCAAGACTCGAACCCAGTTCCCCAGCTTCAAATTCGACCGCTCTAGCCATAAGGCTACATCCTCTCTCCTCAAGTGTGCATTAATTTTCCTTCCTTAAAAACACAGGCTGGACGTTGATTTATTGAGTGTTATTTTAAATGTTGGAGAATTCTGAGGTTCCTGCTCACAACAACTCATGGAGTCAGCCTTTGACTGCTCTCTCTTTTCCCTGAGACTCAAGTACTACAAGGGTCTATTGGTACCCTGTTTTTGGTTCTGTTCTGGAGCCCCCTGAAAACAGCACTGGAGGGCTCCGACAGCGACCTCATTTTCATTTCTATTGAAGTCAGGCTAGTTGAAAATATATGCAGAACGTGTCTCTATGCGACTACCTTTTGTGAAGTTTTTCTGTACACAAGAGCAGATGATTGCAGAATTGTTCTCCATTGAATTAACATGTCTGATGGTTGTTTATGCACAGTGGTGTTTGCTGGTGTAAATTAAAGATATTTGTGAATTAAATCAATATAAAAACCATGACAGGCAAAGAGACCAACCTTACACAGTTACAAGGTTTCCATATGACACTGGAAAGGTTAATACATAAAAACATTGCAACTTCACGAGCTTCTATATATGGGTCACAAGTACTGGAATGCAAATCAAACACACATGATTTTCATAACTTGGTATATCCGTTCACATCATGACCCATGCCTATGGCAAAGCCCTTTTTTCCAAGACACATA
This sequence comes from Triturus cristatus, assembly GCF_964204655.1. Classification (NCBI taxonomy): domain Eukaryota; kingdom Metazoa; phylum Chordata; class Amphibia; order Caudata; family Salamandridae; genus Triturus; species Triturus cristatus. The sequence continues at coordinate 655,089,037 of NC_140589.1, read as the reverse complement.
TGTCATAGTCTGATAATGAGAGTTGAACTGCCCCCGATCATCGTAGATTCAACCAAATCTCTAGGAATCACTCTAGACCAAAGCCTGAACATGCAATCACACTAAAAACGCTAGATTTCACCTGAGCTGTATTAAGAAATTAAAACCGTTCATCGAAGCGGCAGACCTCAAAATGGCAGTTCAGGCATTAGTAATCTTGAGGATCGAATACGGATGCACAACACTTTCTGGGCTCCTCAAAATTGCAACAGCACCTCTAAAAGCATGCCACAATGCAGAAACAAGGCTCATAACAAGTTCAAAAAAATTCGACCATATCTCTCCTCACTTGAAAGTGCTAAATTGGTTACCTTATGAAGCCAGAATTCATCTCAAACTGGCGTGCATAACACACAAAGCTCTACACTTCCAGTCACCGAGATATCTACCTCATAAACTGGAGATTTCGGGGGGAAGTAGACAATCCAGAAGCACCAGAGACCTAGTGCTGAAGCCACCGATTTTATGCAACATAAAAACTGATGACAGACCGTTCTCGGGTGCTGCACCAAGAATATGGAATTCGCTACCTCCAGACATCAGAAGGTTACCAAACCACGCAAGATTGAAGAAAGAGACCAAGCTCTTTCTAATGAGCAAATACCTACCGTAACCATGACAGAACTACCATATAAGACTCACCTAAATCCGCCAGCTTAAAGTCACTAGTGCTGTCTGCGCAGAACTAATTTCATTTGTTCATGACAGGTTCTTGTTTCCACTGATGATATGATAGGGTCCCTCGAGTCTCACACTCTGTAAATATGCTAAAATATTTATCAAGAAAAGGGGCTGTGACAACTTTGAATTGGACCGTAATATGTCAATCACTATTCAGAATATTGTTTCCCTTGACGACATGGTTCCTATAGTCTTACTTACTGTGAATGTGTTATAGTATTTATCAAGAGAAGTGGCTATGACTGTTTTGAATTGTACTTTAATATGTCAATTGCTACACAGAATATTGCACTGAAAATGTTATCATGTCCTGTACTGTGAAGCGCTCTGATACCCTACGGGGTCTAGTTTGCGCTATACAAAACACTGAATAAATAAAAAACAAATAAATAAATAAGGACAAAAATATTGTGTAGGTAGTTTTCTATGGGTAAGCAAAGTTTTACTTTGATTAACTCTTCACATATATACCTTGACGATATATATACATTCGAGGTAAGTAGATGTGGAGTTAAGAATAGTAAATCTACACTAATCTATTTAAACTTACCTTTTTAATATTTTATTTTTTCATATTTTTGACACAATATTTTGTCTGCATAATATTTTTGTCATCGGTATTGTGTCACAAAACCCATTTACATCTCTGATTCCAGTCTCTCTTGATCAATCAGACACTATCCAACCACCATCTTTTAACAGACACTGTTGGCCAGTGGCCAGTCAGATACTTAAGGTTAACTTCCTATACTCTCATCATACCACAGGTTTCCCACCAATTCATAATTATCTTGTGTTGTCATAGAAGATTTAGAAGGATAAAACCATGGCCTACTGTATCCAAATGCTCATTATTATGCTGGTGCCATATAAGAAGATTCTAAAGATAAAATAAGATTATCTTTATATCTCCAGACACATCCTCATGTCCCTATCTTGAGATCAGGACTTGAAGCCTGTGGCATTTCACAAATGCTAAAAATAAAACAATAAATACTTTCAGTCAGTGGTTATGTCTGGCTATTGTTATTAATGTCTCCATTTACCAAATTTCTACGTTGTCACTTCTTCTCCCAGGATTGTGGTTCCTAGTATGACTTCTTTTGACTGAGTTAATTATTTTATTAGCACTACATATTTTTTACATTTAGAATGATTCATGATAAGAGCAGTTTATACTATCAGGAGCAGGCTAAGAACTTTGAGTAAACTGGGCGGGTTCTCCGTTCATACTGTGAACAGAAATTGTGAGGATTTCCACAGAAAGTGTCCTGCTGACTTTAAACATGTATTTTTATTTATTTTAGGGTGCGCTAATAGGGAGAGGTGAAACAACCCTAATTTAGCATGATAGTGTCCCTAGACAACAAAAGCAGTGGCCATAAAGTTTTTAATGAAGCCATACCTATCTATCATTGGCCCTATTAAATTAATGGTCACATTGCCTCTGTTTTCAATTCATAGGCTTCTTACAGCACCATATATGTCTTATACAACTTATAGGTCTTGCTACACATGCCTTACAAAGTGTGGAAGACCTTATGCAAACAATAGTTCAAAAAAGCACAAAAGAAGCACAGGAAGAGTGGGCTTTGTTCAGTCCCTTTCGGCCAATAGCTGTTAATGGTTGTTCATATATTTCTATTACTAGAATGGGCTGAACATCAAGGCCATGACATTTTGTGGATGGTTGCATTATCACAGTTGCAATGTTACCAAATTGAATTTCATTCCTTTCCTGTAAAGGAATATGAGGTATATAGAGGTTTGCTCTTCATCAACAAACATTTTGCTTGCTTCTACCTACTATGAACTTTTGCTATTCACCGTTTCATTGTCATACTATGCCCTGCACATTCGTTTTCTCTTCAAACTTCCAGAAAAATAAAATAGATAATGGTCACTTGAGCCTTGCACATAAGTATGAGATGCACAGTGACAGTGGGGACACAGTCCTGGTTCAGTCTCCAGCATCTTGTCAATAGCAATTGGGAGAAATGGGTTTGTTTGTTTAGTAGGGTGTTAACCCTGTTCAAACAACAGCCACAATTCCTGTCAGGGTGAACCACAAAAGTCACTAAGTTAACGTGTGCTTAACCCTGTGGCAGCTTGGCACAAAAGCAGTCAGGCTTAACTTAGAGCAATGTGTAAAGTATTCATGCAGCATACAAACAATAATAAAGTGCAAACAGAACACATGAAAAATCCCACACTAATTTATACATTTAAATAAATTATTTGACACCAAAATTACAAAAATCCAATGAACCGTACAGAAATATGATTTTTTTTATGTTAAGGTAAATACTAGTGCCTAAAAGATCAAAGTAGCAACCATGGGCATCGTGACCCGCGAACCGAGGTCAAAGTTGAAAAATATGGTCAACAGCGATTGAGCATGAGACGGATACAATGAGTGGATTGGTCCCAGTCCTTGCTTGCCTTCAGATTTAGAAGAAATTTCAGTAAAAAGCTGAGAAGGTAAAGTTTAGCAAGGCAAGGCTGTAGTCATTGTCTGAGCAGGAGCTGTCAGCATCGGGGAGCAGCTGGCTGCAGTCGCAGGGAAGCTTTCCACCTTCGAACTTAGGGTCTGATTACGAGTTTGGTGGTGCAGGAGCAGGACTGCCACACCGGCGCCCCACTCCCACACTGCCAAACCCATGTGTGCACAGCCTAACAGATTATTACTTTTTTTAGTCACTGGCGGGTGGTTCTTTGGTGTTTCCAAAGTGGTGTCCATGACATTGGTACCGCAATGGGAAAGTCAAAGGCAGTACCTGCACGGCATGGATTGGTGCAGTCCATGCCGTGCAGGTACTGGGGTGCCCGCTCTCAGAAGGGCACAACATGTACCCCCCTGCATGCACCCCATGGCCCAGAGGCACCAGGGAGCCCGGTTGCACCCCCTTTGTTTTCTCTCTACCACGATTTCTATGGAGTAAGAACTGCTCTGAAAACCGAGGCGGAGGGGAAACTCGCAATATGCTTGGCGGACCTCGACAGTCTCGCCAAGAATATTGCAGCCTTAAGACTGCTGTGCAACCGCCAGATATCTCTAATATCTGGCAGTTGCAGAGGTGCAATGGCGGTCCAACTGCTCAAATTGTAATGGGGCAGTGGACCGCCAGACTCATAATCAGCCCCCAAGTCTCTTTTTTGGAAGTCAAAAATCTCCAGTGGGATAAGACTGCATGCTGTAGCTGACGAGAATTCCAAGAGACGAGATACCCCTTTGGCGAAAGACCGCTGAATAGGATTTGCTGCTGTGGAGAAGAAATTAAGTAGTGGGAGCTGCCACAAAGTCAAGCCGACTGGTGATACAACTTGGGCAGGTGGACGAGCAGTTTGGTCCCGGTCTTCTCTTGGTTCTCAGAGAGGATTTTAGACAAAACATTTTTATATCCGAAGTTTTAGCTTTTGGCTATCTGGGCACCTTTAGCACCATCATCTAGTATCCAGAACAGGAGGGGCACACTTGGGGGGGGGGGGGTTGGGGCCCCTTATGCTGGGTCCAGCTGTGGGTTTAAGATGGTTGGAGCCTTTTTATGGCCCTGAGGCTCTGATCAGGATGCCAGCCAACTAGCCCTTAGAGTTACTCTGGTTAACCTGGGTTCAAGCAGTGGAACAGGGCTCAAGTAGCAGGGCAGGCCTCTGAGTGTTCAAGGCAGGCTCCAGGCAGCAAAGCAGTCCTTCCAAGTGCAGCAAAGCAATCTTGCGGAGTACACAGCAGGCCTCAGCAGTAGGCAGTCCTCTGAGAGTCCTTGTGCAGGTCCAGAAAGTGAACTGAAGAGTGGGTCTGAAGGTCATATTTTTTATACCTGGTGCCTTCTTTGAAGTAGAGAATTCCCTTTGAAGTGCTTAAAGATTTCTGCGCCCCCTGCGCCGGCTCCTAGTTGTCTGCATGAACAATACAGGAGTGACAAGTCCTTTGTGTGAAGGCAGGGCACAGCCTATTTAGTTGCCAGCAGGCTGTGCCCAGCTCCGCCCTTCCCCTCTCCTGCCAGTGATGGCCCATCCAGGCATGCCTAATCCCTCTATTGTGTAGCTGTCTGGGAGGAATAAACAAAGTTAAAATGCCAACTACACCCAGTCATGTGACCTAGGAACAGGCACCAAATAGCCGGGGCAGGAAAATGCCAACTTTCTACAAGTTTGCGGTCGAGGGAAGACATGGCTTGGCAGTTTGGGCTGGACTGTTCCCATGAGCCACAGGGTCAAGACTGTTTTGTATATAGCTGTGTCTTAACTGGAGTGGCAAAGTGAGCTAAATAACGATGATGGATTCCACCCAGATCTGTGACTGGGGGTGAGAGTCTGAAAAGTTTCAGCGCTCCGTCCATCATCTCCTTGTGTTTGCTTTGTTCGCCCTAAGTTGGCAGGGTATGCCCAGACGTGGGTCCCTTGCTCACTTTGCCACTGGATTCAAGCTAGCCTGACTGATGGGGGCTGTTAGCCCAAAACCGGTCCCAGGATGTTTGCTTCCGATCCCGGGAAGACATGGCTTGGCAGTTTGGACTGGAGTGTTCCCATGAGGTACAGGGTCAAGACTGATTTGCATATAGCTGTGTCTGAACTGGGGTGGCGTAGTGAGCTAAAGAACGATACTGAATTCAAACCAGATCTGTGACTGGGGGTGAGTGTCTGAAAAGTTTCAGGGCTCCAGCCATCATCTCCTTGTGTTTGCTTTGTTCAACTTTCTACAAGTGGCATTTTCAAACGTGTAACTTAAAAAATCCTATTTTAACATTAAAGTGTGATTTAAATTTCCCAGTCAACAAACATGCAATGTTTACATGTTTCCAGCGAAAAGTTAGCACTTAGTAAATATAATAGAGCAACCCAATGTAATCCTATAAGAGACGCAGGCCTAACAGGAGTGGAATATTGAATTAGGAGCTTTTCAATATAAGGACAAGCAATACTAAATAATACTTGGCCCACCTTATAATTATAATGCACCTTGCCCTATGGGCTATCCGCGGCATACCCTAGGGTTGACTTATATGTAATAAAATGGGAGTTTAAGGTTTGGCACGTGGTTTATTTTGTCAAGTCGAATTGGCAGTTTAAAACTACATTCAGGCTGCAATGGCAGACCTAGGTCACATTTATGGGGCAACTTAAGTGGGTGGCACAATAAGTGCGGCAGGCGTACCAGTAGTATTTACAGGATCTGGGTATATGCTATACCACCTTACTAGAGACTTATAAATAAATGAAATAGGTGTAAGCCATGTTTAAAGGTGAGAGCACCAGCACTTTAGCACAGTTTAGCAGTTAAAGTCCTAAGGAAAACAAATACAAATTCAGAAAAAATATGAGGGGTGAAGGCAAAAGGTTTGGGGATGACCTTACAGAAAGGGCCAAGTCCAAAAGCCATTCATTGCCAAATACTCTGCATAACAAAAAGTCAAACATACTGGCTTTACCACCACTTGTTAAGGTCGAGATCTGGTTTGGACGGCTGCCTACAGATGTTCTCTTAAGCAATGAAACAACAAGTACACACACTCAGGATCTTTTCTTTCTAATAGCTATAATCAGCGGCGGTTCCTCTGTGGGAGCGGAGGAGCATCACCCCCCACACTGCTGGGCAGAAAGCATAAAAAATTGAATGGTAATAAAATTATTTTATTACCATTTCATTTTTGACACTTTCTACCAGCAAATGGAGTGCGATGGCATGGCGAGCCAGCGTGTCACTGCTGCTGACAATGATTGACAGCAGTGAAGAGCGGCCACTTAGGCTTGCTGTGCTCGTATTGCCTTGCTATGGCCAAAAAGACATGCACAATTTAAACCTCTCCAGTCCGGTTGGAGAGCAGGCATTGGCCTACAGGGCCTTTTGGAGTGTGGAGCCAACTCGCTTCAGCCAATGAAGATGCTCTAGAATAGCGTCTTAATTAGATGAGAGAGCTGGCTGTGGGCTTCACGCTCAGAGGATGTGTTGCAGAACAAGGATGTGCTCCAGAACCTCAAGTGGCAGTGTCATATTTATGTTAATGTGTATATCATTGTGTATTTATTTGTGTATGTGTTATGTTTATATGAGTATTTGTTATGTGTATATTATTGTGTATTTATTATGTGTATGTGTTATGTTTATATGTGTATTTGTTATGTGTATATTATTGTGTATTTATTATGTGTATGTGTTATGTTTATATGTGTATAGATGTGTATTTGTTATGTGTATATTTTGTTTGCCCCCCCAGTGTGATTTGCCTCCAACCGCCACTGGCTATAATGGCCCTGAAATTAAAGTAAATATTTAATAAACAGCGCTTACGGCGGATTAAACCTCTTTAGTACCACTTCAGTGCTGCCATAGATCATTGCCCTTGAAAGATACTGTACGCACAATGTATCTGATCATAAGTTACCTACGCAAACGGCACGACGCTCTCTGTTTAACAGTGGCATAAGGTAAAGCATGGATTCATTTCATGCGATATTAATTCTATCCGAAAGAGATCTGTAAAGCAACATAAACCAAACACAATGTTTACTCTGGTGAAAACCGCAAAACAGACAAGGTCTTGCTTCCAAATCGACTTAGCAAAGAGACGGAGCAGACACAGAAAAAATCTGGCCACTGAGTCTGCACTTGTAATGTGGCACGTATACCAGAGGGCACCACTCAGTCATTTAATTCTACATAAGTGTTTGATGAGCTGAACGCTTATTAAATACAGATTTTTTGCCGATTCGGGAAATAGACAAAAAGGCCAGAAAACGCTGCTTTAATTAGTGCAGTCACACATGTTCCCAAGCAATGAATTACTCTGCATTTTAATCACTGCGAACAAAACCACCGAGATAATCACCATTTACTGGCCTTACTGGGAGGTACGCCTTGACTTCCAGTGACATGTCTGATGTCTGTTTTCTCACGACCTTTCCAGGGTTTAGAGCTAAAACTTAGATCTTTGACAAACAATGCACCGAGAAAGAGGCCAGGGGTTGAAAAGCAGAAGCGCAAACAGGATGTGGAATCAAAACAGAAGTTTGACTAAAAATAGCCCTTTTCTGGATTCAATTAGTTGTGCACTTTGAAAGACTATCATAATCTCTCCGTACAAAATCCCCAATATTACATGAAAAAAATGAAGCCCGCAGTTAAATGCAGAGAAAACATTCTCAAATCTCCGCTGCATCATGAGGTGATTAATATGCCAAAAGCGAGTAGAACTGTGCCAGATGTACGACCATTTTTTGCGCACGCAAATGGGAAATCGGCCTGTTTGCGACCGCAGAATAGGTCTGCCCTATTTACAAACCCTATTTTGCGAGGCAGTATCCTATAACTGACTTGCAAAATAGGATTTGCGACTCGCTAGTACGAAGGGGCGTGCCAAGGGTGTCCCTTCCTAATAGCAACTCACACTACAATGTAAGATTGTTTTACAGCCGTAATTGCGGCCGCAAAACACTCCAAGTTTACCACCCATTTCAAATGGCTGGTAACCCACTCGCTAACGGGAAGGGGTCCGCATCGGAACCCTTCGCCTTTGTGACTGGCATTGAAAATATTCTTTAAGAGCAGGCAGTGGCCCCACTGCCTACTCTTAAAAAACAAGCATTTGCAATGCAGTCGGTCTCTCCTATACGTATTTAGCTATGCAGCACATTAGCCTGGGTGCTGAAATATCTACTGTTCTTTAACATGGAGGAAAAGTAACCACCAAACTGCGTGACACACCAGGTATGGGAACATATGGTGAGAAATATTGCCTTTCAGCGGGAAATGGTATAGTCCAAAGCTCTGTTTTTAATATAAAATCAGGGCCTTCGGCGCTCATATCACTGTAAATACAAGATTTGAAACAAATATTATTGTCTACGGGTGCTCGTGGAAGACAATTTCTATGGACTGGAATCTAGAGAATGGTAAAGTGATTCCGGTATTTTACTGACATCTGCTGGTCGTTTTCTATCAAGAAAGTTAAATAGAGGCAGTAACCACAAAAATTAAAAAAAGAAAGTTCTTCAGCAGAAAGCAATTCTGGTATTTTACTGACCTTTGCTGGTCGTTTTCTATCAAGACAGTTAAATATTGGCAGTTGAACAGAAAAAGAAGTCCCTAAGCAGAAGCAGACAAGCCCTAGGGCTGATCTCCAGAGCCCACAAAGTACATACACATATAAGTATATAATAAATATATATTAAAGTATATACAAGAGCTCTCGAATGCTCGACCTAATGAAACAGTAACGTTTCATTTTTCTTTTTTAAATGCATCCCATTTTCCTTTACGGAAAACGGGCTGCATTTTTTTTATTTTTTAAATGGCATTTTAAAAAGTAGTCACAGATATGGTGCCTTTGTCCTACTATCCCAGCATGAGTGTAGGTATAGACTGGTTTTCAGGAGCTGCTGAATTGCCATTTGAGGGATTAACTAAATGGCAGACAAGAAGTTCCTAGAAGCTGGTAAAAATATTTCCTTAGGTGGAAATAATAATCCATACTGAGTTCTATGGGGCCATCTTAGAGTGCCAGGAAACAAGTACATCCTTACTGTAGCAGACTATGATGTTTTTCCAAATTGAGTCCATCGCCGTATCCATGCGCTAAATTTTGATTCAAATACTTGGGTCTTCCAGAGTGTTTTCATTCTTTCACTTTCTTATCAAACAAATTAGTTTCTGGGAGTTTATTGATTTGGATGTTTTTCTTAAGGTAGCAAATGAACCATAGAACCCATTACCATAGCAACACAACATTAACAGTTGCATTGTCTAATTCTAGTTTGGGTATAAGTGTGTCCTAGAGCAAGTTTAATGTTATCTTGCTCCTATTTCACTTCATAATGAGTGGAAAACAGGCTACATTTTCATCAACACTGGAATTACCGATACTGGGTGGGTAAAATCCATGATAGCTTGATTGATAGGGTAAATCCCCATGTCTTGGAGCTGGGGGACACGAGGGACTCTCTGCGGAAGGGTGTGGACACTACTAACAAATATGTTTTCTATATTGTAGAGTTCGTCAGACCCAGCATTTCCCCAGATTTCTGCTCCGTACATGGCTGAGCTTTTCACTTTGAAATTGCAAATCTCCACCACTGAGGCAAGGAAGCATGCATGGCGTTCTTACGCAGCATAGACACAACCCTGCTTCTTTTTGGAGTTTCAGTGCGCTTTTTCCTATGTATGTGGACCTTCTCATTTTGTGAGTTGATCATACACCCAAATACACAAACATATGCACTTTTTCAAGTGAAACACCCTGCACCACGATTTAGGCCCTGGCAGAATAATAAGGATTGAACACCATACATTTTGTTTAATTACTGTTGCGCTCAAGGCCTCATGTGCTGCAAAAATGTAGAATTACAATTGCCTACAGACCACGCACAGCTGTAGGTATTAGTAGTGTGTCATCTGCAAAAAGCAGATTAGTGATTTTTTGGGGACCCAACTTAGGTGTGTCGCAGCCTGGGAAGTCTAGTTTCCGAACTAAGTCATTAATGTAGAGCATGAACAGTGTAGGGGCCAGCGCACAGCCCTGGAAAAACACCAGACTCAATGTTAATAGGGTCAGTGAGCTCGCCATTATTGCCATATCTATCCCTGTCCGTGTTATGCACATGTAGCCTGATTTGAATGGACAAAAGGTTGTCGGGGACACCCATCTGCTTGAGCACTTCCCACAGCTTACCTCTAGGGATAGAATCTAAAGCTGATCTTAGATCAACAAAGTCCACATGTAAGTGGCCTTTGCGAAGACTAACAGTTTTCCAGTAGTGGCAGTAACACTGGAGAATTTGTTCCACTGTGCTGACCCTATTTCTAAAGCCCGCCTGGTACTCAGAGAGACTGGAGTTGTCCATGACCAAGTCTGATAGCTGCTCCAGAATGAGAAGGAGAAAAAAGGTTTTGGGAGGATTCAATAAGGCTGATGGGCCTGTTAACTTCCCGGATCATCTTTTCTGCCTTTTTTGTAAATAGGTAATATCTCAGCGGTTTGCCAAGACGCTGGGATAGGGCTAACTTCCAACAAGGAGTGAGAGAGCGGCTGGTAATATGAGGCCCAAATCAGAGGTGCAACCTTAAATAAATCCCCAGGGATAGAATCGGTACCCCAGACGTTATGTGTGAGAAGAGTCACAATTGCCTCCACAACATATCTATACTTAACGGTCTTAGGAGTGCTTCCCCCACAGAGTGTAACAATTTCCATTTCTCTATTCACACAGATGGACTTGGATGCATAGATGCACGAGAAATGGTCCTCCCAGGAGTAGGATTGAAGGCCATAATCAATATTGGTGACAGTGTTGTGGTTACCATGAGCCACTATCCATGAGAATGACTTGGTACCACCTGTCATAGCGGCTGTACCCAGGTCCTCCTACAGCTCACATTCCCTATACTGCTTAGCCCGGGCGAGTGCATCCTTATAATCGTTTTGGGCACAGGGAATGACTTGCCTGTTTCCTGCTTTCATACTTTGAACAAGGGTATGTCTTATTCTCCTGCAGTGACTGTTGAACCATGCACAAAGCATGTGTACCCTGGATGCCCTGCGACCAGCCTTGCATAGCTGCCCTTCAAGTGACCTAAACAACTGTTCATGGTGCTTGGTGATAGCAACAAGATCAGCAGTTCTGGATCCACTGCCACCCATTCCCTCCATATTATCAGCCACCAGGCCATAGCTCTGGGCCAACTTATCCATGTCACTGAAAACTGCCTCCCTTTTTAGGGCTAGCTTGTTGTTTGTGAGTGATGTTTCAACCCTTGATTTGGAGCTGTGGCCCTGATGGTCTCCAGACCGAGGTCTACTAAGGATCAATCGGAGAGCATTGTGATCACTATCAAAGCACACCATTACCGTCATGCCTATGAGAGAGGGCCACAACGGCAAAGACAGAAAAATATAATCAATGCAACTCTTTTGCGAAAAGCACTTGAAAGTGTGGGCACCCCGACGATCTAAGGTAGATCTCCTGTTATAGGCACTGAAGCCAAAGTGAAGGGATAAGCTCATCAGCTGGTTAGCAACCGAGGAGTATCGCCTATTAGGGGCCAGATCTAACTGTGAGACACCCATGCAGTATCTTCTTCTTCTGTTAGATAAGAAGGCTCAAAGCCTAAGTGTTCAAAGGTGACATTGAAATCACCGGAGGCGATTCCCTTATCAAGCTGTGGGAAGGAATATACAGCATTTTCTAAGGCATGCAGCGTGTTAGATAACATATTCCCCCCCCTATTGTAAATATTTAAAGCATAACATAGGGACCTACCCCCAGCCAGAGATACGCCCAACACATCTCACGAGTTGATGTCAAGCCTTGCAATAGTGAGGGCTAAACGTTTTTTAATCCAGATAATCAGACCACTTGCTGGCCGACCCCTACCACCAGAATTAGTTGGACAAAAATAGTAGGAAACCTGGACCTGTTTACTGGCTCAACACAGATATTATGTATTGCATAAGGCAAGGTTTGGGTGGCTTTCTGGTAAACCCCTAGTGAGAAAGCTAGCTCCGCATGGCTGGTGCCGGGAAGGAAAAGATTCCTTTTTAATGTATAACCCTCACACACTCTACTAGTGTCATGCTTCATCATCGGGTTCACCCTGACTCTTAAAGGTCAGGGTGGGCTCACCATATTTCAGGGAGCACTTAGTGATAAAGGGTGACCAGGGGCCTTAACTGGAGATTTAAAAAACCCTCACTTTCTCCAAGGTATCCCTTTATTCGTGGAGATGGTGGGGAAGGCTAAAAAATAGGAAATGGGTAATATAGACTATTATGGTCCTATGACCCAATGTTTTGTTCATAGACACGTTTCAGCCCTACACCACGGCCTAACAAGGTCCTGGGCTTTCATCAGGGTAACAAATACAGACCTTCCTGGTAAGTCTAGTGCACACCTATGTCATGCACTACATAAGTTGGGCAAAGATAATACTTGCTTTTCCTGTGTTTCAGTTTTCCTTGTCTCACCCAAAACTGAGGGGCGTAATACAACTCAAGAGTGAGGGAGGGGCACCCTTTAGTCACACATTCGTAAAGGGATTACCCCAGCTATTTGCTTGCATTCGCCCTCATCCTCCCGGCTTTGGCAACTGTCAAACATGACAACCCTGATCCCTCAGGATCGTGGAAACAGTGCAATACTTTTCGCTCAGTCATTCGTGCTCACTTTATCTCAGAGAGAAACACAGAAGATGGTGGGGACGTTTTTTAATTGGCATTTATTGAACTAGTGTCATTCTAGAGTAAAATAGGCGTGCTGAAACAACCATTAGACAGAAACAGATATACATGATTAGAAGCACTAACGGAGAAAAAGGATGGTAGATTTCTACAATTGTGCTAAAACAATGTACACAGGCAAGTATATAAAATACATGACAGTAAGATGCGTACTCCTACGATGCGACCCTAACTAGATGTACCTAAGTGTACCTAGCATGTCTGTAGGTGTAAAGCCAAGAATCGCTCTAGGATAAGGTCAACCTCATTACCTGAATTGAGACACTTTGGGACCCCTTCGTGGTCTCAAGATGAACACATCGTGAGGGATATCAGGCCACTGCGAGCTGCGGTGTCTGCGTGCAGGAACCTCAGAGTCTCGTGTCAGTGTGTCAGCATGGAAGTCCTTTTCTCCTCTGACTACCTCAGCAAGATATGGTGTTTATATACCCAAAGCGGTACCCTCAGGGGTTCTACCTTGCTGTGTCATTTCAGACTTAGGATGATGGAAGGAATGACCCTTATACATAGTTATTATGCAAGAAATGGTAGTCCATGCAGAATGGATGAGGCTAGTTTTCAGGGAAAACCCAACGTCCTGTAAGCAGTATTGTAACTAGGTAATAGGTCCGTCCCAAGAACTGTTATGTAGTGTAATGGTAGGGGAGAATATAGGTGAAAGGTTAGGTGACTACCTGAGCCTATATTGGGGTACCTATATGAAACATAAAGTGTGTGACTCCTTTACGGGAGCAGGGTTCGTTGGGAGTGTTGCAGGAAAGACTGGTACATCCTGTGTGTCTCTCTTCGTTAAAGAGGTGTCAGAGGCAGCAGATTCCAAACTATTAGGGGCAACCAGGATTGAGGGATGTCTGGAAGTGACATTAGAGGAAGCAGAACTGGCAGCCATTGGTAGAACTCTCAGCTGCAACTGGATCTGAAGCATCAGAAACCAGTCAACAACATCATCGATCATTACTTTCCAGGAATAAAAATGGTTAATAACATTTTGGGGGGGGAATTATACAAGGTGTATTGCCACAGATTCCTGCTCTACTCTCAGGCCTGAACCCAGCCTTAGTGAGACAGTGGGTCTATAAAACTACCAAGAGGGAGAGTGGTAATGCCACCAACAGGAGTTGGCAGCTGGCTTAGGTGCTCCAGTAGCAATTCAACCAGAGGAGGAGACTTGAAATTTACCAGCACACAGTCCCCCACACAGTCTTCAGGGTGAAGGCCAATCCAGGGTGCTCTTCTAATGGATAAGACATTCTGGGACAAATGCTGGGGAAACCTCTCATTACATTTTAACCAGTGAATTCCTTTATTCTACAAGGTCTCAAGATTTTCTTTTGTATTTGGAGAAAGTTCAGCGACATCCCTCAAAACAATCAGATACGGTGTGCACACAGGGGTAAGTTGAGGGTAGTTAGTTGGGGTCTGATAGAAGATCTGCCAGCACAGTTCATTTCAATATCTCTGCCTCTTCCTATGAGTTGATTAACTGCACTACTCGTTTTACCTTGCCCCCCAGGATTGCCCGCTAGGCATTGGTTACCACTAGATCCTGGCAGAGAGAAGAATTGAGATGAGGTTGGCGGATTTGGCCTACCAGGGACCTGCTGCTTGTGCTGGAGCAAGAGCTCTGCATGGGGTGACAAGGGATTACCTGCACCTATGGGAACTGGGGCCCATGGTGATTCAAATGTTGCTTCCATCATATTGAGGCGGGCCACTAGGGGTGCAGGTTCAGCCTTTAAAATGTTCCTGAGTTTCCCTAGTCAACTCTCCACAAACCCATTCATAATCTCCATTGTGAGTAGCTTAAAACTTTGTCTGGACACTCAGGGGAATATAGGAGAGTCTACGATACTACACTGAGAAGATTAATCAACACAACATTTGGGTTGATTGAAGAGCATGGGGCTAGGGACCTCTGTAAACCCTGATAGAAAGCAAGCAGGGGAGGGAACACTGTGGTGGATGCCCCAAATGACACCCCAAATGATATCAGAAGTGGGAATGAAGAGGGGTGGCACTGGCCGGGCCTGGCCTCTTCCACTGCTGTCAAACCTGAGGAGGTGTTTTGTAGCATCTCCTCAAGCAGGTTTAGGTGCATGTAAAGACTGGCCTGCCTACAGGCCTTGAAATCCCAGGATTGACAGTCCTATGTCTTGGTTTCCTCGCAGATCCCCTGCAGACATTCATTTTTTATTTGTGTTTTGGTATCATTAGAGAAGTAATTTAGCTTGGGCAGGCATTGCTAATTGGGGGCGAATTTTTCAGGATGACATTTTTTTATATGGCGGATGTGTTGCAGTGATGATGTAATATTTCAGGAACCATGAGACCTATACACCTATAACTGCTTGCAACAACCCTTCCACCATTTTCCAAAATGGTGGCTCTATAATGATACATTTTTGCCATCATATTGTAATTATTTTAATATTGTTTTTCTTTCAGGTTTTCTGTTGATTCAAATTTGTAAACATGATTAAAACAGGTGGTAGCAGAGGATATTTACCTTCTGACAGAGTGTTGTTAACTGCAAAATCCATGGACTCCTTTAACAAAGAATAATGTGTCATATGCCAAACTAATCCGAAAGAAAAGCTAACATCAACAATGGCTGGAGAGAAGAGAGTTTGAGATGTTGCAGAAATACAGCAAGACAAAGTTCACAAAAGACTGAAACTGATGGGTGAAGAGGATGAAATATTTTATCAATGTAACTACAAGTGCTACAAGTCGTATTCAAAGGAAAAAAGCCTGGAAAAAATGTGTAAAAAAGAGTAGAAACCAGTGACTCACAACAAGAATCTGAGTCTTCAGAGAAAATTACTGCAACCAAACCCAATGCCCATCCACTTAAAATATCGATGGCTACCTATCATCCACCTCCAACAACTGTCCAGAAAGGAGATATCATCAATGTGTTATCTGTGGTTTAGCCAGAACAAGGGCCAAATGGGTTGATGAAATAACAAAGTACAGTGTGTGTGAGCCTCAAAGGGCAGTGGATTTGCGTGCCCACTGAAACTGCATATGTGTATACATTAAAAAATAAGAACTTACAACAGCAACGTAACCGCCAGCCTTCAGTTAAGTTTGCACACTTTGAAAAAGCAAATTAAGTTTTAAAGCCACTCTTGAGTGCTGGCTATGGGTTCACACTCAAAGAGATTGGTGAAATAGTCATCAACATTGATGAAACTATTGATCCATCATAATTAAATTAAGATTTTTCTGGGGAGAATGTACAGTGACAGAATTTGTTTTTGTCAGTGTATCAAACAAAATGAGCCACTTATGATATTCTCAGCTGAGTTGACTCCTGAAGTTCTTGCTGCCAAAATAAGATCACAGGATGCAGTAAAATCAGCAAGAAATTTTTTAAGAAACGTCCTGAAAGATTTAGATTTTGGTCTTAATGATACATTTTATATGCCCCAGACCTCTGCAAATCATGGGAGTCAACAAGAATGCCTGCTGTTTTCTTAACATTTTTTGCATCGTTATTTAATATCAGAAAAGCTAAACTGTCCCAAAATAAAGTTCTTGAGTTTGAAACAGAAGCCGACAACATTTGAAGATATAAGTGAAGAAGTGGAAGACAATTCCATGAATCGACAGCCTTATGCTGTACAAATGTACTGTCTTTTACAAACCATGTTTTATACATTACACCATGAAAACGGCGCTACAAATGATGACTGCCCATGCGATCTATGACAAGTGCAAAAGTAGAGAGCCAAGCACTTCAATGAATAGGACTAGTCTATCAACAAGTTAAAATGACATACTACGGAGCAGAAAAGTTCATGCCGTAAAATCTTGTGAATCTGACAGCATACCACTTCCAAGTCACTTCACCAGTAAAGGATTTACAATTGCTACTCTTGATAATTTTGATTTTAAAGACAGCTCTTCTTTGTCTGAAACATCCAGCACACATGATACTGCCATGGTGCTTTTTTAAGACTGTACTAATGAAGAAGCTGCTGGAAAACAAGCTGTGTCTGCTGTAGGCATAAACAAACGAAGCTGCAAACTTATACCCTAACTGCCATACCAACGTGCGCAAAATCACTACAAGCCATCAACACGTCCAGTCTACCAGAAAGTTTCAAAGTGGCTGAGGACATCGATTTTCTTCTACCTAATGCTGCAATCCGGAAAGCTGATTTAACTGAATTTATCATAACGCTTATTCAGTACAGACTGAAGGATGATGAAAAGCCAGTTCCTCCGTGGACTGGAATTCATGCTCTGACCTCCCAGAAGAAGGTTAGGTTCTTACCAGTCATACCAGCTCCAGTCACAAACTACAAAGCAGTATACACCGCTCTAAAAAAATGTCCAAAATGTGCGTGCTCAGCTTGAAAACAAGCCTATCCTGACAATTTTTTTAGATGAAGGTGTTTTCGTATTATAGCTGAAATTTTATGAGCAGTCCAGTAGAATTTGATGAAATTTATCCAATGATGAGTGTTTTCCACATGACAAAACTTGTGTTGCCTTGGGCAGGAAGTTATCTCAGTGGATGTGACATAGATGATGCACTTAGTGAGGCTGAAATCTTTGGAAGCAAACTGTCCAGTCAGTATTGAGCAAAAATCATTATGTTAGTTCATTACAGGGTATGCTCATCATATCTGAGGCTATAGAAACATTGCGTTGGAATGCTTTCCGGAACAAGAATGACAAATTAGGTTTTGCATATCTTATCTCAGAAGTGAACAAGGCACAAGGTGTACATCATTCAAAAGACATAATGCAAAGCCAGGCAATGTTCAATACACTCACTTCAAAATCAGGACACCAAGTTTGTTAAGTTTGTTAAAGAATGTGAAGAAAAATCAGAACTTTGCAAGTACTGGAGAAATGTTTCACACATGATAGCTCTAGTGGAAAACTTGAAACATGCTAATCTGGAAGGTGACTGGGAGCTGCACATGAAGACTAAGGAGTCACTGATTACTGTGTTTCACAAATTTGATTATGGGTCCTGGTATTTAGAAAGATTGTAGAAGCTAGAGGTAGAAAAAACAATACCTCTACAGAAATCCATCCAAAGACATTTTGTGGTGAAAGACAGAGAGGGAAGGTTCAATTGCTCCAGATATGAAACTGGAACAGACGATCCCAATTTCATAGAAAAGCACCAAGGGAATTGTTGGTCAGACACATAAAAGTGAATATATAGCTCAATGCTAGCTAGTTTATCATGAAGACCTTTCTATTTGCAATGTTTTAAGAGAGATGACACATTTAAAAGTAATTGACCATCGTGAAACTGTTCCTCACCATGAATTTGTGGGTAAGAGTTGGGAACTTTTTAAGCTTCTTCATTTCATGCAGCAGCAAGGAAACCCCTTTGAAATGACTGAGCCTGTGCGACTACATAACTTTGTGACCAAACAATATGTGGATAACAATATAAAGACAAGTCTACTAGATGTCCTGGAACATTGATTGAAACTACCAGAACTGAAGCAGAAAAGATTTGTATTGAAAGAGAAAAAGCTGTTTGACATCATCACTAAAACTAAACTTCCATGCTTTAATTGCCATAGTAAGAGTTTCCTTCAACCAGCCACTACAAAACAGTTTACAAAAAAACTACTTTGGAAAGCACATAGAGAGATGGTTGTAGCAAACGAAAGGGATGAATTTATCAAGAACATTAAATGCATTATTTGATGGTGAAGCTGCACCACACCAGTGAAGCACAAACTCGTACAACAGCTCGAAAATAATTTCACCTGAAAAAGTTCAATTCGAAAAGGTGTCCTCATTGAAAACTGCTGTTGTTGCGGACATTATGTTACAATTGCAAATGGTCAAGAATTTATCCATGCAAAACTTCGGTGAGGTCATTCAGACTGTTCTACAGGTATCAAAGTCAGTGTGCACCTTGCAAGAACTGCACATTGTCATTGACAGTTATCTGTTAAAGAATGATAGCGAATCAGACAAATGTCTACAAGTGGATCAATTGACCTTGCCTGCATCAAAACCTCGACACCTATAACTGTGCAGCTTGATAAATTCTGGTCATCAGCATTGAACAAGATGAACTCGCCAAAAGATTGCTGATGCTTCAGTGAACACTGAATCTTCAATTATTGCCAGTGCAATGATAGTTGGTGCCTCCAGAGATATATTCAAAAGGTATGGGTCATATTGTTCAAGAACTTAGCAGCGAATTGGAGGAAGCTGATCTTCGTGTTATGCCACATGTTGAGTGGGCTGTTCAAAATGGTTCCAATTGAGGCATTGTGCTGTTAAAAGACACAAATGTGATTATTGTGCTACTTAGATTTGTTGCAATGTTTATAAATCAAGGATTGTCAGAGTTATGGATACGGTATGGAACAGGCGAGAAAAGACAAATAATCCCACTTCATATTCTATAGAAAAAACTTGACCCCGAGATGCACAGTTTTCTTACAAAGGCACATATTCTTATGGGTGATGACACTATGAGTAAAACTGGAACACAGCTTGAAGCTTTAACGGCTAATCTGTGAAGTTTCTTAAAGGATTTGCTGAGACAGAAAATGAATGGGACTTTAAAGACATAGAAAAATACCTTGTTTATGTGTGGAAAAATGAGTTCTGACACATTTGACAATCTTCAGTATAGTGAGTTCAAGAGATCAGTCCCGCTAAGTGACCTTCCACCAACGTCATATGCTGTGCTTAGATACATTAAAAGAGCATTCTACTTGGTAAGAAGATGTGTAAATGTTTTTGATCATGCATACGTATAGAAAGATCCATGTGAAGTTGGTTGGGAAGATAATAATGGGGTGCTAAAACCGACAAAATTTCTAAAGCCTCTACCCACTAAACTTACACGTACATGTACTTGCAAAACCTGCACTACAAAAAGATGTCCCTGTCGATATCCTCTTCTCAAATGTTCGACATTATGAAAAGGTACCACAAGTGATTGCTGAAACAAATAAATAAAGTGAAGTATGAAAATGTGTCTAAAGCAGGAGTGATACACATTTGTTTTTTCATATTCAGATCATAAACATTGTTTGGTGTATACATAAATGGATTAAAACCAATTATTATTTATTTCATTTCTGTATATGTCTGTTCTTCTTTAATCGTAGCCACCATTTTGGAAAATGGCAGCAGGGTTGCTCTGAGGAGTTACTTTCTGTCTCTATAAGATGACTTGACCCCCAAAACCGATGTTTTGACACCAAAATGAAATATATAGGTCTCATGGTTTCAGAAATATCACATCATCACTACAACACATCTGTAATTTTAAAAAACGTTGTCCAGAAAAATTTGGCCCTGATCAGCAATGTCTATCCAAGCTAAACTACTTCTCTAATGATCCAAAAACACAAATCAAAAGTGGAAATCAATGGACAACACTTTTTTTACAGAGGTATATCAGGGATGTCATTTGGGATGTCATCAGTGATGTCACTGACCATGTCATGAGTGATGTAATATGTGAGGTCATAAGCAGTGCATTGAGGGAGCACGAGTTATAGTTAACTCAGGTAACTATAAAAGCAGAATTTCTCTGGTTTTGTACGAGTGAAATCTGAGCCTAGTTCTAACGTCCCTGTAACCCATGCTTTTTTTCAGTGGTATTCTAAGTTTTTTTAAATTCAATTTTCTAACTATAATTTCGTTGTAACCTTTGTTTTTCCAGTATATATATAGGTCTGCGCGGTCACAATCATGTGGCCGGAACGGCGAGGTCAGTGCAAAAATCGAATAGACTGCTCATCACACCTGGAGCTCACTGGAGGGCTGAATTTTGAATTAAGTACCAAGAAACTGTGTTTAGCAATGGATACGGACCCTAATGGTGGGGAAAAACTGGCCAACAACTACCAGCATGCATCACTGGAGATTGCGTGACTTTGTGGGAAAAAATAGTTGTGGCGATGCCGTGACTTGCTATTGGTTACCCTGGAAAAAGGGGCGTGAAGCCTCGAAACGCGTTGGGTTTTTTTAAAAAACAGTTGAGATGGGCAGCCTTTCAGCAATAAATTGGTTTAGTTGAAACCTACTGCCTCGGAGTGGCGTCCTTACCTGGAGAGGCATTTTGGTGGAAATGTAACGCGCGGCGGCCTCAGCCGCGGAGGATGCACCGTCTGCCTGTGAATGTGGTGGCAGGTCTGCGCGGTCACAATCATGTGGCCGGAACGGCGAGGTCAGTGCAAAAATCGAATAGACTGCTCATCACACCTGGAGCTCACTGGAGGGCTGAATTTTGAATTAAGTACCAAGAAACTGTGTTTAGCAATGGATACGGACCCTAATGGTGGGGAAAAACTGGCCAACAACTACCAGCATGCATCACTGGAGATTGCGTGACTTTGTGGGAAAAAATAGTTGTGGCGATGCCGTGACTTGCTATTGGTTACCCTGGAAAAAGGGGCGTGAAGCCTCGAAACGCGTTGTTTTTTTTTAAAAAACAGTTGAGATGGGCAGCCTTTCAGCAATAAATTGGTTTAGTTGAAACCTACTGCCTCGGAGTGGCGTCCTTACCTGGAGAGGCATTTTGGTGGAAATGTAACGCGCGGCGGCCTCAGCCGCGGAGGATGCACCGTCTGCCTGTGAATGTGGTGGCAGGTCTGCGCGGTCACAATCATGTGGCCGGAACGGCGAGGTCAGTGCAAAAATCGAATAGACTGCTCATCACACCTGGAGCTCACTGGAGGGCTGAATTTTGAATTAAGTACCAAGAAACTGTGTTTAGCAATGGATACGGACCCTAATGGTGGGGAAAAACTGGCCAACAACTACCAGCATGCATCACTGGAGATTGCGTGACTTTGTGGGAAAAAATAGTTGTGGCGATGCCGTGACTTGCTATTGGTTACCCTGGAAAAAGGGGCGTGAAGCCTCGAAACGCGTTGGGTTTTTTTAAAAAACAGTTGAGATGGGCAGCCTTTCAGCAATAAATTGGTTTAGTTGAAACCTACTGCCTCGGAGTGGCGTCCTTACCTGGAGAGGCATTTTGGTGGAAATGTAACGCGCGGCGGCCTCAGCCGCGGAGGATGCACCGTCTGCCTGTGAATGTGGTGGCAGGTCTGCGCGGTCACAATCATGTGGCCGGAACGGCGAGGTCAGTGCAAAAATCGAATAGACTGCTCATCACACCTGGAGCTCACTGGAGGGCTGAATTTTGAATTAAGTACCAAGAAACTGTGTTTAGCAATGGATACGGACCCTAATGGTGGGGAAAAACTGGCCAACAACTACCAGCATGCATCACTGGAGATTGCGTGACTTTGTGGGAAAAAATAGTTGTGGCGATGCCGTGACTTGCTATTGGTTACCCTGGAAAAAGGGGCGTGAAGCCTCGAAACGCGTTGGGTTTTTTTAAAAAACAGTTGAGATGGGCAGCCTTTCAGCAATAAATTGGTTTAGTTGAAACCTACTGCCTCGGAGTGGCGTCCTTACCTGGAGAGGCATTTTGGTGGAAATATATATATATATATATATATATATATATATATATATATATATATTACCTACTGGCGGTCGCCAGTAGGTAGTTATAGTTAGGACCCCTTTTCCATAGGAAATCCGCAACATTCTATTTTGAATAACTTTGGCGCCGGTCGATGAATCCTCGCGAATTTCTCAAAATAGGTGGGGCGCTACGCTCCGCTCCTACCCTGAAAGTCTCGGGGGGATTCCTCAAGCGGGGGCTGAGATAAAAGGGGGATCCCAAAACGCGTTTTTCCCATGCATTTTTCCATAGGACCTTTAGACAGAGCTACAGCCCGAACGGCTGAACAGAATTACTAGAAATTTGGCAGAGAGGTAGTCCCTATGTCAAGGAAGTGCCTTTTGTAGGTTTGGTGTAAATCTGTTCAGTAGATTCTGAGAAAATAGCCTTTAAATCAATATATATATCTGAGCCCACTTACGGTACGCTTACCGTACGCTTACCGTACGCATACGGTGGCGTGCGCGAGCGCGATTCTGATTGGCTCTTAGATCTTAGTAAACATTCGAATCGGCCGAAACCAGGAAGCGGCGTCCGCCATTTTGTCTCTCGCACTGAGTGTTATTTATCAAACATGATGCCCAAAAACATGTTACGGGGCTGTTTTGACAACTCCCTCCCACATAGTCATGTTGAGGGAGTCCCCAAACATCCCCCAAGAGCAAAAACGGTTTTATTTTTTTTTCGGCAATTTCGCCGAGTACGCTTACCGTACGCTTACCGTAAGCGTACGGTAAAAAATAGAAATAAAAAAAACACTATCCACACTTACCCCACCCCCTGTGCTTTTGGTGGCTGTAGGCCACCCAATGTACAGGGCTTATTACATCAGTAAAAAAACTACATTTTGGCAACATGAAATTATAAAATCGAAATAAAAAAACCACTATCCACATTGACCCCACCCCCTGTGCTTTTGGTGGCCGAAGGCCACCAAATGTACAGGGCTTATTAAAGTTGATAAAAACTGTGCACGGAACGCACTGCGTTAAGTGGGCGCGCACGCCTCGAATGGCGTAAAGTAACTTAGCATTTAAAAAACCGTACAAATTCACTGAAAAAACCATAGGTTTCACACACGTTATAGTTAGGAATTAGCATTTAAAAAACCTTGCAAATTCACTGAAAAAACCATAGGTTTCACACATGTTATAGTTAGCGGAAATTTTACTGATAAAAAACCAATGAAATTGCCCCGTTATAGTTAGTGCTGGCAACTATAACTCACGCGACCGCAATCTTCTGCTGATGACATATGTGTCTTTATAAAAAAAAATATTTGTAATATATGTATAGCTAAAAATGTATGGAAGAAGACATGGGCAAATAAGTGACTAAATACAGTATTAGCATCAGCAGAGGATTGCGGTCGCGTGAGTTATAGTTGCCAGCACTAACTATAACGGGGCAATTTCATTGGTTTTTTATCAGTAAAATTTCCGCTAACTATAACATGTGTGAAACCTATGGTTTTTTCAGTGAATTTGCAAGGTTTTTTAAATGCTAATTCCTAACTATAACGTGTGTGAAACCTATGGTTTTTTCAGTGAATATATATATATGTGTATATATATATAGATATTATCTACTGGTGGTCGCCAATAGATAGTTATAGTTAGGACCGAGTTTCCATAGGAAATCTGAAAATTTTATTTTGAATAACTTTGGCGCCGGTTGACGAATCCTCGCGAAAATTTCAAAACTAATGGGGCGCTCCGTTCAGCTCCTACCCTGAAAGTCTCGGGGTGATTCGTGAAGCGGGGGCCGAGAAAAAAGGGGGGTCCCAAAACGCGTTTTCCCCATGCATTTTTCCATAGGACCTTTAGTCGAAGGTACAGCCCGAACGGCTGAACAGAATTACTTGAAATTTGGCAGAGAGGTAGTCCTCAGGTCAGGGAAGTGCTTTTTGCAGGTATGGTGTCAATCTGTTCAGTAGTTCCTGATAAAATAGCATTTAAAAGCATATACATATCTATAAGCGCGCACCGTGCGCGCACCGTGCGAGCACCCTAACGTGCGCGAGCGTAATTCTGATTGGTGGTTACATGTTAGTCAACGTTCAAATCGGTCGAAATCAGGAAGTGCCGGCCGCCATTTTGTTTGTTTTCAGTGCGAGAGTGAAAAAGGAAGGTGGCGAACGTGAAAAGGGGGCAGGATACAGAGTTCCTGACCCCCTAGCCGTTGTCAGGGGGTCCCTGAAGGATCCCGAAGGCAGAAACATTTCTTTTAAATTTTTTTTTAAATCGCGGGGGTGAAAAAAAAAAAACATTTTTAATACGTAGTTTATTGTAAAATAAATATATAAAAAAATAATAATACATAAATAAATTAGCATTTAAAAAAACATACAAATTCACTGAAAAAAACATAGGTTTCACACACGTTATAGTTAGGAATTAGCATTTAAAAAACCTTGCAAATTCACTTAAAAAACCATAGGTTTCACACATGTTATAGTTAGGTGGATATTTCACTCGTAAAAAACCAATGAAATTCCCCCGTTATAGTTAGTTCAGATAACTATAACTCGCGCGACTGCCACTCTATCACAAGGATGATGTCATCAGTGATGTCAGTCATGAGTGATGCCACTGACCATGTCATGAGTGATGTAATATGTGATGTCATGAGCAGTGGATTGCGGGCGCGCGAGTTATAGTTATCTGAACTAACTATAACGGGGGAATTTCATTGGTTTTTACGAGTGAAATATCCACCTAACTATAACATGTGTGAAACCTATGGTTTTTTTAAGTGAATATATATATATATATATATATATATATATATATATATATATATATATATATATATATATATATATATATATATAAATATATAAATATATATATATAGATATTTATTCACTGCAAAAACCATAGGTTTCAGGCCTGATATAGTTAGGAATTAGCATTTAAAAAACCTTAGAAATTCACTGAATAAACAATAGTGTGTAGGGGTGTTTTAGTTAGCTGGACATTTCACTTGAACAAAACCATTGAAATTCCTCCGATATAGTTAGTTGTACTAACTACATCTCGCGCGCCCGCAATCCACTGCTGATGATGTCACATATTCCATCATTCATGACATGGTCAGTGACATCACTGATGACATCTCAAATGACAAGTTACTGGTAAGTACGCTTAGAATTACTTTTCAGAGTCAGTGCTGGGCTAAATGATGCAGCCCTGGGTTCTCTCCTGATAACAGGTGAGTAAATCGGAATTCGTAGTTCGACTGATTTTAGAGGAATATTTGTACGTTTCAAAAATGGACACTTAGAAACTTTTCTGCTGAAAACCACACAATGGATTCCTATGGAAGGAAATACAAGTTACTGGCAAGTACGCTTAGATTTACTTTTCATGGTCAGTGCTGGGTTAAAAGATGCAGCACTGGGTTCTCTCCTGATAACAGGTGAGTAAATCGGAATTTGTAGTTCGGCTGATTTTAGAGGAATATTTGTAAGTTTCAATAATGGACACTTAGAAACTTTTCTGGTGAAAACTACACAATGGATTCCTATGGAAGGAAATACAAGTTACTGGTAAGTACACTTAGAATTACTTTTCAGGGTCAGTACTGGTCTAAAAGATGCAGCCCTGGGTTCTCTCCTGATAACAGGTGAGTAAATCTGAATTCGTGACCTGTGCAAACACGCCCTGTGGTGCGTTTTAAATTGGGGAATTAATTCCTCTTCAATCCTGAGGTCACCTGGGGGCCAACTAGCTCACCAGGTACCTCCAGTATGCGCCAGGGGGCTGCAATGCAGAGAGGTGTTCAGAGGCCATGCCCCTTTTTACAACACTCTGCAACGTAGCTCCATGGCGCACTGGAGGCACCTGGTGGGCTAGTTGGCCCCTAGGGGACCTCTGGATTGAAGAGGAATTAATTACCCAACTTAAAACGCGCCACAAGGCGTGTTTGCACACATATCACCTCAGGCCCTGCCCCCTACCTTCACCACTGTGCAAACGCACCCTGTGGGGTGTTTTAAGTTGGGGGATTAAGTCCCCTTGAATCCTGAGGTCCCCTGGCGGCCAACTAGCCCACCAGGTACCTCCAGTATGTGCCAGGGAGCTGCGTTGCAGAGAGGTGTTCAGAGACCACGCCCCTTTCTACAACACTCTGCAACGCAGCTCCGTGGCGCTTAGTGGAGGTACCTGGTGGGCTAGTTGGCCCCTAGGGGACCTCTAGATTGAAGAGGAATGAATTCCCCAACTTAAAACATGCCACAGGGCGTGTTTGCACACATATCACCTCAGGCCCCGCCCCCTACCTTCACCGCTGTGCAAACGCGCCCCGTGGCGCGTTTTAAGTTGGGAGATTAAGTCCAACTAGCCCACCAGGTACCTCCAGTAAGCGCCACGGAGCTGCGTTGCAGAGAGTTGTAAAAAGGGGCGAGGCCTCATTACACCTCTCTGCAACGCAGCCCCCTGGTGCATACTGGAGGTTCCTGGTGAGCTAGTTGGCCCCCAGGGACCCCCAGTATTCAAGGGGAATTAGATCCCCCTCTGCAAACGCGCCAAGGGGCGCGTTTGCAGAGTGGTGCAAGGAGGGGCCGTGGCCTCCAGTCCGATCCCTTCTTTTTTTTTTTTTTTAGAAGGGGGGCTGTGTAGCCCCCCTTCTTTTTCTAATTTATTGGCCCTGGGGACCCCATCCCCCAGGACCTGCCTCCAATTTAAATTTTTTTTTTTTTAAACAAAAATCGGGAAGGGGGCCGCGTGGCCCCCCTCCTGAGGCCTTAATTTGCCCCGGGAACCCAATCCCCTGGGGCATGGCCCTATATATATATATTTTTTTTGGAGGGGGGCTGCCTTGCCCCCCTCCTGTCGCCACTTTTGGCCCCGGGGACCCCATCCCCCGGGGCCTTTTCTTTTTTTTTTTTTAGGAGCGGGCTGCGTGGCCCCCATCCCGTGCCACTACTGGCCCCAGGGACCCCATCCCCTGGCGCCTGGCCACCTCATTGGGGACCATGGGGAGGTCCTCAATCCCCCCGCGGTCCCAGCCGGCTCCCCGCTTCCTGCGGGAGCAGGCATTGCTTTTCCACATGGGGAGCAGCTAACATGCTGCTCCCCATGTGGAAAAGCAATCTGCTTTGCTTCATTGAAGCAAGAGCAGGTTTCCCTGCTCTTGCTTCAATGAAGCAAAGCAGTTTGCAATGGCAGAGTGGGAGCCGCGAGGCTCCCGCCCTGCCATTGCAAACAGCAGTGTCCCGGGGGTGGGCACCCCGGGACACTGCAGGAGTCGGCCCTGGGGGGTGGCGGTCCCCAGGGCCATCATTGGCTCCAGGAGGGGGGCAGCGTGGCCCCCCTCCCACTTAATTTAAAGCCCCTGGGGGTGGTGGTCCCCGGGGCTTGGGGGTCCGTAACGGACCCTCTATGTTAAATAATTAGTGCCCCGGGGAGGTGGCAGTCCCCAGGCGTGTGGGGGAGGATCAAGACCCCCCCCACACAGGGTTTAAAAATGTTTTTTTTAAAACAAGCCCCGGGGGGTGGCGGTCCCCGGGGCTGCGGGGGGGCTGTGAGCCCCCCGCATACATTTTCATAAAGCCCCGGGGGGTGGCAGTCCCCGGGGCTTGGGGGGGCCTTTGAGCCCCCCAACCATGTTTAATAAAGCCCCGGGGTGGCAGTCCCCGGGGATGGGGGGGCTGGGGGGGCTGAGAGCCCCCCCATAATTCAGATAAGCCCCGGGGGTGGCGGTTCCCGGTGCTGGGAGGCCCCTCTGGGCCCCCCATTATAATATAAATATTGGCCCCCCGGGGGCTAAATAAAAACGAAGCAGCGGGATGCGCAGATCCTAAGCGTATCCCGCGATTTTGAGCAGGCCTAGGGGGTGTGGGTGTTTCTACCCTGCCCCCTTGTCACGTTTTGCGCCTTTTTTTGAGGGTTTTCTTGTGCCTCGGTTCTACCGAGGCACAAGATGGCTGCCAACACTTCCTGATTCAGAGTGCTGGCAGCCAATTAGCATTCAGCTTGTGCTCGGGAGCGTGCGGGGAGGGTGCGTGGATTCTCCGAGGCTATAGATATATCTATCTTTTTAACTCTCATTTTTTCAGGAACTACTGAACAGATTTACACCATTTAAGCAAAAGACACGAGTCTGAACTGAGGACTACCTCTTTGCCAAATTTGGTGTCATTCCGTTCAGCAGTTCGGGCTGTAGCTGCGTCAACAGGTCCTATGGGAAAATGCATGGGGCAAACGCGTTTTGGGACCCCCTTTTTTCTCGGCCCCCGCTTGACAAATCGCTGTGAAATTTTCAGGATAGGAGCGGACCGGAGCTGGCCAAAAGTTTGGAAAATTTCGCGAAGATGCGTCAATCGGCGCCAACATTATTCCAAATAGAATGTTGCGGATTTCCTATGGAAAATAGGTCCTAACTATATCTCCCTACTGGCGACCGCCAGTAGGTAATATATATATATATTATTTTTTGTTGTTGTTGTATATATGTATTTAAATACAAACACTCATATATATGTGTTTGTATTTATATATTTATATATAGTAGTAAATATTAGTGGGATTTATTAGTATTTTACAATATATTACATTTATATGCTTACATATTTAACATTCACTACTTTAAACTCTGTTTATAATAAAATAAAATGTAATTTTTTGTATATTTTTGAACAACATCAGTGATAGCAATAATTTATTTTGCCGATATTTTGGTACTTATCATTATAAGTATAGGAGCATGATATTATGATAAACAATACTTTTGACACAATATTTTTGTCAAGATTATGTTTACCACAATAGGGTGTCAGTGATGCTGGGGTTGAGGAGAAGCACAAGGGCAAGAGAGAGCAACAAACAAAACAACTAGGGAAAAAAATGGAGTCTTGTGGAGTGCCTAACCAAAAAAAAAGTAGTGCTTCATATGTGAGCAGTGGGAGGACACGAGTAAGCTGTCCATGCTTCCGGGAAGAGACAAATATAAGAATAGGAAGTAAACTCAGTAAAACCATAAATAGTGAAGGAGAGTGCCAATAAAGACAACAAGTGCAAAGGGTAGGTTCAACATCCACTGTAAGCTGACAATAGGTCTTTTCTCAAACAGAGCTTGTACTTTCAGGAATGCGAGACCTAACAAGGCAGGACAAAATGTTACTTTGCAATTCACAAGTCTGCCCAGTGGCACTATCACAAATGGTACGATCAGCCTGGCTGTTCAGCCAACCAGCACTTTGCATTGTTGGGGTATATTTTTGCTTTTCAGCCCACAGCATGTTGCATTGCGGGGCTTAATAGTTTTGCTTTTAACACTAATATTTTGGATTCAAAGCCCCAGATGGGAAAGGGATGTTGGCTAAAATGCCATTAATGGATGAAGGTGTTATATATGTCTACAAAGTCTTCCAGTCCATTTAAAACCACTTGTTACACATGTAGAGCCAGATGTTTTAAATGTGAAACTCTGCTCACATATTTTGTGAGGGTTCATTCTTTCATTGGCATCATGCATTAATACAAGCATTGGTAATGCAAATCTTTTTGTGCAGTATTACATTTTACAACAAACTTCACAACACAGGTATAACATGGACAGCTACAGTGTAACCTTCCCTTAAACAAACAAGGTGCAAAGTTTAGGTGCTAGTAGCAAGAGGAAAATCAAACAATTCTTTCACACATACAAGACAGGTACAACATTGGTGGCAAATGCACTAAAGAGTGAGTGAGTGGAGTTAAAGGACTTTTATGCACTCTCTGTAAAAAGACATACAAATACAAGAAGTACAAAACCCCTGGCATATGCATTCAAAACCTCTCATAGAGTTACAAAACATAAATATACTCATATAGGATAATGAACCCTTTGTGCGTGGTATGCTTCATCAGTGGGTTCCACATTTGGAACTGGGAAGCACCCAGGAGTGCTACTTGTTACTGGTCTCATATGTGCAGGTACCCTATTATAGGTAAGGTTATGTTTCCTATTCCAACATTCATATACTCCCTTTTTAAACTGTAAGGTCTGTATTAAAATTGAGTGGGTAAGCTAAAAAATATTTTTACTCTCATCTCCCTACCCGTAGGTTAAACATTGGAGAATTGAATGTAAACAATATATCCTTTGTTTTTTCATAAGATGAGGCAACATCAATGGAGTCACCCCTTCTAAATAGAACTAGTACACCTTGAGCAGAAACAGTATAAACTTCCCTCCTTCAGAGGACAGGTGCAAGTAGGGCAGCAACAACGCATGCCATTCCTATCACAGGGCACAGACACATTGCAAGCTTTTCTTCCTCATAGAAGAGGGAGATTATGGCAGTAGGAAATCATGCTTCCCTCTTTCACAGAAGGCAACAAGTGCAATTTTTGATTCCCCACAGAAAAAATCCAGCAGGGGAGACAGGAACAAGCTATCATCGCACATAAAACAAGGCTACTTAAACATGGTTGACATTTAGATTACAGACAAATCTCCAAGTGGGTGCTTAACTGGTTGACAGGAATATATAGGTGGATGACTGAGTGAATTGCCTGTTCTGACACCATTCTCACTTGAGTGATATTCTATGTCAGTACACTGATAGTCCTGCTTCTGTCACTGAGACACCTATTGTTTGTGTTGATTCTTTATTTTTCTAAGCATTGAGGCATAGCCATCAACTTGTAAGTCATTGCTATTTGGAGCCGCTTGGCCACAGCCTAAGTAACTCTGCTCTAGACAGGTACACAGGAGTCAAACTCTCTGAAATGGTTTTGAATTTGCACACTTACCAGATGCTTCACAATCCAGCCTCGCCACTGCCACTGCTCAAAATGTTGAGGGTACCACTGATTTTAAACATCGTAAAAGCTCTGTAAAGAGAAATAACTTCTCCCCTTGGCGCCTGTGTGCACAGACACCTGAAAAGAGAGAATGGGAAGGAGAGGAAGAGTATGCCTGTTCCTCTCTCTGACCCGACTCACACATAAGGAATTGGAGCCATGCATGGTAAGAGGTTTTCAAAGAGCTACACACAGATCACTTCCTCTGAATAGATGCACAAAGACACCCCATTAACACCTGAAAACAGAGCAATATGCTTTAGAATGCTTAACGCCTTCCTCAGTAAATGTACAACTAATTGAGGAAAGAAGTTCATTAAAATATCCTGGTCGAGCTACCACTTTTCCAAAACGGCATAGGCATGTCTACCGCATCTCAATTTGGTTTATATTCCAAGAGCAGCAAACCATTTTCTAGTCAGCCTATTTTATTTCCGTTCGTTAATGCCCCCAAACTACTTACTCTTTTTATTTAAGGGAGCCCATTTTTATGCTGATTTATATTAGACGTCTGATGTCTGTCTTTCACTTATATTACATGATACATTTTTTAATCAGAGCTCATCTATAGTTTGCAAGTGGGCAAAAAAGCAATGGGCTGGGATGCCATCCTAATAATTACCAGTGACTGAGATTAATTCAAGCATCCCATCCATCACATTTTTGTTTAATTCAGGGCAAAGCCCTAAGTGTGATTTGTATGCCCAGACATTGGTCCCATGCTTCCTTTGCCACAGGAACCAAGTTACTAGCAACTGAAGTGCCATGACTAGGGCGAAACTGGTCTTGGTTGCTTGTATTCCAGTTCAGAAAGGACGTGGCTTGGCAGTTTGGGCTGGACTGTTCCTATTGTAGCAGGTTCAAAGTTGATTTGCAAATTGTGGGGTCTAATCTGGGGTGGTATTGTGGGCAAAACAACAATGGCATTGGATGTGGCCCTAAGTAATTGCCAGTGGCTGAGATTAATTCAAGCATCTCACCCATTAGTGTTTTGTTTACATCAGTGCGACTCCCTAAGTGCGATGGATATGCCCAGACATGGGTCCCGTGCTCAATTTGCCAAGAGAACTAAGCTTCACCCAACTGAAGAGCACCAAATAGGGTGAAAGTGGTCTTAGGTTGCTTGTGATCTGGTTTAGAAAGGGCCTGGCTTGGCTTTTCAAACTGGAGTGTTCTTATTGGAGCAGGATCAAGGCTGATTTGCATATGGCTGGGTCTAATCTGAGGTGACATTGTGGGCAAAAAACCATAGGCTGGGATGCGGTCTGAGTAACTTCCAGTGGCTGGGCTTAATTCAAACAACTCATCCATCAATTTTTTGTTTACTTCCGTGCATCTGCTTACTATATATTTCTCTCTCTTTGCGTCTCTGGACTATTGCTACCTATGATAGTCTACATTTATCAACAGTGCACAGGTTCTGGTACAGTCAACTAGGATTAGAGGGCAGAATTCTTTGGTAATTGGCCCTTATTTTGGATGACAGATTTGACAAATACTTGCTTGTTTTTAGTTTGTAAATAAGTCCACTTTCATACATCCAAAAAAAATACTGCTGTGACTTTTACAAACCAAGGAACATAAATCTGCTTTGACTTGTCAGCCATCTACTTACTTACTGTTATATTATTTGCTTGACTTGCACAGATGTGTCCATAAAATTGACCTTTTGTCCTGATTTTTTATCTTAACTTTTGACCCTTCATCCTGAATTTTTCCAGTGCCCCCAAAAGAATTTGGTCAGATCACCCTTCCATGAACCTTTCTGCCTCTGCTTCATTTCTAAATCATTTTCGTTCATGGGTTTTACCTTTATTTCACGCACACCGAATAATAAGAATGTAAGAGTTAGGCTAAACGCTCATGACCCTTTACAAATTGCCTTTGGCGCAGTGCAGCGTCCTGCGGATAATTTAGGCGCGAGCTGTTCGGGTGCATACAATTACTTTTGATTTAGGTCATCCTGCCACGGGATAGAGAACATTTGTTTGCACATTCAAAAACAACTGCACGCCGATTTCCATTTTCAGACGCACCTCAGAGGAAACGGTGGCCCGTGCTATGACGTCGTCCCAGGGCAGATTTGCATCTTTTCCTTGATAAGCTTCAAATTTGTGTTGCTTCTAAATCCGGATGACTAATATGCTCATTTCAAGAGACATCAAAGAATGCGGATCCTGACGATATGAAGCTGAACATGTGGCGTCTTTCCTCTTTGCATCAGGACTAAAAAGCTGATTAGCTCAGAGAAGTGGAACAAATATTGCAGGTCGTGCTGATCTGTAACCATTGCACATTAGCAGCCACCCAAATGTGCTCAGTGACTGCGGCGGAGGAAGACAAATCTCACAGTTTAGAATTCATTAGCGTTTCAATTTTACAGTTTGTAATTTAGTAATTAAATTTGCTTCTGTGGCTGATTAGTGAATCACGGGAAGAAATGAACCTGTTGCTTCTCAGATGCCATTGCTGGGATAGTTGTGTGTGAGCTTAGAACAGTGGTAGGGATCCACAGTGGCCATCAGTCAAGAAAGGTCAGCCGGATGTCCTTCAGGGTGAAAGAGGAAAAGCTTAGACGTTTGTATATGATACATTTAGGGTACATACATACATACATATGAGGTTGGTTGCGCCGCTCTTGCATGAGACACATTATTTAAAGCGGCGTATAGCCACTTTGTGTCTCTGAGTGGCTCCAAAATTCTGGAATAACACAACGTAGTGCAAATCACTGTGTTGCATTACTCTACCCTCAGAGGCCGTTTCATGAACGGTGCGTGGGTGTTCCCATGCAACTCCCATGATTTTTGATGCATACTTGCAGGCGCCCTTGCTGTGTTGGCACTAGGCAGCCAAAATGGTGTCAAAGTAGGGGAAAGGTCAGAACGACAACATATTGTCTTAAATGTGCATTGCTGCCTTTTCCCTGTCATGCAGTGCAGAACAGCAAGGTGACTTGCTGTTCTGCACTGTATGACTTCCCCATAAATAGACCCCTTAATATTCCACAGATTCCATGCGCAAAGTACAAATAAAGGGTGAAGAAAGTTTTTAACAATTGGAGTCTACAGCAGATATCTTATTTCTTCTTTTAAAACTGTAGAGAGGTGTTAATGTTTGGGAGGCAGTGGGAAGAGGTGATCTTGGTATCATCATTATTTAAAACTGTCTCTGTGCTATTTGTAGCGGAGGGATTATAGGGATAATACAGAAGAGCCACAATGCTCATTCTGTCAAATGGAATGTGTCGGCCCAGGATTAGCTCCATGCGGTTCCAGATTTCTTGAGGGTTGTGCGGTACCCAAGGAAAATGCAAATCAGACAAATCCAGCTCGGCCATGCTTTATTCACATTTTGGAAATTGCACTAGGCCAGACTGACACCTGAGCCTGGTGTCCTATATTGGCACGCTACTATGTGAGAGGGACTTTCAGAGAGAAACAGTCATTGAGGACCTATGGCTTTCCAAACAGGGTGGTGGTTATGCACTGTCCTATCCATTTCTTTAAAGACCTTTACATTTTCCAGACATATTTCATATAGAATTTAGTTATTTTACTACAAGACCAGACAACTCCTCAAAGGTCATCACATCGACAATTTATCTTGTTGAACCGAATATCGTGTGAGCCTTAACCAGGGCAACTGAAGCTGAATGCAACTGAATTATAATTGATCTATGCAGTATCCACACACAAGTATGCTTTAATACAAGTTATATGAAGTACCACTGTCCTTTTTCCTTACATTATTTGGCTTCTTTTAAATTCAGTTTTTTTCGCAGAAAATATATATATATGATTCATATTTATGACAATGATGTTGCTATTAAGACGTCCTTTGTAAGTGACACACTGAATACATAGAATTTCTAATAAGTTGTCAACATTTATATTTACATGTACACTAGAATATAACTTAGCAGAATTGTATATATCCCACGATAAGGATGCATAGACAATCCTTTTACCTTCTTCTGGGTGCCCATGATAGAATGTTAAATCCAGATCCAATTTACAACGTGATAATAATGATTCTAAATTAGAATGTGGTGTTTTGCCTATTGGGGTAGTGAGTACCTAGGAGCAAAGCATTCACATAAAAGTGCTGAAACTTTTCAAACACTCACCTCCAGTCACAGATCTGGGTTGAATCCATCATCATTCTTCAGCTCACTTTGCCACCCAGTTCAGACACAGCTATATGGAAATCAGTCTTGATCCTGTGCCTTTTGGGAACAGTCCAGCCCGAACTGCCAAGCCATGTCTTCTCTGGACTGGAAACAAGCATCCTGGGACCGGTTTCGGGCTAGCAGCCCTCATCAGCCAGGCTAGCTTGAATCCAGTGGCAAAGTGAACAAGTGACCCCCGTTTGAGCATACCCTGCCAACTTAGGGCGAACAAAGCAAACACAAGGAGATGATGGACGGAGTGCTGAAACTTTTCAAACACTCACCCCAGTCACAGATCTGAGTTGAATCCATCAGCATTCTTTAGCTCACTTTGCCACCCCAGTTCAGACACAGCTATATGAAAATCAGTCTTGACCCTGTGTCTCATGAGAACAGTCCAGCCTGAACTGCGAAGCTATGTCTTCCCTGGACCAGAAACAAGCATCCTTGGACCGGTTTCGGACTCACAGCCCTCATCAGCCAGGCTAGCTTGAATCCAGTGGCAAAGTGAGCAAGGGACCCACGTCTGGGCATACCCTGCCAAATTAGGGTGAACAAAGCAAACACAAGGAGATGATAGATGGAGTGCTGAAACCTTTTAAACACTCACCCCAGTCACAGATCTGGATTTAATCCATCATCATTCTTTAGCTCACTTTTCCACCCCAGTTCAGACACAGCTATATGCAAATCAGTCTTGACCCTGTGCCTCATGGGATTAGTCCAGCCTGAACTGCCAAGCCATGTCTTCCCTGGACCGGAAACAAGCTTCCTTGGACCGGTTTCAGGCTAACAGCCCTCATCAGCCAAGCTAGCTTGAATCCGGTGTCAAAGTGAGTAAGGGACCCACGTCTGGGCATACCCTGCCAACTTAGGACGAACAAAGCAAACACAAGGAGATGACCTATTAAATAATGTCACTAACAGAAAAGATGGAATCTAGGTACTTTATGGAACTTTCCAGCAATTTGGGGGATAGCAGACTATTCCAAACCTTTGGGGATAGAACAGAAAAGGCCATACCCCAAACCTAGAAAACTTGGAATGTGAGACCATCAACAAAATAGTTAAGATAGACAGAAAATAATGAGGGATGGTATGCTGAGAAAGTCTAGAATTAAAAATAGGACAGCCCATCTCAGTGGGCCAAATGGCATTGGCTTGCAGCCTGAATTTGTCAGAATTAACACCTCAATGTTGTTGGCATTGAGCTTCAGTTAATTACTACTCATCCAAAACCGGATGGTAAATAGGCAGGAGCAGAGAATATAACAAGTATGGAGATCAGTCAAAGTACAGGACATGCTGAGTGTCAGCAGCATTAGACACGGAGCCCACACCGTAAAATCTAGTAATGCCCCTTAGAGATTGCGTGTAGATATTACATATGATGGTAGAAAGATAGGACTAATGTGAAACTCACAAATGACTGCTGAGTGTTCAGAACGAAGGAGTGGGTGTACATACATATGTCTCTTGCAGAAAGAAATTAAGGGTACCAGGACAAAGTCCAACTCTATAACCCTACTGACACCAGACTGTGGATCAAAATGGAGCATTGATGGATATTATACCATACGGGGAGCCAAAATCTTTTCACTGACTCTTAATAATAGATAAATAAGATTCCCTACAGGATATTCTTTGAGACAATACAATGACTTTTCAAAAGAACTGCAATACCAACATTTCTCAGCAAAGCCATAATCCTTTTAAGGACAGATTACTGGTGCTTCCTATCGCGACTGCTATTTTTGTTTTTTTATGGGACACCACAAACACATCTCTACTGGGATGCCTGACCTGTCAACAGAAATTGGAGGCATTTCTCAGAAGGCCTGTCATATTTTTAGTAAACAATGCTGCATTTTCCAAAAGGCCTGATATACTTATCATGTACCTGACCAGGCATTTGGCAGCACAAGAGCTTTACCTAGAGAAACCATCACAAAACATCTTTGCATACCTGCTGTTTCATGAGACAATGCAGGAATGTCTTATCATGGGGTGACATACTTTCATTCAGAGACTACTGATTCTTCTCTGACACTGACACCAGAGGACATTTCTAGCTCAGGAAAATGCCATGCATGAATACCACATAACCTATTTTAAATATATGACTCTGTGCTTAACTGTGTTCCCTAAATTAAGCACCAAAGTGATGTACCGTTGGAAATATTGTTGCACTGAGCACCTATCCTATATAGAGATCGGTTGCATAGCTAAGTCTATCCCTTTCATGTGATGGTGCACTAAGCCCCTTTTAGGTGCTACATCTTTTAATCTGGCCTTTAATGTTACCTTAAAGGCAGCCACTGGACATAATACTTATTTTAAATATACAGCAGCTGTTTTTGTCCCTTCCAGTAACAGGTTTGTGGTTTTATATATCTATTCTCATAAAATTGAGAACAACACAGCGCTCTTCCCTCATTGAATAATGGCAAAGGCCAGTGTTCCTTTAGATATCATGTTTGAGTACTCAATATACAGACATTTTGAAGTTCATAAGTCCACTGCTGGCCAAGCTGGTCATTCTCTACCCACACTGTATACCAGTAACCAGGAACACCTAGGAGAAGGGCATAGCTCTGAATCTGACTAAATGTAATATAGCATGGCATTACGAAATTAACAAGATTGGTGATATTTACAACCTGTATTGTCCTTCAAACATGTTCAATTTCTAAATCAATCACCCAACCCCCAGATCTAAAGCTGTCTTCAATTAGACTTAAGAAGAAGTATCATAGCAATAAAAGTAGAGCATACTGAGAGGAAAGGGGCATATGAAGACGGAGTCTTGGGGGAGAAGTCGAGAGAGAGAAAATATGTGAGAAATAGAGAAAAGAGAGAGAGAATGATTTGTATAAAGAAGCAGACAGAAGTGAAAAAGAAGGCAGGAGGTGAGAAAGCAAGAGAGGTGTGAAGTTAGAGAGGAAAATGGCAAATCATGAGGGTGAAGAATGAATACAGAGAATGTGTAAAAGAGAGGAGGATCTAGAAAGCATAACATATATATAGAGGGACAAATAAGTGCAATTAAAAGAGAGAGAGCAAATGGGAACTAGAAGGCATAAAATATAGATAGAGGGACAAATAAGCACAAATAAGTGCAATTAAAAGAGAGAGAGTAAAAGGCTAATTATACTCAACTGCGCTCCAGGGTACAGGTTAATGGACACTCTCAGCCACATTCTCGCTAATGAGGGAAACCAGACAGGAGTGCCCGTTGTCACCCTTGTTGTTTGCTTTAAGCATTGAACCACTGGCGGTCTGCATTCGTGAGGCGCCGGCGATTAAAGGGATTTTATTTGGCGGGGACACCCACAAAATATCACTTTTTGCAGACGATGTGCTTTTATCCCTCACAGAACCACCGCTCTCTCTTTCCGCACTGCAGTCCGAACTGGCCAGATACGAGGCATGGCGGGCTTCAAGGTTAACCTCAATAAATCATACATACTTAATCTAATGGTCTCTAATGAAGAGGTAGGCACACTGCGGACCCTTTCCCCACTCCAATGGGCTAGCCGCTCTCTGCAATTCTTGGGAATCCAGTTGACTCCACGCATCGAAGGACTTTTCAAAGCTAAACTTTCCGACCACTCTTCTCCAACTCCAAAACGACATTAACCATTGGAAGCCCCACTTTATTTCCTGGCTAGGTTGCATACATGCGATTAAAATGATGGTACTCCCTAAACTTTTATATCTTTTTCAGGCATTGCCTATTGAACTCGATAAGGAATTTCTACCAAAAGTTAAATCACTGTTCACACTGTCAAATGGCTAGCTGGGAGGGCCCGAATCTCTTTCTCAATATTGAGACGCTCTAGAACGGAGGGTGGACTGGGTTTACATGACCTCGGCCTTTACTATAAAGCTGCACAGTTACGGATTGTGGCAGAATGGCCAAAAAGGGAGTCGGAGAAGCACTGGCTCCATATGGACCGAGCCATCGCCGGGAGGACAATCTGGGAACTCATATGGAAGCCCAAGAAAGATAGGCGAGCGAATGCTTATATTAGCATCCCCACTCGCACCACCTTAAAGGTATTGGACTCTATATCTAAGAATGACCAGCGGACGATGTTTCCCTTCCCTTTAAACCGATACACTTCAAGCCGCCCTTGCCCCCAGCACTTCAAGAGGGACCCCTTGATAGCTGGAGAGAGGGCGGTTGTATTGCGCTTTTTCATCTCTTTCATAATTATGACATCCTCACTTTTGACGACTGCAGACGAGAATTTAATTTAAAACCTGATGAACACTTCCACTATCTCCAGCTCAAACATTGGGATCTTACCCCACACATTCGCGATGCGGCTAAAAGAGACAAAACACGTTTTGAATAATTTATTCTAAAGGTAAACTCATTCCTATATAACTCCCTTCTATCAACCGCACACTCTCCTCGTCCTAGGTATATGGATATGTGGGAAGGGGTAATGCACAGGGACATAGGTAACAAGGAGTGGGCCGGGGTGTGGTCAGACATCACAAAATTTAACCATTCCCTGGAACTCAGGGAAGGTCACTTGAAAACACTGATGAACTGGTATCTTTATCCGGCTAAATTTAAAAAATATTTTCCTGAATACAGCGGATAGATGCTGGAGGGGCTGCGGATTACTGGGAGATTTCCAACTCATCTGGTGGGACTGCCCCACAATAAGACCATTTTGGGAGGAGATCCGAGCGCAAATTAAGAACATGTTGGGCTACCCGATTCTGACCACCATAGAAGGGGTTCTCCTAGGCATCCGCGATCCAGCTCTCGAACACCAAACCAAGGCAGTTACGGCCATTATGTGGACATGCATAGGGGCCACGAAAGTAATAATCGCGGCAGCATGGAAGAAAAAGGCAGCTACCGCTGTGTCGCAGTGGCACTCCCGGTTATGGAAACTGCTCTGGCTCAACAGGATGACAGATATATTCCGCGATGATTATAAAAACTTCTAATTCAAGTGGGGAGCACTGGTTGCTTTTCTTACACGTGGGTTGCCTTTTGCCGTCTGTCCGCCCTCGGTGAGGGATATGCATCTTTCAATTTTAATATATACACTGTGAAATTCCGTTTTTCCACACAGCCACCACTACACATGTTGTTGTTGGGGGGAGGGTTTATGGTTGTTTTATTTATATTTTGGGAACACCTTCACAGTTGGAAGGGCAATCGGAAAATCCTGTCGCAAAAGAAAGACGGGTTGCATGTATGCTTTCTCAAATTGTAGACAACCCATGCCTTTATCTTATTAGACACTGTACCTGTTTCACTAGGTTTATTACGCTAGAAGGCTTGGATCTGAACATGAGCTTTCAACTACGTTCTTTCTAACGAATGCAAGACTTTGTATTAAGGTTTGACTACTGCTTTGGATATAATGTATGAAATACATGCTAAACAACAATAAATATATGTTTGAAAAAGAGGGAGAGTAAATAGGAAGGGAAGAATGAGGTTGTGTAAGAGATCTGAGAGGAAAAAAGACAGAGAATGACAGAGAATTAGAGAGAGAACAGGAGAAATTTGGAGAGAAAATTAATAAGGTGAGAGAGAACAGGAGACAGCGGGAGTGGAAGAGAGTCATACAAAGAATAGCAGAAAATGGTAGAGGGACTAATGATGATAGAATTAGAATGAACATATTAAGAGTCAGATGGGGATAGGAGAAACAAAGAATCTAAAGGCTCAAAATGTTTGTGAGAGAAAAGGGGGAATTTATAGAAAAAGGTCATTGAAATCATGTTGAATTTAAAGCTTATCAGGTTTTGACCAATTTTACTCACCCAATGCACTTTCAAATGAAACATCCACACTTATTTTTATAAAAATAGCCTTATGCTAGAACGTCAAAATATCCCCCTCACAATGACCTATCCTTACCATGCCTACCTTTCTTGCTGCTGCTTGTCCGAGAACGGTCTCTTGTGCTGCCCTTTCACCTGCTTGCAACTATGATGTGACTATGGGCCATATTCTCAAGGATCTATCGCTGAGTCATTGGCACCTTAACACAGCCAAATTTGTGACAAACTTACCACCCCATTCACAAGCTGGTGCAAACAGCCCATATCACCAGTTTTCCGGCGATAGCAGCTGCAAAAAACATCGCCATGGATGACCCCGGCAACTATCACTAATGAGATGCAGAGTAGGCGTTCCCAAGCAAAAAAAACGACAACACCACTCCACAACATTCTCAATGACCTGCCTGATTTGCGATAAGATCACAAAACATGCGATAAGGCACGTTAGCAACAGGAAACTAACACCTGCTCTGACCTGGTGCAAAGTCGGATGGCAGCCTGCACCACAAAAGAGAGCCCAGCCCAGAGCCACACCTGAAGAACAACAGATGCCATGGAGCCACAGAACATGCATCCCAGAGCCCCAAGAGGGCAAGAACACCCACCGCCATCACCACCCTGGACCCCACCTCCCACCTCCCCCCCCCCGGTGTCCTACTCCGGGCACCCCCACCCACCACAGGACAAAGATATTTCACATCAACCACATGGAAACAAATACCAAATAACCTGCATGATGTCGCACAATCACATTTGGTGACGAGCATGCGTCGTCACAAAAATGAGCATCACAGATTCACCTTCAAAGCAACAAATTAAAATGTATTAAAATAAACACAGAACAGAAATGAAGACACATGTCGGCACCTCTCGGGGCAATCGGTAGGTCACAACTTGCAAGACAAAAATCATGATGAGGTGTGTCCTGCGCACATCAAAAGAAAGAGAGTGACCGAAGGAGAGAGAGAGCGAAGGAGAGAGAGAGCGAAGGAGAGGGAGAGCAAAGGAGAGGGAGTGAGAGAAAGACAAACAGAGAGGGGGAGCAAAAGAAAGATGGACAGAGAGAGATAGACAGACAGAGAGGGATATATGAACAAATCGGGGGAGAGAGGGCTAGAGAAAAGGAGAGAGAGACAGGGAGAGAGAGTGCGGACACTGCGCACCCAGGCCACATTGCCCACCTGCTGCCACTGGTTTGTCTCCAACCACGAGTCAGTTTGTAGTGCAGTTCACCAGGTCTAATATCTGAGACAGACCCGTCATCTGAAACAGAGTCCAGATACCTGAATGGCAAAGTACATAAAATTGCACAAGACATCATCGCCTGACCGCCCCTGCGCACCCAGGCAGCTGCACCCCAGCCTCTCCCACCACCCAGCGGTACATGCCTGTCCCTGTGCACCCAGGCCTCACTGCTCACCTTCCACCACCGGTGTGTAGAAAAAAGGGCCCACCATATGCCGCACCAAGCCACAAGCCTGGGGCTCGCAGACATGGCACCCTCCACATCATGCAGCCACACTCCGCAGGCCACCAGGTCTCACATTTGGTGCTTGGTCTTGATTACTCCATGGCAGAGGACATACCAGTGCACACGGCCTCATTGCAGGCTGCACACCCGCTCAGCCTCATAGGTGCAGGAAGGTGTCCCTTCCTGTACATAAACAAACCTTTTTAAAAATGCCATTTTGTAACTTTCATGTGTGCTGCATGAAGCAGCACACATGACAGTTACAAAATGGCATTTTAGGATTGGTTATGTGCAGAAAGGG
The DNA here is from genome assembly GCF_964204655.1 of Triturus cristatus. Taxonomy (NCBI): domain Eukaryota; kingdom Metazoa; phylum Chordata; class Amphibia; order Caudata; family Salamandridae; genus Triturus; species Triturus cristatus. Next base: position 655,046,042 of record NC_140589.1, on the reverse strand, counting down.
ACACCCTCCTACACATAACCAATCCTCCCCTGCATACAGTCACCCTTGCACTCTGGTGCAAGGGTGCCTGCGTTGGCGCTAAGTTGTGAAACTTAGCGCCATTGCAGGGGGAAATGCAAGGCTGCACCACATCCTTGTAAATATGGTGCAGCCTTGCATTTACAAAGTGGCGGAGCGTGTTGTTAAGCCCGTCGTACATATGGTCCTAGCTACCTGGAAACTAGAGTGAAGTTGAGTCTGTAATACTGTGAGATGTTGCCAGTTATAGGAAGGCCTTTTAGTCTTGCATCCAGGTCAATCCATCTAGGATTTTTATGCCTACCCACCCACACTTTGTGTCCAGATTTTTGACGGTATTGCGATTCCCTTGTGTGTTGCAAGGGCAATGCAATACTAAAGTCAGCTTTACCTAGCAATGGACTGCAACACAAGTAACGCAAGGCAGAGCAAGTTACTCTACCCTGGGAAAGAATTCCATGTGTGGAGTGTGGGCATTTCCAAGACTCGCAAACCTGGGAGTGCGTTGAATTGTTTTGCCTTCCCAGGGTCGTTGCCAGGAGCCAGAACCCCTGCATGTTTCAGGTCAGATTCTCATACCTAATTCTAATGGTACCGATGTATACACTACCCAGAAATTACTAGAGATTAGACAAGCTTATTTAGACAAAGACCCTCACTTGGCCATGGCTGCCCCCTGCACCCCAATGATAAATTATGATAAATGTGTTCAAAATTACTCTTACTCCCCAGTTTACCTTCTCAGGGATACTGGTTTATCGTTCCCCTGGACCTTCTGGACCATAGGTGGCATCTTTTCCCGATCTGATAACCTTATTTCTTTTGAATGCTGCTAATTTCACTATTTTGGGGGATTTAAATCTCCATCTTGATGACCCAACATGTGTAAAAAGTACAGCACTTATCTCTGTTCTTGAGGCAATGAACATTTTACTCTGCAATTCAGGTGCCACTCACGCAGCTGGTTATTCATTGGACCCTATTTTTTCTATTTTGTCCGATATTTGTTGTTCTCCTGCCCTGCCCTCCCATTATGTTGGTCAGACCCCTTTGCTATCGCCTTTTGCATTAAGGTTGTCTCGGGCCCCCCGGTTCTCCCAAGGGGTACTGAATCCAAAACAAGAACCTGCGGTAAGCTTGATATAGGAGCCTTAAATAACCTTTTAATTAATAGCCCTCCGGCAATTAAACAAATGGGAATTGATGACCTGGGGGCAATCTAAAGCTGGCTTCTATGCTATATTGACTCATGCCTTCCTTCCACCCATTAACGGTTTAATAATCATCGTCCACTTGCCTCCTGGTTCAAGGAAAGGTTTAAAAAGGAGAAATCTAAATGTAAAACCTTAGAAAGATTGTGGAGGAAAAATGATACGCCTGATACTAAATGCACTTATTAAAAGGCCATAAGAGAGTATCACTCACTTTGTAAAATAGCTCATGCTGAATATGTCTGTTTAAGGTGGTCAAGGAAGCATCTGGAGCTGAAAGTCAGACCACCCCTCTTATTCTTAGTGAAACACAGTGTGAGGATCTGGCTCAACTTTTTTGTTAATAAAGTGGAAAATATATATTCTGCTATGACAGGTGCTAACCTGACTAACATTGCACAACCAGCTTATGCCTTCTCGAATGTAGTCACTGATACTAGACTAGAGCACAGTAATGATTCTAAGTCCAGCAATAAAGTGGTATCTTGGTATTTATTGGATATTAGTTCATTCAATCTTATTCTGGCTCATCTAAAATGAGCCAGAATGCGATCTACTTCCTTTTTCCATACTGAGGAAACTCGAGTCTTCTCTGCTTATGCTAATTATGGACCTTTTTAATGCCTTTTTACGGGAGGGAATAGTCCCGTCAGAATGGAAGCAGGCAGTGCTGCCCCTTTTGAAAAAGACCAATGCGGATTCCTCTCAGCCTTCAAACTTCCGTCCTATTTCTCTTCTTCCGGCTTTCTCCAAGATTTAAAAAAAACATGTTAATTCCCAACTTTCTTCTTTTGTTGAGGCTCAGAATTTTTTACATCCCTCACAATCGGGTTTTAGAACAGGTTTTTCCACTGAGACTACTCTGTTAGAAGTTACGGAAATGTTGTGGCACATCCTGGACTTTGGTGACACTGTGGCCCTCATTCAACACGGTGTCTCACACCGTCTTAATGAAAGCACTGCAATCCTTGGGTATTGAGGGCCTTGCTCTCCAATGGATGGACTCTTTTCTTAATAACCGTACCTTTCAGGTCTTCTTCACCACGGCCTGCTCATAAACACACCAGTCCCCGTATGGAGTGCCTCGGGGCTCTATTTTCAGCACTCTACTGTTTAATATCTATGTTCACCCGCTGACTGCTATTGCCGAAGAGGCAGGACTGCCCATATTTTCGTATGCTGATGATACGCAGTTAATTTTCTCCCTCTCAACACTTAAAGAATCTGAGTCTTCTAGTCTCCAGTTTGGCCTGAGGAAGATTGCGTTTTGGATGCAGGACAATCTACTAAACAGAGAAAAAACGGAAGTTCTGATCCTAGGGAAACAACAAGATCTTTGGGGTCCTCAGCACTGGCCCCTGGAGATGGGTGCTTTACCCCAGCCTGCTCATCAAGTACGCAATCTTGGGGTGATTATTGATGTACAGTTATCAATGAAATAACAAGTAGTGAAGGTGTCCTCTACTTGTTTTGCCATTCTTAAATGGTTGAAGAAGATTCTTTGGATGCTGGCCCTCTCCACTAAGAAAACTGTAGTTCAGGCCCTTATAACATCAAGACTTGACTACAGCAATGTCTTATATCTGGGCTGCAACAAGGAGGTTATACAAAGATTGCAGATTGTGCAGAATGCGGCTGCCAGATGGCTCTGCCAGGCGGCCAGAAGTGCTTCTACGTCTGGCCTTCTTCGGATGCTTCACTGGCTTAAGGTGGAGAATCACATCAAGTTCAAAGCTTTAAGTTATATGCTCAGAATTAAGACTGGTTCTGCCCCACTGTACCTTCAGTCTTTGGCCCAACCCTACTTGCCTTCACGTACCCTTTGCTCCACTACACAGTTCAAGTTTACTGTGCCCAGAATCAGACTGAGGTGTATGCGTGGTCACTCTTTTGCCTATTTGGCACCCTCCCTGTGAAACTCCCTGCTAATTTCTCTGCGTAAAGAAGCGGTTTATGTTAATTTTCGTAAACAGTTGAAAATGTGGTTATTTGGTTTTTAGCCCTTTTCTTTCCCTTCCTCCTGTCAGGCTGGCGTCAGGAAACCCCTCGGGGTAGCTGTGCGCCCTACAAGTTTAATTAACATAATATAACATAATATAACATAATGGAAGGGCCCTTTGCATACAACTCTTGTAGATTCCAGAGCATGCACTTCACTCAGCCCCTCCTCGATAATACCACGCCTGATATTAACAAAAAACAGCCCTGCTCTCAAGCATCGACAGATTCTTCCTCTCAGCATTCAATGAGGAATCAAGATTGGAACTGCCTGCTTGGGAACATAAGATCACTGCCTAAACACGTGGTAGAAATATTATCCTCCAAACGTCCCGATACCGGCTTTCTAACCGAGATGTAGCTATAATCAAGCTCCACCCCTGCTATAGCAATAGCACTACCAGAAGGATATTGCATCCTGCGGTTTGATAGACCTACTAAGGTAGGAGGGGGTATTGCTATAGTATATAAGGACTCCATTAAAACAACTGTATTGGAGCAACTAAGCAATGACAGCATGGAAGTGCTAGTCTCTAGAATTGACCTTCATCCACAACACTGTTGGAAAGGCGCCCTGGTGTACCGTCCTGCCGGGCCTATCCGAAATGTCACTCCCCAATTATTGGAACTAATTTCTCCGCATGCCAGTTCCTCAAAACGTTTTATTTTATAGGGTGACTTCAATGTGCATAGTGAAGACAACCTGAATCAGGAAGCCGCATCATTTTTAACAGACTTACTCTCACTAGATTTAAACAAGATCAATGTTGGCCCCACTCACCAAGCGGGCATACGCTAGATCTTGTGTTCACTTAGTCATCAAACGTGCGATGTGGAGCTACGAGCCCCCTCACTTGGACTGACTGCTCATTGATTAAGTTCAAATTTAGGGGTCCTATAGCACTTAACGCACAATCTCCAATGTATAGGGGCTGGCGCTAATAGTGGCACAAATTCACTCCTGACAATTTTCAGAACCTGACTCATAACTCATGGAATCTTGACAAGGAGAAAATAGAGACTGGTTTAGTCCAGTACAAGTCTATAATAACAACGCCCATGGATCAATTAGCACCTCTAAAGCAGAGTACAAGCTCAGGCAGGCGCACTCAATCAGCTTGGTTCTCCCACAGTCGCAAAACGGAGAAGAGGCTCTACAGGAAATTAGAGCGGCGTTGGCGCCTATCCCATAATGCACTAGATGAAACACTCTATAAATTGGCTCTTTCTAAATATCGTAAAAGTATAAGAGTTGCCCGCAAAGCTCATATTATTCTACAGTTGGAGCAGGCTGGGAATGCTCCCAAAACCCTCTATACGATACTCAAAACTTATACTCACCCAGAGGCATGTAACAATGAGCAGGCACCCTCGCAAGACCTATGCGACAAAATAGCGACGCACTTTACAAAGAAAATAGATCTGATTTATGACAAAATTACTCGAGATGGAAGAGCTCAACTTAATGCATTCGACGATCTCACATCCACTCGAGCTACCCTCCAGAAGTTGGAATACTTCCCCTTGGTTACGCCCGATGCAGTGGAGTCTCTACTCGCTACTGTTAAATCAGGCTCCCCCTTGACATAATCCCGGCAAGGATGACCTCATTACTATCCAAACAACTCGTCATCCCCATCTGCTTCTTTCCTAACCACTCACTAAATAAAGGTTATGTCCCTACCGAGTGGAAGGCAGCTCAAATAAATCCTATAAGGAAGAACCTTAAGGCTCCTATGGTTGACTTGACTAATTATCCTCCTATCTTACTGTTGGAAAAACATATTAAGAAACATCATTCAGACTTTTTCGAGGAATCTGGCTGTTTTGATCAATCTCAGTCTAATTTTAGACCCAGACACAGCAATGAGTCAGCCTTGATTGCCATCACAGATAACATCAGACAGGCTCTGGACAACAGACAGGCAGTTATACTTGTGCTGCTTGACTTGCCTGCGGCTTTCGACACTGTTTTACATCAAATTTTGCTTCGGAGACTCAGTGAGACTGGGATACAAGGAATAGCCTTACAATGGATGCTGAGTTCCCTCACGCACAGAACCCAGACTATCAATATAGGTCCCTTCTGTTCTGAGCCCACAGAACTGACCAAAGGAGTACCCCAGGGATCCTGTCTCAGACCCACTTTTTTTATCATCTATTTTGCCCCTTTGGCAAGTCTACTCAGGAAGTCAGGTTTTATACCTATCTCATATTCTCATCATACTCAGCTCCTGCTATCCTTTGATAAACATGACCCTAATGCAAGTCCATCTTCACAGAAGGTATGAAAGCCATAGCCAGCTGGACAAGGCAAAATTTCCTCCAGCGCAACGTGGGAAAAACAGAAATTGTGCTGTTCGGTAAGGCTCCTCTGAGATGGTCCCCGAGCTGGTGGCCAATGGAATTGGGGCCTGCACCAGAACCCAAGACTGGTCAAAAATTAAGGCGTCCGCCTGGGCCAGAAATTAATTATGAAGGAGCAGGCTTCTACCACCATTGGCACCTGCTTCCATGCTCTAGGTCTCCTGCGAAGAGTATTTCCCTTTTTCCCCTTGTCCACTCAGAAAACCTTGATCCAGGCACTAGTACTAAGTCGATTAGAATACTGCAATGCATTGCTGATCTCTGCCAGTGAATCATCGTTGTACAAATTGCAAGTGGTCCAAAACACCTCTGCCCGACTGGTCTCCAACACTCCTGCTCTTACCCCTTCCCTCCCTCTCTTGAAGACATTGCATTGGCTGCCAGTGCAGAAACGAATTCGCTTTAAGATCTGCTGCATTGTGCATAAATCCATAAATGGCAAAGGCCCCAGTTATATGGCAGAGAAATTAAAAAAATATCAGCCTCCTAAGACACTATGCTCAGGGACCACATCACTACTTGTGGTCCCACGCTGCAAAAAAGCTCGGCTAGGCGGCAAAGGCTTCTTCCACTTAGCCCCTAACTTCTGGAAGCAACTTCTTTACGTATGCGGGAATGCTCTGATCACCTATAGTTCCGTAGGCATTTGAAGACTACATTGTTTTAACCCATACCCCTGTTGTTGACCGACTAAGCAGTTCGCGAACATGGAGATACCCCTTAGGGGGTGATTCAGGTGATATATAAATCTTGAATCAAATCTTTGAAAGAGGAAAAAAGCCTCTACGGATTGTTTTCGAGCAGGAAAGTATCCCTTCTTGCACAAAACAATCCTGCCTGCAATGCAGGCACCACTGCACCCTGATGCAAGGCTGCTTGTGGTGGCACGAAGCAGCAGATTGTATGTCATCTCAGGCAGAGAGCAAGAATGTGCCATAAAATTGGTATATACGTCTCATTCCAGCCCTCTCCTTTTCACGCATCAAGTTGTCTTGCTGCGTTGCGTGAAAGATTGATAAATCTGTCACTTGGTATTTAGGTAGATGCTTGCGTCTAACAGGGAACATCACAGTGCAAAGTGCATGATGTGCACACGCGTGGTGTAAATGCTGACCATTCAGCCGGGAAGACAGGGGAAAGGGTAAACCTCAACAACAAGCACTGTGTTGTTCAATGTTTTTGGACAATAATTCGAGATAATTAAACATGTATAGTACAACATTGAAAAATCACAGGAGTGTAGTAAAAGAGTGTGAGGTGGATAGTGAGCAGTAGGCCCAAAGATTAATTTCACAGTCATTAATCTGAAGTGGTAGTACATTCAATTATGATAATTAGGATAGATGAAGCAGCCAGTAGAATTACAGCTTTGGGCACAGAGGCTGTTATGGAAGTCAAAACATTAACCTAGGGCACAGATATTGATATGCAAGGCATGACTACCATGAAAGGCTTGTTGACAGCACTTGTGTTAATCGCGGTATCAGGTACATTCACTAAGGGGTTTGATAATGAGAAAAGTTTCTTGCTGAAGTTGGTAGCATCAATGACGGATATATTAATCATCATAATTACATCATTAGGGTTTCCATCATTTAAAGTGGACTCTAAAATGGTTGTTTTAGAATATTGCAAAAACGCTGTTTGGCATTGCACATTTTGCAGTAGTGGTGCAATTACAAGAGCAAATTCAATCGATTGAGCGAGTATTGTCAAAGACTGAAGGATTTTCATAGGTTGGCTTCGGTAAATGCAGGCAAGGAGAGGACTGAAAAAATCAGTGAGCTTTTGAGAGGTGTTTACATCAGAGACATTTACAAAGAATAATATGACAGTTACAAAGGGTAGCTTAGAAAATCGTTATGTGCAGCTTAATCGGGGAAAAAGGACGCAAGTATAAGAAAAAAACGCTGTGGGGTGGCATTAAAAAGGACATCACAAACAGGAACTGTTGGTTCACCACCAAACATTGCAAATATATTATTGTATATAGGCAGGATAAAAAGAAATAGCAAAACTAGGCAGATCATAGGGCAGACATTTTGATTTTATTAACTTTATATCATGATACACTTACTTTTATTGACTTTCAGCCAGCCCTCTTCATTCATTGGTTCATTGCTCTCTCATTCACATTTTTTGTTTAGCACACCACAGAATACAGCATAGAGCACAGGACCAGACCACTTCAGCCACTGTCTCCTCTTGCTGTAAGTGACAGCATTATTCCCTTGCACAATGTGCACATATGAAGAAAAAATTATTCGCCATGAGTGTCAGTGAATAATGGGCCAATGGCCGAATCTCCTGCTGACACTGCCTCCACGCCTTCACCCACCTCCGGACCCCTGCAGCAACCCCCAGCCCACTGAATACCAGGGCACACAAACCACTGGAATGTATCCTCCTGAACATATGCTCCCTACACCAACATGCCACTGAAATCTGGACCTCCTCAACACACACATGCCCGACGTTGCCTTCCTCACAGAGACCAGGAACAACGCCAGCTCCGGACCCGACGTCACTACCGTCATTCTAAACGGATACAAGATCCTAAAGATAGACCGCCCCACCTGCACAGGAGGTGGCCTTGCCATCATCGACAAAAGCTCCCTCCGCACTTCAACCACTGACTCGGATGAAGTCTTACCCTTCTTGGAGTACATCCACTTTCAGAACCAGATCAACCCCAGAACGACACTCCTGCGGAACACTCATCTACAGACCGCCCGGCCGCCGCTCCCGTTCACCTACACCATCGCTGACCTCGTCGCTCTCCATGCCCTCGCCTCCACAGACTACATACTACTCGGAGACCTCAACTTCCACCTGGACAACTACAATGACCCCAACACCACTGCCCTCCTACAGAACCTCTTCAACATAGTACTGAAGCAACTTGTCTCCAGCCCCACTCACACAGCTGGACACACACTCGACCCCGTCTTTGGAGGAGGAAACAGCATCTCCTTCAGCCACACCACAGACCAACTCTGGATGGACCATCACGGCATCCTTTTCTCTTTTAGAAAACCTGCCGCTCACAAGCACATGCACTGCCCCCATGCAGACTCTAGAACAAAGTCTCAGAGGAAGCCCTCACCTCTGCCCTCACCTGCACCCCAATATAACAGACACCAACACAGCGGCAAGTAACCTCCACCGATGGATCGCCAACTGTACCAACACACTTGCCCCCCCCTTCAGAAGACCACAAGACAACACAACAAGAAAGCAAACTGGTTCACAACAGCTTTCCAAGAATCGAAGCTCTCCTGCCGGCGGCTGGAAAAGCCACGGAGAAACAGCAAAACTCCAGAATCATGCACCCCCTACAAAACCACCACCACGGCACACCACCAACTCATCAAAGCCCCAGAGAAGAATTTCCTCCAAGACAGAATCCTCTTCAATGCCCACAACACCAAGGAACTCTTCTCCATCATACACTAATTTACCAGACCCAACAGCAAAACAACAGACGTCCCTCCCAAGACCTCTGCAACAGACTCAGCTTCTTCTTTCACCTCAAGATCAAGACGCTCTACGATAACTTCGACAACTAAAACCTCTGTACCACTCCAACCCCCGCCCCCAGCGGTGCCAACCAACAAACCCTATTTACGTGGACTCCAGTCACAACAGAAAACACTGTAAAGACATTGGAGAGCATTCACTCTGGAGCAGCTTCAGACCCCTGCCCGCCTCACATCTTTCACAGGGCTGCCACAGTGATTGCACCCAAGCTACGCCAGACAATCAACTGGTCCCTCGAGACCGCCACTTTCCCTGATGACTGGAAGCATGCCAAAGTCAACCTCCTCTTGAAGAAACCCCACGCAGACTGAATGGATCTCAAGGACTTCAGGCCCATCTCGCTGATTCTTTTCTCAGCCAAGGTCATCAAGACGGCCGTCAACACCAAGCTAGCACACTTCATAAAAGCCAACAATATCCTGGACACCTCCCAATTTGGATTCCACAACAACCACAGCACCGATACCGCCCTCCTTGCCACCACAGACAACATCCGGGCTCTCCTTAACCAAGGCCAAACAGCAGCCCTCATCCTCTTGGGCCTTTCAGCAGCCTGCAACACTGTTTCCCACCACACACTAGCTACCAGACTCCACGACGCTGGCATCCAAGGAATGGTCCTAGACTGGATATGCTCATTTCTCACTGGCAGAACACAGAGAAAAAGACTCCCTCCATTCCTCTCGGAACAAACAGGGACCAGATGTGGAGTAACCCAAGGATCCTCCCCGAGCCCCACCCTCCTCAACGTCTCCATGGCCCCCCTCACAACCATCGTCAGAAACCATGGGCTTAACATCGTCTCCTACGCTGATGATACCCAACTCATCCTCTCCCTCACCAAGGAACCCGACATCACCAGGCACAACTTCCAAGAAGGAATGAAGAATAGCTGAGTTACACTAAATTCAGAGAAAACAGAAGTCCTCATCCTCGGATTCATGCCATCAGCATGGTGGCCCTCGCCGTCGGAAACCCACCTATCCTGACATACCATGCACCCAACCTGGGCATCATACTGGACTCATCGCTCACAATGCATTGCCAGATTAACGCCGTCTCCTCCGCATGCTTCACCGCCCTCCACATACTATGTAAAACATTCAAATGGATACCCACCGTCAACTGTCACTCACGCCCTCATCACAAGCAAATTGGACTAAGGCAACGTCCTCTATGCCAGAATAAACAAGAAACTCCTCTGCAATCTCTAGACCATCCAGGACACCGCAGCCAGATTATTCCTCGATATCACAAGGCACAACCACATCACCTAACACCCCTGGGACCTCCACCGGCTCCCAGTCAAAAGAAGAATACGTTTCGAGATGCTCACACACACATTCAAGGCCCTCCACAACATCGGACCTCAGAACCTCAACAACTGCCTCTCCTTCCACACACCCAAGAGAAACCTATGATCAGACGGCCTCTCCCTAGCCACCGTCCCATGCTTCTACAGGAATAGAGCGGGTAGAAGGTCCTTCTCCCACCTTGCAGCCAAAACATGGAACGAGCTCCCCCTCCACCTCCGACGAAGCCTGAAATATTGTCCAATTCAGGAAAGACCTCCAGACCTGGCTCGTCAAATGACCCCTATGGAGCTTCACCCCCAGCGCCTTGAGACCCTAACAGGTGAGTATGGCGCTTTATAAGCACTGATTGATTGACTGATTGATTGAATGTGTCCTTTTTCGGCGCGGTCCCAGGAAGTCAACACCGCAACTGGGCAACTTGATTCACTTCACATGCACGCTGCACTCACATAATTCCTTATTAGGGCTCTAAACAAAATGCTGTTTTTATTTTATTATTTTTTTTCAGAGGGCATGACAACAAAACAAAATGTAAAATGAGTACCCATGCTTGGGCATTCATGTGCACACGTTCACAAGTGTATTCAGCCATCTTTGAACATTTTTTTTTTTTTTTAAATGAAAAACAATAAAAAATGACAGCACAGGTGTGTGCACACACAGGCAGACGTCTTTGATTGTTTTTTGCAATAAAGATTTATAAAAAGACATTCAATTACAAAGAAAGCACGGGCAACACTAATAGTTCTGCAACCCGTGCCACATCTATTGGCTTTGTCAATGCTTGTTTCTTCATGAGAAGCTAACAGTAAGTGACTGAAGACTGTCCATTGATGAGTAGGTGATGTCCTGACAGCCGAGAGCCCCTGAAAGCCAGATGCCAGGCCTGACAAGTCTAAGGGCTGGGACAAAGTCGGTGATATGCCAAGTTTGTCTGTGCAGGCATTTTTGACAGGAGCTAAGTCATAAGTAACCACACCTCGGAAACGTTGGTAGGACTACAGCAGAGTTAGGCACAGTTCAGGGGAAGGTGTGACAGGCCCAAAGTGCTGCAATGAAATCAGTCAGATATTAGGGGCCCCTCTGAAAGTTTTCAGAGTTGCCCACATGTGGCTGCCTTGCTTGCTGTGCCCAGGAATAAATCCATAACTCATTTCAGGGCTTATTCTTATTACCCTCACTTTGTCACGATTAGATATATCACCACATACCAGTGGCACGGGTCAAATTGTTTGCTATGGTTTTGCTCACAAAAGTTGCCCCTCGGATGGCGGAGTCACCTACTTTGGTGGGAAACTATCACGATGGAGAATTTACGATGCAGCAGACGTTCACCACCCATGAGGAAGACGACCTGCTGTGGCAACAGTAGAGAACGGGAAGTCTGTTGGAAAATCTTTCAATCAACTACAGGTCTTTAAGGATAATCTGTTCGCACCACGTCCCTCTGCGAACAGTTCAATTAGCAATTGTTGAAGCGTCAGACTGATGCTGTCCTGTTAACCCCTAACCAACAGGCGCGTTTATGTTAACGTGCAAATGTTGTATAAACCATACAAATGTTTCAGAAACGGCCTTGCATCTGTTTAACTAAAATCCGATGTTCTCTTTCTATTACAATGGCTTACTGAAAAACATTTTATCAAATATGTTATTGCAATTAGATACTGTATACCACATGAATGCTTTGTGGTTAAAAATGGTCAATGTTTTGACTGTGGCTTTAGTGGCTGGAGCAAGGCGTCAACTAGCTCAGCGTTCACTAGTACTGATTCAATTTTAATATCACAATGCACTGTGCTGGTCCAACCTTACCCCAACTTTGCCCCGACCTTTGACCCACTTCACAAGTGCAAAAACGACATTGTATCTAACGCACTAGTACAAGAAGGACATCCGAAGGCACGTGGCCAATCCACATTGTCCAAAGGTGTCCAAGTTTTACTGTCACCAGGCCAATCGATGAAATCTGATAAAAGTGGTAAAAATGTGCATCAGCCACGATGCAATATACATGGGAAACACCCTTTACCACAAAGCCTTTTCCACGTGTTATGTTTACAACGGTACACTTACCTCGTAAACGTCTTCACAACGCGTATTGCTTCCACAAGCGTCTTTACCACGCAAGCAACGTCATCATGGAACAACGTCTTCCTCAACCGAAAAAATGCGTCAGTCCTTTTTTAGTGTCGGCAAAGACCTAAGAAAAAGGCAAAAAAAAAAGAAGAAAGGGGGCTTGGGGGGGTCTCCCCCCCAAAAAAGAAAAAGCGGGGTAAAGGAAAAATCGAGGTAAAGGCAATGCATAGAAAAAACATTCCGTTGTAACGCATGCGTGGTAAAGGCATGCGTTGCAATGGAATGCGTAGTAACGACATATATTCAATATACACAAGGTGTCATAAAGGTGTCTTTGGTCTGATTCTAATAAGATACTTTAAGAATTATTAATTAAACCTAAAACCGGCAAAACAATGAAGTCTTAGTGCTGGACATATCCAGTAGATTTAGATAAATCTAGGTCAGTAACATTATTTTTTACATATAGCACATTTACTTGATTTTTGCCATTTTCTCCAGGTTTGGGCTCAAGTGGGCCTATTTTAGCAAATCGCTTAATTTTGAATATGAATGACTGGATGGGGGAGGGTTCTGTATCGGTTTCGACTATGTAATGAATAAAGAGCTGTTTTCATCAAACGTCCGATAACTAACCCCCTGGGTCACCATAGCCCACAATGAGTGGCAATTTGCTGCTGAAGAGCTGGGGGAAGGCCTGGAAATGGAAACGATAGAAAGTAACATGGGAGATAAGTGACTTTCTATTAGTGTTGCTATCTTTTTGATCCTTAAGACTTGGGGTACAGAGGGCAGAGTAGGGAAGCAGTAAGTCGGTCCTTGGCTTTTCTTGCTCACATCCCTGCTTACATATTTTACAGTTATTCAGAAAATGATATAGCGCTCAAATGCAGCTCCCTAGGTTTACTGAAACAAAACGTTTTAATGTTATGCTATAGAAATTTGAATAACACTTACTTTAATGACCTTGCAGTGCTGTCAGAGACCGAGTACTTAATTCCCTGGTTTTGAGTGTATTGTCATGAGATAAGTCTGATTTTTGGTTCTACAAACAGGCAAAGTAGCAAAAGGCTGTGAATTAAATTCTGCTTTTGTGTGTATGTGTTTCATAGTGGACTGTGCTTGGAGACGGTGATCTTGAGGGTGTAAATTAAATTCTGCTTTTGTGTGTATGTGTTTCATAGTGGACTGTGCCTGCAGCGGGTGATCTTGAGGGTGTAAATTAAATTCTGCTTTTGTGTGTATGTGTTTCATAGTGGACTGTGCTTAGAGACGGTGATCTTGAGGGTGTAAATTAAATTCTGCCTTCGTGCGTATGTGTTTCATAGTGGACTGTGCCTGCAGCGGGTGATCTGGAGGGTGTACATTAAATTCTGCTTTTGTGTGTATGTGGTTCATAGTGGACTGTGCTTGTGGCATCCGGTGATCTTGAGGGTGTAAATTGTGTGTTTGTGTTCTATAGAGGATTGTGCGTGCAGCCGGTGATCTTTATCAATTCAGTTATATTGTCCCAGGGAAAATTGGTACAGGGATATCCTGGCTAGAAATACGTGTCTGAGGTAATCGAGAATTTGGAGTCCTGTTAGGGTTCACAGCATCACTTTAGGCAGATTTGATGTGTTTTTTGGGGTGTGTGTTTGTTTAATGTGTTATTGTTGAGTGGCAGATAGTTTGAGATGGGTGGCATGATTAGTGAGTTCACTGCCACTACTGCCTGTGAACTGTGATTGATTCATGTGTAGTGTTCTGAGTAGAAGTTCTTTTAGAGGATGTGATTGATGTTTAATATGATTTTACATAAGTTACAAGATACTCACCGACAATCAAAACTGGCCTGTACGTGTGGAACAGATTCCTCAGCTGAGGGTGTGTGGTTATGTGTTCTGTCTGTCGAGTTCTGTTAGATGCTGTGTGCTGCTTCTTAGTGAAAGGCAGTGTGTTCAATGGCACCCAAACACAGGTGGCCTCTGCCCGGCGCTGCACTCATGTGTTAATGCTGAACACATTTCAATGCAGTCCAGGCTACAAACAGTTTCATTTTCGGAAGGAAATAAAAAATACTTGGGAGGGATTCAGGTATATTCTGTAGCCAGTACAAAAGCATGATCGGTCTGCTTGTCCACAAAGATAATACCAGCAGATGGTGAGCACTTACTCACAGAGCAGCCTCTGCCAGATGAATGCATTTATATTCTGACCTGCACTTCCCTTACTGTGCCTCTGTGCAAAGCTGCCTGCCAAAGCGAGAATGTCTTTTTGGAGCTAAAACTAGTATATTAGCATAGCCTATGTAAACATCCATTGTGATTTAAAAAAAAATACATTCGTTTGCTTTTTTGGGGTTTTATTTTTTTGTTTATAGCACATTTAAAGTACCTGCATGTTGTTTTTACGGATTGTTAATTATGAACCTATTTGAGGGCAGCAGGGGAAAACAATTCTTTGTGCTATCTACCAAAACCGATGAACATGCTGCACCTCCCATTGTGTTCTCTGGAGCACTGCTGTGCTTTATATCCGACGACATGAAAAGCATTATGTGGCTTTTGCTCACTTTGGCATCTGCGTTTATGATGCTGTGAACCAAGAGGCCACATAAAGACTCCAAATAGCTAGGGCAGCGTGGATGGGATATTTACAGGATCTATATAAAGTGACTACTAATTCTAACCATATGATTAAGAGCTCTGCTCAATAAAGTTATAATTTTACAGGTTCTTGATGAAATAGTTAAGGAGTCCCAACTAATAAAAATCATTTCTTTGTTAAAAAGGGCTAGCTGGCTTTAACCTACTGATAGCCAAAGGGGCATTTTACAAAAATTAAGCCCTGGAGTTGCTGATTTAAGGCAAGGAGCCGGATCACAAAACATTTTTGCATTTGTATATGAAAACATGTTCATGGTACTAAGTCAAGGCAGTGCTTGGTGTGAAAACCTTTTACCACAATATTATAAAAACCAGGATTTTAGAGGTGGTAATATGTGACAAGAACATGTTGGCACATTGTTTGTGTGATATTTTGATGTGACTGTGACGTGTTCTGTTGTTTTTGTTTTTGCAGCTGTGATTTGGTCCTCTAATAATATAATGTGATATTGTTGTGTTGTACAGTGGTTGTTGTATTGTATTTTGTTTAGTTAGGATGTACCCTGTTATGTTTTAATTGTGCTGTTATGTTGCTATGTGTATGTTATTACTATACATTTAAATCTTTACTTTAGGTTTGTCAACAAATGCTTTGGTATTTCCAATAAAAAGTAGGAAATGCCTTGAAAATTCCTTTATTCCTTTCCTACGGAACCATTTAACACTCTCTAAAGTGACCCCTTTGATTGGGAGCAGGTAGGGAATGCATGTTTGGTGTCTAAGAAATTGTAATTTAAAATCCTCTTACTTAGACCTAGCATCCTTAGGGTGGTCTTCCACTAGACATTTTGCCTTTTGCCTCTACGTTTTGCTGATTATTTGTGTTGGCTTTAGGACTCTGAACACTTTACCTCTGCTAGCCAGTGCTCAGGTGGATGTGCCTCTCCCCTAAACATTGATGTATACCTGATTGGCATGTTTGATGTACTGGTAAATCCCTTGTAGTATACCATATATCCAGGGCGGTTACTTCAAATGCTACTGTTGTGCCTGCAGCACTAATTGTGCCCCCACAGAAGTAGCCTTTCAAACCTATCTCAGGTCTGCCAATGCAGTGCATGTGTGTGTGTTTACTACCACTTCAACTTGCCATTTAAAACTACTGGCCAAGCCTTAAACTTCCCTTTTATTACATATAGGTCAACCACAAGGGAGGCCCTAAGTAAAACCTAAAGACAGAGTGCTATGTGAGTAAAAAATAGGGCATAGATTTCTCAGTTTGGCAAGTCCTGGTAGAGACAAACAGCCTATTTGGTTTTTCAATACTGTGAGGCCGACACCTCTCATAGGCCAGCATTGGGAATTCCTTAATACTCTTTTAAGGTGTAATTTCTGATCAGAGATGAGTAGCTTTTCCATGTTTCATATCTTTGGAATGATAGTGATAAATCCTCCTTACTGGTGAAGTTGGACTTAACATTATTGTTTTTGAAATACCACTTTTGAAAAGTGGACATTTTTATGCTCTTAGCTCTTTTCTGCCTTAAAGTTTGTCTCCAATACATGTCTGGGTTGGGTGACAGCTACAATCTATACATTCTCTTTAGACAGCCACAAAAACATCTGCATTTATCTGAATTTTGATGGGTCTTCCTGGGCAGGGATGAATGGGAGGGGCTGATACTTATATTGGGTCTCTGACTCCCTAAATTCAGACACTTCTGGATCTTGAACTGGTCCTCTGTCAGAATGACTGCTGTACTGCTTAAAGAACTCAACTGGACTGCGTTTCTGGAAGAACTGCTTTTCTGCTTGTGGCCCCTACTGCCTGCTGCTCTCTGACTCCGCTGAAGGTGAGCTCGACTCTGACTTCCCTTCAAGTGATCTCCAGGGGCTTGCTGGCATGCCTCCTATTTTCTGAAGTCTCAGGGACACAACAGACTTCCTACAATTCAGCTGGTGCTGCTGGACTCTGCCTTCTGTGAGCCCTACCCATCAAATTTCTGGGCCTTAGTAGTGGGTCCTGCAGCTGTTCTGCTACAAATCAAACCCATTGTCACATTTGCGCCGATCAGAACTGATGCATCGCACTTCGAGCCCGACGCAGAGGCTGCTCGATGACAATTGTTGCAGCCTGTGTGGACTGACGAAGATGCTCTGCGCAGCTCAATGATGATGCATTGCCTTCACTTCAGCAAAGCTCAATGACAACACTGCGACCAGACTGTGTGGAAACAATTGATGCATCATGCCCTCAGCATTGACACTTTGCTCCATCCAAGTTACATTCTCAGCGGGCCCAGTGTGGGTCCTGTAGCCAACCTGGCCTCCATCGTAGTCGACCTGAACTTTGTATTTGCACTGATCCCTTGTGACCTCAAGCATTGTTTTTGCATTTAATCCTTAAAAAATCATATCTCAACTTTAACTGATTAGATTTTTGTCATTTTGGTCTTAGTTTGCTGAGGTATATATTCTTTATTTTTTTTTAATAATTATTTTTATTGAACAAGCTCAATAGACAGTACAATAAGCATGCACATTGGAATATTGTTTACATAAATTAGGATAACAGAGGATAGGGTGGGGTAGAAATCATACTGCAAATGTGAAAGAGTCAACGCTGAAGTAGCACCTCTCTCTGGTCAGCTTGTGCCTCAACGGTTCCTACTGGGCTCTCCAGTGACCCTCTGTAAGCTCGCCATGGCGCCCACACTTTTCTCCATTTCATAACACACCCTCTGCTTTTGTATACTGTTTCCTCTGCTCTCTGGCACCAGTCAATGTCCTTCTCCCAATCCGTAACTAAAGGGGGATGTGGCGCCGCCTATCCCTTAGCAATATTGCATTTCACACTGCCAGTGTTAGCCAGATAGTGACATATTTGGACCAAACTATCTCTCACTTAATTATAAGCAGAAGCCACTTTGTGACAAGTGACAGGTCGGTACCCTCCACCCTGGCTATTATTGCCGTGACCCTACGCCAAAACTGCACTATCTTAGGTTCTCTATTTTTCAAAATCTGATTGGAGTCTTAGAGGCCCATTAGGAGGTAGGGCGGATCGCCTCCACCCGCATGGCGGAGGCGATCCGCCCTACATCCTTCCCCGCCCACCACCCATATACCCCCCAGGGGGGAGAAACCAAAAGACATTGCATTTGTCACCCCGAGTGGTACGGGTATGCCCAGACGTGGGTCCCGTGCTCTCCATGCCACTGGAATCAAGCTATCCTGGCTGAAGAGGGGTGAAACCCCGAAACCGGTCCTAGGATTCTTGTTTCCAGTCCAGGGAGGACCTGGATTGGCAGTTTGGGCTGGACTGTTCCCATGAGGCACAGGGTCAAGACTGATATGCATATGGCTGAGTTGAAACTGGAATGGCATGGTGAGCAAAAAAATGATGGATTTAGGCCCAGATCTCTGTACTGGGGTAAATGTATGACATTGTTCTGCATTCTGTCCATCACCTGTTGTTTTTGGAATTGTCACCCTGAGTGGTACGGGTATGCCCAGATGTGGGTCCTTTGCTCTCCGTGCCACTTGAATCAAGCTATTCTGGCTGAAGAGGGGTGAAACCCCGAAACCGGTCCTAGGATGCTTGTTTCCAGTCCAGGGAGGACCTGGCTTGGCAGTTCGGGCTGGACTGTTCCCATGAGGCACAGGGTCAAGACTGATTTGCATATGGCTGGGTTCAAACTGGAATGGCATGGTGAGCAAAAAAACGATGGATTTAGGCCCAGATCTCTGTACTGGGGTGAATGTATGACATTGTTCTGCATTCTGTCCATCACCTGTTGTTTTTGCATTTGTCACCCCGAGTGGTACGGGTATGCCCACACGTGGGTCCTGTGCTCTCCATGCCACTGGAATCAAGCTATCCTGGCTGAAGAGGGGTGAAACCCCGAAACCGGTCCTAGGATGCTTTTTTCCAGTCCAGGGAGGACCTGGCTTGGCAGTTCGGGCTGGACTGTTCCCATGAGGCACAGGGTCGAGACTGATTTGCATATGGCTGGGTTCAAACTGGAATGGCATGGTGAGCAAAAAAACAATGGATTTAGGCCCAGATCTCTGTACTGGGGTGAAGGTATGACATTGTTCTGCATTCTGTCCATCACCTGTTGTTTTTGCATTTGTTACCCCGAGTGGTACGGGTGTGCCCAGACGTGGGTCCTGTGCTCTCCATGCCACTGGAATCAAGCTATCCTGGCTGAAGAGGGGTAAAACCCCGAAACCGGTCCTAGGAAGGTTGTTTCCAGTCCAGGGAGGACCTGGCTTGGCAGTTCGGGCTGGACTGCTCCCATGAGGCACAGGGTCAAGACTGATTTGCATATGGCTGGGTTCAAACTGTAATGGCATGGTGAGCAAAAAAACGATGGATTTAGGCCCAGATCTCTGTACTGGGGTGAATGTATGACATTGTTCTGCATTCTGTCCATCACCTGTTGTTTTTGCATGTGTCACCCCGAGTGGTACGGTTATGCCCAGACATGGATCGCGTGCTCTCCATGACACTGGAATCAAGCTATCCTGGCTGAAGAGGGGTGAAACCCCAAAACCGGTCCTAGGATGCTTGTTTCCAGTCCAGGGAGGACCTGGCTTGGCAGTTCGGGCTGGACTGTTCCCATGAGGCACAGGGTCGAGACTTATTTGCATATGGCTGGGTTCAAACTGGAATGGCATGGTGAGCAAAAAAACAATGGATTTAGGCCCAGATCTCTGTACTGGGGTGAAGGTATGACATTGTTCTGCATTCTGTCCATCACCTGTTGTTTTTGCATTTGTCACCCCGAGTGGTACGGGTGCACCCAGACGTGGGTCTTGTGCTCTCCATGCCACTGGAATCAAGCTGTCCTGGCTGAAGAGGGGTAAAACCCCGAAACCGGTCCTAAGAAGCTTGTTTCCAGTTCAGGGAGGACTTGGCTTGGCAGTTCGGGCTGGACTGTTCCCATGAGGCACAGGGCCGAGACTGATTTGCACATGGCTGGGTTCAAACTGGAATGGCATGGTGAGCAAAAAAACAATGGATTTAGGCCCAGATTTATATACTGGGGTGAATGTATGACATTGTTCTGCATTCTGTCCATCACCTGTCGTTTTTGCATTTGTCACCCCGAGTAGTACGGGTAAGCCCAGACGTGGATCCCGTGCTCTCCATGACACTGGAATCAAGCTATCCTGGCTGAAGAGGGGTGAAACCCCGAAACCCGTCCTAGGATGCTTGTTTCCAGTCCAGGGAGGACCTGGCTTGGCAGTTCGGGCTGGACTGTTTCCATGAGGCACAAGGTCAAGACTGATTTGCATATGGGTGAGTTCAAACTGGAATGGCATGGTGAGCAAAAAAACAATGGATTTAGGCCCAGATCTCTGTACTGGGGTGAACGTATGACATTGTTCTGCATTGTGTCCATCACCTGTTGTTTTTGTATTTGTCACCCCGAGTGGTACGGGTATGCCCAGCCTTGGATCCCGTGCTCTCCATGCCACTTGAATCAAGCTTTCCTGGCTGAAGATGGGTAAAACCCTGAAACCGGTCCTAGGACGTTTGTTTCCAGTCCAGGGAGGACCTGGCTTGGCAGTTCGGGCTGGACTGTTCCCATGAGGCACAGGGTCAAGACTGATTTGCATATGGCTGCGATGAAACTGAAAATGGCATGGTGAGCAAAAAAACGATGGATTTAGGCCCAGATCTCTGTACTGGGGTGAATGTATGACATTGTTCTGCATTCTGTCCATCACCTGTTGTTTTTGCATTTGTCACCCCGAGTGGTACGGGTATGCCCAGACGTGGGTCCCTTGCTCTCCATGCCACTGGAATCAAGCTATCCTGGCTGAAGAGGGGTGAAACCCCGAAACCAGTCCTAAGATGCTTGTTTCCAGTCCAGGGAGGACCTGGTTTGGCAGTTCGGGCTGGACTGTTCCCATGAGGCACAGGGTCAAGACTGATTTGCGGGGGGCGTGGCCAGGCGCCGACGAAGATGGCCGCTTAGGTCTCGAGCTCCGCTGAGCTAACTGTGTTGCCCGCTACAATCCGCTCATTTATCCGAGCTGCAAGCATCGGAACCACGGCGCTACCTTCCCTAAGGGTGGCGCGACCGGCGGAGGCTAGAAGAGGCGCCCAGAGAGCGAAGGGCAGACCGGCGGCGACGGCTGTTGGAGCCGCGGCGGCTGAGGAGATCGGCTGGAGCCTGCGGCGCGGGCCAGCCGCCAATTGAGGTCCCGGCGTGCGGCCTATCTCACCTGCGGGGCTAATGAGGGACGGACCCCTGTGGGCGGAGGTTGAGCTGCTGCCAGCTGGAGTGGGTCCAGAGTAGCGTACCGCCGCAGGGACCGGAGCCGCGGAGGGCCGGTGGGGGCGGATCGCGTCTGAGGCGCTGAGCCTCGGGCACGGATCACAGCGCGTGGCTGAGTCGGACATGAGAGGAGGGGCCTTACATCCGCAGTGACACTAGCCAAGGTCGTGAGCGGAAGGTAAGCGCGAAGGCCCTAGCAAGCGGGTCAAGTGGATCCCTGCGACCAGCGGGAGCAGGCTGCGGGAGAGGCAGCGATCAGCGGCGACGACGTAGTGGAGCGGGTGAGGCCTGCCCTTGGGGTGCGGCGTGGCCGGACAAGTACTCTAGCGCCCAGCATCTGGGGGATCCCGGGGGCGGCCCCCGCCCGGTTGATGGTGCAGACGGAGGGGGCGAGCGATCGGCAAGAACGGTGATACAGCTGCTGATCGCGCCACGCAGAAGGAGCCGGCTGGCGGAACGGCGACGGGGGTGCTGCCCCAGGCGGAGAGGAGGTGGCACGTGAAGCCGGGGGACCTTGCCGGTGGCCGGGCTGGGGTACGTCCTTAGCGGAGTGACGGACGACGGACACCATGCGCCCAAAGGTGGGGAAGCCCTCACAAACCAACAAGTTGGATAAATATGCGGTGCCCACCGGCCCGGCGCTGTCTGGGGTAACGATGGACACTAATGTGGAGAAGGCGGAGCCCTCCCTGACCTCCATTATGGCCGCCCTACAGACATTGGGCACTAACCTCGAGACTAAAATGGATAAGATCTCGATCGAGGTCAACCTTCTGCGCACAGACCTCGGAAAGACCACGGAGAGGTCAAAGGCCAACGAGACAGACATTAAGGCCCTGCAGGCCTCGGAGAAGCGGCTTGAGGGCCGCATCAACGAGCTCATCTCCCAGCACCATCAACTGGCCCTGCGGCTCGAGGACCAAGAAGGAAGGGCGCGACGCAGCAACATCCGCGTTGTAGGTGTGGCGGAGGGAATGGAAGGGGGCAGCGTGGAGCTCTTTCTCGAGGACCTCATTCTCCAACACCTGAAGTCCGTGAGGCTCTCAAAGCTTTTCACAGTTGAGCGCGCTCAACGGGCCCCGATCCCCAAGTCCAGACCGGGGGCCCAGCCTAGGACAATTATCACCAAGATCCTAAACTACCGGGATAGGGATGCCATCCTACAGGAGGCCCGGCGACAGGGGGATCTTCAGCGCGAAGGGGCCACCATCAGATTCTTCCCGGACTTCACGCTCAGGGTTCAGCAGGAGCGGTGCTCGTTCTTGGGCGTCAAGGCGGCACTTCTTCACCTCGCCAGCGGCGGTCCAAGAGTGGCTCGACACGGCGCAGACAGAGGATCGCAGCAGGCGCGAACGTGAACACCCGCTGCGGGGGGTGGAGGAATCCCCCGGCTCGGTGGACAACAGAATAGGGAGAGCAGAGCCAGGGGTTGTGGCGGTCCAGATCGAATAGCCCCCGATGGGACTCTCTCCCGGACACGGCGAAGCGCTGAACATTCCGCCCACGGCGTCAGACCGCAACGAACAGTAAAGTATTTGGTCTGATCGGATGTCCCAATGACAGTGGTGGGGCTGTGGGGAGGGTGAGGGTGCTCCCCCCCCGACGACATTGAGGAGGTCCCTTCATTGCCTTGCACACTGGATGGTGTAACAGTTTGGGTGGCACAGTGGCGGCGGCGGCTGGAGTTGGAGCCGGCCTAGTTCTCCCTAACTGAGTTTTTCCGGGGAGGGTGACTACTCTCTCCGGGTTGGGCTGGGTGACAGGCGCTCTGCTAATTGGGGCAGTGGGTAGTTTAAGGGGGCAGGGTGGGGGGTGGGGGGGATTGTTTGGGGGGCTGTTACAGCGATTGTCGTCGAGATGTTGCGACTGTTGGTTGTTGGTCCACTTGAGTTGGCCCTAGTTGTGATATGCATAGCTGTGGGTTGTTGGGGGGGTGGGTGGGGGGGGAAGTTGGAGGGTTGTTAAGGTCACACACTGATGGTCGACAAGGGGTGGCGGGCAGCGCCGGTGCTCGGAGGCGGACGGGGTTCTATAGCAGGGACTATGGCTGGTTGTGGGGGGGGATAGCCTCAAGATCCTCAGCTGGAATGTCAACGGGCTGGGGGATGGGCTGAAACGTACTATTGTTATGCAGTTCATTAAACGCCACCTCCCGGATGTTGTGTTCCTGCAGGAAACGCATTTGATGGGGAACACATGCCAGGCCCTCAATAGATGGGGTTATACCCTGGCGGTCCACTCCGGTTTCACCTCAGGTTCTAGGGGAGTGGGGATCCTGGTTCGCCACTCACTGCCCCTACACATTGACCGCACTGAGACGGATCCACTTGGCCGCTTAGCGGGCCTGTCGGGGAGATGGGCGGGTCGCCGGATTAACTTAATCTCTACATATATTCCCCCCGGCTTGCAGACACAGGCATACGTGGACTTGGGTAAACTCCTACTCTCCCTCCCTGATGGACAGTTGTTCGTCGGGGGTGACTTTAATGCTGTGGCCTCCGGCACTCTGGATAGGCATCAGCCCAGGGACACGCCTTCGGGGCAAAGGTGGTTGGCGGACTTCCTTGAAGCCTTCGGGCTCACGGACGCCTGGCGGCTGATGCACCCTGCGAGTAGGCACTTCACCTTTCACTCTGGCCCGCATCGCTCTTTCTCCCGCCTGGACTACGTCTTGACCTCCATGCAGCCGGACGTCACCATCCGAGAGGCCTCCCACCTGGCGCGTGGCATTTCGGATCACTCGCCAGTGTACATTCAGGTTGCGATAGGGGGCGGGCGGGAGGGTTGCACGTTCCCCATACCTGCTTGGTGTCTCAAGAGTGAGGACATGCGGAAAAAGCTGACTGATTCCATCGAGCGTTACTTCGAGCTCAACACTGGGTCGACGAGCTCCGCGGTCACCCTGTGGGAGGCTTTCAAGGCGGTGTTGCGGGGGGAGGCCCTTTCAGCCATCGCTGGCTGCCGCAAGGACCGTGAGGCGCAGGTCGCCTCGGTAGAGGCGGACCTAAGAGCACTTGAAGAGGCCGCCTGTGCGGAGACGGGGTGCCACATCGGCTGTGACTAAAAACCGCAGAGTATAGGGAGCTGGTCACGCTCGCTGCCCAGACTGCTATTCAGCATAAGGTGGGCAGGATATATGACCAGGGAGACAAGGCAGGCAAACTTATCGCATGGCTGGACAAAAAGCAGCGGGCCACGGCGGTGGTGCCGGAGGTCAGGACGGTGTCGGGTGATACGGTGACGGAGCCTAAAGAGATTGTAGCGGAATTCGCAGAGCACTTCCGGCGGGTGTACAGCAAAGGGTCGGACCGCCCAGAGGAGGACTCCGACGCCTTGTTGGCGGATATTCGCATGCCCTGTCTATCGGAGGCCGACCGGGATGTCCTGGAGACCCCCTCGCCACGGCCGAATTAGAGCGTGCGATTGTGGACCTTCACCCGGGGAAGGCGTTAGGCCCCAATGGTCTGCCTATCAAACTCTACAAGTTGAAACCGGACGTTCTCGGCATACATCTCCTCCGGATGTTCGAGGAGAGCGCAGCGGTGGGGCTATTGCCGCGTGATCAACGCCTGGCTACCATAGTGGCTATACCTAAAGAAGGGAAGCCACGAGATGCCTGCTCGTCGTACAGGCCGATCTCTCTGCTGAACGCAGAGCCGAAGATACTTGCTAAGACACTTGCAAACAGGCTCCACTCAGTCCTCCCTAAGCTGGTCCATCCGGACCAATCCGGCTTTATGCCCCACCGTAACACGGCGCTAAACCTCCGCCGCCTGCACGGAGTGATGGGTAGGTGCCACATGATTCGGGAAGACGCGGTGGTGGTGTCCCTTGATGCCACCATGGCATTCGACACACTCGAATGGCCATACATGATGGCAGTACTCCAAAAAAGGGGCTTCGGTCCGCATTTCATGGCGTGGGTTCGCCTTCTGTATTCAGAGCCGCTGGCCCAGGTAGTGGTTAACGGTAGGGTGTCTGAGGTGTTTGTTCTGGAAAGGGGCACCAGACAGGGATGCCCGCTCTCCCCTCTCCTATTCGCGCTTTCTCTTGAGCCGCTGGCGGCATGGATCCGGCAGGACAACTGCCTCACAGGGTTGCGATGGGTGGACGGCTGGGAAGACAGAATATCGCTCTATGCCGACTATATCCTTCTCTATCTCTCCCACCCACGGAGATCTATCCTTGCGGCGATGGATATCTTTGTCAGTTTTGGGAAAAACTCCGGGTTCTGCATCAATTGGGCTAAATCCGTCCTCTATGTTCTACATGGCGATCCTCCCAGGCTTCCTGACAGCTGTCCACTCGCCGTGGCGGAGGAGGGCTTTAAATACCTTGGAGTGTTTGTCATGCTGGACAAGACTCTCCGGTTCGAGAAGAATCTCCTGCCACCGCTGCAACGGCTCCAGCGCGACTCCACCTCGTGGCAGCGGCTGCCGTTGTCGCTGCTGGGTCATGCGGCCCTCTTTAAAATGATGGCACTCCCTAGATTTCTGTATGCTCTCCAAAACCATGCGGACCTGGTGCCTGCCTCATACTTTGCGGCGGTGGAGGCGGCGCAGCGGACCCTCCTGTGGTCGGGCGCACCCAGAATAGCGTTACGGAAACTCACGCTGGGGTGGTATGATGGGGGGATAGCCCTCCCGGATATCCGTAAGTACTACTGGGCCGCACACCTCTCGGCGATAAATCAGGGGACGTACTGCGACGGGAATGATCCGGGGTACGGGATGGATAGATGGTTGCTCCCGGGGGGGGAACTACGAAGTTGCGCTGTACTCCAGACCAGGCGGACTCCACCTCACGGGGCCGACGAAGCACTCGGTGCAAATATGGTACGCCGCACACCAGGCGCTGGGCTGGTCTAACACGCTGACCCTGGCCACGCCCCTGTGGGCATCGGAGAGATTGGGTAGCCTGCGACACACGAAAGGGTTCCGTGGCTGGGATCTTATCGGGATCTCCCGGGTGGGGGACCTTTGGGGGCCAGAGGGGGTCAGATCCTTTGCCTATCTCCAGGACACTTACAATATGGCGCGTACAGAATATTTTATAAACCTACAGGTCCGTCATTCTCTCCAAGCTAATATCCCCACGGGGACTCGACCCCCGCAGGCCTCCCCGCTTGAGGACAGGTTGCTGGATGGGCACATGCCGGAGCACGCCATATCGCTCACGTATAAAAAATTGATCAACAACCCCCCAGATCCTCTCGACTCCCTGAAAGAGAAGTGGGTGGCGGATGGACTGGAGATTGATGATGAGGAGTGGATCACCGCTTTGGCGTCTCCTAGGGAAGTAGCGATATCGGCAAGGCTCCGACTGGTGCAGCTTAAAATATTGCACAGAGTATATATCTCGTGCACCAGGCTACAAGCGATGGGGAGGGGGGGGAGGGACTGTGCCGGCGGGGGTGTGGAGAGAGGGGCTCCTTCTTCCATATTCTGTGGGAATGCCCAAGGGTGCAGCGGTACTGGAGGCGTGTGGTGTCCTGCATGGGGGAAGTGTGGGGGACTGATATTCACACAGAGGCCAAGAGATGTTTGCTTAACATCTGGGAACCCACGGACTTGACCCAGCGGGGCAGACTCTGGGTCACACTTGGGCAAATGGTCGCAAAAAGAAATATAGCCCGTCTGTGGGGGGCATCGACGCTGCTGAAACTGGTGGACTGGCAAAACGACATGGACTGGTGTATGCTACAGGAGAAGGCGGTGTATACGGCACGAGGAGGCCCAGAAAGTGGGGGGATGTGTGGTCGCTCTGGAACACTTACCGAGGGGATATAGTTGAGCCTCCACAGACCCGTTTGTCTGGCCTGGAGATTGCGGACGTACCGCCCACCACAATGCTGGGAATGGAGGATGTCACCGCCAGGGTGGCAGTGGCATCCTAATCGCTGGTGCGGGACCGCCGCACCACTGGCGGACGGTCCCAGCACCGCTAGGGTGGCGGGCGGACTGCCCGCCATCCTAATGGGCCTCTTTGTGTGGTGTATTCAATGTGTTACTGTGTATGTGTCTTGCACAAATACTTTATACATTGCCTCTTTAGATAAGCCTGACTGCTTTGTGCCAACCTATCAGAGGGTGAACACAGGTTATCTTTCAGAGTGTATCTAGCTTACCCTGACTAGAGTGGTGGTTCCTGCCTGGCCTGGGTGCATACCTCAGCCAACCAAGAATCCGCTACTAACATTGGTGATCAGTGGTGAGGATAGGGCTTGTGTTTGTGCAATATCATATACTAACTCATTGTTCACTATTGTCCCAAATCACCACTGCATTACAAATTCCATTTTGCAGCTATGATGTGCTTCAAAATGGAATTCATATTTCAAAGGTGTTCAGGCGCATTCTATTTATAAATCAGTTACTGTTCATTACAAATATGTTTCACTTTTACGCGCTCCACCACTTTCAAAGGCCAAAAGCCTACACACTCTATACTTTGACCAATTTGAGCCTTTTTCAGTTCTCCCGGATCTGACCTCTTTTGATTTTTCCAAAGTCCTTTTGCCCAAGTCCCATTTTTTCTGCAAAGTCTGTGGTGCTGCCTGGCAATATGGAATTTGAGCTGGCCAATCTGGAAGCATACACAGTGGCCCACCTCAAGAGGTTCTGCCAGGAGGGAGGAGAGGAAACTCAAACTAGAGCTTCCCAAGGTTGACAGGAAGCAAGCCCTGGCTAAATTGGAGAGAGAGCGAAGTGGCTGACCGTGGAAGGAAAGAAGATGGCCCATGAGCTTAGCCTCAGAGAGCTAGATATTAGAGCCCTCCAAGTGGGGTCCAGCAACTAAAATATTGGTGGAAGCATACCCGTAGTTTCTACACATGAGTCCAGATTTCATATCCTAAAAGATATGGTGCCCAGTTGGTATGTGGGAGATGACATAGATAAACGGTTGGTAGCTCATGAAGTGGCTTTGAAAGTGCGCAGGGTCCCAGAGGAGTTCTGTGGAGTATCTTATGGTGGTACATGCCCACAGTGGGGAGGGACATACTCCTTACACTAGAGGTGGAAGATCGGACCAACTACACTGTCATGAAGACCAAATTTGGATTGACACCTGGGAAGTTCAGGAAATGGTTCAGGACCAGTAACAAACTCTCTACACAAACATGGGTGGATATTTTGGACTATGCTGATAAGACACTAAAGAAGTGGGTGAGATTCATGCGCCCTCACATACTACAAAGTATGGGCAATCGGTCACCATCAGAAAGTGACAGGTTGAGACTCTGAGGGATACAGGAAATACTATGACTAATGTAAGGAGTCGGCAGGTAATTCCCCATGCATTTGACCAGTTTGTGGTGACTAAGAACAGAGAGGTTCACTATCCTGTGGCCCTTGTTCCATTTAACTGGGTGCATAGACAGAATATCGAGTACAAAATATTGATTTGCACAAATATCGAGTCATTAATATCATGGGTCAGGAATATCGACAGCAAGAATATCGTGGTCAAGAATATCGACTAAAGGTAAGAAATATCGTTATTGATATGTATTTTAGTATAGTATATATTTTATATGTATGTGATGTATCTTTTTTGGTATAAGATTTGTTTGTATTTTTAATATATGTGTTACATTTTTAGTAGTTATAATTTTTTCATTTGAATTTGCACTTTTAGCGGGTTGTGGGTTTATAGGGGAATAGGGTGGGAAGTAATTTAATTATATTACATTTATATTTTTGTTAAATTTTTTTTTGCATTTTTAGTTTCGTAGTGGGTTGTGGGTTTATTGGGGAATAGGGATGGAAGTAATTTATTTATATTTATTAGGGGCCGATTCCGATCCGTTAAAAAAAATTACAGTACGACTCGTATCCATATTTTTTTACATACGAATCGTACAAGTCCCGTACAACCGGTGAAGTACAATTCGTACTTTAAAAAATACATACGAATCGTATCGGGAAAAGGTCTACGAGACGTCCCTGGACAGTTTTACGTACGAGTCGTAAAACTGAAGTTCGCGCGCACAAGTCCGATCCGTACCGGCGTTTCGAATACACAAGCGTATGGAAAACGTCCCGTACGGAGCGAACTTTGTACGACCCCTACCCCGGGTATCCTTGGGCCCGGGGTACGAGTCGTATGGCCCCCCCAGCCTCCCCCCACCCACGTATGTCTGCACCGTACCCCCCACCCGTGTTTGTCCGCACCGTACCCCCCACCGCATGTACGGTCCGTACATACGTGGGGATTGGGGTACGCCTGGGGTACGGTGCGGACATACATGGGTGGGGGGTACGGTGTGGACATACGCGGGTGGGGGTACGGTGCGGACATACGTGGGTGGGGGGGTATGGTGCGGACATATGTGGGTGGGGGGTACGGTGTGGACAAACGTGGGTGGGGGGTACGGTGCAGACATACATGGGTGGGGGGTATGGTGCGGACATACACGGGTGGGGGGTACAGTGCGGACATACGTGGGTGGGGGGGTACGGTGTGGACATACGCGGGTGGGGGGGTACGGTGCAGACATACGCACCGTACATGCGCACTGTTGGCCTATGTACGGTGCGTACCCCAACAGCGCGTATGTACGCACCGTACATATGCAATGTTGGGGTACGCACTATACATGATGACACGTACGATGTGGTTGAGGGCGTGTATGTTGCGTACCGGGCCCCCTTTTTGTCATGCATCGCAGCATACTTAGCTTTTCCGGCACTTTTTGGCTCCCGTAAAAAAATAGCCGTGCGGAGTGCTGTAGGTACGAATCGTACTCGCTGGTCCGTAAAACGCTGCCTGACTCCATGCGGACATCGCGTACGCGCTGTCCAGGATCAGAATAGTAGGTATTTTTTAGCCGTACGGTGTTTCTTACGATTCGTACGGAAATGGTATTTCTGTACGAATCGTACTTGCTATTTTGTAAGGTGGATTTCCCGGGTACGAGTCGTACGGAGAATACGCTCCGTACGACCATTCGTACCCGGGTTTTACAGGATCGGAATCGGCACCTTAATGTATTGAATAATTTTTATGTATTAATATTTGTTTAACTGAGATGTTATAGTGTTAAATGTGTAAATGAATGTATTATTAATTAATAATTAATTGGCTGCTAATTAATTAATTGTAGGTGTGTGTTGTGGTGCTTATAGGTGTGAATGGTGGGAAGAAATTTTTCATTTATGAATTAATAATTGGTTGTTAATTAATTTTAATCAATTTGTAATTAATTTAGGAAATTGTGTAATTAATTATATTTGTGTGTGGTAGTTTTCATAGGTGTAAAGGGCGGGAAGGGTGGGAAGTAAATTATTTTTAAATGATGAATTGATAATTAGTTGTTAATTAATTAATTAATTGTAATTAATTAATTGGTAATTAAATATGGTAATTGTGTATTTATTTGTATGTGTGTGTTGTGGTGTTTATAGGAGTAAAGGGTGGGAACTAATTTGTGTTTAATTAATTAATATACAGTTGTTAATTAATGTTAATAATTTGATATTTATTTTTTGTAAATGTTTATTTTTTGTGTTTTATTTTTACTTTTAAAGGAGTAAAGGGAGGGTATTAAATAACAATTTGTTATTTAATTATTAGTTGTTAATAGTAATAGTGTTAAAGCTTGTGTACTCAATTACTGTTTATTTTGATTTTTTTGTATTAATAAGATGTTTTTAATTTCTCATTAATTATGTTAAATATAGGAATAAATGTAATTAAAAAGGTTGAAGTGTTTTAATAATGGTGTGGTGGTATAGAGTATGAAATACAATAAATACATTTGTGTTTTAAATACTTTTTCTGTTTGTTAATTCTTGCTACTTTTAAATAATTATTGTTTATAAATGTATTTATTAATTAACTGTATATATTATTTGTAGGTTTTTGTTATATGTAATTAATATTACAATATGTTTTCTTTTTATAAGTTTAATATATTTAAATTTATATATATATTTTTTGATTATATATGATTTTTTAATGTAATATTTGTTGTTGTTTTTCTACTGTTTAAGTGTTATTATTAATTTTTCTTTCTCTGCTATCGAACACTTTGCCTACTATTGCACTTACGGTAGTGGGAATAGTGATATGTACCCCTCCGGTATCCAACTTTTTCCCTACTGTTGCACTCACTGGAGTTTGAATAGTAAATTTAATTCCTCCGCTTTCCAAATATCACCCTACTTTTGCACTCACTGGAGTGGGAATAGTAATTTTTACCCCTCCGCTATCCAACACTTTCCCTACTGTTGCACTCTTTGAAGTGGGAATAGTAATTTTTACCCCTCCGCTATTCAACACTTTCCCTACTGTTGCACTTTTTGGAGTGGGAATAGTAATTTTTACCCCTCCGCTATCCAACACTTTCTCTACTGTTGCTCTCTTTGGAGCGGGAATAATAATGTTTTCCCCTCCGCTATCCAACACTTTCCCTACTGTTGCTATCACTGAAGTGAGAATAGTAATTTTCATTCTTCCGCTATCCAACACTTTCCCTACTGTTGCACTCACTGGAGTTGAAATAGTAAATGTAATTATTTTGCTATCCAACACTTTCACTCGTGTTGCACTTATTGTATTGGGAAATGTTAGTTTATGTTTTTTTAATAGTTTAAT
Source organism: Triturus cristatus (assembly GCF_964204655.1). Taxonomy (NCBI): domain Eukaryota; kingdom Metazoa; phylum Chordata; class Amphibia; order Caudata; family Salamandridae; genus Triturus; species Triturus cristatus. Next base: position 655,014,033 of record NC_140589.1, on the reverse strand, counting down.
TTTTCAATTTATTATAGAATGTTTTTTTTTAATTTTAAATTATATATATTTATACATATCTTTATATAATTTTAAAGTGTAAAAATTAAGTAAAGATAATAGTTAATAAATTATTTTTAAGTAAATATATGTCTATGTATACATTATTATGTTTGCGTGTTTATATTTTTTAAGGAAGTTTATTTGTTACATTTAGTTAAAATGCATATTAAATTACATTAATTTTGTTAAAACGTATATTATTATTTAATATATATTATTTTATTGTATATTTATTTTTAAATCAATTATTTTTACATCTATATTATTTACCTCGATATTTTCGAGTCAATTTTTTGGTACTTACCTCTTAAGGTATGGACGTCGATATTTTTGCAGTCGATATTTTTTTCTCGATATTTAGAACATCAATGTTTGTGACATTGATATTCTATCAGTGAACCATTTCAGTGGGGGTTGTTGGGGCCAAGTCTTCTGAAAGTTGCAGTGAACTCTGCCATGTCTGTGGACCGTTTGTTAGGTTAATCACCTTGAGCACACTACCTGGAAGCAAGTGGAGGTTCGTGTGGCGATGTTGGGGTTACCTGAATGAGAGTCAGAAAGTGTTGGAGCCTAGAACAATGGCTCAGCAACGCCGCCACGGAAAGGCATGCAGTTCTCAACATCGGGGGCCCATAGCGGGCCCCCAGGGATTCTGGGGGGTGGGGGTGCACATGGGGGTACCTATGGTACCCCCATAGGCACCCCCCTGCATTTGACAGTACAACGTGGCAGGCATCGCGCGGTGCCTGTCACGTTGTAATGTCAAATGCACAACTTGCGTTTCTGGCATTGCGGCGGGCGGTGCTTTCAGCACCGCCCGCCGCAATGTTAGAAATGCGGGATGCGTCCGCCAGTGTGGCGGGCGCATCCTAATGGGATGTGCGGGACTGCCGCATGCATTGCGGGTGGTCCCATTTACCGGGGGTATGGCGGACGGACAAAGTCCTCCCGCCATGCTAATGACCCCCATAGCCTTTTGCCTCCACGTTTTGCTGATTCTTTTTGTTGGCCTTAGGACTCTGAGCACTTTACCACCCCTAACCAGTGTTAAATTGCATGTACTTCTTCCCTAAACATAATGACATTGGTGTATACCTGATTGGCATATTTGATACTAGTAAGTCCCTTGTAAAGTGGTATACCATATTCCCAGGCACTGTACTTCAAATGCTAGTAGTGGGCCTGCAGCACCAATTGCAAAACCCTCAGAAGTAGCCATTCAAACCTGTTTTAGACCTGCCACTGCAATGCCTGTGTGTGCGGTTTGCTATCACTTCGACTTGGCATTTAAAACTACTTGCCAGGCCTTAAACTTCCCTTTTATTACACATGTCAACCCTAAGGTAGGTCCTAAGTAACCCTAAGGGCAGAAAGCTATGTAAGTAAAAAGCAGGACATGTATCTTTCAATTTTGCATGCCCAGGTAGTGACAAGCAGCCTATTTCATTTTTCACTACTGTGAGGCCTATCCCTCTCATAGGCCAGCATTCCTAATTTATTAATACACTCTTAAGATGTAATTCCTGATCAGAGAGGAGTAGCTTTTTATGTTTCATATCTTTGGAATTGTAGTGATAACTCCTCCTTACTGGTGAATTTGAAAATAACATTACTGTATCAGGAATGCTACTTTTAGAAGGTGGACATTTCTCTGCTCTCAGCTCTTTTCTGCCTTACAGCCTGCCTCAAATACACGTCTGGTTTGGGTGACACCTACACTTTATGCATTCCCACTAGACAGCCACAAACACAGGAAGGTGAGGCTCAACTGCATTCTTTTTCTTTGATAATCAAGTTTTATTGTTTTCAAACACGTGAAACAAATCAGCATATACACGGAGATCATTAAATCAAATACATTCCTGTAAGCAAAGCATCCCACACTCACAAACCCCATAAGACATACACAGGTAAGGTATGGAATCAGGTTAATAAGAACCCTCCACATTACCCAACCACTTCCCCCACACCCCATGATACATTTTGTCGCACCCCTTGGCCATGTAAAGGGCTTTCTCCTGAGTCGCGCACCAGTCCTCCCCCCTACGCCCCCTCCCCAGGTCAGGTGGATCAGGACTTTTCCAAGCTGCCGCTATGTCCCGCTTGGCCACAATCATAGCTGTATTACAAAATAACTTTTCATTTCTGGACCCATCCAGCCCATCCGTGATCCCCAGTAGTGAATGACATGGATCATGAGGAACCTCCCAACCCAATACCTCTGTAAGTTCCACCTCAATAGACCCCCACAATTGCTCCAAGTGGGGGCACGACCAAACCATGTGGAGGAAGTCAGCCGGGGCGTGAGTACATCTCGCACATGACGCATCGGGGGGCAAGCCCGGTCGGTGAAGGCTCAGGGGAGTGAGGTACACAGCATGCAGGTAGTAAAGCTGAATCAGCTTAAGTTTGGCGGAGGCTGTGACCATCCTGGGGGCCATGAGAGCATCACGCCAATCCACCTTGTCAAGGGGGCCCACCCATTCCACCCATTGTTGCCTCAACTTATCTAAGGAGGTGGGGGTGTTGTTAACTAAGGTGCGATATATGCGGCAGATGCCCCCCTTACCTAAGTCTCCCATCATTGTCTGGGCCTCAGTGGGGCTATATTCGGGGAGCCTCGTGTCGTCCATGATATGCGTTTGGAGCGCATGTTGTATCTGCAGATATTTATAAAATTGGGACGAATGTAAGGAATAGCGGGTTTGGAGCTCTTGGAAGGAAAGCATATGGCCTTTAGCCCATACATCCCCTAGCTGTGAGATGCCAATGAGGTCCCAAGTTGTAAATCCCTGTAATCCACTAACTTCCCGGAGCCAGGCCCCATGCCAGAGGGGTGTACAGTGGGTCAGCTTACGCGTCCAACCAGTTTGACGCAACCAGGCCTGTCAGGCCAATAACACGGAGCGTGTCACATCAGGCAATCGGGATGGAATGGGCCCACCATACATCATGGCCTGGATTTTAGTTAGTCCTAGTTCACTCAGCTCAAGCCTATAGGCCGGGTCAGACCAGCCCCCATTGAACCAGTCGTGGTCCGCCAGGAGACGTACAGCCAAAAAGTAGAGATATAAATATGTCACTCCCATACCCCCATCGAAGGAGGGAATCCGGCATGCAGACAGAGCCAGGCGCGCCCTCCCTCCGCTCCAGAGGAACTTGGTAGCTAGACTGTCCAGTTCCCAGAACCAGGTCCTGGGAAAGCAGAAGAGGGTATTTTGAAGGACATGAGGAAATCTGGGGAGGATTATCATTTTAAACAGGGCCACCTTCCCCAGGGGTTTCAGAGGTAGTGCCCTCCATTTATGGAGGTCTTCCTTGGCCTTCTTAACCAACGGGGCTACGTTGAGGGACCAGCCAAGCTCGGGAAGGAGGGTAATCCATATCCCCAAGTATTTAAAGGATTGTCGCCGAAGTGGTATGGTGGATTGCCAATCAAATCAATCCGTAGAGAGATGTAGGGGGACCAGAACTGATTTCCCAGGGTTTAGCCACAAACCTGAGGCCTGCTGGAAAAATTGCAAGATCTGGAGGCAGTATGGCCCGGAGGAGGCTGGTTCAGCCAGGAATACCAGGACGTCGTCCGCATGTAGTGCGATCTTGTCATTTTCGGTATTAGGCCACTCCCAGCCACGGATGCGATCCTCAGCCCGCATTAGAGAAGCCAAGGGCTCCATGGCCAGGGCGAATGGCAATGGGGAGAGGGGGCAACCCTGCCTAGTGGCCCTGGCAATGGGAAAGGCCTCTGATAGTACCCCGTTGACCAGCTCTCGGGTGAGCGTAAAGGAGTCGAACCCCATCTCGGCCAGAACACCCTGCAAATATGTACAGTCCACTGAATCAAATGCTTTTTCGAAGTCTACGGGCAAGAGTGCTAAGTATGGGGTAAGCAAGTGCCAGTGGTCTAGAGCAAACTGCAGCCTCCGGAGGCAGTGGCTGGTCCCACATTGAGGTATGTACCCACATTGGTCTGGGTGGATCATCAGGGTTAAGTAGGGTTTCAATCATTGAGCCAGAATGGTGACGTACAGCTTACCTTCCGAATTGAGGAGGGAGATGGGACGGTAGTCTGCACATCTACGGGAGGGAGACTGGGATTTTGGGAGAACCACGATGATGGCGATATCTGTTTCTGGCGGAAAGGAACCTCTCTCCACGGCTTCATGAAATAAGTTGGCCAGGTGGTCAACTGCATTCTTAGCACTTGTCTGCATTTATCTGGATTATTATGTGTCTTCCTGGGCAGGGAGGAATGAGATAGTGTACTGTCCACACACAAAGCATTGATTTACCCCCCACAGATAGTCTGGCAGACAGGACTGGGTTGAAAGGGATCTTTGTGCAATTCGGAGAGCTGCTTTGAAGTCACCCACTGCATCAAACCTTTGGGTTTAATTATTGGGTCTCTGACCACCAAAAGCCAGACACTTCTGGGTCTTAAAGAAAGACTGCTGTGCCGCTTAAATGACTCATTAGACTGTTTTTCTGGAAGGATTGTTTTCTGCCTGTGGCCCTGATGCCTGCTGTTCCCAGACTCTGCTGAAGGAGAGCTGGACTCTGTCGTTCCTCCAAATGACGATGACATTGTGCAATACTCTTAAAAACACAATGGAAACATGGCCCAAAATGCTTGCAAAACATTATTTTCACAGCACATATATTTAAAAAAGTGCCACTACTCAGACCACCTAATCAGGACCTGATTACAAGTTGATCATTGGAGAGGAGAGGAATTACTAGACATAATTGCTGATATTGGATAGTAATTCTTTCCATGAGCCATCCAATTATGAGTTAAACAGGCCAGAAATGGGGAATAAACACATTGGAAACAAGATGTACAATGACTGCAACACATTTTCTATCTGTACAAGCAGGCTTGACAAATATTTCGGCGCTTAGACCTCCTAACCAAAAAAAAAGGACTAATTACAAGTTGGGCATTACAAGGAGGGAGAGGTGGAGTTACGGAGTAACTGGGGCTGTAATCAGTGGTTCTAGAGATGCTAATTGTTGCCCTATACTGTCCAATTATGAGTTAAACAGACAAGAATAGAGTATGCCTGTGCAGGCATAGTTTTCCCAGCCACATTCTGCACAGTTACCCTGATTCTGGCCTGCTTGATGATACCAATTACCACATTCTCTGAGCAGATGGTTAGTAGGAATGGGGGACCATAGCTGGTTATGTGGTAGGGGTCAGTGGATATTAGGGGGCTGGTCTTTCTTAAAGATTGGTGAGAGTTGGTTTCTGCCCCCCCTCTGATATTGTTATGATGGGAGGGGGTTTTGTTAACCCTTGGACTATGCCTCTGCCAGGGTCTGTGCTCTCTTCTTCTGGGGTCACTGTTGTTGAGTAGTGGGAGGTGCAGCGAGGTTTGGAGGTGGCAGGTAAGGAAGCAGTCTGAGCACAAAATTTGGTTTGCTGTCTGCCCTGAGCCCCTATCTCTGGCCTGGTGCACTTGCCACTTGTGGGAGTGTGTATTTGGCATAACCTGTGCAGTCATAAAGTAGGGGGCTGGCACTGCTCCCACAGACTCAAAATGCCATGTGCCCCCCTCTACTAGAATCCACAGTCCCCGCCCACACAAAATGGCAAAACCCTAGAAAGCCCTAATGTTATTTTATTGTTTTTTTGGTGTTTTTTTGTAATTTTCACATAATCCCAAATGCTCTTATGTAGCAGTCTATAAATAAATGTATTAGTTACATGCCAGTCACTAATTGCTTCAAGAAGCCTACACCTGTATGTACTCAGTTTTCTTACTCATATTTTCATTTATTTTGTGGTGATACCCTATATTTACCATGCATCTGTAAACTCAACTTTAATTTGTTGTCAGGTAATCTTGCAAAATCACCTCCTCTTAAATCTATGTCAGCTGCTTTTGGCCGGGCACACCCCACAAATAATGGATGGGGTCAGTCGCGCCATGGGCAGGAGCAAGCCAGGGTGAGGAGTCTGTCATTCTTTTCTTTGCTGCATGATCATGATGTCATCAGGAGGTTCCCGGGATGGGAACATTCAAGGTGACGGAGGGCGAGGGATCATTCCCTTTCCTCTCCAATGTGTACCAACCTACCAGACCAAACAGGCCTCGGAGTTCTGCCAGCATTCTTTAAGATGTGTTACCAAAGGTGAGTCTGGGGGATAGCATGAGCAGTGGGGGGGGGGACTACACTGGTGTAGCCATGGTGCTTTTGTATGTGCGAGAGGGTGGGCACAATGTGAGCTGGTGATCTTAGCCACCGGCGTGGTTGCTTACCTCTGGTAATGCATGTTCATATGTTTTGGGTTAGCGATCCTGCAGTTAGATCCAGGGCTCGAGTCGGGGTACCACGTGGGTGGACGGGTCCCCCCGCTTATTTTACCAGGAGCTCGATAACTGGAGCAAATGGAGACACACGTTCACTCTTTGGCCTCTCTGGGGCGAGACCGGAGCCCATTCAGAATGCTGCTCACGAGCTGGCTTCTCTGATGCAATCACATCCAAGGGGTGAGCGAGGGGAGGTAATGAGTCTGATGGTGCAAACCACCTGTCGTGACGTCAGCATCCCCCCGCTTCTTATTTTAGGACTTATGCCCTGGTTAGATCGTATTATGATGCTCGTTCATGGAGCACCTTTCATAACGTAGCGATTCTCTCTTTGCGTCTGGTACGAGAGTCTGTTACCATTGTGGTTCGATTCAAAGTTGCTGCTTGATTTGTGTATATGACCTGCAATTTTTGGGTGGGAGGGTCGTGCTAGTGAGTTGGCAGGTGGTTTTCTCCACTAAATCTCGGTGAGTATAAACGTTAACATGCCACTTATTTCAAGTCACTTGACCTTCATGGTAGGCACAGATACTCTTTATTTGCACAGTGCGGCATCCTTTGTATCTTCAAGCAGCCCTCGCAATATGGCCAGGTATGCTATTCTGCATACGGCCAGTGAAGGGAGCCATGACAGCAATTATCAGCTGGGGCAGCAGGCACATAGGCACACATTTCGGGAGAGGCTCGGGGGATTATGGTATGATGCCTTCCGCTGTGTTTTTGAATTAATATAATTTTATAACGCTTAATACCCTTGGTTGTGTGCTCTTTTACCCACGTGTTGGTCTTCCACATTTTTTAACTGGATGATTGCTTAGGAAACCCCTTTTTCAATAATGGGAGTTCAGATGACCAGACATGTAGAACCTATCGCACTTGTTTTACTTGCCCTATAATGGCCTATGTCATGTGAAGTGGAGAAATCATCAGCCAAGGTAGACTATGTTGCACAGATTGCCTAAGGCTGCATGATGTGCTTTGGGGGACGCTGTGCATGGGTCAGGTTTTTTCAGTCAGGTATAGTGGTAGTGGTGGGATTGTGCTTGCTTATTCTCCATGATGTCTCTAATCCCATTGTATCTGTCTTTTCAAACCCAGTATCCACTAATCAAGCAAGTGAATTTAAGCAATCCCCCTCCTCCAACCGTTTGGTAGAATAGGTATTGAAAGTAAGGACATGGGGGCTCTCAGTCTAGGATGTTCATACCAGGAGCACAACCCGGGCAGTCTACTTGTTTTGGGTGGGGGAGGGGGCGAGCATTACCTGGCTTACATTCACGCCCACACAATGAAAACTGGAAGCAGTAGAGGTCGCTTGTGCATGTGTTGTACACTACAGAGCATCCTGTCTTACCCCCCTTTTGATTATTTAATTCATAGTATGGCCCCTAAATGAGCACGTTGAGCAGCAGAACGCCCTGCCATGTAGGAGAAACTCCAATCTTTCATTGAGCTTTGGAAAGCAGCAAAAACCCACAGTATTGCTTGGGCCTTGAAGAAGGTGTCGGAAGGCCAGGGAAAACACCAGCAGCCACCAGTATCTCTGCCCAAATGGCAGAGGAAAGTACCAGCATGTTATAAAAATGCACTCCCAACTTTGGCAAGCGGGGTGGGGAACCAGCCGTTGGGCCACACCTACTGTGGAAGGTGAGCCCATGAGGCATTTTCCATTGCCCCGCTAAGATGGTGAGGGAGCCTTGGGGCTGGTCTAGGTTGCCAAAGTGAGGGCAATGGGGTGCAGTAAAGTAGTGATATTCCTGACATTTCAAAGGGATAGTAGCCAACCTTCCGTCACAAGCAGCGGCGGCATCCCCCCTTTCACAGGACTCAGTCGCATCTAAGACACATACGACACGAGCATCCATGGAGGTATTGGCACTAGTATGGGTTCACACTTGCCGCCTACAGTTGGCGGTGTGGTTGTAGGAGGGGGGCCTACCAGTTTGGCTGCACAAATTTGGTCACAACCAGTGGCATCTACACCAACCAGTAGTGGTAGTTTGAGGCATGCTACATTCGTCTCTAGCCCCATGCACTTTGGCACGGCCTTACCCACTCTTGCCTCCCCTCTGGCAGTAGCATGGCATGTCCCAGCGGAAACTAGGGAAAAGATTCACAAAGGTGAGTTTTGTGACGTGTTTAAACTTATGAATGCAGGAGTGGTTCTGTGAAAAAGTAAAGCAGGGAAGGAAGGTGTAGAAACCAAAGAAGGTCTGGGGGAGTGGTCCTTGAAGAACTGTGAAACGGGGTTCTCCATATACTCAGCAATTGTGACAGAAAAGTTCCCTGCCTTAGGACCCCAGTTATTTGGATATATGTTCTTGATACACAGTGCTGCCTCTGAATTCCAAGGGTCAGCCTATCTACAGTACAACACTAAATTTAGGAAGATGAAGGCAATTCGGCATGAGGTAGCATGGGAGGGAGAATAATGAGTTTCACTCCGAATTTAACATGGGTCCCCTCATGGGAGATACCCCCATTCCTTTTGGATGGAAAAGGGGGCAGGGAATAGAAAGTCAGCCTGCTGGCAATGCATAAAAAAAGAAAATCTTAGAGGTTCTGCCTGCAAGTTCAAGCACCTGTGCTTATTATGTGGTACCCACGGCCACCCGGAAGTCAAATGCTCAGAAAACATGGGAGGCCAAAGGAACATTCCACTCCCAAAGGTCACTAGCACTCTCCCTTCCATAGGCAAGCCCCTTTCACTGATCCACTTGCACATATTGGGGCACTGAAGAACCAGGGTTTAACCCAGCGGCGTCAGGGGCACGCCTGAGATCTTCAAGTTCACCTGTCTTGGTATACAGAGACACGGAATACTTCTGGAAGGCATCAGAGACCAAGTTTATTAGCTGCAGCTAGTAACAGTGATCCTAGAAATACATCACGGTGTAAATTCTCAGGAGACTGCTCATTTTACTAAGGCGAGACGTCTCCTTAATACCCAATATTCACATTATAAATGTACACCCACTGCATAAAATTCTATCCAATAAGGTACATTTTCAAACAAAGTGTCACATAACAAAAACTCAATTTACAGTATACCAACCCAAAAGTTAATTATTAGGAATGTCCCAAATTCAATCTCCACAAGCCGGACAAACCTATAATTGAAAGCATAACCCGTGTAATGAAGAAACATAAAAAACGAAACGGTAACAGATGCTGAACAAGATAAGGCATGTGCAAGGAAACTAAAAGTTAACAATGTCCTGAACATTGATTGGCAATCTCAGACAAAGATCGATCAGGGAAATTGGCTTTGCGGGGTCGGTTTCAGGTGCAGAGGTCAGTTTCTTACAGTTCATTTCAAAGTCCAAAAGAAACCTAGTTAATGTATACATGAACTAAGAAGGCCAGGCCACTTTATTCGCCAGGCTACCTTCACAGGCCTACGTGAGGGCAACACAAAATGGTGGCACAGAACAAAATGGAGTCAGACTCGAGAATTACAGAACCTCAGCACTTACTGGGAAAGTACAAACATGGTCTTTAGTTCTGTACCATGGTTTTAGGGATGGTGTCCACATCCCATCAAAAGTCTCACCAGCCCCAATCCTGCCTAGGAACCAACAGTCAGTGGCATGTCAGCCAGAGATTATCAGGGAAAATGTTCAGAAAGAAGTGCATGCCGGGAAGGTAGCATGCGCTTTTGATACCCCTGCTTGCAAAACCTCTGTTTGCTCGCCATTAGGTTTTGCCCAAAGAAAGAGACAGGCAAGTTCTGTCTCATACACAACTTGTACTTTACCTCCGGACTATCAGTTAACCCCTTCGGTGCTCATGACGGAACGGTTCCGTCATGAGCGTCGGTTGAGCTGTGCTCATGACGGAACCGTTCCGTCATGAGCCCGCCCGCGCAAGAAACGGTCAGCACCGCGGCGGAATTTGCGCCGCATGGAAGGGGTTAATGATGGCCTAGAGCAAGAATGGTGTACAGTGAGATACGCTTCACTAGAATCGAGACCCAACTCCTGAGGAGGCTCCAGATGATACAGAACTTGGCTGCCAGACTCATCCTCAACCGCCCAAAATGGACCCACATCACCCCCTACCTCAGGACCTCCACTGGCTCCCCATCCAGAAAAGGTGCCAATTCAATATACTGATAGATGCCTACCAAGCCCTCTACGACCAACGACCAGCATGTACTAACCCTCCAGACACCTGCACTCCGCTGCCTTCATTTGCATTACCTGCATCCGTTGAAGCCACAGCGGAGGGCACTCCTTCTCCTACTTTGTCACCAAATCCTGGAACAACCTTCCCCTCTACCTCTGTACAGCACCCTCTCTCACAGAATTCAACAAGCATTTGCAATGCAATAGGTCTCGCATTTACGCGAGTTTGAGCTATTGACATTGTAAATAACAATGCCTTTTATTTTTGTTTTCAAAACATAAATAAAAGGTATTGTCATTTACAATGCCAATAGCTTAAAGTTGCATAAATGCGAGACCTATTGCTTTGCAAATGCTTGTTACATTTATTGTTCAAAACTTGATCTGTGTTTTTGTTTGTAAAGTTGACGATATAAGTAAAGGAAACGAAAATTGCTCGTTTTCAATTTCCTATTTTAAATACTACCAGGTCTGAGACCCAGCCCACGGCTTTGAGTGCTCTCTAAAATAGCAACGGTCTACAGGCTGGAGCACTCATTACTGAGGTGCAAGCATGTTGGGGGAGGGTCTGGAGTTTATAATAAATCATACTTTACTGCACTGACTGAATGTAAAAGTATACATACTATTGACCAAACTCAGCTCTACACTGCTTTCATTTTACCTGTTCTAGAGACATACTTTCTATAACAAGGGAAGGCAGTTAGAACAAAGGCTTATTGTATGTTGGGGGGTGGGGTCTGTGTGTCTCGTGCAATTAGGGTTTCTACATAGTTCTCCGCCCACACTTTTCACTCTCAGGACATGCATCTTCTTTCATTTTGAGTTGTACAAGCTGCAGTCTAATCATTTAGGAGGCGTGGGGTTGTTTAAACTGCATAGGCCCCTCCAAGGGCAGTCCGGGGTCCCCTTCGCGGAGGACCGCCTTTCATGTTGAAGTTCAGAGGGCATACTCCAGCCGGAAAGGGGCGGGGAGAGCTGGTGATCTAACGGAAACAGCCCTGGGAGGGAGGAGAAATGGGAACCTGAGCCACAGCCGTTCGTGACTGACCAAAGTAAAAAAAATAAATGCCACCCGCAGCCACGCTAACGTCTACTAGCAATAAGAGAACATATGACCACATTTTACAAATTAGAACCAATCGGATTAAAGAATAGAATATCAAGTGTATTTACATAAAACTATCCGCGCAGCCATGCTCCCTGCAGAGGGGTTCCCACAGGCGCAGCCCCTCAGAGCGCCGACATTTTGCAAATATCTGTAGCCGATGGGCACACTGCCGGGCCTCACACACCCTCCCGCCGAGGTCCACGATGATGGGGTCTACTGCCAGCCGCCGTGAGGTACCAGGGGATATGGCAGGGCACCGGTTAAACAGATAAGCTGTCTCTGGGTGGCTGCGGCCGGTGATTCAGCCCTGCGGTAGGTAGCTGGTGCCAGCCCTAAGACCAGGACCTCAAGCCACCTGGTTTATTTTCTGCAGTCTAATCATTTAGGAGGCATGGGGTTGTTTAAACTGCATAGGCCCCAGTAGGGGCAGTCTGGGGTCCCCTTCGTGGAAGGCCACCTTTCATATTGAAGAGCAGAGGGCATACTCCAGCCAGAAAGGGGCAGTGAGAGCTGTTGATCTAACGGAAACTGACCTGGGAGGGAGGAGAAAAGGGAAGGGGAGCCACGGCCGCTCGTGACTGACCAAAGTTAAAAACAGAAAAAATGCCATCTGCAGCCACTAAAATAAATAAATAAATGGAGCGTGGTGTCCCTAAAGCGGGCGCCACGCTCCAATGTAAAGTAAAAATTTATAAATAAACAGCATGCGCCGTGCTCCAGCCGGAAGAAAGCGGCGCCCGGTTGCATTAATTAATAATTTTTAAAAATACCATGAAACCGGATGCCGTGGTAGGGAGAGCAGAGCCAAGTGGGTTAATTCAAACAAGCTGTCACCATTACCAAATTAACACAAGCTGCCGCCATTACGCAAACAGCAGCGCGCTCATTTTTTCATCGCGCTCTCACTTCAAGTGAAAGCGCAATGCAAAATATAAACCTGCTACTGCCTTTCAGAAACACGAATGAAAAAAATAGTGCATACCAAACAGATATAGCCACTGTGTATTTTCCGCAAGTGAAAGATCAAATCCGGATGGGCAGAAGTAAAAGGAGACAGGTCGGTAACAAAAAACCCTGATCCTGAATCAAAAGCCAGCGTTTACCATAAATGATGCCGCTAGCCAATGATAAAGATGGGCGTGGCTTCAAGCCCACTACAAAAATCTCCTTTACCCCAATATGTCTCGCAGAGCGAGGAGCGCATGTGCGCTCCAGCGCTAGGTCTGCGAAACCTAAAAAGGGACTCAAGACCTGGCTCTTTGACACATCGCAGCAGGATCCTAGCGCCTGGATGTCCTCACTGGTTATTAGCCGTGGTCTACAAATACGGACTGATCGACTTCTTATAATGAGGCTATTGGCAAGCTAAAGAAGCTTGGTTTGGTAACCTTGATGGCCAAATCCAACGTTGAGGCCACACTTCACCTTTTGACGCTACACCTGGAGGACACCCGCCTCCTGGGATTCACTTTTGATGGAAAATAATATGTGACTCTGTGTATGCCCATGAGGTACTCAAAAGTATGCTCACTGTTTGTGACCTTTATTCGGTTCCTGGAGTGGGTGGTGGGGGACCTGGTTACCTCAGATGACACAGTGCACTATTTGGATGATTTCTTGCTCATGGGGCCTCCAGGCTCCTCGGCTTGTGGGAGGGTCCTGCTGGGCTTCCGAGAACTAACACAAGACTTGGAGGTACAGTTAGCATAGGACAAGACAGAGGGGCCAGCAACAACTTTCTCCTTGGGAATTGAGTCTGACTCAGTGGCGGGAGATGTAGGCTACCGCAGAGCAGGATGTCTGCTTTTGTTGGTGGTCCTGCTTGATGTTGCACTCAATGTCATTCCCATGGGGAAGGCGTTCTCCAAAAATATAGCTAGAGCCATGTGCGGCCTACGGGGCAAACACCACCATACCAGATTATTTCCCAAGGTCAGGGAGAATTTGGCCATGTGGAGAGAATTTCTGGTGGACTTTCACAGAACGCTCTTATGGTGCCAGCCAGCTCAATCCAATGCAGTCTTGGCTCCCTACACAAACGTTGCAGGGAGCATAGGCTTCAGGGCAGTGCTGGGCTCCAAATGGTGCATGCAGCACTGGTCGGAATATTGGGTGGCAGCCTGTCTTACCTAAAACATCCCATTCCTTGAGCTGGGAGAATGCCCTTAGCCAACAGAAGAATCATCTTCTGGTCGGATAGCATGTCAACGGTAGAGGCCATTAACAATCAGAGTGCGAAATGCCTGTTTTTCTTGAGGTTGCTTATGGCCCTGATCCACAGTTGCCTCACATCTAAAGCATTGCCTCATATCTAACTTGTATTTATACGCCAAGAGCATCACTGGGATACAAAATACGGTAGCTGATGCTCTTTCCTGTTTTAAGCTGGCAGAGTTCAGGGACAGATAGCCACAAGCGAATGAGGCGATAATGGACTTCCCGAAGGCATTGTGGTAGCTTGGTGACCCATTGTCCCATAGTGTAATTCAGCATCCCTTACCCACAGGATAAAACTTGTGTATGAGGTGCATGGTGAGCTTACAACAAAACTTTTGATTTATGTGAGAGTCACGAGTGGTTTTCCCCTGAGAGGGTCTTGCACTTTAAGGCAAAGCAAAGGAGTCAGGGCAAGTATAGCCATTGTCAGGAGGCAGCTTTTAGCAATCGCCTTTTTTGCGGGTCTGAGGGGCGTTGGGGGCCCTACTAAGGATGTTAGGGCTAGAAGGGTGATCATGGGGTTGGAGCACCTAGACTCCATGGTTTAGGATGGCAGGAGACCGGTTGATGTGGCCAGGTTGCTGCTTATCATTTGCATACTGCCTGGGGTCTGCTCATCTTGTTAGAAGCACAGCTATTTTGCCTGGCATACTCTCTAGCTTTCTTTGGGGCTTTCAGGCTCTCCGAGTTGGTTGTGACCTCTAAGGAGGGTCTGGATGCAGGGTTTTGTATCCCTGATGTAATGCTGTGAGATAGCTCCCTATGGCTGAGAATAAAAAGGTCAAAAACAGATCCATTGTGGAAGGGGATGTGGTTGCTTTTCTGCCTGGCTCCAGGCACTGCCTACTGCCTGGTGACCTTAATGCAGGAATATCTATAGTGCCGACCTTGGAGCAGGCACTCAAACCTGTTGGTGCATATGGATGGTGCCCCTTCACAAGCTCCCAATTCACATGGGTATGGAAACGAATCTTGACCTGGTTGGGGGAGGAGACAGATCATTTAATGTCTCACTCCTTCCGTATTGGCACAGCCACTACAGCAGCAGTGTTGGGCTCTGCCTCCCGAAGTCATTAAAGTGCTAGGCAGATGGAGGTCAGCATGCTTTGAACAATATACCAGGATGCATTTGGCCTAAAAGGGGGCCCGTGCATATGTGGCGAACTATGGGGAGTATACTGGTAAGAGTTGTACATTGTCTTTTCCTTCAGCCTCCAATCGAAGACTGGTGAATGTTTGTTGGTGTGGTCACTCCTTTATTCGCAGAGTGGGAGAGCAGTTTTGCGGTTCTGGGCTGGAGAGGGCTCAGCTGGTGGCAGGAATCAAGCAACACTGGGTGGGTGTTGAGCGTCTCAAATTGGAGATACTTTTCGTACATTTGCAGGTGACATTTTAGATCGGGACGTTCCCTCCTCTGACATCCTGGTCATCCATTCTGTGGGCAAAAACATGGTCCCCTTGGGGAAGCGGGTTGTCCGGAAAGCATTGCTATTGACCCTGTCTAAGGTGAGAACGAGGTTGCAGGGAGCAATGATCCTATGGTCGGAGGTCAAACCTAGCTCAATTTGGCCGGGGGGAGCACCAATAATGGTTATGAATCACTGCATGCAGAAGTTCAACCACTTGGTGCAAACATTCTTGGTGGGTTCCTCAATGGGCATGATCTGTCACAACCTAATTCAGCATTTCAGGGTGGCCCTGTTCCATTGGAATCGGGTTCATTTGCCAACCAGGGGCCACTAGCTCTTCATTCACATGATCATAGGGGCCACTGCTGATGCTCTCGAGTGGCAGCAGAGGAGAGACCGAAGACGCCAATGACCTCTTCGTCCTGTAGCAGAATCTTAGCAGCAGAAAAAGAGGACTGCTCAAAAGATGTGGACTGGTTTACTGGACTGACACCTCGGTAGGGTGTTGTTTTGTGTGAACACTGTGCTGGCAGGAGGGGGGACTAACCTACTGGTGGTCCTGGACCTTTGTGGCCCAACCCATGATGCCTGGGAGTTGAAAGTTAAAGTGGGATCAGCACCTGGAGACAAGTACCCTGGCAGGGACCAATCACTATGCGGTGTCCTTGTGCATTGTGTTGGTATGGAGCTGTGGGTATTGCCCTTCCCTCTGTGAGATGGAAAGGAGGGGAAGTTGTCACTGATGTACGCTTACCAATGATCTCTCTAATGCCCTTTGGGTTGGGCACGAGTGATGGGGCCTTCTTGGCACGATGCATTCTGGAGATTGGCGCTGTAATGGGAAAGTAGAGACAATTGTGGCATTGCTTGTACACTCTGAATCTGTGAAAGTTGTTTCTCTCCTTGGGATGCGTGACAGTGAGTAGGGCAGTGACTTGCATGCTGTGAGCACACTTTTCTCGTTTTCACCCCTCTTGCTTTCACTGACTAAAGACTGCCTGTTGCCTGTTATATTTGTGCACAGAGACAGCATTCGTAATGTGTCGTGCTATACAAGTTTGCCTCCAAGTTACTAAACAAAACGGCAATATTATAATTCATTTTTTATATAACTAGAAACTAATTAAAAACGCTAATTAAAAGTATGTGCAAAACATACTTCTAAAGTTACTCGATGCACATTCCGCACTAATTGGCGCGAGCATTCGCTGTACCTTGATGGGAGCAGCACAATGGATGCAGTCACGCGGCGGCGCGCGCCGAGAGTGTGCCCTCTTTGTTTCTTACTCCGGCTTGCTGCGAAAAATGAAGGCATGGAATTAATCTTGCCTCATGAGAAGCTGTGTGATTTGTCTCATGCAGCACCCCTGCCAAAGGTAATTAGGAAAATGCTTAACATTGGGGAGATCTACGGGCCTTTGAACTGTTTTGCAGCCAGCAGAGTCTGCTGGGAAAGCAAAAATCAATACGCTGTAAATTAGACCACGAATGGGGAACATACACCTCCCATAATTCTGCCATCATCACCAAAGTGCTCTGTAGCATTTAAAGCCAATATTTCACTGTAATCAATTACTTGACTCGGAAACCCTGCCTAAGTGCCAACAGCATACTTACTGTAAAGTATGAATGTTTTCGCGTTTCTGTAGCTATAGCGCGTCTCTGCAGCCATTCATCTTTTCGATCAATATTCGATTGCTTTTTTATGTGATGCATATTTATTTATGTCCCTTAATCTGCTTTGTGTTTTCATACCTCCAGCGTTGACTCACGCAGATCAATAGGCAGCTACTGTATTGTGAAATTTCCCAACAAATCCAATTTTTTGGCTCATTTCATTTCACTAATTGGGGTCCACTGGGCATTCTAACCACTAACCACCACCTCTCTGAGTAATTCACTTACCTCTGTGTCTATAAAACAGTAATTGGATGTGCCCTCCCTTACCTCCGCCATTAGCATGCAGCAGCCCGCCAAGCCGCTCCATTGGCCCGCACATTTCCCCCCTCCTCTGCCTTCAGACTGGAATTTGAATGCCTCGCTTCTATTCCGGTATTAAGTTAATGGCATAAATTGAAAATTGTTTGCTGTTACAATATTTATTCTTTCTAGTTTTTCCATGGTTTTAATTGGAAGATATATAAGAAAAGTGTATTGTTTGGTCTGGTGCTCGCTGTTTGTTTACCCATTCTCAGCAATGGGGCGGGCAAGGAAACTTCAGTGAACTGTTTTCATTTATTTGTTTAGTCTGTAGCAAATAGGTCACATCACATGACTCATTTCTTAACTTTACTTTGAGCAGAAGTATGTTCGGCTTTTTCAGCATTCTTAAGTCAAAAAGCTGAAGTTATCTCAATCTCATGTTTTTATGAGAACATTTTAAATACAAATGCATTGCTAATTCCCTTAGGTACAGAACAGAAGAGAGATGCAACATATCTCTGTATTTCATGCCTGAATGTGACTTTTTTTCCCATGCAGTTGGCAGCAAACAAAATAAGGGACATTTGACAGACACCACAAATATTTATTTTTCATCAGTGTTCTGTGGAACAGGATCACAGCTGGATGAGCTTTCCTTTGTATGGAAATGCACGTACGAATTTGGCAAGTCCATAACCAAGGTGGAAAGGCCTCTTTTGTAAGTTTTGAGATAGGGGTGGGATTGTGAGCATTTTCCGTGTGGGGCTGAGGCTGATAGTCATACGCAAATCTGAACATTGATATTCACAAGCATCTTGCATGGGTGAACAACCATTACAACGCAACTTTTACAACGCACTGCCATTACAACGAAACTGGTACAACGCAAATGCTGTGACAACGCATGCCATTACAACGCAAGTCTTTACATCGACTTGCACTAGATAGCGTGCTAACATTAAAAATAGTGTAGTTTACTATCCAAACACCTTCCCTACTGCAACGTGGACTGGAGTTAGAATAGTAAATTACCCTTTTTTAATGTTAGCATGCCATCTACTGCAAGTCGATGTAAAGACTTGCGTTGTAAAGACTTGCGTTGTCACAGCATTTGCGTTGTAAAAATTTGTTGTAACAGCATGCGTTGTAAAAGCATGCGTTGTAACATCATACATCCACAGCATGTCCTTCCCACTCTGGAAACACAAGTCACTTAGGGTCCGATCACGATGGCCGAGAGACCGCCACCGACAGGCTGTCAGTGGCAGTCTCCCCGCCATCGTAACCAACTTTGATAATGGCAGACGGATATGTGGTGGTTGTAAAGACCAACCGCCATGCATCCAATGGGCTCTTGGAGCCCGCCGGAGCGGCGGAAGGATTTGTAGTCCCTACAATTGTGGCGGTGCCTACCAGGCACCGCCCTAGGGATTACGATGTCCCTTTCCGCCTGCCTGTTCATGGCGGTTAACCTGCCATGAACAGGTGGGTGGAAAGTAACTTTGGGGGCCAGTAGCGGGCACCCCTTATCGCCTTGGCCCCCAGACAGGGGTCCTGGAGGGCACCTATGGGGGGCACCGCATGGTGCCTGCCACGTAGTGCAGGGATATGTAAATTGTGCTTTTTAGGTCTCGCCTACGCAGCGCGCAGAAGAGACCTTTAGAAATCGGTCCGGTTTTTCAGGCAAAAACGTGCATGCGTTGCATTGCTTTGAATGGCAACGCGTGCACGTTTGGCGATTTCCTTACGGGAGCGAGCGGGGCCAACTGGTAGCAATTATTGCGCTCGCTCCCGCAAGGGAAACGCTGCCTGCTCTTGGCTGCACTCCCCCCCACTCCCTACTTGCGCGAGGGGTGCGCGCTTGTTTAGTTTACCTGAATTTGTAGCGTGCAGTTTATGTGATTTTTGGGCCAGTTTATCCAGGACCGCACAACTGTTAAGACTTTCTATTATAACGTAAACATGACCCTAACGTATGCTTTCGATTTACGGGGTTTCGTCGTTGCCAGGTGCTTTATTTTGTTGAGCCGAGCCTGTGTTCTATGTGTTTCTGCTTTACCATGAGTACATAGTATTCTTTCTGTGGAGGAAGTTATTTTCTCCAGGGACTGTTACTATGCTAGGCAAACATAGAAGGGGCTTTTCTTTTTACCGCACCAATTTATGTGCATGGATAAAGAAGTCCTTCCTAGCAAAAGCCCTATTTTGTGCTTTTGGTTCTGTGATTTACTTGCGGTGCCCTGGGGCTTGTCACTACATTGCTGTCAGTCATAACTGACAGGGACAGGACATTTTAAGAATTTTGGGGGCCCAGGCCCGAGCGTATTGTTCGGAACTGCTTTGAATTTATGATCCGATTCCAGCTCTTTTATGCCCTCGTTGGCCAGGTCACTGACAGCGCACAGGCAACTGGTCCAAATTCTAAAGTTGTTACATCTAACATTCCGGGATAGCGTCATGTGTTTTCAATATTGTATCACAGTAGCAGCTCACAAATATTACTCCAAATGATATGTGACACCCTCCCATTTCATCTCATATGTGAGTCCTGTTTTGAACCTAAAGAAACCTTTTATGGATGTTGCATGAAACATGAACACAGCATTTCTCTGCAAAATGTCTTCAATAGACTCTCACACAGAGCTCACATTAAAAAATAAATTAAAGAAAACTGTATTTGTAACAATCTGTTTAAGAATTATTCAAGGTTATGGGGCAAGACTCTGCAGTACAGAGTTGGCTCTAGCAGGGCCACCCCACCCCTGAAAGGTTGGGGCCCTCTGATATCTCTGTGTCCCCATGGCACAAGGTTCTGCAGCTCTGCGTGCTCTTCATGCTAGAGTTTATGTGCATTATTTCTGAGCACTGCAGTGCTGTTTCCGTTCTAGTCAGTGCTTTAAATGGGCTGGTACTTTCCGCTATGTAGTACTGGCACTTTTTTATTTTGAGGAGAGTACTGGCACTTCTCAAGAGAGACGTAATACTTTTAATTGGAGTGTACCGGCACTTCTCAGAAACAAGCAGGTACTCTGGTACAGAGTACCTGCACTTCTATTTTTCCATTTCAAGCACTGAATCTAGTGTGTGCAAGTTCTGAAGCAAGCAAGATTTATTATTTCATGATATTATGTGCTCCCATGCATGAAGAGGGTCAATGTTTTGTCCCCAGCCTGACAACTGCACATAATGTGAGACCAGCTCAGAAGATGTGCACCAACCATCCTAGATGTATGTGGTGTAAAAGAGGCAGGTCAAACATGCTCAGCTCTGAACTGGGACTTGTAGGTGCCAAAATCCTTTATATTTACTCCTTCGCACAGCCATGTTTGGGCGTCAGGTGTGCGCAGTGTGAAATCACAGAAGCTGCATCTTAACGACAGATGCCGGTCTTAGAGCAGAATATAACATCCTTTAAAATTAAATACACATAAGACTTCTAGTGTATCATGACTTACCAAAATGGGGGAAGGGGCAGAGAGACTTGCATATAACATCAGTACAGTTCATAGTCTCTGAGTCTAACTTGCCATATCAACAGACAAATAGCCAGGACAACACAATGAGCAACAGCACCCTTGGGACATCAGACTGACCTTGTATGCTAGTAATCACTTCCGGTGTAAAGGGTTGGACTGGAGGCGAAAGGAGAAAAAGAGAACAGCTGAACACATGCTAGACAGTGAGTTACATGGCGAGAGACAAGCTCTACTAGAAGTGCAAGAATGAGTACTAGAGAAGATTTAACATAAATAAAAGTAGCATAGGTCATCCTCCATGAGTACCTGCCACCCTTCCAGCCATGACGTGTTCCTGCTGGGTGATGTCAGAAAAGGAGATCCTTGACATGTGAAGAAGAAGAGAGAGACCCCTTTAACCAAACCAGGGGAATAGGGCACTACTTCAATGTATAAGAGAAAATCCCTTGGTGGAATAATATATACAAACACTTCATACAGAGCTCAGGCACACAAGACGGATATATTGCCCATACACTACACCAATATAAACTGACAAATCTCTAGCCCATGTGGTAGAATTACACAAGAAACAATTGCCTTTTTACTGTTAAAAATATGTATTTTATTAAAACATCTGTGTCACAACATTGTTGAAACACTGTAAAAGCACACTAATCCAATTGTACAATTGCTAAAAAATGTCTGACATTCATTACAGACCCCACATTCATATATTTCTAAGCAACACCATTTGTTTAGAGAGAAGCACAAAGACAGTACATTTTGTCATGAATGACGTATCCAATCAGAACATTTCTTTGACAACTCCTGGGTATAATCAATTATTACAGGGTAGACTTGTTCCACGGATTATGTTTAAATATATGAATGTGGGGTCTATAATGAATGTCAGAAATTTTTTAACAATTGTACACTTGGATTAGTGTGTTTTTACAGTGTTTCAACAATATTGTAACACAGATATTTTAATAAAATACATATTTTTAACAGTAAAAAGGCAATTGTTGCTTGTGTAATTCTACTACATGGGCTAGAGATTTGTCAGGTTATATTGGTGTAGTGTATAGGCTATATCTCCGTCTTGTATGCCTGAGCTCTGTATGAAGTGTTTGTATATATTATTCCACCAAGGGAATTTCTCTTCTACACTACAGAAAAGGAGATCCAACAAGTGATGCAGAATTTGCACCGGACATGGATGTTCATTATGAGCAACCTGCAACATTAGCCTCTCGATAGTAGACCCTTAAACCCCTGGATTATCTTCTTTAAGAATCCAGCGTAGCGTGGAAAGCACTGGGTGGGGTGATGAGGACTGCAACAGGTCACAAAAGAGGCTCTTCACCCTGACCCGAGCAGCCATTTCTAAGGATTTCTAAAGCAAACAAAGTGAGCGCCAGATTTCCTAAAGGAAAACAAAATCATTCCAAAACATAAGACCATTTCAGGGTTTGCAGCATAACAGCGTGGGATCTTGGACAACACAGATGAGATCTCACGATATTGAGTCTGCTATTTCAGAGTCAGGCAAGGAGCACTAATTCAATGGAATGGCCAGTTAAAGGACCGGCTCTATAAGAGCGCCTAAAGAAAGATACAATGCAATGAGCAGCGGATGCAAAGGAAAAGAAACTGCTGAAATTGTAAACAATATCAAATAGGGAACATCTACAACTACAAGTCTTTAATCTGTTCTGTACGGGCATCTACAGAGCAGTCTTAGATGATGCCAAATTTGTTGGCTACTTCCAGTGCATCGTAGTCTGGAGCTAGCCGCACATATGCCATCTTCTCGCTGTCATGCCTGATCAGTGTGTTGACCTTAGCAACATCAATATCATAAAGCTCCTTAACAGCCTGTTTTATATGGTGCTTGTTAGCCTTGACATCAACAATGAAGGCCATCGTGTTATCTTCAATCTTCTTCGTGGCAGACTCTGTGGTAATCGGGAACTTAATGATTGCATAATGTTCAAGTTTGTTCCTACGAGGAGCACTCTTCCTGAGATACTTTGATTGCCTCCTTAACCTCAAGGTCCTCGGCCTCCTGAAAGTGGGGGCTGTCCTAATTTTCTTCTTCTTGTGACTGTGAACCCCCTTAAGAACAGCCTTTTTAGCTTCCAGAGCCTTGGACTTTGCTTTGGTTTTAACAGGGACAGCTTCCTTCTTGCCCTTCGGTGCCATGTTGGGGGTGAAAGTCAATAGAAAAATATTGTGGAATTAAAAGTGAAAAGAAAACAAAAGTGAAACACAAGTGGTGTGACCAGGACAAAAGAAAGAGGGCACAAAGTCTGAAGAAATCAAGGAAGAAGAGCACCGTGAATATGTATGTTGCAAGAACACATGTAGAACATGAAACAGTCTAGGGCCAATATGCAATCTCACAATACATAAACCATAAGTAAAGGAGACTGGGACTGGGCGCCAAGGTGCGGCAATTGTGACAAGGGACACAAATTTGGAGAACAGTAACTAGAAACATATGAGAATAGCATACGCTGGGCAGTGACGTTATGAAACTTGAGAAGGCCCCTATGCAAAGTGCATGGAGCTCCACCTCCCCGGATTCCAGTCAGGAGCTCTCAGACCAGGAGGTTCTGCCCATGCACAGTGCCAGAGGGCCCCCCCTGGAGCTCAGGGGCCCTCGTACCATGGGTCTGCGGCAGCTAATGTTATGCCACTGATGCTGAGCCTGATGGAGAAGGCATAGATTTAGAGCTGCAGCAGACACAGTGTATCCAGAAGCCTACACATTGCCATTTAGATACACAGCCCATAACAACAGAGGCTCCGAGTTCAACAAACCATGATTAACCGCTTCTAACCGGACATTGACATCAGGACTGATCCAGAAGGGATTGGAATTAAAAAAGGGAAAAGGAGGGTGTTTCCAGGCATGGCATGTTGGAAGTTAGAGAGTGCCATGTTGTGGGCCCTGGACACCCATGCTAAGAAATGAGTAAACACAAACAGTTTTGGTACTGGTAACTGGCCTAGAGTACGTGCACCCGGCCCCTTTTATTAGTAGGGTCACCTGACCGGTGATGCCTGTGATGGATGGGTGTGGTGTGAGCAAACGCTAGTATGAGTCCAGCAGGACTCCACATCCCTCCCAAACTCTATTGAAAATAAACAAAAAAGTCCAACCTGTGGAAAAGAATAAAAACACAACAAACCACTATTGAGTCTCTTCAGGCAGTTTAAAGGACAGGATGAGTGGACAGGTGCAGCTGGGAGCACCCAACATCACAGCACGCATCCGTAGTTTGACCAGATAACTCTGGGCACGAAATGCCGTATGAATTGAGTCCAGATCCCACAGTCACATGTCTGTGGGGTTACAGTTCATCTGGGTGGTCCTGCCTGGTCTCACGGTGTTGGGGGTCTATGTAATAGCTCAACATGGGGGTGCATCAGGAGAATTGGTGGATTCCACTGCAGAGGTTCCTTTGGAGGCGCCCGTGAGGCCCGGTGCCTGTCAGTGGAGCAGCTTTGACTCTTCTCTCGTGCCGGAATTTCATCGCACAGAAACTCCCTTGAGGCCCTTTTAGCTTGGTTGCCACAGGGCCACGTGGGTTGCGTGGGGCCTCTCATAGGCTGCACGAAGGGGATGCTGTGGAACCACCAACAGGGCCACAGCCAAGTTGCTCGTGTAACCACAAGGGTAGGTGATACAATGATTGGGTGTGCTTACTTCGGCAGGACTCAGGTGCGCATGGGGTCTAACATTTAGTCTATGGATGATTAGTCTCCCATGGCACCGTCTCCGGATGTTTCGCAGTCATAAGGCTCCACTCTGGTGGTGCAGAGCTTCCACGGTTGTTCTGGTGATGCACATGGCAATGATGACGATTTTATAATTTGGCAACTTGGACTATAGATGCCGATGTCTTGCTTGGAGTGAGGATGACTGGAGAAACTTTGGAGCCACTTGGGGTTCTTCTTCTTCTTTGGCATCTGTGGGTGCTAGCAAGGATGCCATATCTCTCAAACAGCCGGTGACAGGTGTCTGGACGGTTGCAATGTGAAGCATGGGGCAGATACACAGTTCACTCTTCCTGGTGAGTTACAATTGGTCCTCCCACGGAGTGGTCTTCAGTGATGTCCCTGCACCCCAGTGGCTGGCTTGTGTTGATGGATGCACTCTCCAGTAGTGGCACGAGTCCTCAGTCTTGTCGCTCTTTTTCCTTTCTCCTGCACACTTGTCGTTGTCAGGGATCTTCCGTATGATGGGTTTGTCACCTTTCTCTCCTTCCTTCTTATTTGCGATGTGGCATTGTGTCGGTCTCTTTTCTTCACCAACTTTTTCTCCTGATGTGGCATCGTGCCACTCTCTTCTGCTCTTCAGAACAGGCCTCTGGCTGTGACGTTCACTTTACATGGACCTTCCTGGTCGCGTCTTGTTCATAGGACTGTTTCTCTTCCTTACCATGGACCTCTCACAGGTCCTGTCCTGTCAGTAGTACTTGACTCTTCTCTCTTCCTCGTGGAGCTCTCGCAGGTCCTGTCCCTTCCTCAGGCATCTCCTTGGTGCTCCACTCCCTGTAAGGAGGGTCATCTTCTATTCGCCTTCACTCGAGGGTGTAGTGCTTGCGCCTCAAGGCTGCGCCATAACAGCGCTTAGTCCTGCTTAAGTTCAGGCGTGCTTTGCAGATTCAGTCACTCCATGTGACATTCACTAGGACATGCTAACTGGCCATTTGGTGCTGGGGTGGCCAGCTGGTGAGGTCCCTGTCGTGTGGCATTGCTTCTTATTCTCAGAGGGCTCTCTCTTCAGGGCTCCTGCCCGTGCGGTCCGATTTCCAGGTGTGGCCCTCATTGCACGTCTGATCTTGTGCTCTCGGTCTCTCACCTTTGCAGAGTGGGTTCTCTGAAGCTGGTCCCCTGACAGGCAGTGCTGGGGCTAGTGGATGGTCTATCTGTGGGTGCGTCTTGCTTGGTGTGGTGGCTGTTAACCACCAGGGGTGTGCTATGCTGTCTTTTCACATGCAGTGGTGACAGACTGCCTGTGTGGGGAATTTTGCTTCTCGCCATGTGGCCTCTGCTCTCTGGCCCATATGCATTCTTCTTTCTTGTTGCTGTAGTTAAAATGTTCTGTGCCGGTTGGTGTCACAGTCACTTTAAACACAGACTGCGACAGCCTTACTGACACTGCAGGCCATGCTGCCTAGTTGCTTTGTGCTTTGGCTGCCTTTGGTTACACGTGGCTGGGCTTGTCTTGGCTGGGGAGCTTTGGGGGTACTCTCCCCTCCAGCAAGGACAGGTAGCCCACATGGATGTGTGGAGCTCTCTTGATAGTCTCCGTCTTGTGGTGACAAAGCCGCTGGGGGGCTTCTCTCCACCTTCACGGAGAGCAGTATGATACAGGGGGCAGAGTGGCATCAAACGTGGGTAAGTATTCAGTTTTGCTGCTGCAAGAAGTGCAGGGTGGGCAGGGCATCTCTCTTCCTTGCTAATTGTGCTACTGCAGACAGTGTTTGCACCACAGAGGGGTGCTATTTTCTCTGGCTGTTAACGCTGCCTTCACAAGCCCTGTGTGCACGGGCGCAGTGGGGCCGCTCTTCCGTTTCCTGTGTTCGCAGAGGAACTCCGGGCTATTTCTGTGTGCAGGGCTGCAAAGTCTGCCTGATTTTGCATGAGTGGTTGATTTTGCCTGGCCATCTTATGTTTCATTCGCATTCTGGGCCCCGGTGTGGTGAGCTACTCCCAGGTGGTACTGCAGCCGCCTCTATGTTGTCCATTCTGGGCAGGGAGCAACAGGGTAGACCAACCGTACGCAAATTTCACGGATCATCCGTGATTTAGACTTCACGCACATTGTCTATGATGATCCCTTTTACGGACGCCTTTTGTCCGTAATTTTGGGCATTGGGGAACAGCTTCAGCTCCTGATGGGGCTGCTTCCGACTCATCCTCTGAACACTAGAGCAGCCCCGCCCTGCCCATTGTCATTCTGTATGCAGCTGATTATGACATACAGAATGACAATGAGCCAGTCTGGACTGTTAAGGCATGTGATGGCCTCCTCCTGTCTCAGTCTAGGGCAGGGCATTCTGTTTTAACAGTACAAAACGAAAGATGTTGCATCTCACCAGATGGAAGAAATGTACAGAATTCAGGTCACGAAAAGAAGCAAGCGAAAGAAGTTAAAAAGAAGGGGTTATATTTCTTTCACATTCTCATCATTTTGGAACTGAAGCATTTTCAATATTGTATTAAAATGAAGCCAAAGTTGCTACTTTTTTTATTTTATGCAACAAACAACCATTGACAAAGCCAATAGTTTGTGGTATCCCTAGTTGTCATTGGGAGGTACGGTTTATCTATCACCTTCCACTTCAGGTCTTTTTCAGTGTGTTGTCTCTCCAAGAAGTGTGAAGTTAATTTGGTATTAACCCTCCCACATCTACTACTGCTCATGTGCTCAAGGATTGTGACCTTCACTCGTCGGGTAGTCATGCCTACATACTGGAGCCCACATGGGCATTTTATAACAAGCATAACAAATGCAATAGGTCTCGCCTTTTATTACGTTAAAGCCATTTGCTTTGCTATACAATACCATTAGCAAAGCAAATGGTTTTAACTTAATCAAAGGCAAGACCTATTGCATTTTCAATGCTTGTTTTGGATTGCGGTGGGTGCTGCAGCCAGTAGCATCCACCACAATGTAAAACATAGCCAATGCGACCACCTTGATGGCGGTCACATTGTAATTCGTACTGTTGGACTGCCGACTGGTAGGCGGGCGGTCCCAAAAACGAAACTGTGGCGGACGGGCTGAAGTCCGTCCACCATCCTAATCAGCCCCTTAGTTCTGACAAATGGAAGACCAAGGAGATTAACTGGAGTTTGATAAGGGCAGTACCTGGTCCCCTTGGAACTCCCAATGTTTCCTGTAGCACGTATTTTGCTACCCTGGATCTCAGTGCCGCCTTAACACATGGGCACGCTGAGCAGGTGCCTGGGTGCCCAACGAGCATAGGGGCCCCATGCAGACCAGAATTTAACACAAATTTTCAGTTACACATTTTTATTCCTGTAAGTGGTTGTGTTTGCAGGGCCCAGTGCACTGCTTTGACCCGGGGCCTATAATGCTGTTAAGACAGCCCTGTTGGATCTCAGGGTTGGTGAAGTCTTAGTCCGTGCCCTTCCCCTAGCCTCTGAGCAAGAAGTAGGAGGCAGTTGAGGGGCAAAAGATGGAAAAAGGAGTGAACACTGTGATGTCAAAATGAGTGTGATCACTTTCAATGGCCCTGGCACTTTGGTGATTTGAGTTTCATGGGCAAAAGGTGCCTTTCAAGGGTGAAAAGGGAACATTAACCTATTCAAAAAGAGTTCAAAGAAAGGGCTTACTCCTTCTAGAAACTATTTTGCCCAATGAAAAAAAATGCACCTTATAATGCACGCTGCAAGTCATTAACGTATGCACAATTTTCCATCTACCATTGTCGTTTTGCCAAAGGACTGCGAGGACTGTCTGTAAATCCAGAAAAAGTGCTCTAAACACAGGCATTACACAAAGTGAGCAGGATTGAGATATCTTAATCATGGGATTGTTATTTCATTTTTGTCTTAATAGAAAAGTTATTCCCCTTTTACCTCCAAGTTTACCTCTTCAATGCATGAAAACAATAGCGCTTACTAAAGAACCTTTAAAATGATATTGTTTAATAAACTGCTGGTCTCTTAAAAAAAACTAGTGAAGTATTAACTTCATAAAATGTTTATTATCAAAGTGAATAATTCACAAAAATGTTTTTAAGAGTAAGTCTGATATATGACAGAAGGTCACATCAAACAAAGCTTAGTAGTTGTTTTTTAATAGAAATGCAAATCCACACAAAAGCTAGGAGGCCTGTGCTTAAATGTATGCAATCATGTGTATATATAATAAATGCAGATCTTAACTGTAGCTGCATTGATAAGTTTTTCCACTGGAGTGAGAAAAGTGTTTTAGAAAATCCAATGGAAATTTGATGGTGAAAAACAAACAATTAAAGTTGTATTTCCAACACTTTTCAGCAGGTCAGAATCAAACCAGAACAAAACTTCAGTACTATCAAAAATAAGGGTGATGCCCTCAAATCCACAGTTTTTCACAAGGTGCAACTAGGAAGAAGACCAAAAATATTTTTGGAGATAAAAGGAGATACAATGATTTAGATATCAACTGTGAAATTTCACAAACACCCTAAGCCAAGATCTGACTAAAGTACTCTGAATCGAGCTTGCCCACAAAAAGGCTAGCAAAAGTAGACCTAATTCAGTTTTTTCACAATTATCATATTTCATCCTAGGTAACCATGACATACATACACTACACAAATGTAAGTGGGAATGTAGAGAATGTAACAAAGTGTAACTCACATTCACTCAAGGATGTAATTCACCCACACATAACTTGCACTTTTTGGGGGGGAAAGCACACCCACTATATAGATTCAAGAATATAGAATGTGGCTACATTGCAGAGACTACATTAGAACTATACGAGTTATAGTTTACTGATCTAACTATAACATAGAGCAGCCATACAGTGCTGATGACCTCTCATGCTACATCACTTTTAACATGTTAAAAAATATAATTGATGACATCACTAATGACTTCTCAGAGAGCATCATTGATGACATCTTCCAATCATTGTGACACTGTCCTATAGGATTTCTTGACTTTAAGTAATTTAACACTCTCACATGATATGCTAACACTCCATAGTTTAGTAAAATACACTACACATATTCCTCAGATGGGCATAATGGCAAACAACCTTATAACCATGCTTACAACACCAGTTGAAATATACCACCTCTTAGTGGTACAACCCTACATTCTGCATTGTATTACAACTATTTAATATGGGCGCATCCCTACATATCCACTAATGGTTCATTTATTGTCAACAACAGTTTTGGCCATTTCGGAAATTTGGTCATAACAGTGCATGGAAGGAGTCACAAGTTATAGTTAGCTGAGGAGAAATTCTAATTTACTTGAATTTGATTGGCTTGAGAAGCTTTTTTTTCCCAACTGCATTTTTGGTACCGTGGAGCCAGCGAGGACCCATGGTTTCAGAACTATCTGATTGGCTGGCCTCAACATGAGAAAAAACATTTGGCTGTTTTTACAGGGCCCAGCCCCTGAGTCCTGAAATAAAAATGTGAAGAGGGCTGATAAATGTGCAGGGTGAGTACACCCAGATCCTAAGTCCCATATGCCTGGGTACCAAAGGAACCCTCCATGAGATTACAATCAATCAAAAAATGAATTTATTTTGTTACATGCATAACGTTTTTAGAATCTGGATACACAGCAGCCAGCAAAGCTCTCCTGTGTGGTACTCTGGTTCCAAAAATATATTACATTTTTGAAGGGTCTGTTCAAAGAACAGACCGTGGGACTTGTTATATGGTTCATACAAATTTAGTAGGACTGTGTATTAGATCAACACACTTCCTCATATAGAGACTGACACTGCAATGCCCATGGCACACCTCCCCCATGCAGTGTGTGGCAATGTAGCGATGTGTGATAAGTTGCTTTACACCATATCTACAAGGCCATGAAAAGCCATGCTGGGTAGCTTTTCTTGGCCTCGCAGATATCGGTAAGTCCAGTGCACTGCTGGAACATAAATAAAAGTGATGTTCTGGCGGTGCACTGGACTTGTAAATAAGCCACTGAGTCTTCTTATTACATCAGTAAATGTTGGTTTGGTTTTCTTCCAGTTCCACATCTAAACCACTAAACTTCCAAAATTATAGATGTTGTCGGTAACCTTGAACATGACCACTCTGATTCCCAAGGAATTAGTGGAAACAGATCTAATCCTTACGTTTGTCACTTTTGTATGACCAATGTGTCACAAAAAAAAGAAATGAGAATACTTTTTTAAATGCCTATGGAAAATATAGAATCTTTGTAAATAAAACATGAGCTGCGATTATTAGACAGATGAGACACATCATTTTTAGAAGGATCATTAGAATGGTGAAAAATACAAACAATGCAAACATGTTAATTGTTTCTAATGTTATCACCACTACCACTGGAACACACATTTATGGAAACCACTAAATTAGGAGTGTTAACACAAGCATGTAAGGGGCATATCAGCAAGCTGGCGATGATAAATTATCGCCGCTGTAGCGTCCGTTTTCGGACGAAAAGCGTCGATAATTTTATTGCTTAATCATCAAGGGCACGCTAATGCGTGATTCCTTGCTTTAGCTCCCTTTCCCATAACGCCCACCTTTGCATCTCTAATGAGATGCAAAGTGGGCGTTCCGTACCAAAATAACTGGAGAAATGTCGCTAACCGACATTTCTCCAATTATCAAGGGAATCTCTAACAGGCATAGCGATGAGAAAAGTAGTGTAACCACAGTTAACGCTACTTTCCTTACGCCTGCTTTCACCCTGACTTAGCCATTATATCCAATGTAAGGTGGATATCATGGCTAAGTATGCCCTGCCTTATCAGCAAGCTAACGCCAAAATGTGTGAGATTATCACTGGATTTCCAGCGATAAGCTCACTTTTGGCTGTTAGCGCGAGGAATTTTATCGCTTTTGAGATAAGCGTGGCTGATAGCACGCTATCTCAGCGATAAAATTCCGCGATAGCCGGTGATAATTTCCTAGCGCTAAGTGTGCTTAGCGATAATTATCGCCGGCCCTTGCTGATATACCCCATAGTGTTTAAACTCAAGTTTGTATGTCTGTAATTTTCTGAGAATAGCAATATATATAGTAGTCCAATATTTATAGGAAAAGCCAGGTTGAATTAAAGAGTATAATAGCTTAACCCATTAAGCATAATTTGGTATGTATGTTCTGCCAAACTTTAGGAAGCCCAAAAGCGATGGATGCTTTTTAAGGTATTTCTCTAAGAAATGTTGTGCCAGGATTTTGCCTTCATGTGATAATTAATTTCCCATTTCCCAAAAGCATGACAACAAGAAAGGCAATTTTAGATTTTGGAAAATGTAATTCATAGTCACGGTCAGTGAATCCCAGAATATTATGATCTACTCTGGTCAAATGTCCATTCAAAGCAACATATGTGATGTAAATGTCGTCAACATAGGACAATGCTTCTGAGTCAATTTATTATAAAATGTATATCACACATATCCTGTCCCCCTTCCGCCGACAAACCGACAACAATAGATCTCGCCAAGGCGAGCAACGCATGCGCTGCGTCGCTAGGCCAGACCTAAAAAGGTGAGAGAGAGATACTATCAATAGCAAAAACATGGACTGGGTTCCCAATAGTAAAACACTGAGGAAACTGCTGCGTAGCAACCCTGGAACATATGGAAGCGTTAGGCAGAGTGTGCTAACCACTGCAGTGGTTGCGGGGAATCACCTCAAGAAAAGGAGATGTGGCTCGGAACACGACTGCCAATAACAACTCCACCGTGCACATAGGAGAAACCAGACGGCACTGTGCCACAGTTGAAACTTGATAAAATTTACCTGGTAAAAGATGGGTAGGTTTTGGTACCACAATCTATTTTTGTATTTTTTCATGGTGTCGAAAAGGTTCATTGACATGGACATGAACTGGAACAAAATAGGTTCCATGTACTTAATATGACACCAGCAGCAAATATAGTGCATTTGTTTCAGCCTGTTATTTGCAAGGGAGATGCATTACTGTAAGCATTTCTGCAATTCATCCCTTCATCCCTAACAAATAACTCTACCAATTAAGTATACAAATATAATATTAAATGTTATGTTCACAACTTTGTATTTCTTTTGACATTTTAACTTTATATTTTTTCTTAAATTATGTTCACATTGTTTCCTTAAACCAGCTGATTTTTGGCAGATCTATATCTGGATGATTTAAATCATTTTATGCATAAAATGTCTGTTCAGACCTTCCCATTTCCAAGGAACTGTCATCGATGATTTGCGCATGTGAAAGGAAGTTGCATCCTGTTCACGTCAAAGTTGAAGCTTTAGCACCATAACTAACATGTCATGTTTCATGAAAAGAACAAGAAAACAGTTCAAACAGAAACAAAATGGCTTTGACTGACTGTCACCGCATATAATGATAATTCACGGAACCCTATGGACGCACCAAAAATAGACAAACACAAATAGGTAGAGCATAGGAAGGAGAGACAACAGGAGGGATAACCATGTGGTTATGTGAACAAAATATGCACACATATTTATTTTTGAAGCTCAAAAGTAGGTAAATAATGTAATCAAACTCATTCTTGAATCTAGTGAACGAAAACCCTGTTCTATGCATGAAATTCTTGAGAGAATTCAGAGAAACGAGCTTCAACTCACAGCTGTGCTATTAAAACTCAATCTTCCAATTGTAATATTGTGAGATTCTGGGTTATTAATTTGGGGTAGGTTCCACTCACATTAGTAATCTATTATTTTAACCATGCCGGGGTGAAATTTAAATTACGCCAGCACAATTCGCGTCATTTGGAAATTCGGGTTATGCTTGTTATGCAAACCTCCTAAAATTATGCCATGATGCCACTTCACATAATTACATACCATTAGTAGTAAAAATGTACTGTCAACTCATGTCTAGCAGTAAAAATATACAACAAATGCATAGGAACAACAGAACACGATTGGGTGTGGTTTGTGGTGCTTTTGTGTTCTTTGCACCTTTTTTTTTAGCACAAATATGTTCTTGAGTCAAACATTTCTGCAAAGACACATTTTGCATTTAAACAAAGTGCTATATGATGGATTTGCATTTTGCATAATTTCAGCGAAATTGCACGTAATTACACAAAAGCAAATTACGCAAAATTCATACCCTAATTTTAGCTAGATAAAGTTTCAATTAGAAACCTGAGGATAACCTTTGGTAACTATGGCACAAATCATCAACAATTAAACAACTAAAAAAAACAATTTATCAACAAAATGATTTAAAATATGGTCACGTTTTGAATAAGGAAGAGAAAGATATGAAGTTTTACACTTTTTTTTAAAGTTAAGTAGCACCAAGGAACACGGAGCACAACTGGTTGTAGTTGACCGAAACTTAGGCATGATTCTAAGCTGATCATGATGGAGAAGGTGTTGAGTAAACTTAGAGAATCAAACAGGTTAAGAGGTTACGCCTTAGTACTAAGTAAGAGTATGGCGGATGCAGGATGTCTGCCAAAAAATGATGTGCATCCTATCTACCCTAGTTAGAGTGTATACATCATTGGAAGTGCAAATCCTCCATTGGGCAAAGCAGCATGCTGTTGTTAGCAAGGGTCCATTGAAGTCAGATATTCACTTTTCAGGGGGCCCCACTGAAGACCTGAGTTTGGTGCCAAGCGATCAAGTGGGACAACTTTAAAAAATGTAACCACTGTGGTTGCAATGTCCCTGGAGTAGCTTTGCTACCTTGTCCTCTGTAAAGTTTTACCTTGAAATGTAATCACTTTTTAGGAGCACAAAATCCTCTAGCAGTGAAAAAACAAAATCTATAGTCAATAACGACTCCAAAAGTCTGGGTACTTGTTTCTAGTGATCCTATGGCAGCCTCAAATTTTCAATCAAAAGTGTTCTTGCTAGAAATGGGGGTCTCTAGTTGGCAGAGGTAGGTACCTTTGTCCAAATAGGGACCCTTGCTTCTAGTCAGGGTAAGGGAAATACACACTTTAGATAACCCCTGCTCACCCCCTGGGTAGCTTGGCACGAGCAGACAGACTTATCCCAAAGGCAATGTGGAAAGTATTTGTACTCAAAACACACAGTAATACAGTGATAACACCACAAATGGACACCACACCAGTTTAGAAAAATAAAGTATCTTTACCTAAACTCAATAAGTCCAAAATGACCAAAATCCCAAAAACATGTAATTAGAATATGGCTTTAAAAAGGTTTCAAACAACTTGGTCAATAGAAACCTATGGATGCGTGATTTCTCACAAAGTACCTGTAGATACGCCAAAATTCACCAGGCCAAACAGCCGTAGAGATGGGAAGCGTTGAAAAACAGAGATGTGTCAGCTCCTGAGACCTTGGGGCGGTGATGAGACAGTTCGGCTGCATTTAGGAGAAGTGATGCGTCTAATCCTACGAGTAGGGAGAAGTGATGAGTCGACTCCAAGTCAATTCTGGTCCGCGGGTGATGCATCGGGAAAACTTGCTGCACAGTTCCTAGCGTGGAAATGCGTGGATATCCGTGATGCATCGGCAATCGATGCGCCGGCGTCGAGTGGCGCTGCATCGTTTCCCTAGATGCATCGGTTTTTGTACCCGCGACAGATGCTGTGTCGATTTCTGCAGCGGTGCGGCAATGCATGGAGAGTCTTCTCGCACGGTGGTGCTGCATTGGGGAAAACAACCACAAGAAGAGTGATGCGTTGGTTTGTGTAGTTCTTATTTTCTTCCAGCTCCCATCAGCAGGGACAACCTCCAGAGGCCCACAGCTGGAATAGGCACCTCCTGACAGGTCAGAACTCTCAGCAACAGAGTTCAGGGGAGCTGGGGTGAAGTCTTAGTGTCCCTGCGACTTCAGAACAGGAGACCAGCACACACAGGCCCTTGGAGATCATTTTCAAGCAGGTTGAAAGCAAATTTCCAGTCTTGGTCCTTTCCTTGGCAGAAACAGCAACTGCAGGCTAACCCAACACAGCAAATGGGCAGTACTCCTTCTCATAGCTCTTCAGCTCTTCTCCTTGACAAATGTTCCTCTTGATTCCAGAAGTGATCTAAAGGTCTGGGGTTTCAGGGGTAATACTTATATCCCAAAATGTCTTTGTTCTCTTTATGCCAGGGTCTTTGAGCCCAGTCCAAACTAGTTCTGTCCTCACTGGTGCAGAATGACCACAAGGGGTGGAGACAGAAATGTGCAAGGGAGACAGGCCCTATTCAGGTTCCAGAAAAACTCCCCCCACTACTTTACATTTAGCCAAGGTCTATTCAGCTCAGCTCTAAGTCATCCAGAGAGGGCCAGGTACACCTCAAACCCCTTCCCTGTGGCTGTTGCTAGTGCACAGAAAGAGGTGACAGAGTGCTGGTGAGCATGAAAAACATTTTCATTACTACAATAATCCCTCTTTGTAGCTCACCCCCTGTAATTTCCATGACAGCCATCTTGGATTCTATAATACAGTTCCATCTGCCACACTGAAGAGTCATTAGTATTATAAGCACCACAAATCTTCAACATGTCCTCAGAATCAGAATTTTGAAGAATGTTAAGTTCAGTGAGTGTGAAATGTAGGTCCTCATTGAGGAGGTGGTGGTCAAGGAACCCATGCTCATGGGCCTCTGCCTCTAAAAGTTAAAGCACTAACAAGAGTGGACAAATATGGCAGCAGATCACTAACAATGTGGCACTCTACACCACAAGTCCATCACATCTGTGGGTAGACTAGCTCCAGCATTGTAGCTCCAATCCTGGAAGGAAGAGGTACAATCTATCATTACATATTGAGGGCATTGAAGCTGGAGGCATGAAAGACCAAGAGAAACCATCAAACACCATTTATACCAGTGGACCAACTGTGCTACAAAGGTTGGGACCGGTATTCTAGGACAGAGGCAGGCATCAACATCTGTAGTAGTCTGACAGTCTACCATCAATAAATGTCCGAGTCTTTTTGTGCGCCAATAGTTTTTAGTTTGCAGTCACTGATACCATGTACCTCTAATCTTGTTGCCACTGAGACTTGCACCATTAAGCAGTGATCTACCAGCCATACATCACCACCCAAAAAATGAGGCAGGAGTAGGACATCACAATCCTCTGCCTCTGGCATCACTCCTGCTATTCCAGCTGTCATCACTGGCACTTCTTGGGTCTCCAGGATCACACTTTCTACCTCCATGGCAACAAGATCTTCACCACATCCACAACCAGGCTGACAGCAATTACGCCAAGCCATGATGCCAGTGACCCTCTAACTACATAGCCTTCATTCACTATGGCTCCTGTAGCAAATGACCCAAAAACCACCTCACACCCATGGGGCACCTTTGGAGCTGAGACATATGCCCCTGTCCCAACACCACAAAGCTCTATAGCAGTCTTTAGGGAGGGTAGGAACTGGAAGCACATGAATACCATCCCATTTGATGAGGCCTTTCCCTGAGTTGCAGGAACCATCAGCATGTCTTGCAAAAAGCCCCATGATTACCAGCACAGCTAGCCCCTGCAGCATATGGACAAGATAATGGCTACTATGGGGGCAGGACATGCTACACTCCAAGAACACTCTGATCGATCCCAAGCAGCAATTGCTGTAAATGGAGAGAACCTGGGTTCCTGTACAGAAAATATTTCAGAGCTGATAGGGGTGCAGCACGCAGAGGTCTATGTAGCCCAAAGACATTGCATCCAGCTGCAGTGGGATATAAGTACTGATTAGAGGCATTGTCCCTGTATTTGGCAGAGAAAAGAGTTAATAAAAGGCCATTTTGAGCATGACACAAGCATAAGTGATTTTACACACCACATTGCTGAAGGACATATAGCCACATTAGGTGCCAGAGAGGGACATACCCATGCTTTACAGCACAGTCACTATGGACAGATGCGATCCACAGCCATTCCACACCTCCATCTGTTCTAACCATTACACTTTTCTCAAGAAGTGCCTGCTCGCACAGCCATCTACGTGAGGTAGGACACACCCACCCCCATCAAAAAGATGTGGATCATGACCTCAAATGGCTTTGCTATTATTATTATTATTATTTCAGGTTTATAGAGCGCATGGCTACCCAACCATGGGTTTCCCAGCACTATGACACAATATGGCTACCCAGAGGCATCTTGTGTGATACTCCTGGTGTCACTGAGAAAAACAGCCTTTTGTAGAAGTTTGAAAGCAAGATACATGCTCTCAGATCAGGGAGAAGTGAGTTCCACAGTTTTGGGCCAAGGAAATAGAAGGCTTGGCCACCTTGCCTGGATCCCCTTTTCTGGGAACTGCAGTTAAATCAGGGTAACTTGAGTGCAGGGAACGGTTTGGTGTGAAGGGTAACACTGTGATCTTAAATTTGCTGTGTGTATTGGTGAGGTTAGCGTGATGGTGCAGTGCATACTTTTAGTTACTGTTGATCTGTGCTTTGTAATTGTGTACAGATATCATTTTGTCGTATTTTATTAAAGTATGGGGTAGCTTTTCAAACATCTAGTGCTGTCTTAGCGTCACTAAAGTAATGCTAACCAGCACAAAATGTGTTTTTACCAATTTACTTTCCAGCGCAAAACTTTTTTTGCGTTGGAAATTACCCTACAAGTAACTCAAAGCAGCGTGAAGCACTGCTTTGCATTACTTACCGTCAAGAGGGTGTTACATGGGTGGTACATGGGCATTCCCATGCAACCACCCATGCCTACAAACAATTGTAGACAGGGTTTAGCGCCAAACGTTAATGCTGAATAAAAGGAGGCGTTAAAAGGAGAAATATTTTCATTTCTTCTTGCTTTTCCTACTTTGCTTTCATGCTGCACTGTGCAGCACACATACAAAGTGGGAAAAATGTTGGCACTTATCTAGGCATAGTATTTTTTATAGGAATGGTACCCTTCCTGTACAAAACTATACTAGACTCAGGCACGCACCTTAGCACTATGGCGTCTGAATAGCACAAGGCAGCTGAAATCAGCTTCATCGCTAGGGAGAGCGGAGTAGGTATGGCGCTCTTCTGCTCCCTTCCTGTCACCCAACGCAGGGCAGCATTTTTGGCTGCTGCTTTGTGTTACTTCTTTGAAAATCTAATAATAGCAAAAGATGTTCCTACAGTTCCTCAGAGAAAAAAGAGAAGGAGTAGTGTCTATGCTAATGCTTTAGGCGGATAAAAAACACCGTAGAGTCAATGTGGAAAATCCTTGTGTCGGATTTAAATGCCCTCACACACCCTTGCAGGTGTCATGCTTCATCATTTGGGCTGCTCCTCGTCGGGCCGGCGGTGCAATGCCCGACGGGCTCCCTAAAAAGGGGCTGTTTGGCGGAGATCTTCAATCCGACTGCCGTATAGATGAGGTGCGGGTGTGGGGCCTAGTAAATGTAGATAAAGATCAGTGATATTAAAATAGGGTGAGGAGTGCCTTGTGGAAGTAAATTTTATTCAGATGGCCTCCTACCTTAGTTTAAAAACGTGTATACATAGCACTTATGTGAGTGTAATGTCTCCTATTAAAGTGGTATGTATATTGCAGTAGTGGGTCAACATGTTTCTCGCTATGAGTAATTTATACTCGCGATTCTTCAGGACCTATGGGGGGGTTTTAACTATCTACATTACACAACCTGGTCGGTTGGGATTGTTGATCAATCTATGTATTGAATACCTGTTGGGACCGGGAGCTACCCTAGTCAGTCAATATCCTGGTATCAACAGTACTCGGTGGGTTGTACACGAATATGACTTCTTCAAAATATTGGGAATGTCTTCTTTTCGAGTACCGTGTTACGACCTACCCTCTCCACCGAGTCCGAAAATCTGCCCTAAAATGTTTTGATACTGTACTAATTTAAAATGTTTGTATTTGCATTGAAATGTGACTTTTTTGTGTTTTTTACAAAATTGCGTGTGTATGTCTGTGTGACGGATTTAGAATTAAGGTTTTATGGGGTTATTTCCTGTTCTGATCAAGAGAAGAAATTGGGAAGCATCTCTTCCTGTCCTTTTAATTTCCAGCGGGAGTGCTGTTTTTCTACATGACATTTCCTGCATGTGGCATTACACCCGTTTTAAATGCATAGTAAAAGAGCAAATGGTTAAACAGGGTGAAATAATAAATAGGGAAAAATCATATGAGGAAAAACTCGAAGTGGAATTAATTCACGAAACCGTGCCATAATTTGACTCCCACTAACCTTTAAGTTAAAAAAAAAAAAGAAATCTGGTTTAACATATAATTTAGTATTGTTTGGGGGTTTGAATTAGCAGAAAATGGCCAACAAAATTAAGTTTGACCACAGCTCCCAAAATCCTTAAAATGGCACTGCTTTCTCGTTCTCCATCCAGCTCCCTCCTTTGCAGTTCTTTCACTCTTTACCTCTACAGTTCACTTCTCTCCATTTTTCATCCAGCACATTTGGTACCATAATGTTCTTTGTAAATTCTGCTATGGTGTGTTCCCTCTGTTTTTTATTGTATTGTAATTGCATTTATATAGCACTTACTACCCCTGACGATGCGTCTAAGCAATTTTTCGGCGGTTAGCACGCTACTCCGGAACCCATAAAGGATTAGTGTTGAATTAGTATAGTGAAATATGAAAGTAATTGGAGTGGTGGATATGTTAGTCAGTTATCTGGATGCAGAAGGTTAGCGGAGGGATAGAAGAGGGAAAAAGGTCTGCATTTATATAGCGCTTGTTACTCCTGATGGGATGTTGAAGTGCTTTTTGTTAGAAGTAGCACGCTACTCCGGAACCCATAAAGGATTAGTGTTGAGTTAGTATAGTGAAATATGAAAGTAATTTGAGTGGTGGATATATTAGTCAGTCATTTGGATGGAGAAGGGTAGGGGAGGGATGGAAGAGGGAAAAAGGTTTGCACTAATATAGCGCTTGTTACCCCTGATGGGGTGTTGAATTGCTTTTTTGCCGAGTAGCACGCTACTCCGGAACCCATAAACGATTAGTGTTGAATTAGTATAGTGAAATATGAAAGTAATTTGAGTGGTGGATATGTAGCATCAACAATCGTTATCTGAATCCAATTAGGACATAGTTTTGGCTCAGTTTCTCGAGTGCTTTCATAATGTTCATTGTAATTGTGCATCACGTTGAGCCCATATTGGTTAAGGTGCCCCGTATAAAAATTTGATAAATAAAAGCATCTCTACAGTTTTTAAGATCTCAAAATAAATATGTGCTTTACATCGTACGGCATCATATACATCAAATTAGTATTTGATTCACCTGGTTTCCCATTTCATCCAAGACATTTTTCAATATGCTGTTAAAAGTAGAGTCAGCTCTGTCCCCTAGTGACTTAATGGGACATCCTTAATGTCAATCAAACCTGAGTGTTCAGAACTTTTCGTTTGTTTTCCCCCTCCTGCCACCTACTATGGCAATAATTCTCTCCCGCCCAGATTGCAATGTCTGCCTTTTGTTTACTTACTACTTGAGTCCTGTAGGATACTGTAAGGCAGAGCACCACCACTAATGGCATAGAATCTGTGCAACTGTTGGCAGACTATCCAGACATGCCAAGCAGTGACTGAGCACTGTTTCAGAATGACCTTATCAAACGCATAACAAAGGCCAAAATTCTAGAAGGTGCCAGGATGTGAGGCACTGTACAAAAACATCCACCTACCAATTGCTGGATCTTTCTGTCACTGGATCTTGCTTATGAAGATTTAAAGAGATTTGGTCTCTTTTCTTTGCGAAAAGAGTTATAGATATTACATGCACCAAGTTCACATGCACATTTATCTAAGTAGAAATGCCTTAGAGAACCAGCTCTGATGGCTTTCTGCTCTTAATGCTGTGTAAGTATGGAAGTTTATAGGATGAGTACCATCAAATCCCATTGAACAATGTAGCTAACATATATAAACCAAAAATTAAAGGGGTAGAAAATCTAAAGGGCTCATTTACGAGCCCCGTGCGCCACTAGACCGTCACTTCTAAAGACGTTCTGGTGGTACACACTGCAGAGCCATATCTACAAGGGCACGTAAATCCACCCTGCATAGCTTTTCATGGCGTCATTGATATGGTGTGAGACAACGCAGCGCAAGGCACTGGATTGCCTCACACTGCAATGGGGAGGGGGCCATGGGTGTTACAGTAGGTGTTCTCATGTAATACGCATGGCATTTGACACTTTCCCAGATTTCCAACATGCTGTAAACCTGTGAAAGCATCAAAATCCTACGCCACCCAGGGGTGTCATAATAGTTTGTTTTGTGAATGAAGGTGCCCCTTCCCCCCCAAAACAACCTTATTTAAAAAAGAGACATCCATGCACCATAATGCAAGGGTGCCTGCATGGTTGAAGCTAGGCAGCCATTTGTGCGCCAGCGCAGGAGAAGAGGACCGAAATGCACCTTATCTCATATATGCTACTATGCGTTTATGCCCTTTTCTTTTGACATAGGACAGTGCAGCAAGAAGGCTTGCGGCACGTCCCTACACCCATAAATATTAAATAAGGGCCTAAGTGCATTGGGCTATTCTCCCTTCCTTCCAATGTTACAGTTATTACAGACCTGTTCTGCAGTCGCAGACCACTGAAAGTTTAACAACTCTCTTATTGATATCACAAAGTGGAAGTTGGAGGTGAGGAACAGGTTGTTGTGCTAGAGACACTCTCATGGTTTGACACCACATGATGACCTCTGACTACCATTTTAATTGACTTTGATGTGTTATTTTATCCTAGCCTGAATGTACGTCATGCATATGCCTTGTTTCTCTTGAAGATTTCTTCTCCTAGTTTTGAAGTGGGAGCTGTCAGAGTAGAACAGCCTTGCCAATAACAGAACGTGTGGGATGTGCATTTGAAAGCATTAGAGAGAGTGAGGTGTGGAATATAATTTTCGGCCTCGAAGTGCAGTGTTATGAGCAGTGGTGCACAAATGTGCATTGTGTTGTAAATTAAGAGATGAATAATGTGATGCCATAAGCAGAGGTGCACAAATGTGCATTCTGTTGTACATTGAGAGATCACGTATTTGATGCTATAGGCAGTGGTGCACAAAATGCATTGTGTTATACATTGGGAAATATTATGACGTTCTTACTATTGGCTTTGACATGGCCTCATGTCATCCTGAATTCTGACGCTGCCTTGCTTGAGCTTTGCTGCGCGCAAAGACAGGCCCCCAGAGTGTTTGCAAGTTGTTTGGGTTAATCACGTTCAAGGTTGTTTGGTGAGAGATTGTTTAATGTACCCTGGAAGGCTTTGGTAAGCTCAGTTAATATAAAGGCTGAAACATGTAAGAATGTAGAGGGAACATGGGAACTCCTTTTGCCCTGGAATGCTTGCATGGAAGTTGGCTAGCTCCAGTAAGTTTCCTTGGCACAGAGGGAAATACTCTCAAACCTTCTAGTGTATTTAGAGACAATAAAGCTGGAGAATCTTGGCAGCTAGCTTGGGAGCTCATTTGTGGGGTAGATGTACTGCCACAAGAAGAATCTGGGTTTGAGTCCTGATTGTGAGTCCATTGCCTTGCTGTTAACGGGCTCCTCTAGCTTGAGTTGACAAGGAAGTCGAGTGAACAATCAGGTGAGGTGATTTGTGTCTGACTAGTGCCATTGTGATGGGTGGTTCCAGTGGCTGTGGTCATTTGAGGTGTTTTCTTTGTGATGTGTGAGTGAGTCAGAGTGCACATCCAAAGTAATTATTCGATGTGTTTAGTATAAATATCTTTCTGATTTCTTGCAGGACGTCCAGTATTATTTGCTGCTTGGTTAATTATTATCCATGCATTTAACTGTTGCATTTACCAGTGTGTTACTATTACTTGCATATAAATATATAAATATCTCTATATACATTTGAATGTTACTCATTTGATATCTGGGAAAGACTTTCTGTTAGAGAGCATTGCATAAATAAAACCCCAAGCCTTATTCTAAAAAGAGAGTCTTTGCATTTTGTAAAGTGAAACCCCTTTCTAGGTGTTGTTGTGTTTATGTCTCCTGCTTAGTCGTGTTTGGGCCATCGTGTGGGCTTGTATTTTGAGGGCGAGGCAAGACACAGGTGTGGCATTGGGGACAGTGAGAGCAGACAGCAATCCATTGGACTGCTGCATACTCCCCTCATTTCCTTTGAAATGTGCCACTTTTCCTTGGTATTGAAGCCCTTGTCCCTTTAAGGGACGGGCGAGGGCAAGATTGGCTCTCTGCAAATGAGAATACAAATGGAGGTCTGCTGTCCCTTGGAATTCACACTCTATATATATAATCTCATGAATATTAACAAGGCAGGATTTACTGGAGTGTTTGCAATTAGCCAATGATGTTGTGCTAAATTCGATGCTTCTGGACCAGTTCAAATATTTTCCATAGTTGCAGTGCCTGACACTGCTCTGCTCTTATTCAGCAATGCGACTGGCATGATCATATATCAGAACCAAG
Organism: Triturus cristatus; assembly: GCF_964204655.1. Classification (NCBI taxonomy): domain Eukaryota; kingdom Metazoa; phylum Chordata; class Amphibia; order Caudata; family Salamandridae; genus Triturus; species Triturus cristatus. The sequence goes on along the minus strand of NC_140589.1, from coordinate 654,970,350 downwards.
TCCAAGCTCACCAACCTTATTAGTGGACTGCTCCCTTCCCTGCACAGCTCCTGGTAGCTGCTGCCCCTGTTGCTGTTGCTGACCCTCTGGTCAGAAGTTCGAGTCCCAGTTGGTCTAGTGGTTGAGCGTCACTGCTCTGCTGCTGGGAGGCCCTCTGTCTCTCTTTCTCTACTAGTTCTTCCCTCTGTCTTTTGATGCCTTTTTGCGTTTTCTCATCTTCTTTCTTGCACTTTTCTTTCTCCTCCGCCTTGCTGCTCCTGCCCCTGTGATCCCCCTGCGGCCCTCCCCCTCCAGTGGTTCTTTCCCGCTCCACGCTTTTCCCCACCCCCAGCTGTCCAGCCCCTTGGCACACTACTTAATGGCAGCCACTGCGTGTGAAGGTGCAGTCCACTGACCTTATTAGTGGACTGCTCCCTTCCTTGAACAGCTCCACCTGGTAGCTGCTGCCCCTGTTGCTTGTGCTGACCCTCTGGTCAGGAGTTTGAGTTCCTGGTGTCCTAGTGGTAGAGCGTCACTGCTCAGCTGCTGGGCAGCCCTCTGTCTCTCTTTTTCTGCTATTTTCTGCCCTCTGTCTCACTTTTTCTGCCTTTTGCTGCCTTTTGTTGATTCTGCTTTTCAGCCTTTTCCCATCCTCTTTCTTGAACTTTCCTTAATGGCGGCTGCTGCGCATCCACGGGGAAGGTGTGCCAAAGGCAAGCCTGTCTGTGCCTTTCTGTGCCTGGACCACGCCTGGATCACTCCCAGAGCCATGGACCCTGGATCTCGGACCTTCCACTGATACAAAGGCAGCACCCGCTCCCCCTCAACACGAAGAACACCCAAGGACCTGTCTGCTGCTGAAACTGCAGCTACACTCTCACCCACCTCCACACTCCAGCTCATCTCGCTGTCCAGCTGACCAACAGCCCATCCGTCTGGTTCAGCAGCATCTTCCCCAACAAGCGCTCCCTAAACTATCACGCCACAGAATTCTGGGACCTCCTCAACTCTGTCTTTCCTGACATTGCCTTTCTCATGGAAAACTGGACTAACCCCAGCTCTGGCCTCGACATCGCCACGCCATCCCCCACGGCTACAAAATCACCCACAAGGACTGCACCAACTGACCAGGAGGAGGCATCGCCATCAATAACACCCTCTGCCTGGCCACCCAATCTGACGACCCAACCCCAACACTTCCCTCTGTGGCACCCTCGTCTACAGGCCACCTGGCCCTTGCCCGCTCTTCACCGACACCATCATCGACTTCATCACACCCCAGGCTCTTGCATCCACCTATTACATCCTACTCGGTGACCTTAACTTTCACCTGGACAACACCAGTGACCAGAACACTGCATTGCTTCTGGAGTACCTTGCCAACATCGGACTCAAGCAGCTAGTCACTGCTCCGACTCACGCAGCAGCACACACGCTCTATTCCACCTTCTCCGCCTGCAGAAACATCACCTACAGCCATACCACTGACCTTCTCTGGACCAACCATTACTGCGTGCACTTCACCTTCACCACATCAACTGTACACCACTGCCCTCACTGCCCCATGACGTAGATAGAACAAGGTCACCAAAGAACATATCACCGCCCTTCTCAGCACTACCACACTGCCAAAATCAGCAGACGCTAACACCTTCCCATGCAACCTCCACGGATAGATCTCCAACTGCACCAACACTCTGGCACCCCTCAAGAAGGCACCCGGCAAGCAAAAATTCAAGACAGCCAGCGGGTTCACCCCAACCTTTCAAGAGTCCAGGTGCACCTGTAGACGACTCGAGAAGAGATGGAGGAACAACAAAACCCCGGATACCCACACAACCTTCAAAACCACTGTCACCGCACACCACCTGCTCCTCAAAGCCACTAAGAAAAAGGACCTCCAAGACAGAATCAACACCAACACACACATCAGCAAAGAACACTTCGCCATCGTCAAGGAATTTGCCAGGCCCAACAGCAAGACCATAGACGTCCCAACCTCCCAACAACTTTGTAACAAACTTGGCACCTTCTTCCATCACAAGATTAAGCAGATCTTTGACAATTTCAACACCCAAGACCCTCCTACCACACCCGACACCAGCGCACCCAACCACACCACACCCCAACAGATCCTGCTCAACTGGACTATGCTCACCACAGACCACACACTCAAGAACATGAAAAGCATCCACTCCGGAGATCCCTCAGACCCTTGCCCGTACTACATCTTCCACAGACCAGCCAACCCCATCACCCCATAGCTTGGCCAACCAACAACTGCTTCATCGAGACTGACACCTTCTCTGATGACTGGAAACACGCCAAGAAGCCATTTGCTGACCAGACAGACCTCATGAACTTCGGACACATCTCGCTGCTCCCCCTTCCCAGTCAAGGTCATCGAGAAGGCCATCAACGCCCAACTTTCCAAGTTTATCAAAGACAACCACATCTGTACAACTCCCAATCCGGCTTCGCAAGCAACCACAGCACCAAGACCACACTCCTCGCCGCCACCGACGACATCCGCTCCCTCCTCAACTGGGGTGAAACCTCAGCCCTCATCCTGCTGGACCTCTTCAACACCTTCAATTCTGTCTCCCACCGCACCCTCATCACGAGACTCCATGACGCTGGCATCCATGACAAGGCCCTGGACTGGATCCACTCCTTCATCACCAGCCGAACACAGCGAGTCTGACTACCTCCGTTCCTCTCAGAACCCACAGAGATCAGTTGCGGAGTGCCCCAGGGCTCCTCCCTGAGCCCCACCCTCTTCAACGTTTACATGGCCCCCCTTGCTGCCATCATCAGGAACCATGGACTCAACATCGTCTTCTACGCCGACAACACCCAGCTGATCCTCTCCCTCATCAATTAACCCACAGATGCCAGAATCAACTTCCACAGTGGAACAAAGGCTGTTGTTACCGGGGTGAAAGATAGTTGCCTCAAACTCAACCCAGACAAGACTGAGGTACTCATCTTGGCACCCACCCCCTCAGCTTGGAACGGCTCCTGGCGGCCTGCCACATTTGGGCTCACAATGATCAAGGCCAGATCAAGGCGGTATCCTCATCATGCTTCAGCATGCTCTGCCTGCTTCAAAAGACATTCAGATGAATCCTCACTGACTCCAGAAAGACGGTCACCCATGCACTCATCATCAGCAGACTCGACTACAGCAACGCACTCTACATCGGCGTCACCCAGAATCTCCTTAGGAAACTACAGAACTTTCAAAACGGTGCAGCCAGACTGGTCCTCAACATCTTTAGCCACAGCCACAGCACTGAACACCTATGAGAAGTACACTGGCTCCCAGTCAACAAAATAATCATCTTCAAGCTCCTCATACGTCTACAAATCCCTCCACGATGTTTGATCGGAGGCCTGCCTGTTGCCTTTCATGAGATAAAGTGATCTTTCAGACGTTTGTGGCTGCTTTTTGGTAGTGCTTCTATGTCTCCCATAGTAGATTTTGTTCTTTTTGATCAACAATTTTTTAACACTGGCATTACACAAATTATGGCAGCATTATTTTCGCCCTTCTAGTTCTCTGTCTTAGCACTTATTAATCGACTTGGGGCCAGATGTATGAAGCCCTTTTCCCGTTCGCAAAGGCGCCGAATCTCATGATCGGTTCGTTTGCGAACGGGAAAAAGCCTTTTGGGATGTATCATCCCATAAGGTCCTCGCAAAATAGGGAATCGCAAAATTTGCGATTCCCTATTTTGCGAAAGCATTTAAGGAATCGCAAATTGCGATTCCTTAAATGTGATATAAAAAGCACCCAAGTTGTGCCATTTCTCCTTAAGCAATTGCAAAATACCACCAACTTCAAGTTGGTGGTAATTTGCGATTTCTTTGAAAAATTCACTTTTTGGCATTTTTCAAAGTGCCATGTGGTGCACATACATGCCCTTAGGGCATGTATGTGCGCCATATGTGCACACATACATATTTCAGGGATGCAACAGGGTGTCCTTTTGACAGCCTTGCACCCTTGAAATTGCATTTGCAATTTGCGACTACCTAATGGGTACTCGCAAATTGCGAATGTCTTTCCATTCCCTAGAGGCCCATAGGAATTAATGGGAAGGTTTTCCTTAATTGCGAATTGAAATTTGAGATTCGCAATTAAGGAATACTTAGGAATCACAAATATTATTGCGATTCCTATCTGTATAGCATTTTGCGAGTCCTTAATAGCGATTCTCTAAAAATATCTATTAAGGACTCGCAAACTGCTATAATGATACATCTGCCCCTATGTGAATTATTTTTTGTTTGTATTTCTTCCTTGTGTTTGGGGTTTTTGCCATTTCTATTAGCTTCACGTCCAATGTTTGACTTTTCAGAGCTAACATTTCTCAAGCGGCTAACTGGATGGTTTGTGGATCCAACTTGCTGCATGGGCAGAGCTAAGAGATTAGTCTCACGATATCTGGTGTTGCACCTTCTCATTTTAGTAGTAAGATCTCTGTCCCTCCCGTCTCAAATTCTAAACACACAATATTAGAAAATCCACCATATTGATTCCAACAATCCTGAATCTGGATGCAAGATTTATAAAGGTAAATATTTTTTTCCGGCCTAAGTGAGACTTACGTGCTGACAAACGTTTGAGCATCAGACCCAATATGCATGTAGTTCAAGCCATAGCAGAAGCAGGGACGTGGGTGCCAGCTCAGATTCTCACACATTTCTTGGAGCACAAGTGCAGACCAGACTGAACTCTTCTTCAAGTTTACACTCGAACCGCTGTCCAAGAAAAAACACAATTTACTCCAGGTGGGATTTACTTGAGAAAACAAATGTAGCACTTCCCCGCAAGAATCTAATATCCCCCCTCAGAGTTAAAAGTGATAAATAGCGACTCACAAACTCTCAGCAGGAGGTGGAGTGCTCTACAGTGCCATCCTAACGTGTCCCCAAAAAACAAATACCTTTGTAGGTTCTCAAACTACCATATTACTTTTGGAATGGATTCAAGTGCCCAGATCAATTAGCATATACTTTGTGCGTTGTCCCGGGGACCTGCAAATATTTCAGTTTGGGTTTTAGAGTGTCGATTTGGACGTGTTTGCAACCGACAGCAGATGCAGAAAAAAAACATTTCTCCACTACATCTGATTAGGTGCTGGAAAAAATGACAAGAATCCCGAGAGACTGTATTTTGCAAACATGAATAAAGTACAATAGACGAATATCATAACAGAATATAATCTACTCAAAAAACAAATGCGGGAAGCAATCGTTTACAGGACAGAATCATGAGGAGCAAAGTAGAATTCGAGCAAGATTCTGGATTAATCTGAGGTATTGGTCATTTAGAGATCTTCTTGTGTCCTTTCCTGCTTCCCTGATCCCCCAATCGTATTTCAGACTATTCTCTCTGCTCCCATTTTTCACTGCAGTAGTTAATGGCCCCAGGGGCTCCAGAAGTAAATTTTATCTATTAGTGGTATTAGTAAAGCATAGGGTGCAAATTTGAGCATTACCTGCTGGGAGGTGACTAGGAGTGAGGCAACTGGTTTCTGGCACTCTACAGGCACTCTTCAGGGTTCACAGGTTTGGAAGGTCGAGTAAAGTTGAGTGAAGACTGGTAAGAAGCCTAGCACATGCAGCAGAAATTATTTCAGATGTATTGCAGAAGTTAGAACGCTCAGTATGTTATGTGTTATGTTAGCAGTTTTTTAAAGCGATCAGATTACTCCAGCTGGAGCGTCCCCAGCGCTAGGATTGCTACCATATAGGAACAGTAAAAGAACAACGCCAGAAGCAAGCAAAAACCCTAAAAGGGATCAGGCATCAGAGGCAAAGACCAATGCCAAACCACTGTGAGTACTAAAGGGAATTAACTCTGTCTAAACAGCCAGCGTTTAGATTTTTTCCTGAAGATTGGCTCAGCAGGTTCTAGTCTCAAGTAGGGGCGAAGGGTGTTTCAGAGCTCGGAATCCGAAGGAACAACCAACCATCCGGGCTTGCTTAGCACAAGGAATCACTGCAAGTGCTGTTCCAGAGAATCTGAGGCTTCAGCCAGGCAAGTAGTGTTAAATGGTAGCGGCAGTTTCAGTCGATAACCTTTCAAGTATTGCCCGGCGGTAATCGCCTCTCATACCACTCGATAATTTACCAATGAAAGAGGCAGGCGCCGGAGACTGGAAGGCAGGAAACAAAGTTTTATTCCGTCGGAGCAGAACACATCAGATCAGACAGCAAGGTATCGTCACGAGGTGCTCTAACCGCATCTCTGAGACCTGGTCTCTTATACACCGGTTTATTGCTTTATTACACATAGTACATTCTTGAGATTCTCTTGATGCATGAAAGAACATCCCCTGAAGCCCCGGCTCAGATCCGATCCCACACATAGTTACAGTAGAGGTTCCCACCCTACCCGCAGTGGGAGATGGCTATCGCGCAGCAGGGAATTCCGCCAATTCCCGGGGGTGTGTGCGGCCGGCCGGGTCTCAGGGGGTAGGGGCTTTGATCCACTGTAATCCCTTTGATGTGGGGTGTTTCCCTTACAGTAGGGGCAATAAACTGCATCCGCAGGGCTAGGTGATGGCCTGGGACTAGTTCGGACAATGGGGCGCAGAGGAAGGGGGTTATCAAAGGTGCGGCATGACCATGTATGGGATGTCGGTCGGATGTGGTTCCGTAGCAGGGTCGTGCTGAAGGAGAGGGTTTATGGCCCGTGTATGAGAGAGCGGGGGTGGCCGGCGCGCGGGGGGATGTTCGCAGCGCCAGGGGGAAGCGCTGGTGATCGAGAATGAGCGGGGAGAGAGTGGGGTGCCTAAAATGGCGGCCGTGCATTCGCTGTGCGTGGCGCTGGGGAGAGGCAAGATGGCGCAGATAATGTTCAGTTTGCAAGCTAAATTTCCACAGTCCTCCCTTTTAACATATCTCGCCAGCTTGCCTGGCCGTCATTTATCTTCGTTAACCTTCAGCTATAATATCGTTAATGTCTTTCGTACATTCCTTAAAGATACAGAGTTTTTAGGGCATGCAGGAGTAATCTGACACATTTGCTTATAGTTACTTACAGGTGATAAAGTAGGCGAGGAGGTAGTACATACAGAGTTACAGTATAGTCGTGTACATGGCCGGCGTTGTATGGATGTTACTATACAAAGTTACATTTTCTTAACTTCTCAGTGTACAGTCGGAAGTGATTGATGCAACATCATGAAAACTTGATAAGAAGATAGCTAATATAAAAAGGTGGTTGGGAGAGGATTTTCAACTTTGACATGGGTTCTTCTTTCCAGTGTCCTTTTTTATAAAGAGCCATCACTGGTAAGCTCTCATTGTTGTTCTTCTTTCGTTGGCACTGTTGAGCACCGGCGGTGGAGCTAAGGTCCAGCTCAAATCCAATTTCTCACGTTGCAGGGTGGGATCATTCACTGTTTTCCGATCACAGCCCTGTTCCTTAACACAGTTCACCATAGGTACTTTGAGACAGGGTACCTGCTTTTTGTTCTTCTGTGGGTAGGTCAGATTCATAATCCATATAAAAGATGGTGAGAGAGAGAAGGGTGTGACGTGCTTCGGGACGCCGAGGGAAGAGGGGGTGGAGTGGGATCAGATAAAAAATGTGGACCAAGGGGAGCAGAATCTTCCAGCACTGGGCCCGTCAATCGGGCCCGACGGGTTGAGACTTCAGGCACGCTGGTCGGTGAGCAGGGGGCCTCGATGTAGCCCTTCGCGCTTATCATCCTGAAAATGGTGTCTCGTCTCACGCCCTTTTTGCTTCGTAGCCTCCCCCTTGGTCGATGTCATAGATGTTCCGTGGTCTGCAGCCAGGCTGTGCGTCACGTCCGAACCCTCCCTTCCGATGGCAGCACGTTATCTTTAAATGGGTACAAGAAACAAAAGTCTTAGAGAGTTGGCAGGGAGGGCATTTACATACTTCATCCTCTCTCCCAACCACCGAGTAGTTGCGGACATGTTTTTATCGGTTGCTGCATGATTGGTGTCTTTTAACTCTGATGTTAGTGTGTGCGTTACTAATCTATTAATTATTGTTGTTGTGCAAGTTTCTGTGGGTGTCCCTGTCCATCGTCTGGCCCCCTAGGTGCCGATTCCTGTGCCCGATACTGGTTGCAGGAAGCCTGACATCTGTCAACCTTTTAGTCTATTAAAAATTCGAACCGGCTTCTGCGGCAGAGGCTTGTTCATCTCAACAAAAGTTTTGTTATTACATATTTCCTTCCGAGGACTGCTAAGTTTATAAAAAGAAAGTGCGAGGTGCTACTGTCACGTGTTCACGAGTATCTATTTCGGGGAGGAACATAAGCTAAGCATTAATTTTGCTGGCGACAATAGATAGCCCTTTATCAGTTTAGCCGAAGTATTATTAGTGAATAAGGTCATCAGCTGTTTCGTACGAAATACTCTGAGGCGGCTAGTATAGGGCTGGGGTTATCTTGGGAGAACGGGGTGTTTTAGACATTCTATTCCGGGATAATTGGGCGGGGGTAATTCTGGGCGGTGGGGATGGCGTTGTTAAAGCTCTGAGAAAACGGAAACCACTGACATATAGTCCCCGTGATGAGGGCCAAATTGGGAGACATCAGTCGTCTTACCTGTCCCTTCTTTTCTCAGCCAATTAAGCCCAAGATTTGTAGAAAGGAGAGGTAGTAACGTGGCAAAGTACGGTCGTTTTGTTTCAGTCAATTTGTTCGAACACCACCGTGCTCCAGGCCAATTATACACTTACCGAGGAGGTAGGTGTCGTTAATTTATTCAAACAGAAAAGAGGGCAAGAAAGAGCCTTTTGTGAGGGAGGGGGAGGAGAGTGAGAGAGAGAGAGAGAGAGAGAGAGAGAGAGAGAGAGAGAGAGAGAGAGAGAGACGTGTGCATCAAGTAGGCTATTTGGCGTATATATGACACAAAACGAGAGAGAGAGACATGGGTAAGATAATAGGCCACTTGGTGCACACACAACATGGAGTAGCATGGGTCTGTTCTATGTAAAAAAACACAAGCGGGGAAAAGACATAAATTCGGTGATCACGTGAACACAAATGCCGGATAGGGTGTGACAGTACATGCATCAAGACGGAGACTTAAGACGGAGACTCAGGGCTGCGTTGAGCATGGGGACCTCTCCTTTCCTGTCCTCTATTCCTATGCATGCTGCGTACCTTTAGTATTTTGTAGTTTATCTTAGGGGGTGTCTGACCCTTTCTTCTCCTCCCTTTGATCGGTGGACGAGCACTTCAATCATACAGTGACGCTCTCTTCAAGTGACCCAAACACGAAATGCATACACATTCATGCCGTATAATCGTAGTACACACGCACAATCATATCATACAGTTTTTCATGTTCCCAATGGTGGTCTGTAATTTTACGCACTATCTCACAACGTTTGTCTATGTTTTCCCTGATATTGAACTCGGTGCGGTCCATGTCCACTCCACTCTTCAGTCGGAACTTCGTTGTGACCTGTAGAGGGGAAAAGAGGGGAGGGGAGGTGCAGTATTCAAAATACCCTAGCGCGTGCAGACACGAAAAGGTTCTACCTACCATGTACCAGGCTAGCCGCAGGAGTGGGTAATACCACAGACCTATTATTCTTTTTGTTCGAGGCAAAGATGTTCTAGTTCATTCATCTCCTAAATTCGGGTTCCCTGGTCGTACATACATTTTTCAATCGGTCGTGTATTATGGTGCAAGATACCATACCTTGCGTGCGGCATATACCTTAAGTTATAGTTGAGTATTGATTTGACAATTCTTGGAAAAAGGACAGGCGTGATGGGTACAAATTCCGTTAAACAAAAAGATCTTAGGCAAATTGAGTCTGTAATATCTGTATTCTTTCGCTTGGGAGCAACAATCATTTATTCGAAAAGAAAAACTTTCAACAACCTAGATGATTAGTCATGACACTGATTCCGTAATTCCTTTTTAAGAAGCCCTTTATTTAAAACAATGTCAGTGTAGAAATACGGGCCTACAGCCGCTATAGGCCGGCCACGGTGTGAGAGGCGTCGAGCAACATGAGCAACACTATATTAACATAAAAATCGGTTCCCCCCCCATCATGTGTGCAAGCATCGCATATATATATGTATATTTCTTTTTAACACAAATGTCACGTGACTGGAACGCCACAAGGAGTGGTAGGCCTTTCCTTCGTCGGCGCTATTTTGGGGCGGGGTCGGGCCAGTGTACAGTCTAAGTCTTTCCATGAATTAGCTGTTGAACCAGAATTCCTTTCGGTAGTTCGAGAACTTTCGTTAGCGTCAACTTTGCGTCAGCATGGCGTCACTGCAACCTTGTAGCAATGCCATGGTTCGTTCTTGGGGCGGTGCGGCAGGCGGGTTCCTCCGCCGACGCTTTACTTTCTCACTGCACCAAGCGGAGTCAAGGTGGCTGCTGTCCGGGGCAAAGAGCAGTGGCAGCGGTTTGTCCTTACCGGAAGTCCGCAGGAGTCGAGTGTCAAATGACTCCAGCCGATTCTGCAAGGCTGAGGGGAGCATCTTGTCAAGGGTGGGGCCCATGCCCAAGCAGACAAGCTTTCGAGTCCAGAATTGTCTGACGGTGGGCTTTAGGCCTGGATCCGGAGGAGCCGACCGCCGGAGTTCAAGGGCAGCAGTAGCAGCAGCTCTTCGGTACAGCCACCGGAGAGGAGCCAACAGCAGTAACAACGGCAGTTCAGATGGTACTGCCACCGGGGTGATTCCAGTAGCAGCGACGACAGCAGTTTGGATGGTATCACCACCGGGGTGGGTCCCCGATTACCTGGCTGCGGGGGCCCACTCCTCGCGTCGGGTGCTAGCGGCAGTCCTGGTGAACCCTGTGCTTGGGTGGTTGCCTGGCGGCCGCGTGCAGGGGCGCCGGCTCAGCCGAACGGCGAATGAAGTGGCAGGGCGCAACTCAGCTGGCTGACGTGTGAAAGATGCGGTTGGGGTGCCCTCATCTGCTGGCGAGCCTCCACCTGGGGAGGCGGGGGAGGCCCGTCCGCGTCGCTTCCCCCCGCCAGGGCATCAGCCCTTATTGAAGAAAGAAGAAAGAAAGCGGGAAGATCCGCACAGCGTGCCAGGGTGAAATTCAGCAGGCCGATGAAAAAGATGGCTGGGGCGTCCTCATCTGCTGGTGAGCCTCCACCTGGGGAGGTGGGGGAGGCCCGTCTGCGTCGCCTCCCCCCCGGCAGGGCATCAGCCCTCATTAAAGAAAGAAGAAGAGAAAACGGAAAGGCCCGCACAGCGTGGCGGGCTCCGTCTTGGGGTTGCCAGAACTTCGGCGCTTCGTATAGCCTCCGGCCTATTCGCACAGTCGTCCGCCACTGATGTCAATGGATTTTTGCATGGCTTTTAAAGCCCAAAGCCGACTAAAAGAACCGCCCAAAACAGGCCAATGTTGCAATTTCGAGGAAGGAGAGGCGAGGACGGTGTCACGTGGACGTTAAGGCTTTGGGATGGAGGTTGCAGCAGACTGTCATGTAAATAGTTGTTTTAAAACGTGTTTTAACCTGGTTACCCTGTTGGTGTGTTCGTTATATCTTATAAGTTATTAAAATGTTATAACTATACTACTTCGTTGGAGTGTTTGTACCTATTTGCAATTTGATGACGAGCACAAGGAGGTTACTGTGCAATCGGAAAAATAACATAGACCAATTGCGCGCGATCTAGCCCTAGTTTGGTGACGTCGATGGTGGGTGTCAGCAGGCTTCCGTTTGTGCGGGATTTTGTCATGCTTATTGGGCGGGGTGGGCAGTAGGGCAGACAGGTTTAGGTAGCGGGAGTAATGGAGTCGGGCCACCTCGTGGCCGTCTCGACCGTGAGCTTGACTCCTTCCCTTGGTTTCATATGTCCCACAAAGGGCTAACTCCTAGCGTTACTTTAGTTTTTGTAAGGCCAAAAAGGATCCCACCAGTGCCTTTACTATTTTGTCGATTCCTGTTCGTTCATCCTTCGTTAATCGATTCATTCTGGTGGAATCTTTCTTTCCCATCTCATGGTCATCTAGCGTTATTGCCGATGTTGTGTTCAGCACAGGAGGCTCGGCCGGCGCGGAGGCCGTGAGGACCGAGGCCCCTGTGCTACTTTCGCTCGTGTTCGGGGGTTGTGGGTGTTGCACTACTGACTGGGAGGGTGCATATGGAGGGGGCATGTAAATGATCGGGGGACCTAACAGTAATTCGTCATTCGTTCGCTGCTTGGAGGACAACTCAGGGTAGAGCAAAGAAGGGGTCCTAACAGCGTACTGTCCTGATGTTTCGGGCTCCTGTCTTAGTTTAGTTTCCCTTCTCTCCTTAATTTCTTCTTCTAACTTTCTAGCGGCAAGGTGAGCTGCCTTTCGTAATTCCTTTTCTGCTTTTACTTCTTCCCTCTTTTTCCGTTGCGTTGCTTCTTTGCGCCACATGCCAATACTGTCAAGCATAGTAGGCGTGGTCTTATTGCTACGCAGGGCTATTTCTAGCACTTCTATCTTATGGTCGTCGAAGGATCCCATCAGTGGCCACTGACTCTCGGGGTCCTTCTTTGTATATTTATGCCATAGCTTGGTATAAGCTACGGCGACTAGTCCATATTTAGTGAACATGTCCTTATTAGGGGTGCCCTCCAGTGGAGCCGGATGGTTCACCTCTAATAAGCGGTCCGGGCAGAACCAACTACCAATCAGTGGGGAGAAGATAGGCATGACGGGTTTCAACGGGGACAAAAGTCAGCACTACCTATCTTTTCACTGCTTGCAAAGACTAGACAGAATATCTCTATTCTTCGTTATTTGTAAGCAGAGAATACCTCCAAAGAACCAATATCGAACAACTAGTGTTCGGACAATCAATCAATCAATCAATCAATGGGAGATAAAGATAGGCATGACGGGTTTCAATGGGGACAAAAGTCAGCATTACCTACCCTTCACTATTTGCAAAGACTAGACAGAATATTCCTATTCTACGTTATTTGCAAACAGAGAATATCTCAAAGAGCACTATTCTTCAAAACAATCAATGTTCGGACAATCAATCAGTGGGGAGATAAAGATAGGCACGACGGGTTTCAACGGGGACAAAAGTCTGCGTTACCTACCCTTCACTATCTGCAAAGGGAGAGAGAGAGAGAGTATTTCTACTCCTCCCCGTTTGTAGACAGCGAATATCTCAAAGAGAACAATCAATGAGCACAATCAATGAGCAATACTAGTATTCAAAAAGTTTCGGACAATCAATCAATTATTTCGCAATTTGTCATGTATCACGACCTTACCCGGACCGCGTGGACAGTTTCTCGTCTTCCGCCTCCAGCGCCCGATCATCCTCTACTCTCCGTTATTGCCGCGGCACTCCTGATGGTTCCCAGTCAGGACCGTAGATCACTCGAGAGAGGTCTGCTCGGAACCAGTGAAGTTCGGATGATCGGCTGCCAGACGAGGGTCTATTGGGCAGGAGCTCTCCCGATCGTTGCAGTCGTTCACTCTGTCGTCGGGACCTCTCCCACTGGATCCACGTGTCGCTGATGGGCCCCACGTTTGGGACGCCAATTGTTAAATGGTAGCGGCAGTTTCAGTCGATAACCTTTCAAGTATTGCCCGGCGGTAATCGCCTCTCATACCACTCGATAATTTACCAATGAAAGAGGCAGGCGCCGGAGACTGGAAGGCAGGAAACAAAGTTTAATTCCGTCGGAGCAGAACACATCAGATCAGACAGCAAGGTATCGTCACGAGGTGCTCTAACCGCATCTCTGAGACCTGGTCTCTTATACACCGGTTTATTGCTTTATTACACATAGTACATTCTTGAGATTCTCTTGATGCATGAAAGAACATCCCCTGAAGCCCCGGCTCAGATCCGATCCCACACATAGTTACAGTAGAGGTTCCCACCCTACCCGCAGTGGGAGATGGCTATCGCGCAGCAGGGAATTCCGCCAATTCCCAGGGGTGTGTGCGGCCGGCCGGGTCTCAGGGGGTAGGGGCTTTGATCCACTGTAATCCCTTTGATGTGGGGTGTTTCCCTTACAGTAGGGGCAATAAACTGCATCCGCAGGGCTAGGTGATGGCCTGGGACTAGTTCGGACAATGGGGCGCAGAGGAAGGGGGTTATCAAAGGTGCGGCATGACCATGTATGGGATGTCGGTCGGATGTGGTTCCGTAGCAGGGTCGCGCTGAAGGAGAGGGTTTATGGCCCGTGTATGAGAGAGCGGGGGTGGCCGGCGCGCGGGGGGATGTTCGCAGCGCCAGGGGGAAGCGCTGGTGATCGAGAATGAGCGGGGAGAGAGTGGGGTGCCTAAAATGGCGGCCGTGCATTCGCTGTGCGTGGCGCTGGGGAGAGGCAAGATGGCGCAGATAATGTTCAGTTTGCAAGCTAAATTTCCACAGTAGGACTTTAACCAAGTTGGAAAGATAGTAAGGCTCTCTGTGGTTAAGAATTTTTTGACAGAGGCATATAGCCTTAAAGTTGATACATTTTTCCAGCGGGAGCCAGTGTAGTTCAGCTGGAGCTTCAAAAAAAGTTGGGCAGCTGCATTTTACATTCTTTGAAGCTTACGAGACCTGCCCTGAGTGGCTCCGATGTAGAGACTGTCATAGTAATCTAGTCTTGAGATTACAAGGACCTCCACTACAGATTTTCTAGCTGCCAAGGGAAGAAGATCATGGATCTTGGCTAACATTTTAGGAACATTCCGGCCAGGCAGGCTGTTTGGCAGTCGAAAGAAAGTTTGCGTCACGCCATATTCCTAAATCTATGGGCTAGGAGTGGGGCCTAATGCCCTCAGACACCATGCTGAGGACCACACAGAGGGTTGTTTGCCGACTATGACAACCTCTGTTTTGTTGGCATTAAACTTTAGGCAGCTAGAGTTCATCCACTGAGCTAATTCTACCAGGCATGATCTAAAACGATCCCCCTTCATCCTAAGCAAGAGTGATGATAAACTGTGTGTCATCGGCTTAAAACACCATGGTGACATTGTGTTTGTCATTGATATCTGCCAGGGGTCGTACATAGATGCTAAATAGCGTGGGGCTCAGCGTAGAGCCCTAGGACACCCCCAGGACCAGGGGCCAACACTTCTGAAGCAAAAGGTGTTTGAACTACTTGGAAGGTGCGCTCTTGAAGGAAGGATGCCAGCCACTTCAATGCAGAGGAGAGCACACCTCAGTTCCAGAGCTATTGCAGCAGTGGGCCATGGGAGACGGTATCAAATGCAGCACTTAAGTCCAACATATCCAGAGAGGCAGTGTGGCCATGGTCCGCAGAAGATCTCAGAGACTCCGAGGCCTGCAATAATGCTGACTCAGTGTTGTATTGGGCCTGGGACCCAAATTGGGACTCGTGAAGCAAGTTATTAGATTCCATAAAACATGTCAATTGGGCATTGATGTGTTTCTTAGCCACTTTGGCAAAGAAAGGGAGCAGCAAGCTAGGTCTAAAATGTTCCGGTGAGGCAGGGTGCAGGGTGGGTTTTTAGAGAAGTGGCTTGAAGATAGCAAGTTTCAACTTTGTAGGTATCAGGCCAGAGGAGAACGAGGTACTCAGAATATTGCTCAGACCAAGCAGAATAGATTCCATGACCTGTCTCAAGATTCTGGGGGAGCAGGATCCTCTGGGGATCCTGATTTTACTCTGCTGACCAAAACCCACAATTCCTCTGGAGAGGGACAGATGAAGCGTGAAAGACCCTCCAAAGAGGTGAAGGCTTCAAACCCAGCCTTCTGGCATCCTAGATTCTTCACTGATTCAGGGAACATCTGGTGGATATGAACCAACTTCTCATGGAAAAAGGGTGCAATGGAATTACAGCTTTCAGGGAGGGAGGTAGCATGTGCAGAAACGCAATCCAATGATGTCAGGGATTTAACAATGGAGAACAATTCTCTGGAGGTACGAGAGGATTCAATCTTATTGTCATAGAAGAGCCTATGAGTAGCATGTATTCTTTTATGATAGGTTTTTAAGGCCACATGATAGTCTGCTTTGCTGCTGACACTACGGACTTTGTGCCATATGCGCTTTAGACATTTACAGTTTTTTTAGAGAGTTAGATATAAGAGCCCAGCATTAAATCATTTGGTGCAAGTCCTTGCTCTCAGCACTTCATGACCCTATAGAGGGGCAATCTAGGGCCCAAATGATCCACTTATCCAAAAACTGGTTGGCCGATTCACTGTCCTTGCCAAACACAGGTTTTTAGGTGTAGATAATAAGCCTGGGCGTAGTGGGCGAAGTGGGGCTACGTGGAGCAGCGTGTAGTGTGCCCAAATCTACGCACACTCGCGTGCTCCGCGTAGCCCTACTACGCGCCGCCCGCCTCCCGCCCACCCTCCTTTTAAAATAATATCATGCATGATAAAATAATTAAATGTAAAGACTTACCTGCAGTGCGGCGTCTCCGGGGCTCCCTCTTCCTCGTTTCCAACTTCTTGTGACAAATGCGCATGTGCGGACGCCCGCGCATGATCATTTCTTGCAAGAAATGTGCATGTGCGGGCGTATGCGCATGCGCATTTGCAAATATGCAAATACAGAGAACCCTGGAATCTTGGGATTTAGGGTACAAGGTCAAGACACTGGCCAAGATCACTACAATGTTAAACCCCCTCCTCCTAGCTTGTGAGATCTGCATCATTAACACAGATGCCAGTGTTCAACTATCTGATGTCCTCCCACTCTAAAAAAAACATGGGTTTTTCACCAGTCCTTGAGCTATGAATCTTTCTGCAACCATGCACATGTGTTAGGGTTCCTATAGGAATTGTTCAAGAAGCTGGAGGACCTGAAACTGGATGTGACTGTAATAAAGGAGGCTGATAAATGAGCAGTGAATGGTCTTCTGAGAGGAGCGATCGACCATACATCCAAGGACAGAATTCATGATTCACCAAGTTTGACCTCCATAAACAAGTCAACTCAAGAAGTAATTTTTAGAAGGAAATGGCGAAAGAACTAGCATATACATGCAGCTTCCAGATAGACAGAACAAATCCTATAAAGCCTTCCGAGAGGACAGTAAATTACCAAAGAGGCACACATGAAAGACCAGCCCCAGCATCCAGGTCATCATGAGGATGGTTAGTGACAGATCCTATAATAAAATGGGTTAATAATTGGGGAGGATGTGAGTCTTTCCCAAGCAATAATTCTACACTATTGTCAGGTCCAATACACAAGTTCAATAAAATAAACCTGGACTGAAAGCCTGGTAGCAATGGCACAGAGCAGGCCGGCCTAAATTAAGGAAAAGTTGCTGAAGTATTTATTAGTACTAAAACAGTGGGAAAGTCAAAACAAAACACAATCAAAATCCAACAACCAACTTCTAAAAATAGGGAAAATTTTAAGTAGAAAATTTACACAAAAATGATTACAGTCCAATAAGGGGATTCAAAGATCTAAATTTTGAAATTTTCAGGGAACAAGGCACCAAGAAAAGGTTTTCACAGCTCACAGTTGACTGGGACCAAAGCACAATTTCAGTTCAACCACAAAGAAGTGGAGGTCGGATACACCAAGCGGGCTGTCTCAGTATGAGTTTTACATTCTGATTTGAAGGATGCAACCAGCCAAGTCCTCTCAAAGTCAGCAAGATATTGGACAAGGTACCTCTGAAACCATTCTTTTGTGCAGGAAAACATCGGAGTGAGAAAAGTGAACTTTTGTATCCACCAGTGCCCTCTCATTGGCTGGATACTTTTTCTGTATTCAGCCAGTAAAGATTTTCTTTTTTTGGAGCTCAAATTCTCCTGCAGGACAAGCCTGAAGCTGAGTCTGAAAAAATCCTCTCACAATTGGACACCTTTACTGTGATGCCTCAGTGAGTCCTCAATGAAGTTTCCTTACTTCCATCTTGTTAGGTTTTCTGGAGCAGTTTACCTTGGTTACTTCTAGGACTCCCAGGAACTCATGGACAGCACTTGGGAGCCAGGAATCACTCCAGCAGAGGCCACCAGCAGTGTTCAGTATATGTGCAATTACAACTGATCAACTGGTGTCTCATGGAAAAGGCCTCTTGTTGAATCCCTGTAGCCACACAGGAGTTCACACAATTGGACATTGACGTTCACTTCTCAAACCTGGGTACAAGTGGGAACAAGACCAGCCTTCAGATTTCCACAAAGGTGAAAAACAGCAGGCCCTGTCCTCTTCTGTTCTTTCGCTGATTGGCTGGGGGTGTAGGATTCACTAGCAAGAGGGTTGAGGTGAAACCTGGACACTCCTTAACCAATGAGAAAAACGTTCACAGGGAAAACCTCTCTGCTTTTTCAGCACAGCTTGTTTGCCTTGCTGCAAACTATACCACAGTGCACTATTCTGGATTAAATCCAAGATGGCAGCACCCTTCTGTTTCTGGAAGAGTTTGGTGCTCCAGCTAGGACTATGTCTAAGGAAATGAGCTGTCCTATCCTTGTCAACCACACCCAACTGTTTCTGGAGCCAGCTGCCCCCAGCTGGATTCATGCTAACTTAAGAACAGTAAAAACTGAGATCAATGGGCTTCTCTTTCCCAGGGGTCTCTTCACAGTTAACTATGAAAGGGCAGGCTTCACCCAAGTTCATTTCAAATTAATGACGTTTCCCTCCCTTCCCAATATTGCCCACACACCTAAGTCTTCTTGCAAAAAGGCAGAAGCCATTTTCCCTGCTCTGGGAACAGATTTCACACCACATTAAGGGAAAAGCACTCATGGGGGAAGACCCCCTGGTGTTTCAGCCAGACAAAATATAACTTTTTTTAAATTACTTTTCCTGAATGTTTATCAAAAATTCAACTTCACCATTTCATTGGAATTTAATAAATAATAAAAAAACATTGGTTGAATCATTTCTGTACTTTATCCAAAACTAAATTTATGAAAGTATAATTTAATTACAGTTTAGTTTCTTTATAGCATCAGCCACAGCCCTGTACATAAAAAATAGTTTTTGGG
Source organism: Triturus cristatus (assembly GCF_964204655.1). Classification (NCBI taxonomy): domain Eukaryota; kingdom Metazoa; phylum Chordata; class Amphibia; order Caudata; family Salamandridae; genus Triturus; species Triturus cristatus. The sequence goes on along the minus strand of NC_140589.1, from coordinate 654,951,464 downwards.
GGGCTAGTAACTTTAGGGACATATCTAGATGAAATACTTGCTGTTTCCAATTTTCAATAATAGGCAAACTACCTTGGGGGTGACTGTTAATATTTTAAAATAGGCCTTCTTCTGTCCAAAAAGGGCTATTTTTACAGGTCTGCAAGCAGTTTTTAAAAGCTGCAGCAGTCACCCTACACATATAGGCCTGAGCCATGTTTTTCTTAATCAATCTAGTGTATGGCACAGTATTGGCTACAGTTCATAAGTGGCATTTAACTTTCCATGTCATTGGTGGGCATATTCTATGGCCTTACAGTAAAGATAAAAATGTCAATAAGAGATTAGCCAATTTTACCACGTTTTACAGGGGAGAGCACATGTACTAGGGATTGGACAGCAGTCCCCGAGTGTGCAGAGTTCTGAAATTAGTAATACACATCAGCAAAAAATGGAACTAACCCCACAAAAAGGATACTATTGTTCAAACCACCTAGAACGCTTACTTCACAGAGTTGGTGGAGCAATAGTTTAAACTGCTGTTTGATTGGAGAGGATGCTGTAGGAAGATCGCTCTCTATGTACTGTACCGAAATGAGGTATAGTGTTCACAGAGTCCAGTGGATCCCCAGAGGCTCAGGTGGATAATACTAATGCACTCTTTTGTGGTAGTGTGGGTGAGCAGTTAGGCTTATCAGAGGGCTGTGCTAAGCATGTGTTGTACACACACAGGCAAGAAATAATTACACTCACTCAATGACTAAATCCGAGACCAATGGATTGTAAAATTAATATTTTTAGTATATTTATTTTATAGAACCAAAGATGCTTTGTTGCATGTAAATATGTTTTGCAATATCAATGCTTTTCAATGTAAGAAGTAGTCACTGTGCATTTTTCAGTAATACAGTGTTATACTATGGATGGAAACACAATCAGCAATATGCAGGTCAGTAAACGATTTACATTACGTTTCTGGATAAAGAATCAGTACCAGGCAAGGTTGAGGTGAGTGACAAAACTGCACCACTGGGGTAGCCGGGAGAGGTCAAACTCAGTATCTGGTGTCAATGTTATCCAATGGAGAAAGGGGGGCAATCAAAGTGATACTTCTTACAGGTATAATCAACTGTACCCAACAACAATTATTGTTCAGTTAAGTAAAACTTACAATGTAACACAGTTTAATCACCGAATAACACATCATCAATATATTACATCATCAAAACCATCTTCTGATTCACTTCATAAGCCTTGGAATAAGAGATTTTTAGCCTAAATCCTGTGCCCTATAGTAATAAGCCACAGCTAAAACCCACCAACTATCAATATAATCTAAGTACCTTTTGCCAAGTCGAAGCTAATTACAAGAGCTCCAATAGACAATTCTTACAGTTCATAAGCCTTGATGCACTAACTTAGAGTTATTACACTTAAAATGTATCTACTGACAATATTATGGTTAAATGACAATGTGTGCAAAATATTCGGAAAAGTGCAATGTGCCTCTGATAAAATCATTTCTCATCCTAAAACTAAATTATAATAACTGTGAAAACAACCTAGTTTGGCATGTTCAGTTATGATATGAGTAACATTCATTGTTCAAAATAAAACTAAACACAATATGAGTAGGCCTCCTACTCACTGGCTGTAACACTGACAATAGCCATCACAACTCGCACTTTGCAAAATTGGACTCAGCAGTGGACATAACTTTTAAACATTTTCCACAAAAAATCAAATCTTTCCCTTGGAGACAGGTTGTAAATGCTTACACCATCAGCAGCACAAGGGCAGCCAAGTACGGAGTGCCAAAACAACATAGAGCATCCAATGCTGGAGCATCAGGACACCATCAATAGTTCTCTTCAAGGCCCAGGAGCTCTGAGTGCAGGGGAGTCCTTTGGTGTCAGAAATCAGCTTACCAATGTGGTTGCGGTTGGGGGGGGGGGGTTGTTGTGCAGAGGTTGCAGACATCAACGTGGAGTTTGGTAGGAGTCTACCCATGAGAGGCTCTTGCTCAGGATCGCTTGGGAACCTTTTCTGGACTGGTGGGGCACTTGGACTCGGATCATGGGTACTAGGTGCAGAGGTGGTCAGTTTCGCAGTTCCGCAGGTAGAGCTTTGGTCTTTGAACTTGGTTTCCTTTCGATCAGGTCTGCTGTTCATGGGAGATCAATAATCTTTTTAGAAGGCAGTCCTCCCAGGGTTTTGGAGGTCCCTGGTCTGTGGGGCGAGTCATGGAAACATGCAAAGTTTGAAGTTTGCAGGCTAATATCCTCCAAAACAATATGGAGGATTCTGGAAAGAGGGGGTTACTTCAGCTCAGGGCACCTTAGGGTGACCCTGGCTGAGAGTGGCCACACCTCTCTTGCTTACTTTTACCGCCGGCCTTGCCACCAAAAGTGGGGTTTGGTGAGGGTGTTGGGAATCTCCAATAGCTGAAGAGGCCTGCTCAACATAACAAAGAATTGGAAGCCCTTGAGGCTCACCACCTTTTTATGCTGTTCCTGCTTGGGGTTAAGTGTGAAGCACCTCCACCCAGAGCAGGCTTTGCTTCTGACCCACGAGAGCAAAAATCTCCCACCTCAGGGGGTCAGAAACATGTCTAGAGGTAGCAGGCTGGTGGAGACCAGTCACGCACACACTAGCGAGTTGGTAGGATTTCAGGGAACACCTTTGAGGTGACCACTGGGTGCATTTCTTAATGAATCCAATACTGGCATCAGTTTGTATTTATTAAGCTGAGATGTTTGGTACCAAACATCATTTAGTGACATGGAGCTCTGGCACTCGTAGTGACAAGTTCCCAGCCCATGCACTCAGTATGGCTTCACTGTGCATTTATGTCTAAGAATGGACTTAGACATTATAGGGGCATATCTGCTTATGCTATTCTGTCCTCACACGAGTTATAGTACACCAAGCCTTACGGCTGTAAGGCCTTCTGTAGGGGTGACATACCTATGCCTCTTGCAGTGCTAGTAGGCCTGGCACAGAGGGATGTGTGCCAGGTCGACTCTTCACTTTTATCTGCACCCAAACACGCAGGATGAAGTGGCAGTATGCCTGTGTTTGGTGTGGGGTCTCCTTGTGTGGCACAATACATGCTGCAGCCCTTAGAGACCCCGTCTGGTCACAAGGCCTTTGGTACCACTGGTATCTTTTACATGGGAGTTATAAGTGAGCCAGAGGTGTGCCAATTGTGGAAACAAAGGTACAGTTTAGGGAAAGCAGGAACTCAGTGAACACTCAGTCAAAGACGCATCAGAGTCATGCAAAAAGTGGGGGTAACCATGACAAAAGGGGTACTTTCCTACAGATGCCCTCAGAAGCATCCTAAAAAAACAAGTTGAAGGATGAGAGGAATTTTGCATTTACACATTTCCTTGAATGGAACAATTGAAATCAAGATATTGTTGGCATATTCATGGGAAGTGATGTGTAACAAATACAAAGACAATTGATAAACAAATAAGGAGATGTGGTTTTGGTAGGAACTGCTGCTATATGTAAATATCTAGGTAAAGCTTGGAGCGTGATGGACTATCACAATCATCAATAATCCAGAGATAGGAGGAGGAACCTAGCGCTTGACCAAGATGGCCGCGTGAGCTTTGAGCTCCCGAGACCCTCGTGCCCTCCGTCGACTATCCTGTCTCCAGTCCTGTTTGCATGCATGGCATCGTGCAGATGACTTGTCAGGGAGGCGATTGATGCTACCCGCGGTCGAATCGCCCACCGGGAACCGGAGTTATGCATGGCGGAAGATTGAGGCCTATCTCCGAGGGATGCCAGGGGCTAGAGTTGGCAGGATGCCCGACCTCTAATTGAACAACAGCGGCCAGGCGAGGTGTGAACTACCGGACGGAGGTCCTCATCCTTTCACTTTCACTTTCTCGCCCTTTGTTGGCCCTGCCCAGGGAGTGCTCCCGGCTGCTTTATTATCATTTGGACGCTCTGCACACTACTCTGGCCGCCCATCGCAGGACTGCGCACTCCTGCCTCCTTTCGCTGGAGGAGGGTCGTCTTGTTTGAACCGACCTGCTTGAGCCAACCATGTCGGGCAAAGCAGAGGTGGATCGGCTGAAGCCTAAGGCCACCAGGCGGGGAGCCTATACTCAGGCCAATAATATGGACCGCTACGCCCAGCAGAAGGGGTCACCGGGTGGACCGAGCCAGTCGCCGGATGCACAGAAGACTGCCTCACCCTTGGCCCCGGAGCTCTCGCTTCAGGATGTCATGGGCGCGCTCGAAGGGCTGCAGACTTCGATTGGGAGACAGTTTGATGCCCTGGCGCACAAAGTGGATGCCATCTTGGTGGACGTTAATCTGATCCGCGCGGATTTGGGCAAAACGAACGAACGAGTTAAAACCCTGGACCTCAAGACCACGGGCCTCGCTGATGATGTCTCGGAACTACAGACCGAGGTCCGTAAGTTGCGGACCGAGAGTGATCTCGCCGCCCGTCGGCTGGAGGACTTTGAGGGCCGGGCCAGGCGCAACAACGTGCGCGTTATCGGGGTCCCGGAGTCCTCGGATGAGACTTCTGTAGACCTGCTAGTGGAGGACTTGGTGCTTAACCATCTGCAGCCTAAGGGTCTTGGAAAGTTTTTCGCAGTTGAGAGGGCCCATAGAGTGCCGGGTGGTAGGCCCAAGGTGGGAGCCCCACCGAGGCCGATTGTCGCCCGGTGTCAAGACTTCCAGAACCATAGCCAGCATTAGATCAGTGCCAGCAAAAACTCAACGGTCATTAAAGCAGGGTTCCAAATATCCATGTTGGCGAAGGCAGCATAGAGTCACCACGTTGTTCCTGCGGCGCTGTGTACAGAACTTGAAGAAGCGAGTATTCCAACATGGCCGCCGAAGGGGATTACAAACAGCGAGGAGTGAGCGCTCTAGTCTTCGAGAGCGCGCGAGCAGCTGTGGAGATGAAGCGCACAGCTGCTCAGGAATCTGCGCACTTCAACTGACCTCTTCACCGGAGTCACTGCGCGGCTCTGAGTGAAGTTCTTGTTCTGAGGGAATTCCTGTCAGCGCTTCTGTTTTGGTTGTTCTTATCGCATGCGCAACGTGGGATTCTGGCAAGTGACTTAATAGAAGAATTCGTAGTATGTATTTAGTTGGTGCCACTTCACGAAATTCTAGTTAATTATCTCTGGTACCAGAATTGGGGGTCTGTACTCCTTCACAGTTCAGTCAGTTCAATAGGACGATATTAGTTTACTCATAGCTAGGTTTTAAGTCATAGTGTCTACTTCAAAGTTTATTCCTTGAGTCGGGACTACTCCATTACAATTCCTTAAGAGTGTTGTCAGTCCATTCTCCATTGTTCCTTCGATTGACTGTTGTGAGGATAACAGAACATTGCCTGTCACCGACCACCTCCTGGGGCTTGTACAGATTATATTGAGGGTAAGAGACTTCGTCTGTTATTTTCCAGTTAATTCACAGCAATTGTCCAGAGTGTTCCTTGAGTTCTTTTTCAGAGGTAGTGGGCATAGGAGTCAGTGTCGACTCCAGTGTTACTTGAAGTTTCTGACAGATTGAAGTGCCAACCTTTCACTCGAGTCGACATGGCTGAGGGATTTGATATGAACTCCTTGGCGGGAATCCTAGAAGGGTTACAGACCCAACTTACACGTTCCACAGAAGAGAATAGAGTCCTGAGGGATGAGGTAAAAAGGTCCCAACAAGAAACTCGTCACGTTCAACAGAAATTAGAGGAACTCTTAGCGGGAACAACTCCTTTACCTAGCTTCAACTCCTCTCAGAACTCTGGTGCAGAAGTGGCCACGCAAGTAATTCATTCAGTGGCACCTATTGTCCCCTTAGCCAACCCAGAACGCTTTAGCGGGGACCCCCATAAGGCCCAGATTTTCCTGACCCAATGTTCTCTACATTTCTTGTGCAGATCAGTAGTGTTCAAAGAGGATCAAGCCAAGGTCGCATTCATGTTGTCTTACTTGAGCGGCGACGCCGCAGCCTGGTCTATGCCGTTGGTCTCTCGAGACGACGCAGCTTTGTACGATTTCAATCGTTTCAAGAAGGAATTCCTACGAATATTCGACAGAAGAACGGCCAATCAAGCCACCGACAACGAACTCCTAGACCTTAAGCAAGGCAATCGAGAATTGGTAACATATATAGCTCAGTTCAACAAACTAATCGTCGAGACAGATTGGCCCGACAGTAAACGTGCGGCGATATTCTATCGTGGTCTCAAAGATGAAATAAAAGATGCATTGGCGCAGATCCCGAAACGTCCTCAGGAAATCTCAGAACTTATTGATTTAGTTCTTCAAATCGAGCATCGATTGTTTGAAAGAAGGTCAGAAAAGAAGCGAGACTACAAGTCGTTTGTGCCACGCCTAGACCGTATGAGACCCGAACCCTCAAAACCTGATACGGGTACCGGAGAGGAACCAATGCAAATAGGTTCCATCAGGGGCCCTCTCTCTCAAGAAGAAAAAGATAAAAGGCGAGCAAATCAGTTGTGTTTGTATTGTGGTACCTCGGGACATTTTGTGAGGGAGTGTCCGAAGAGAAACAAGAGTAACCAGGGGTTAAAAGATCGATCCCACCAGTAACAGGAGTTGCCCTGGTGGGATGTTCCGAACAGTCAACTCATGAACCTCAGCAACTGATTAACACATTACAGTCAGCGGCCCCCCATCTTACAGTATTTTTTACAGTCAAATTCGGAACCCAGAATTTGGAAGAAGTCTCAGTCATGATTGATTCGGGGGCCACTGGGAACTTCTGTGACCTGAAATATGCGCAAGAAATGGGCATAAGGGCGATCAAGAAGAAGAATCTCGAAGTCGTAAAGGCAGTTGACGGCTCCAATTTGACTTCAGGACCCATAGTAGAAGAAACAGAGACCTTAGAATTGGAAGGATTGCAGGGTCATCGAGAATTTATTAGATTTAACCTCATAGACGCACCCCAGTTCCAGCTGATTTTAGGGTTACCATGGTTGACCACGCATAACCCGATTATCGATTGGGAGAGGAGAACAGTCAAGATGAACTCGGAATTTTGTCAGAGGAATTGTTTTACTAAGAACTCAGAAGAGTGCGAGGGATCGCCGGCTACGGGGTTGGCCAAGTTGTCGCTCCGCATCTGCACTGTTAGCGCAGTGGAAATACCAAAAGAATACCAAGATTTGGCGAGTGTGTTCGACAAAAGGAATGCTGAGAAATTACCACCACACAGAAGCTATGATTGCAAGATCGAATTGGAAGCCGGTGCCAACCTGCCCTGCAGTCGAGTTTACGCACTCACTGAAAAGGAGAACATCTACCTCAAAGAGTATTTGGAAGAGTTTACCAGGATGGGATTCATAAGGCCATCACAGTCTCCAGTTTCGTCTCCGCTTTTCTTCCGGCCAAAGAAGGATGGGACTCTCCGCACGTGTATCGATTACAGAGCCTTGAACCAAGTTACAGTGAAAAATCGGTACCCATTGCCACTAATCAATCAACTATTGGATCAAGTCAAAGGAGCAAAGATTTACACCAAGCTTGACCTGCGTGGAGCTTACCATTTGGTGAGAGTGGCCGAGGGTGATGAATGGAAAACAGCCTTTCGAACCAAGTATGGGTTGTTTGAGTATCAAGTGATGCCTTATGGGTTGAGCAATGCCCCAGCAGCATTTCAAAACTTCGTTAATGATGTTCTGAGAGAATTCTTGGACCGAGTGGCTGTCGTCTATATTGATGACATATTGATTTTTTCCGACAACATGGAAGATCATGTCAAGCATGTGCGAGCTATACTCCAGAAGCTTTTGGATAACCACTTGTACGTGAAATTGGAGAAGTGTTCTTTTCATGCCGAGAAGGTGGAGTTCTTGGGATTCATGTTGTCCGCAGCTGGGGTCGAGATGGATAATTCCAAGGTCCGTGCCATTCAGGAGTGGTCATCGCCAGGAAGTGTGAAGGAAATCCAAAGTTTTATTGGTTTTGCCAATTTTTACCGGAGGTTCATTCCTAATTTCTCGTCTAAGGTCACTCCCATCACTCACCTGCTAAAGAAGGGACAAAAATTTGAGTGGACTGCAACTGCAGAACAAGCCTTCCAGGACTTGAAGACGGCCTTCATTAGCGCCCCCATTCTAATGCACCCTGATCCGGAACAAGCCTTTTTCGTTGAAACTGATGCATCAGACTTCGCAACCGGAGGAATTTTGTCACAGAGGAACAAAACGACGGGACAACTGCATCCGGTGGCCTACCGGTCCAGGAAGCTGTCGGACACGGAGCGCAATTACTCCATCGCCGACAAGGAATTACTGGCTGTTCGAGAAGCATTCCAAGATTGGCGACACTACTTACTGGGGGCCAAGCATACTGTCACTGTGTTTACAGACCATCGCAACCTCCAATTCCTAAAGTCTGCTAAAACACTTTCGCCACGTCAATTGAGATGGTCCTTGCACTTCTCAGAATTTGACTTCGTGATCACGTACAAACCAGGTGCGAAAAACGGGAAGGCCGATGCTCTATCGCGCATGAACCCAACTGCCGAAGAGAAACCTTCGGCCGAAGAACCCATAGTCCCATTGAAACAAATAATCGGAGCCATGCAAATGAAAGAATTCGATGAACAAATTCAGCAAGTCTGCTCAGAAGAGGATCTTCGTAAGTGGGCCGAGGCAGATGGAAAAAGAAACCTTGTCGAAGGACTCCCATATCATGAAGGCAAGCTATATCTTCCAACCAGAACACTCCAAGAAGAGGCTTTGAGAGGTTGTCACGATGATCGGATGGCAGGCCACAAAGGGGTCAAGAAGACCGAAGAACTGGTCCGGCGACACTTTTGGTGGCCAGATCTGGCAGCCCAAGTAAGACAATATGTTTCGACCTGTGAAATCTGCATCAAAGGGAAGCCCAGTCGTCAGGCCCCGCAAGGGTTATTGCAACCCTTACCTAACGCACCCTACCCCTGGCACACCGTGACTTTAGATTTAATAGTGGATCTGCCCTCTAGTCAAGGTAACACAGTGATTTTGGTGGTGGTGGACTCATTTTCCAAAATGGGACATTTCATTCCTTTCAAGACTGTACCCACAGCTTCGCAATTAGTACAGACATTCAACCAGCACATCATTCGGGCACACGGAATTCCACAAGTAATCATTTCAGATAGGGGGTCACAGTTCATGTCGAAATTTTGGAAGACCTTTATGCACAACTTAGGCATAGACGCACGTTATTCAACTAGTTATCACCCCGAGACAGACGGTCAGACCGAGAGGTTGAACCAGGAGCTAGAACAATATTTACGCCTCTATCTGTTAGAGCAGGATGTTGAATGGTCCGAATTATTGTGGACTGCAGAATTCGCATACAATAACGCAACTCATGATTCCACAGGGTTCACTCCATTTTACTTGAACACAGGCAGACATCCAGCTATCACTCTGGGGAAACAGATTGGGGAGGTCCCTGCCGTGGCTAGAGTAATGGAAGAATTACAGAGCTCTTACAAAAGAGCTTTGAGCAATTTAATCAAGGCCAAACAATCCTATAAAAAGCAGGCAGACAAAAAGAGAAGACAAGGCCCACAGTTTAAAAAAGGTGACCAGGTGTGGCTATCCACAAGGCATTTGAGATTAAAGGGTAATCGGAAGTTCCAGCCTAGATTCATAGGGCCATTTAAAATTCAGAAGATCATAAATCCTGTAGTGGCGAAGTTACAATTACCAAAGTCATTGAAAATTCATCCGACCTTCCATGTTTCCCTTCTGAAGAAAAGTCCAGACAAGGTCAGGTTAAAAAACTCTCCACCCGCCATAGTGGTAGAATCGAGCGAAGAATACGAAGTCAGCAGAATCTTAGATTCCAAGGTGGCGAGAAACAAACTGTATTACTTGATAGAGTGGAAGGGGTACGGACCTGAGGAAAGGTCGTGGGAACCAGCAGTCCATGTAAATGCCCCACGACTAGTTGAAGCCTTTCATCAGGCACACCCCAACAAGCCCGCTGTGGAAGGGACATTCTTGAAAGGGGGTACTGTCAAGACTTCCAGAACCATAGCCAGCATTAGATCAGTGCCAGCAAAAACTCAACGGTCATTAAAGCAGGGTTCCAAATATCCATGTTGGCGAAGGCAGCATAGAGTCACCACGTTGTTTCTGCGGCGCTGTGTACAGAACTTGAAGAAGCGAGTATTCCAACATGGCCGCCGAAGGGGATTACAAACAGCGAGGAGTGAGCGCTCTAGTCTTCGAGAGCGCGCGAGCAGCTGTGGAGATGAAGCGCACAGCTGCTCGGGAATCTGCGCACTTCAACTGACCTCTTCACCGGAGTCACTGCGCGGCTCTGAGTGAAGTTCTTGTTCTGAGGGAATTCCTGTCAGCGCTTCTGTTTTGGTTGTTCTTATCGCATGCGCAACGTGGGATTCTGGCAAGTGACTTAATAGAAGAATTCGTAGTATGTATTTAGTTGGTGCCACTTCACGAAATTCTAGTTAATTATCTCTGGTACCAGAATTGGGGGTCTGTACTCCTTCACAGTTCAGTCAGTTCAATAGGACGATATTAGTTTACTCATAGCTAGGTTTTAAGTCATAGTGTCTACTTCAAAGTTTATTCCTTGAGTCGGGACTACTCCATTACAATTCCTTAAGAGTGTTGTCAGTCCATTCTCCATTGTTCCTTCGATTGACTGTTGTGAGGATAACAGAACATTGCCTGTCACCACCCACCTCCTGGGGCTTGTACAGATTATATTGAGGGTAAGAGACTTCGTCTGTTATTTTCCAGTTAATTCACAGCAATTGTCCAGAGTGTTCCTTGAGTTCTTTTTCAGAGGTAGTGGGCATAGGAGTCAGTGTCGACTCCAGTGTTACTTGAAGTTTCTGACACCCGGCTCTTTCACTTTCGAGATCGGGACGCTATCCTGCAAGCATCGAGGGTGACGGGCCCGGTCCCCTTCCAGAACGCTTCGGTGAATTTCTATCCTGACTTCACCCAGCAGGTGCAGAGGCAGAGGCAGGGCTTCCTGGGGGTGAAGAGGCGGCTTCGGGAGAGGGAACTGAAATATGCCATGCTCTTCCCTGCCAGACTACGTGTGGTGTACGAAGACCGAACATTCTTTTTTGAGTCGCCTGTCATGGCCAATGAATGGCTGGACGCTCTGCCCCGACGACGGACGGGAGAGGACACTGCCGCAGACGGGGAAAGTGGCCGGGATGAACAAGGTTGATGTCTTCGGAACCGGACTGACTCGATTTGACTCTAGTTACTGACTTGAACAGAATGCAGTAAATACGGAGGGTTGTGGGAGGACGAGGGGAGCTCTTTCCTCCCTTAGGGTACTTTTTGTAGATTTTGGGTTTGGTAGGGCGACAGGCACACTGCAAGTTGGGGGGGCTTTGTAAGCTGCAGCAGGGGTGCAGGGTGGGGGGGATAGTTGGGACTTTGGGTTTGTTGTTGGGGGGTTTGTTTCTGCAAGGCGTATTGATTATTTTCAGGACTGTTCCATGGTGGCTCTTCGGGTGTGGGGTGGGCCTCCTTACGTTTGGGGATGGGGGGTAGGGGTTTAAGTGTTATTAGCTGGAATGTTAATGGTTTGGGGGATCGCATTAAGCGCGGGATTGTTTTGCAATTCCTGAAACGGTCATTGCCGGATGTCGCCCTACTGCAGGAGACGCACCTTATAGGTAACACGTGCTATGCTCTTAATAGGAAGGGGTATAAATTCATAGCACATTCGGGATTTTCCTCTGGGTCCAGGGGTGTGGGCATCCTAGTCAGAGCCTCGCTACCATTTGAGGTGGACTCCACCATTGTTGACGATAGGGGGAGGTTTGTGGCGGTGGCGGGGCGGTGGGAAGGAAGAACTTTGGTTTTAGTTTCGGTTTATGTCCCGCCAGCCCTGCAGGCCTCCACGTTTACAGATCTGGGTAGGGCCTTGCTGGATCTCCCGGGGGGTATGCTTGTGGTGGGGGGTGACTTCAATGCTGTCGGCTCTGGGCTGCTGGATAGATACCCGCCCAGAGACACAGGGGGGCTCAGAAGTGGCTTCCAGACTTTCTTGACACTCTTGGCCTGATAGACTGCTGGAGGCTCCGGCACCCCACACAGAGCCAATACACCTTCCACTCCGGAGCGCATGGTAGCCTCTCTAGGATTGATTACCTGCTCACTCTGGCTGCGCATGCCTCAATGGTGTCCGAGGCCAGGCACATGGCGCGTGGTATATCGGACCATTCGCCAGTGTGGGTCAGACTGGATGTTGGCCGTGAGGGAGGGGGAAGAGTGGCTCCTATTAACCCTTGGTACTTCCGAGACCCCAAGATGCGCAGCGCACTGGTGAAGACGGTTGATAATTTTTTCAAGGATAATCAGGGATCCGTGGACTCGGCAGTGTCGCTGTGGGAAGCATTTAAGACCGTGCTGCGAGGGGAGGCCCTCTCCCTTGTAGTGGCGGCCAAGCGGCGGAGAGATGGCGAGGTTATGCAGGTTGAGGAGGAGATCGTGGCTTTGGAGGGAGCGCTAGAGGAGGAGGTTACAGAGGCCTAACTGCATGAGCTGAGCTTGAAGCAAGCCGAGTATAAGGACCTGGTGACGAATGCTGCTAAGACCCTCAGTAGGGAACAGCAGGGCCGCTTGTATGATGTTGGTGACAAGGCCGGGAAACTCCTAGCTTGGTTGGACAAAAAAGAACGGGTTAATAGAGTAGTGCCGGAGCTGACGGGAGAGGGGGGAGAGGTGATTGTGGAACCTGAGAGGATTGTACAGTGCTTCACGGACTATTTCCGTATGGTTTATGCCTCAGTGTCGGATAGGCCGCCCGAGGACTCGCGTGACCTCTTGCGTGATATCGCTTTGCCCTGTCTTTCCGATGTAGATAGGGACGATTTGGATGGAGACATAACGGTCGATGAGGTGGCGGGAGCTATCCGCGCGCTGAACTCGGGCAAGGCCTCGGGCCCGAATGGCTTGCCAATTGACCTGTATAAGCTGTTTCCGGATAGGGTTGCCCCTCACCTGCGCGCCATGTTCGTGGAGGCGCGGGGGAGTGGGACCCTCCCGTTGGATCAGCGACTGGCGACAATCGTTGTTATACACAAAGATGGTAAACCCCGAGATAAGTGTGCCTCGTATAGGCCTATCTCACTTCTTAACGCCGAGCCGCAGATTCTGGCTAAAGTCCTTGCGGCCCGATTGATCAGGGTACTTGGAGACCTGATCCACCCGGATCAATCCGGTTTTATTCCGCATCGTAACACCGCGTTAAACCTTCGGCGCCTTCATGGCGTAATCGCCAGGGCGGGCACGCTGCGTGAACCAGCCGTTGTGGCGTCTCTCGATGCCACGATGGCCTTTGATACGGTGGAATGGGCATATTTGTGGGCGGTGCTGGCTAAGTTCGGCTTTGGCCATGGCTTTGTGAGCTGGGTGAGGTTGTTGTATGAGGGACCCCTTGCGAGTGTGGTGGTAAATGGCCGGGCGTCGACTCCGTTTCAGCTTGGGAGGGGCACTCGGCAAGGTTGCCCCCTGTCGCCATTGTTGTTCGCCCTCGCCCTTGAGCCACTGGCGGCGTGGATACGCTGGAACCCGGATATACGGGGACTTAGATGGTCGCCCGAACATGAGGACCGCATCTCGCTATATGCTGATGACATCCTGTTGTATCTTGCCTCGCCCAAGAAATCACTGATAGTGGTCTGTGACGTTCTTACATCTTTCGGTAGGAATTCGGGTCTCGTCATCAACTGGAGTAAATCGTATTTATATGTTCTGAGTGGCGAGGTTCCACCGATCCCGCGAACTTGTTCGATCCAGATCGCTCAGCAGGGCTTCGTGTATCTGGGGATCTTTATCTCCACGGACTCCGCTTTGCGGTATGAGAGGAACCTGCTCCCCCCCCTGGCGCGCCTGCGGCGGGATGTAGAGGGCTGGCGGAGGCTGCCGCTCTCCCTCGTTGGGCGCGCTGCCTTGTTCAAAATGATGTCTCTTCCCCGGTTCCTCTACGCATTGCAGAATACTCTAGATTGGGTACCGGCCAAATACTTTCGGGAGATCGAAAGCCTCCAACGAACGTTGTTGTGGGACGGGCGGCCGCGAAATTGACGCTTCCATGGTATGATGGGGGTATTGCGCTTCCAGACATCCGACGCTACTATTGGGCCACCCAGCTGAGCGCGATTAATCATGGTCTCTATGGCCCTGCCCTCAGCCCTGGTTATGCCATGGATAGGTGGTTGCTGCGTGGTGGTAACTATCACAGGGCGTTGTACTCGCGGTCCCTGGACTCGTCCCTCACGGGGCCCACTGGGGTGGCGGTGCGTGTGTGGAAGATGGCAACTGACTCGTTGGGCTGGAAGGATAGGCTCACCCTAGCTACCCCGCTGTTTGAATCTGAAAGATTGGGTAGGCTTTGGCATACAAAAGGTTTTGATAAATGGGACCTGATCGGCATCTCCAGGGTCGGAGATGTGCTGATTAAGGGGAGGGTGAAGTCCTTTGAAGAGTTGCAGAAGGAGTATGAGCTGGGGACTTCCGAGTTTTTCCGCTATGCTCAGGTGCGTCATGCCCTCCGGTCAGTCCTCGTGGAGGGTGAGAAGGTGCCTGAGTCTTCTCCTTTGGAGGACCGGATCCTTGATGGCCATATGCCTGAGAGCACGATCTCGCTCATATACAAGAAATTGATAAACGTCCGGGCGGATGCGCTTCTGGGGCTGCGGGACCAGTGGACTAGGGATGGACTCGAGTTGGATGACGAGGATTGGCAGTCTGCTGTTTCCTCTCCCAAGGAGGTTGCGATCCCGTCGCGTCTGAGGCTGGTGCAGCTCAAAATACTGCATCGAGTGTATGTGACGGGGCCAAGGCTGGTTCATATGGGATTCTCTGAGGAAGGCCTATGTAGGAGGGGATGTGGTATGGTGGGTACTTTCCTGCATATCATCTGGGAATGTGGTGTCATCGCGGAATTCTGGAGGAGAGTCCATGTAGTGATGGGGGAGGTGACGGGCATTGCTATGCAGCCGGAAGCGCGGTGTTGTCTCCTGAATGTCTGGGGGCCCACTGATCACGATGCGGCACAGACCCAATGGGTGACTCTGGGTAACATGGTCGCTAAGAGAGATATCGCGCGATTGTGGGGCTCCGCGGGGCCCCCCACATTGACCGCGTGAAAAGAAAATATGGATTGGAGTATGTTCAGGAGAAGACAGTATATTGCGCTAGAGGCCGCCCTCGGAAGTGGCACGCCATCTGGGGGCGGTGGAATCAATACAGGGGGGGAATATGTCTTGCCCCTGATTTGGATCCCCCCGAGGAACAGCTTTCTTCTTGACATTCTTTCCAGCTCAGTATATAAGATGTGATGATTAATTGACTTCTTGGGCCTCTGCTGTCCCCCTTCTTCCTCTTATCACAGTACTGTGACTGTTAGATGATTGGGGTCCGGCCTCCCCTGGGGGGCTTTCACCATGGGCATTCAGTGTTTTTGCCTTGCTGGGGTTTGTTGTGTGTTTGTGTTTATTTAAAAATGGAATCTTTTCACTGCTCCTTTAATGCAATGTGGACGCTTCTTTGTCCTTCTCTATCGAAGCTGCCGAACCTCCGGGTTGTCGGCTGAATAGCTGTGTCCAGACTTTTGAAGAAATAAAGGTTTTTAAAAAAATAAAAATAAAAAAAATAAATAATAATCCAGAGATACCAGGCCGACCCAGAATACTAGGAAGGCTATTTCAGTCTTTGACTATGTCTTCCTAAATGCTGATAACTGGTTCTTTTATGAGAACTTTAAAATTCTGTGAAAGATGGAGACTCACTACACCCTACACTACGACCTGAGAGAAAATGGGAACATGGAAGACAGACCCCCATGACAGACACATTGGCTGGGAATGTTCATCAAACTCGAGGGTGGAGGGGGCTGTTTAAGAATGCATTACCATGGTCCAAGGAAGAACGGAAATATTCTCAAGCACAGCCTTCGAAAACACAGCAGCAGGCTCTAGCCTCGTTAGCAAGGATAATAAAAGTTATATCATTGGGTATAAAGAGCTTACTACTGTGCTTTGCCCTTTGCCTTCCAAGACCACTGAGGGCAAGGGTGAAACTATGGTAAGCACACCTATAGCGTTAGCAAACTCAATGAATGTTGTGCCGACAAAAAACAAGAATATTAGGAAATGTAAAACGGAGGGAAAGGATGTTGGTTTATTGAGCAACATCCAGATAACCTACACATCTCTGCCTAGGGAGAAAAAGAAGATGGCATTGGAATTGATTATGTGAAAAGTGAAGCTAGAAATCACAGAAAGGGATTCCCAAAAATGTTGGTCTCATATTGCACTGGGCACGCAGTCAACAAAGAATCAGCCAGAAAACAAAGTATTATTTTATTAATTTAAAGATAAATGTAACTTTAATTAAAAAATAATTAGATTCAGTTAACTTAAAATAATTCTACATATACCCGTTGTTTTTAAGACATAATTCATAAATGTAAACATTTTACTTTAGGTGGAATTTATAAATTAAACTTTGAAAATAATTTTTATATAAAGTAGTATATATAAATGAATAACATATGTATTCACAAGTAAGTTATTTGTTTAGTTTGTTCTGCATTTAAAATAAATATATGAAGATGCCCTTGGCTTGTTGGGGCTTCTTGGGGACACAGGACCACAATACCCACAACCACCCAGGAGAAGGAGGCAGGGCACTGCCTGACACCCAGAGCTTCCCGCAGCGCGGGTGCTCTTCGCTTATTTGGGGCTACAGCGGTGCATAGAACACAACAACAACACATCCCTCCAGGAGAAGGAGGAGGGGCACTTCCTGACACCCAGTGCTTATTAAGCACCACAGCTACCCACAGTGCGGGATGCGCATAGGACGCATGCGGGTGCTGCCTGGGTTAAGACCGGGCCAAGATCTGTGCCCCTCCCTTGGTTCTGTGTCCCCAGAGCATCATATTTACTACTCATATTGGTGAGAGTAATTTGTTCCTTTGCCTCAGTGTTTTTGTATGAATTTGCCTAAATAGTGCTTATTGGGAGCACCAATTATTTGATGCTGGGTTCTACTCATGATATGCTTCTTGAAGGACCACCTCAAGACTGGGAAATTATTGTGGTGCAACGCTTCACGGTTTTTAAAAGAAAGGCTGCAGATGTATTACAGGATGCTGATAAACCAAAGAAACAGACAACCTTGAAGGTGAAAGCATCTTGCAATTGTAGATTAAGTGAGATAGATGTCTTGATATAGGAGGTAAAGACAGTACTCAATGTCCAGGCCCCCTTTATCTGCAAATATCGGTGATAAGCCAATTGCTAAACTCTTCACCAGACTTCAAAAGAAAGCTCAAATAATCAGTAAGCTGGAGACATTGCTTAGAAGTCACAAGAGTAATGTTACAGCTCAAGTACATGTTGATGCTCTGCCACAACATATCACTCTTCATCCTTTGCACAAGAAATAGGAGCGACCTATGCAAACAGGGTTTGCAGTCTTGGCAAATGAGGAATTAGTCAACAACCCTAGATCCCTGAGGGAAATAGGCTTCATAACCCACGATCAATACCGATGTAAGGAGAATAGACCTTGTCCAAACTGTGATCGACCTCAAAGCTGAAGTTGTAGGTCTAAAAACCATATTAAATGATCAAGTGAAAAAAAACTTGAATGGATTAAATAAGAAAATAGCAGGGTGAGTGAATAAAAAAAGTTTAGGTACAGCCACTCAATGCGAACCGAGGGCCCGATTCACAGAACTAATCGGAGACATAATCCTAAACTTACTAGTTTTGGTATTCACCGATGCACTTACTACTTTTAGTTAAATGTACTGCTTTTGGTTAAACTTACTACTTTTGGTATTCACAGAAGGCATATAGTAGTAGTAAACAAACTGTACTACTACTAAATGCCTTCTGTGAATACTAAAAGTAGTAAGTTTAACCAAAAGTAGTAAGTTTAACCAAAAGTAATAAGTGCATTCTGTGAATACCAAAAGTAGTAAGTTTAGGATTTTGTCTAAGATTAGTTCTGTGAATCGGGCCCTAAGGAATTGCATTAATAACCAGCGAGAAGAATATGATTTTGTCTTTGTCAGTTGACTCCCCAATAATGGGGGACACAGAGTCATGGAAGCCTACAATTCTCAGTGACAAATGATTATCAGGGGGATGTCAAGAGGCATATAATCGCATGCTCGCACTCCTACTGAAAGCTCGCATTACATCAATTAAGAGAGAACTGTCACTTTGATCAGGTTCAATTGCTACACCTAGTGGAAGCAAACAATGAAAGGTCCTCACCCAATTGTGGATGAAGACCAATGGGGGAACCCACAATAAGCTTAAAAAAGATAAATTCAGTAAATAGTAATCTATACATGCATAATTGGAAAAGCTATGCCCAGAGGTGAGAGAGGATGAGGCCTCACTCATCAACGAAATCATTTATTGTATTTGTAAGACAGGGTGATACGTTCTGACATAGTGAAAGCAAAATGTCATCCAGTCCCAGATCAAAAATTTGATTAGATTGAAATCACATTAGCCGCAAGACAGAGTTGTGCGAAGGTCTAATTACTTTGGAACTTCGCTTTCCTCCAAACTGTGAAACAAAGATTCATTTGAAATAAAATCAACCAATGGCCAAAAACATGAGGAATGTTCCTATTATATCAGCACCACCTCCTGAGAGGCCCTTTCAGAGCCCGGAAAGGAACGTCTGACTCTGTACTCAAGGGCCATTCAATTTAGACATTCCACCCTAAGTTGATTTAATAGGGGACTGAAACGTAGCCGGTCTACAGACAAAGCTAGGGGATTTCTTTAAGTTCTATTTATTTCATGAGATATGGTGTATTACTCCTGTATATAGATCTAGATTTATTAGCCATTATGTTAATGTAATCCCTAGTGGCCGGTATGACCTTTTTGAGACTTAACAATATGAGTCAAACCATCATTAAACTATCAGGTTAAGGAGTTAGTTAGTGACTCTCCAGACATTTTGGCTTTAAAATGCATTAGTCCGGGCGGGGGGGATATAGTGTGTATTTTTAACATCTATAATAGGATCACCTGGCAAAATATTAAATCTGTTACCCTATCCCAGCTCAAGTTCCTAATTAAAAATGTCCCGGACAAGTCACCACTGATAGTTGCCGGGAGCTTTAATGTATCATTCAAGCCTTTGGATAACTCAGATCATAGTATTACAAAGGGGGGAGGTGAAAGATGGGGTATCCTGAGTCTTGATTTGCCACCAATAAAAAGGTGATCCAAGCAAGTTATTCAATTAACAGGGTTAGCTGAAAACTTAGGACTTGGGGCGTGTAACGGTCGATCAGCCTCCAACTTGATTGGTAATTACACATATATATGCACTTCAAGCAGAAAAGAATATATCATGCTTGATGTTCGGCTTTGGTACTCTATGAAAGATAGGTGATTACTGAACGTATACATGTTGATCACAATGCCCTGCACCTGTCTTTGAAAGATTTATTTATGTCTCCCTTGAATGATGTATTATTAATTGTTAGAAATGGGGTCTCTTGTTGACAGTGGTTCCCACCCGGTCCAAGTAGGGATATTCACTCTAGTCAAGGTAAGGGAGTCACACAGCTAAGATAACCCCTGCTCACAGTCTTGGTAGCTTGGCAAGAGCAGTCAGGCTTATCTTAGAGGCAATGTGTTCAGCATTTGTACCTACACACACAGTAACACAATGAAAACACTATAAAAGGAGTACACACCAGTTTAGAAAAATAGCTAATATCTATCTGAATAAAACAAGACCAAAACAACAAAAATCCAATATCCACAAGTCAAAATATCACTTCAAAGGTTAAATAAGTTCAATCCATAGATATCTATGGATGCGTTTCTTTTAGCACAGAGTCCCTTGGATGTGTCAAAATTCAAAAAAGAAAAGCAAACAGATGTATCGGTTACTTACTCCCAGGGAAGGTGATGCAGGGGTTCCTTCCTGCCAGGGGATGTGATGCGTTGGTTCATTATGGCTAGGGAGGGGATGTGTTGCTTCCTTACTGTCAGGGGAGGTGATTCATCGGTTCCTTACTGGAAGGGGAGGTGAAGCGTTGATCTCCGGGCAAGTGGCCTCAGTTCCTTACAGTAGGCCAATGTAGATGAAGAGGCGGCATTGAGGGACGCTATGTCGAAAATCTGAACATGCTGCATCGATGCGACGGGCACTGAATTGATTTCACAGCTGTGAAGCATGTGATGTGTCAATTATTTAGCCGCACAGCAGTCCTGCATCGTTAAAATCGGGTGCAGAAAGTTGATGCGTAGATTTTCTCTCCATGTTCTACTTTCAAGGGTCTAGAACTGGAATCGGCATCACTTGGCAAGTCAGGGCTCTCTGCAGAAGATCCCAGGCACTGGTAGGTAAAGTCTTTGATGGCCCTGAGACTTCTTAACAGGAGGCAAGCATGCACAATCCCTTGGAGAACCTTGGAAGAAGGATACAGAAAGGAAAGACCAGTCCTTTCACTCTCAGGACAGAAACAGCAAGAAGCAGGCCAGCACAACAAAGCAATAGCAGAGTGGCAATCCCTCCAACAGCATCCAGCTTTTCTTCCTGGCAGAATGTCCTCATTCCAGAAGTGTTCTGATTTTGGGGTGTCAGCGGTTCAATACTTATATCCCTTTCCACCTTTGAAGTAGGAAAGCTTCAAAGGAAAGTCTTTGTAGTGCACAAGACCTTGCCTTTCCCTGACCTGGCTCCAGACACACTACAGGGGGTAGCGACAACTTTGTGTGAGGACAGGCACTGCCCTGTTCAGGTGTCAGTGACAACTCCTCCCACCACTCTAGCTCAAGAAGACCCATCAGCCTGGTGATGAGCCATCAGGATATGCAAGGCACACCTCAGCTCCCTTTGTGTGACTGTCTAGAGTGAATGCACAAGAACTCAACCGTCAGCCAACCCAGATGTGGATGCTACAGACAGGCAAAGGCACAGAATGGTGAAGCAAGAAAATGAGCCCTTGAGTCTCAAGTGCAGTTTTATTCTGGCTGGAAAAAAACACCAACCTCGGAAAGTCCCTTTCATAGGATGGTTCCTCTTATCCAACACAGGAGGGATGCTTCATCATTCGGGAACCTCCGCGTATCATGATACCTAGTCAGGATTCAGGTTACAACCTCCTCCCTGAGAGGGAGGAGCTCAGGGATGTTTTTGTACTGTGAGAGGTATTTACTAAATATTCAATTATGGAGCTTGGTGTGGTAAGGGCAGCAGAGCAAGTGAAAAAAATGATTAAAACTAACTACAGGGTTTGCTGCAAGACTTTATTTGGGTTACCTTGGGCTAGGGTTTAAAATGGGTGGCTGAAAATCCTTATCCCGGGAATTATTTTGGGGCCTTTTAGAGAACTCACCATTTGAACACGTGTCTCCCCTCTTCTTCTGCTGCGGACCCTGCCTACATTTGGCAGAGTCTCCCACATACAACTTCTTATGGACCCTGGTGATAAGCCAGCGGTCCACCTCCTTAGTAAGCTTCCTTGGGTCTGTGAACTTGCTGTCAATCAAGTGCTGGTGTTGCTCTGGAAATCAACAACTAGACAAGTGCTCCCATGCAATCACTGGTCTATGTCATCCACCACAACAAAATCCTTCACCACATCCTTTGGTCTATGTCCTTTTCCTTCAAACTGCGTTGTAGAACTGCTGCCACCATCTGAGCTGGAGCTGCTTTTTAAATCCAGCTCCTTCAAGCTCAGCTCTTGAGTGAGAATCATTTTTCTCTCCTCTACTGCCTGTTTATCCTTTTCTGCCTCCCTGTTGAGTTTGGCTAGTTCCACCTGTTTCTCTCTCTTGAACCTTTCCAGCTCCATCTGATGTCTACTAGCCTCCCTTCTGTCCTCCAACTCCTCTGGGGACAGACCTCTGGAAGAAACACTGCTGCTTGACCTGGAAGGTGCTTTCCTCCAGGTAGATCCTGATTCAAAGAATCTTCATGTAGGTTCTGTTTCTCAACTACAACATCATCATTCTCATTCTCTGTAGGCCCTTCACCCTGTTTTTTGCTGCCAAGCAGGCCCTCAGCGCCTTTTGCCGCTCCACCTTTCAGATAATATTCTATCTATTTTAATTAGGCTGCATAATAATAATTGCACCCAGGTAAGGAGTAGACTGATGGGTGAGCTAACTTGAAAAATAACAGTGGCTAGAGGATTGATGCAGGAATGTGTAATGCTCCTGATTTTCTTTTCTGTATGGATTATTGACGTGGTATCCTTTTTTAGATATCGCAGATGATGCTCCACCTAAAATTGGCTCTCTGCGAGTGCCAGCATTGTTATTTGCAGACAACATGCTCTTTATTTCTAATACCCCTGCTGGCCTACAGGCCTTGATTGATTGATATATGGATTTTTGTAAAATAAGGGGTTGGAGTTAAATGCCTCAAAAACTAAATATATGGCCCCTAACCCCTACAAATTATATTGAGCCACATTAAGAGCAAGATCAGATCAAATTGAGAGAGTTTCCAAATTTGATCATCTTTTTGTAAGACTTACAAGCAATATGACTTGGTCCCTTTAGATCACCAAGAGTGCCTTGAAGCTACAACATAAAACAGCAGCTATATGAAAACATTTCAAGAGGTTAAAGAGTCAAACAATAAGCCCTGCTTTGGAAATATATAAGCTTAAAGCAATGGGGTCGGCACTTTATGGGGCAGAATTGTGGGGAAATGAAAAAGAGAGTACACTGACTGTAACAGAAATTTTTTTTTTAAAGGAGCCTTCCCGGGAGTGCTGCCCTTTTACCACTGTCCATTGATTTGCACATATTTTAAAACCAAAGGCCCCAGTTATACTGGGATATATTACAACACACACCAGAAGTAGCTCCCTGTAGATAAGACCTAGAAAATATTCAGTATTTAACTGCTTAACTGACAATATCTTGGCTTACACATAAAAAAATATTTGTACCAGCTAGGGTTGGGAGAGCTTTGGGAAAATCCGCCAGGGAAAACTTGGGTAACAAAGGCTGTTCTTAAAAAAAGTTTTAATCACCTTTTATAGGAGAAGGAAATGCACAACTGTAAACAGGTTTCACTTACAGATACATTTTTGGATGCTTATTCTTCCTCTCATTTGAGCCCTTTTAAGATAATTTTACAACATCCATGTCTAACCTCCTTTTTTTTTTAAATCGAGGCATGGAATCTTGCTGACTAGGGGCCTGATTTTGATCTTGGTGGATGGGATAGTCTGTCACAAACGTGATGGATATCCCGTCCACTGTATTATAAGTGCCCTGCGATATTCGTCACAGGCACTAGGTCTTTTTGTATGTTTTGGATTAGGGGCAGAAATAGGAGCAACAATTGTCCAACATGTAGGAAATCGCCTGAAACAGTGCCTCATCTGCTATTCTTCTGCGATGTTTATAATGCCCAGCAAAGAAAATGGATTGTACCGATTTCTCACCATTTGGGGTTAGACAACATTTAGAAGCTCTGAAAATCCTTACATCAAGCACAGATGATTTTATAGCTAATAATATGGCCAAATTTTTTATCTCTATGTTGGTAATACGAAAAAAATCTTCTATACCAGTGCAATAATTTTAGTGGATCATAATGCAATTTAACTGTAATTTTAACTATTTTAGGAATGTATCATTCTGGAAAAGTATTATATTGCAATCTTGTATTGATTTAGTTCTTTCTAAATATGATGTGTTTCAAAGACTTGTGTGTTGTTCCTCCATTGTTAAATGAAATGTAACATTGTGAATTTACCTACTGATTATGCTGTATTTTTTGGATCGTATCCAAAATAAATAACGAATTGAATAAGAAATAAATACATAAAATTAATTTATATAAACATATTTCATTTCTTTAAAGCAAAAATAAATGAATGTATTTTAAAAAACAATTCCTATGAAATTCAATTTTTTGTCTCTGTCTCCATTATTTTCTATGGTAAGGTGTTGCAGTGCCACTGGTTGCCCATGTGTGGTGCTGAACTTACTCAAGGTCTGAGCTGGAGTACATTTGCAACTTTTTGCATCCTTTTTGGCTGTAATAACTTTAGAGGTGCAGTTTGGGAATAGCAAAACGTTAATTTTTTGTGGTTGGGTGTCTGTACCTCCTTAACCAGTCCCAACCTCTGCACCACCTTCTTATTAGTAGTAAGTAAGTATTCTGCATTTTCCATACATTCCCTGGTCTCTGCCAGATTTATTAAAAATTAGTAAACACATGTGTGAGGATGTCCATATAGAAAAACATAGGAAACGTGGATGAGGAGATTTTCACTCATATGTTTGTGAAATGCATTTCATTGTAAGTAGTAATACTCTAGTAAAAAATGCAGTTTGTGAATCAGGCCCCACATGTTCAACACCTCACTTGTGAAGATCATGCAGGAAGAAAAGCTGAGCTAAATCTTTGCACCACAAGACGAATCAACAGGGGTGTCAGGCAGCATTACTACTTTTCTTTGATAATATAGCAATAACATATACAAAAAGGTTTTAGATACTTTACAATACTTCACAAAGATGAACGGATTTCTGGTGTCATTTTTATGCACCGATGATCCCATACTTATTACAACTTGCTGGGTCGTGGCGAAGGTGGACATCTTTCCCAGGATTGACATGTTGCAACCCTTTTGTAGGACCGTCAGTGTTGAATCACAGCAATCCAGAAAGACCAGCTTAGAAATAACCATTAATTTGGGACGGAATGAAATGTTACCATCAAAGACAATCACAGCCTAACATGAACACATCAAGGTCATTTAAGGATAAGAAAGACCTTTCAGTTTTTAGTGAGCCGTGGATCTGTTTCTGAAAGCTAAATGTCGGCACTGAACTACATCAGAGCAAACTGTGAGAAAGGATTGTAATTTAAGTTGCATTATTATCAGCACAACATATATTTTCTTCCATGAACTATACCACTTTTCTGTTGGTTAGGAATAAATATTGACAACAAGCTATTTTTTGTCAGAAATTCTTTTTTATTAACCTTCAGGAGCTACAGTACTGTGCATGCTTTAGATAGCACTATCAGGAATGTTGTGAAGCAATACCTGGCTTTTGACGTTTGGTTTATGTATTATGTAGGCTGTGTATCTCATTTTTTAACACACATGCTTCTCTAAGGGCTTTTGGGCATCGATTTCAATTCTCTTTACTATTGTCTGGTAGTAGCAAATCGCTGACAGCAGTTCATAGATTGTTCAAAAATGTTTGGAAACTAAAGAGTGTTGAAGTGGTCCAAGCTGGAGAGTAGCCCTGTCTACCACACTTTATTTCCAATGCATTTAGGTTACTTGCATTTCTAAATGGGAAAAGACAATGAGAGATTACTGGAGTAGATGTATTATTAAGGTGTGACCCAGACATTTCTCCTCTTAAATGAGCTGTGTTTCTAAGAGAGTGAGCCAACAGCTACAGGAGAGTCCCTAGATAGATTTGAAGCTGGTAGCATTGAAAGCTGGTGTGAAAATCTGGGTTGTTGGCTGTGAGTCTATGCAGATGCAAGAGTGAGACTGCATGGTAAGTCTGTAGTGAAAGCAAAAGAGGTTGAGTTACTCATCGAAAAGTTCCCTGGTTGGTAGTCCATGATGACTGTTGTTTTACCAAGGTTCAGAATTCACCTAAAGGTTTCACAGACAATGAAACTTGTGTTGATTGACATTTGAGGCTGGCCCACTTATCTTGACCTGGTTGGTCAAAGGAGGTGGATAGAGTCATTGTACCCTCAGAATTGTGCAGCATGTAAGTATCCCATTGCAGTGACAGCATACGTTTTGTGCATCTAGCATTAAAGTTTGCAAGCATATTTACAGACATCAATCAAGCAATCAGGGGTTTGTATAGTGTGGCTCTAAAGGCACTGGGGGGGGCTGCTGTTTAGTCTGCATGTAGAGGTTCAGTCGAAGTGCCAGGTGTTGAGGTCCTTCCTGAATTGGGCCGGCGAGGCGGATTGCGGTTAGGTAGGAGAAGGATCTACCTTACCTTCTGGTCTTGTGGATCCGAGGAACGGAGGCCAGGGCAAGTTGGACGGGGCGGAGTTTTCTGGTGGGTGTGTGGAATGTGATGCGGTGGTTCAGATAGTCTGATCCTACATCATGGAGAGATTTTTAGGCATGTGTGAGGAGCTTGAAGGTGATTCTCTTGTTGATTGGGAGCCAGTGGACTTATCGGAGGAGTTTCGTTATTTGGCTGCGGCAGGAATGTCAAGAACCAGTGCGGCTGCTGAGTTTTAGACATTCTGTAGTTTCCTAAGCTGTCTCCGGGTGACGCCGGTGTAGTGTACGTTGCCATAGTCGAGTCTGCTGGTGATGAGTGTGAGGGTAACCATCTTTCTGGATTCGATTGGGATCCATCTAAATGTCTTTCGAAGCAGGCGGAGCGTGTGGAAGCAGGATGAGGATCCTGCTTTGATTTGGTGGTTGAGAGCGAGGAGTCCAGTATGATGCAGAGGTTGCATGCATTGTCCATAGGGGTGTGAGGGGTTCCTAGCACGTGGGCCACCAGGAGTCATCTCAGGCTGAGGGGGTGGGTCCCAGGATGAGTACTTCTGTCTTGTCCAAGTTGAGCTTGAGGTAGCTGTCTTTCATCCAGGTGGCAAGGTCCACTGTGGAACTTGACTCTGGTAGCTATGGTTCATTGGTGAGGGACAGGATCAGCTGGGTGTCGGCAGCATAGGAGATGATGTTGAGTCTGTGACTTTTGAAGATGGCTGTGGGGGTAGTCTGACTCGCAGTGTTAGTCTGGTGAGGATGGAGTGAATCCAGTCCAGGACCTTATCACGGATGCTAGTGTCGTGGAGTCTCTTGATTAGGGTGCGATGGGAGGCGGTGCCGAAAGTGGCCTAAAGGTCCAGTAGGATGAGGGCTGTGGTTTTGCCCTGGTAGAGGAGGGAGCAGATGTCATCAGTGATGGTGAGGAGTTTGGTCTTGGTGCTGTGGTTGCTTTGGAAACTGGATTGGGAGGTGACTAGGATGTGGTTCTCGTCGATGAACACAGAGAGTTGGGCGTTGATGGTCTTCTCGATGACCTTGGCTGGAAAGGAGAGGAGCAAGATGGGTCTGAAGTTCTTGAGGTCTGTCGGCGAACAACTTCTTCAGCAGGGGGTTGATCTCAGCGTGTTGCCAGTTGTCGGGAAAGGTGATGGTTTCGATGGAGCAGTTGATTGTGCGGCAAAGCTGGGGGGCGATAGATGTGACTGCTCTATGGAAGATGTGGTAAGGGAAAGGATCCAATGGGACTCCTGAGTGGATGCTCTTCATGTTCTTGAGTGTCTCATCTGTAGTGAGCGGAATCCAGTTGAGCACAATCTGTTGGTGGGCAGCATGGTTGCATGCATCTGTGGCGGGTGCACTTGCAGGGTCTTGGGTGTCGAAGCTGTCATAGATCTGCCTGATCTTGTGGTGGAAGAAGTTTCCGAGTTTGTTGCAGAGGTCTTGGGATAGTGGAACGTCTGTGGTCTCGTTGTTGGGCCTGGCTAATTTGTTGACAATGGCGAAGAGTTCTTTGCTCTTTGTGTGTTGGCATTGATTCTGTCTTGGATGGTCGTTTTCTTTGTTGTTGTGAGGAGAGGGTGGTGTGCATTGACGGTGGATTTGAAGGTTGCATGGGTTTATGGGGTTTTGTTGTTGTTCCTCTATCTCTTCTGGAGTCGTCTGCAGGTGCATCTGGACTCGTGGCGAGTGGGAGTGAGCCAGCTGGCTTTCTTGGTGTGTTGCTTGCATGGTGTCTTCTTGAGGAGTGCCAGAGTGTCGGTGAAGTTGGAGATCCATCAGGGAAGGTTGAGCGCTGTGGTGTTGGCGGAGTGGCCGTGCTGAGGAAGTCGACGAGAAGTTCTTCGGTGGCCCTGCTCCAGCTGTGACTGGGGCACTGAGGGTGGTGGTATACGGTGGACATCGTGAAGGGAAGATGAACCCAGTGGTGGTCGATCCAGAGGAGTTTGGTGGTGCGGCTGTATTTGATTCTCCTGCTAGCAGAGAAAACGGGGTTGAGCGTGTGTCCCGCTGTGTGGGTTGGTGCGGTGACTAGCTGCTTCAGTCTGATGTTGGCAAGGTTGGGGATGTCTTGGTGGAAGTTGAGCTCTCCGAGTGGGATGTAATTGGTGGATGTGAGAGCCTGGGGAGCGATGAAGTCTACGATGGCATTGGTGAAGGGCGGGCAGGGGCCGGGGGTCTGCAGACAAGGGTGCCATGGAGGTTGGTGTTGGGGTTGGTCTGGATCTGGAAGTGGAGGTGCTCCATGGTTGTTTTTAAGTCATTGAAGTGCGTGGTCAGTTAGAGGGTGTTCTTGTGGATGATGGCGATGTCTCCTCTTGGCCAGTCGGCACAGTCCTTGTGGGTGATTTTGTAGCCATTGGGGATGGCGATGTCGATCACTGGTCCGGAACAAGGGTAGGTCCAGGTTTCCGTGAAAAAGTCGATGTTGGGTGAGGCACCGTTGAGAAGGACCCAGATTTCTGTGCATGTTTGTTTAGGGATCGCACTTTAAGGAGGATGCAGTTGAGCTGGTCGGCAGCGCTGTTCATCACCAAGAGAAGGCTGGTGTGTGGTGTGGGTGAAGGTGTGGCTGCAGCTCCGGCATGCAAAGGGTCCTTGGGTCTCCTTCGGAAACGCGAGGTGGCAGGCGGCATGGCATTCTGAGTTGAGGGTGAGGAGGGGGCTTGTGTTGTAGCAGTGGAAGGTTTGAGAACCAGGGTCCCTGGTGCTGGGTCCGGCCCAGATACGGACAGGTGTACCAGAAGTGCGGCCACATACCTGCCGCCATTAATTAGTGCTGTGGAGAGGGCTGGACAGCTGGGAGGCAGGAAACGCTGGAGCGGGAAGAGTCACTGGAGGGGGAGGGCCACAGGTGATCACAGTGGCAGGGGCAAAAAGGGAAAAAAGCAGAGGAAAATAGAAAACAGAATAAAGGCAGAAACGGAATAAAGGCAGAAAAAAGAGCAGAAATAAAGGCACCAAAGAACAAGCAGAAAGAGGGGTAGAGGGGAAGCCCTAGCAGCAGAGCAGTGATGCCGGGCGGAGCAGTTCCATGAAGTGTGCAAGTCTACTAAAGGTCAGTTCACTGCACTTTTCACAGCGGCTGCCATTAAGTAGTGATGCGGGGAATGGACAGCCGGGAGGCAGGAAATGCAGGATCAGGAAGGGTCACTGGAGTGGGGTGGGGCCGCAGTAGATCACAGCAGCATGGACAAAAGGGAAAAAGCAGAGGAAAACATAAAACTGAATAAAGGCACAAACAGAATAAAGGCAGAAAAAAGAGCAGAAATAAAGGCACCAAAGAACAAGCAGAAAGAGGGGCAAAGGGGAAGCCCTAGCAGCAGAGCAGTGATGCTCTGCCACTAGACCACCAGGGATGAGGCGCAGACATGAGCCTGTGGGTGGTGGAGGGCCTCGAACTCCTGAGCAGTGGGCCAGCAGCAACAACGGGGGTAGCAACAGCTACCAGGCGGAGCTGCGCCATGAAGGGTGCAAGTCCACTCTAAAGGTCAGTTGACTGCACTTTTCACAACAGCAGCCATTAAGTAGTGAAGTGGGGGGCTGGACACCTGGGAGGCAGGAAGCGCAGGAACGGTAAGGGTCACTGGAGTGGGGTTGGGGACGCAGGGGATCACAGCAACAGGGGCAAAAACGGAAAAAAGCAGAGGAAAACAGAAAACAAAATAAAGGGATTAACACAATAAAGGGTGAAAAAGAGCAGATATACAGGTATAAAGTAAAAGGCAGAAAGAGAGACCAAGGGGCAGCCCTAGCAGCAGAGCGGTGACGCTCTACCACTAGACCACCAGGAATAAGGTGCAGGCAGGAGCCTGTGGGAGGATGAGGGCCTCAAACTCCTGACCAGCGGGTTAGCAGCAGCACAGGCGACAACAGCAGGTACTAGGAGGAGCTGCGCCGCAAAGGGTGCAAGCCCACTAAACAGCCAAGTGTAGTACTTGATTTTAGGTCGAGCCTACACAGCGCAAGCACTGTCTCTTCGAAACATACTGTGTTCAATCTGTGGGTTTACAGCCCACCCATTGCCTTTTTATTTGTTACTTCGATTGTCATTTAAAAAGGCTTTCTTGCTAGTGGTAATCTTTCCTCTCTGTCCCTCCTTGTGCTCACTTGTTTCTTCCCATGGAGCAGGGCCAAACTACTGGTATCATTCCACTTTAGTGCTTATCTGTTCATTTCAGGGCACTATTATTTTGTTAGTTTCCAGCACCATCAAATGTCAGACGCTGTTTTAACAGGGCGCCTGGCCTTCCTTGTGTTCGTGGAAGCTTTGCTTTTTTTTTTATTCACCTCCTCCTTCACGCCTATACTTGCTCTGTTCACAAATCACCCCTTCCCTGTCACTGCTTTAAACCCATATTGTAGAGGTTTCAGATGCTGCACTGTACCCTGTGTTTTAATTTGTGATCAACCCACTCCCAGTACCACCACACCTCCGCCCTTTCCTGCTTTTCAAGCAAATCGGCCGCTGGCCCTGGCTGCTGCCCTCTTGCAAGGCAAGATGTGCTGGAAACCACTGCAGAAGGTGGGTTTCCAGGTTTTTTGAGGACTTTTTGCACAACTAAAGTGCACGGGGATTGTTTCATGAACTCCCTGGGAAATTGAAGGTTTTGTTTTTTCGGGAGGGTGGGAAGTCTTAGCGCAAAGCCATGCCTCTCTCCATGGCCCCCACCTACCACAACTGCATTAAGTGGTTGCTTGCTCCTTCCCATTCCACCACCTCCCTCTTCCGGCTGCTTGATCCCTCTCCCTTCCTTGCTTGCTCATCCACAGCCCCCCTCCACTCTCTTGCTGCTACCCCCATCAGTGCACACACAAACAAGTGTCATTTAATAAGTAAAGCATTTACTTGAAGAAAATATCCTGATTTGAGAACCTGTATTCATCATCTGTATGTAGGCATTTGTGACTTGAAACAGTATTTTTATCACCATCGTAACCCTACGAACATTTAACTAGAAGATGTCATCTTTTGGATCGTCCTCTCAAACCCCCGCCCACATCCGAATGTACCTTTGTGAATCATGTACATGTGCTTATGTTTGTGTGTATACTTTTTTGTATATGTATATATGCGTGTATCGGTGTAACCATACTTTTGTGTATGTGTGTTTCTCTATGTGTGTCAACATTTTTCTCTGGGTTTCTTCATATGTGTGCGCCTTTATGCCTATGTACTTATCCATGTGTTCCTTTGAGTGTCCGTGTTTATGTATGTGTCTCAGTGAGTATGCAGGTCTGGACACCAGTCTGGGTGTCCCCGTCACTGTGTCTCTATGTGTGAATATCTGTGTGTAAGTGTGCATTATGTACGTGTTTGTTTTGCCGAGGTGTATATCTGTGTGTGTAGGGAAGGAGGCACACATTGCACTAAGGTTATTGTGATACTGATGTGCCCTGAGAGGAGTACATTATCCTGGGACACAACAAAGTAATTAAAATGATATTTTAAAGGCTGTTGTGTCTCGAAGCACACCTGGCAGTCAGTTCTGGAGCAACGGGGCTTGTACATTAACTCCAGTCTGGCTCAGACATGCTTGCGAGGGGGACAAAGGGATTCATTGAGTGCCCACGAGCAGTGTAACAAAAAATATCACACCAGAAAGCTAATTTCTTTGATCAGACTTTCCACGCCCTCCAAGGAGCCATGTTGTAATTGCACACATTTCAGGAGAGGTTTGTCAGGATCTTGGGGATTTGGGGTGGGGGGCTCAGCTGTTCATCCTTAATGTGCTTTCTCCATCGTTGCTTGCCTCCCATCTGTCCATTCGTACATTTAACCACCATAGTCCCTTCCAGCCACAAAAAAGCGACATCGTACATTTAACCACCATAGTCCCTTCCAGCCACAAAAAAGCGACATGGCCGCATCAGAGTGCTTTTATTTTCTTTACTTTCAAAATATAAAAACGCTATGAAGCAGTCAATTCTATAAGCGTCATAGCACTTGTTAGGTCGCAGCCTTATAGTTTCATGAAAACATCTGGGGGTACATACAGAAGGTGAACCTAGGTATGCATTCCGCTTGTTGCTTACCATTGGCTTTGTGGCTTGTAACTCACATTTTCTGGCTTTTTATTGGCTGGCTTTATTTGTTTTAGTCTGCCCAGCTCACGTAATTATGTATGCATACATATTCATGATGTCAACAAAATGACATAATTGCCTTTTCTTTCTAACTTAGCCATGCAGCACAGTATTAGGAATGCTGTACAGCATAGCTAAAAAACATTGACAAAGCAAATAGGTCTCAAAGGTGAGACCTATTGACTTTGCCAATGCTTGTTATAAACGTTGTAACGGGTCATTCACCTAATGTGTCACCACCTGTCTTGGCTTTTTTTGATGAAAGAAGTCCCACCATATTGTCAAATGCCATTTTGTTTGCTGATGTACAGATGATGAGGTTGTCCTGTTTTATGTGTGATGATTGGCTGAATCCATTTGTTGGCTGGTTTACCATTTACCAATGATTCATCAATACACAGTTTACCTAGTATTGTCCTCTTGCCTCTAACCCAATAGTGAGGTGTAGGTGTGAATATCAGAGCAATTGGCCTTCATGTTAAAGATCACATGTTATCTAATCCCTACCTAGAACACACAGGTCGAGGACTATAGTAGAAGTGTGCAAACAAGCAGGCTCCGTTGACTTTAATTTGCAGTCCTTAAAGTTGAGTTTACGTTCAATCAGTAACATTACCATTCCCTTGTGAATTAATGTAAGGAAGTATATTTTTTATAGCACTTCCTACATTCAGCAGTCGTCACTCTGCCCATGACACATCAAGGTGTCCCTGTCACACTGTAGAATACCATACCATGTTAATTTCTATAGCATCACAAGACCAGTAGAGAGCGTTTGTGCTCAGAAGAGATTCAATAACATTTAAATGATTATTCATACACATTTTACAGTGATTTCTTTTTTAAAGATATTGATTTCCTAGTTAACCTCTATCCTTTCAGAGTGAACAAGCCCTCTCATTCTCCCATACTTTCAGCTGGGAAAGACATTGCAAGATTGTGTGATGTGTGCACAAGTAAGAGTTGACCTTGCAGCTTACACTGTTTCAGTGCATCAGTACATGATAGGAGTGACTATCCACCAGCGTCCTGCTACATTGTAAATGATCCTGAATCGTAACTCAGCACTCTAGATATTGTTTAGTGCTCCTTGCTTTCCAACTAGATGTGTGCACGCTAAAAATATATATGCTTACATACATACACATATGTAAGTAAGTAGACTTGCTAGCTACAAAGCAACCGTGTGCAGCACCAATGAAGGAAAGTCTCTATGTCAGGAAGCAATGTAAAAGAGAGGTGATAAGGATACATAAACAAAAATGGTAGTATTTATCAAACATGATAAATAACAATACCATAGGGTATGTTATTTATCTAGTGTGATAAATACCACATATTATGAGTTGTTAGGGAATAACATGCAGATTTTGGTGTTTAACGCAGAGAAATCCACGTTACGGAAAATACTGTATGGATATCCCCATTACATTTTGGCAGATTTGACCTGCCGAAATATACCGAAGGTTGAGTTGGTTAATGCATCTGATAATTATAGGATGCGTTAAATACATACCAATTCATAATTCTGGATTAACTGCCCAACTCGTAATCGGGTCCTGTGACTGCACCAAGTAAAGAACCGCAAGATTTGCTAAAGATTCCATCTTTGTTACATACATCTCACAAAGCAAAATTATCTTAAAGTTACCCTATTCTTCGTGTGACAGCATGAGGTTATCTATAACACCAACTGGACAGTAATTAATACAATCTGTAGATTCAGGTTCTTACTCTGGCCACATTTTTTAGGAAGAAAGCAGGTGAGAAGTGACACAGAAACGTTTAGAGGATAAATGCTTGCAATAGGTCTAACCACTGGCAATCGCTTGGGGTAGCATTCAAACCCATTGTTCTTTTGCCTGCAATGCATGCCACTTCAGTTCGGACCCAGCGATAAGCAAATCAGTTTTGACCCTGTGCCAATAGGAACAGTTTAGACCAAACTGCCAGGCCAGGTCCTTCTCGAACTGGAACACAAGCAACCCAAGACCAGTTTTGCCCTCATTGGGACTATTCAGTCAAATGTAGCTTGGTTCCAGTGGCACAGTGAGCACAAGACCCCCATCTGGGCTTTCCCTTGGCTACTAAAGGTGTTACATCAAACACACCAAAGGTGATGGAGGAATACTTCTAATAACTCTTGACCACTGACAATTGCTCTGGTAGCTCTCGACCCAGCCACATGCAAATCAGTCATGACCTTGCTCCAACACGATCAGTCCAGCTTGAACTGCAATGCCAGGTCCTCCCTGAACCAGAAGAAAAGCAACCAAAGACAAATTTCGCTCTAATTGTTGCTCCTCAGTCAGGTATAGCCTGGTTCCAGTGGTGCAGTGGCCAGGGATGCTTTGTTAGATAGCTTTACGGAAAAGTGTCATTGCTGTAAAAGGAACTCTACGTCAGATAGGTAGTCAATGCAGACATCTCAAAACACAGATGATCTGCTGGTTGGTGCCTTGACCAGCTTTCCATCAGATGAGCAGCAGCATTTTACACCAACTTAATACATTGAAGAACCTTAGATGATGCAGCCAGGCAGCTGGCACTGCCATAGCAAGGTTCCCTCTTTGGTCTTTCTTACACTAAAATCAATCAGGAAAGTGCGCACCTTCATCCCTCGTGAAGCTGTAAAAACACTAGTAACGGCTCTAGCCATGGCCAGACTCGACTATGGAAACGCCTTATATGTAGGCCTCCAAAAACAACACATGCTCAAACTCCAGCAGGCACAGAACGCACCCACCAGACTTCTGCTGAATATACCTTAATTCTAGTCTATATCACAAGGCCTAAGAAAACTCCACTGGCTCCCTGTAAATAAGAGGACAGAATTTATATATTTCTGTCTAACGTACAAAGCTTTGCATGGAACCGGACCTGCGTTCCTGAAACAACATCTCATCTGGTATCAGCCACCCAAAAACCTACGCTCAGCTCAGTGTAAACTCCTCCAGACTCCTATATACAAGAAAGCTTGCTATGGAGGAAGAAGCTTTGTTCTGGGCACAGTGAAACTTTGGAACTCGCTTCCGATAGAGATCAAAAACAGCCCAACATTACTCTCTTTTAGAAAATCGCTAAAAACCTGGCTATTCTCAAACTAATTTCTCCTTCATCCTATGATCCGGCAGATTCCTCCGCACAGCGCCTAGACTCCTCCGGACATTCGTGCGCTATATAAATCTTACAATCAAATCAAATAACCTATTCTTGACAAGGTAATGACTTGGTGTTCATGTTATAATGGTTTCACCCTTGATCATAATGTTAACTATGTCCTAATGGTGGCCATTGCTGAGCATGTCATGGGCATCTGTGGTATGATCGCTGTAATAATACTCGTCCTGACTAAATGGTGATATATCTTGGCATAACGTGGGCATTCAAGAACAATGGTACCCACACCTGCTATACATTTTGCTCCAGCATTCTGCTTGTTATTCATGACATAATGAGAGTATGCATGGCACGGTGGTGTCATGGACAACTGGCTCAGATAAGAGGTGAGAAAACGCAAGTAAATATATGTATGAGACTTTTGGTGTACATTTGTACCGTCCCTCTTCCAAAAAACCAAACGAAAAATATGTTTTTAGCAAGAGTATTCTTTTAAAGAGACGGTCGGGCGAGGAGAAACATTTTACGTTGTAAGTGCTTGTTAGATTTCTTTTGTTTGACATTGTGTACCATTATTTCCTCTTCAAAATTTTAGCACTGTTTATTTGTAGTTGAAGTTTACTTGAAATGCGGTCAATTCATTATTTACAACTATAAGTAAATTCAAATCTTTCCAAATAATGCGGATGTCAGTTGCTGTTCAGTGTTTGCTGACTTACATGATTGCCATTAATTCACTGAGGAAATGTGAATTTACTTTCAAAACAAGCAATTTCTGCTCTCTGTGTATTTTTTATCTAAACCACTGTTGGTTTGTTTTCATTTAATAGTCATCTTGTTGACGTTTTTATCACTAAACGCAAACTTCTCTGCAATATCTGTGATGATTTGTGCGAGCATCTAGGACGCAAAAAGTTGCCTCCGCCCACCCCGTTTTATGAACACATCTCGGATTCTCTGCTCTTTGCCTGTCTGGGGACGGGCACAGTTCACTTCGCGGTGAGACGTCTGAGAATAACAAAAGTGAGCTCAGACGCTGCTCATCGAAGGAACAGCCTGCGCTTCACACTCAAATGAAACATGACTTTGATTATGGCCCTGCGTCATGGGAGTATGATTTCCCATGCGTGGAGCAAGGTAATGTACCCCGAATAGCTGACACGTGTAGTTTGAACTGCTCGAATGTTCTGCTCTCCCCCGAGGCACTGATGCGCCCCCGGATATTTCGCCAATCTTCTCTTGTATCCACATTGTGTGAGGCTCATTTGCTTGGATTACTTAACCTGATAGACTCAGTTAGGCACAACTGTGCGCTCACTGTGCCTCTTGGGGTGGTTTATTGTGCCGACGAACCAATTCAATATCAGAGGCGAGCGTTAACTGTAGATACCACAGCACTTTCATGACACACGTTGTGTGTTTAGAGAAAGAATACTGTTATCTCTGACTGTTTGTTCTAAGGTAAAAAGCCAAAGGCTACACAAATAACTACAAATAGAGTACTACTAAAATATACATTAGGCTCAATAACATCATTTAGGACAACTGTGCAAACAAACACACGCTGGTATTTTATTACTACAGTGCAAAGATCATATTGGGGTTGTTTGAGGGGCTGCCGACCGCAGGGAGGTCTGCCCCGGGGATCTTTGGGTGAGGGGGCTGTCCGAATTCAATGACCTCCCACTTTGGGAAGTTGGGCTCCTTAGGGTGCCCAATGATGCCCAATTAGCAGCTATATAGAACTTCTTTTGGGCTCCCTGCTGCCATGTTATTTCTGGTGACCTGGTGGCCGGCAGCAGGGAGCCCTGGGAACTTTTTACCCATATTTCCCTAGCATTATTAGATTTAGCATAAGGTAGGGTGAGGAATGTCGAGCGCGGAGAAATTCGCAGAGGCTATGCGCCGGCTGCGCGAAGTGGCCGGTATGGACTTGCCAATAGCCGGATGAGAAGCAACCAGCATGGCAATGCCAGCGTGGCGGGCCTCCGACCGTGTGGCCGTTATAGGCTGCTCTCCGCTCCACAAAATGCGGGCGTTGTCACATGCGGTAAGGGTGCGTGCCAGCACTGTGTGTGCCCCAGCAGGTGGCCTTGCTCGGTGCTGGGATCAAGGGGACTATGGTGCAGGAGGAGGAGGGTTTCGGGAAGGCCTCAACCATCCCAGTGCCCCTGCAGCCTGCTTCAGTGCCACATAAGGGGAGGGGTGCTCTGGGCAGTGCAGCATCATCAAAGGAGGTGTCCACGCTGGTTAAAGCGGCACCTCCCTCTGGGTACATGAATGTGGCCCGTCCGTGTACCAGATGCGTGTACAGGGCCACAAAAAGAAGGCAGTCGGGAGGGAGGAAGACCACGGCAGCGCTTACCCCCTCCCAAGGGCCCCAGAATGAGCATGAGGTGTCTAATGAGCCTCCCACTCCAATGATGACATGCATTGGGCACGTGGTCGCTGCAGAACCTCCTGCCATTTTGCAAGCACTAGATAGGTGGATGAACATGGGAAGAGGGGCAGAAGCCCCTTTGCAATTTTTGGGGGGCTCACAGGCATGGGTCTCCAACAGACAGAGCCAGGAGGGGGGGGGAGGTTACTAGCACAGATAATGACCCCTGGCTATCTACCAGATGTTTCATGGAGGCTGGTTAGAGCGTGGGCCTTGGAGGGATGGTGGGGCTGGGGTGGCGTTCACTTCTCTACACCTTGAATTTCCCATTGTGTATGGACCAGTGTGCCATCAGGACCAGCAATGGCACCTATTGGGGCACGAGCAGTCTCCTGTCTAATCAGCCAAGCCAGGAGTCGCCCGGCCCTATCCGACGTAGCGTGCACCCGGGCCGAGTGAGCTGCATAATTAAGGCAGCGTAGCCGGTCTAGTAGTTCGGCATGGCATGCCCGGAGTTCCAGTAAGCGACTCAAGTCCGCACCCCAACCCTCCCCACGTAATTCGCATGAGAGGAGGCGGGACTCCAGGGCAGCAAGAGCACACGCCAGCTGCTTTCGAATATTCCATGTCGCGCCTAAACAGTGCCCCCTAATATATACTTTAAGGGCGTCCCATTCTATCAGCTCGCTATCAGTGGAGCCCTCATTAAGGTCAAAATATTGTTCGATCGCTGTGCCCAGGGAGGCACGGAACTCCGAATCCTCCAGGGCCACCGTCTGAAGGCGCCATGTCGGCACCGGTGGTCTATCAGGCTGCCACCGAAGCCCCAGGATGAGGGGATTGTGGTCCGAGTGCGTCCGGCCCATGTATTCTGCACAAATCACCCACGGAAGCACCGAATGGGTGCCCACCACCCTGTCTAACCGGACATGGAGGCTGTGAACCGCTGAGTAGTATGAATACACGCGGTCGTCCGGGTGGACGTTCCGCCACAGGTCAATCAGAGTCCAATGTGACAACCAGGTGGCCAGGGCTCTGGCGTTCAACCCCACCTGCGTGCCCCGCAGGGGCGGGAAGGACCGGTCCATGTGTACATCAAGTACGGAATTAAAGTCTCCCCCCAGGAGCCAGGGAAGGCCAGCGTATGGCGCCAGTACCGCCGACAGACTGGCCAGGTAGGAGGACCGTTCTACATTCGGCGCATAAAGGG
The DNA here is from genome assembly GCF_964204655.1 of Triturus cristatus. Lineage (NCBI taxonomy): Eukaryota > Metazoa > Chordata > Amphibia > Caudata > Salamandridae > Triturus > Triturus cristatus. The sequence goes on along the minus strand of NC_140589.1, from coordinate 654,912,667 downwards.
ACCCCAGTAGCACTTGCTGCCCATCAATCCTCCCGTGTACTAGGGTGTACCTCCCACCTGGGTCTACCAGCGCCTTCAAACAGACAAACAGGGTTCCCGCCCTCACCCATATCAGCGTGCCTCTAGCGTGCGCCGAACATGTAGTGCCATACACCTGCCCCCTCCAGCGCGCGCGCAACCTGCCCAGTTCCCTCGGCGTCATGTGTGTTTCCTGCAGGAGAGCTATGGCCACTGCGTGTCGCTGCATGTATGCATAGACTGAGTATCTACGTGCCGGCATATGCATACCTCGAACATTCCATGTGACTACATTTGTAACGCCCATGTGTAAATCCTAAGTGTAAATCTGTGGCGGGGGCTAGGGACGCCCCTCCAGGGCGGGGAGCAGTGGGCTTTCACTTGACTAGTTAGTGAGCTGCAATGAAAACCCATCAAAACAACAACGCACAAACATAGAACCGTGTGCATAAACAAGCCAAACAGGCCAAAGTAACCGCCAGGGCGAACCCCTCTACGGGTATTCGTCCAAACCATGAGGCAATGCTCACAAAGCTTAACTAAGCCCAATTGTGGCTAATAGGGCAGGCAAGTGGTAGTCGCCGCGCGTGAGTGCTCCCCTACAAAGGTGCCAGTGTATATGTGGTGCAAGGGACTCCCGTAACCGTGGCGCAGCGCAAGCCCGGGGAGTGTGTGACCCCCGCAACATAATCTTACGGATGCGAACGTACATCGTCTCAGGTGCCCACTCCGCTGCAGGGAAACATGAGCCCAGCCGCCTCCCCATCTCCCCTGCCCTGCCGACCCCCCAGAGATCCAATAACAAGTCCCCTCCTGTCCATATCTCACCACTCCGTTGACCACACGGGCTTGAACCAAGAGGTGTCACTCTGCGGGCTTCAGAACCCACCTCTGGGGATTACACTTTGCAATGACCCCAGCCTCCCCCTTGCCCACACACTACATTACTTGGTCCGATGTCTGTGGGGTGACCAGTGGCATCAGCTGGTAATCCGAGATCACGGTGGACGGGGAAGATGAGCCACTGGTCACCGGGTCACCCCGCTCCCGGGCTGCTTCTCCTCTCCTACTGTCCGGAGACCCGAGAGTGGCCACCGCTGCCAACGCTTCTTGCGGTTCCATTCTACTCCTCTCCGGGCTGGGAGCCACCCCCAGGCCCCGCCCCTCCTCTCGCCGGTGTCCTTTTCCCATTGCGTCGCCGAGACCTCTTGCCGCGTTGCGTGGCTCTCTCCAAACTCTGCGGTCACTGGCCATTACTGCGCCCAGTTTCTTCCAACCAGTCCCAGACCTCGGATGGGGTATCAAAAAAGCGGGTGCCATCAGTGGTAACCACCCGCAGACGTGAGGGGAACAGTAGGGCATACGATATCTCCAGCTCACCCAGGCGGCGCTTTACCGCCAGATAGTTACTGCGGCGCTTCTGCACCAAGGCGGTATAGTCCGGGAAGAATTGCACCTGCCCACTGCCAACGGTGATGTCACCAATCTTCCAGGTCTCGCGGAGCACCACATCTCTGTCCCGGTAGTTAAGGAGCTTAAACAGGAAGGGTCGAGGTCGAAACCCTGGGCTGGGCCTCTGCGTTGGAACCCTGTGGGCTCGTTCCACTACGAAGTGTGGCAAGAGTTTCTCAGGTCCAATCAAATTGCGCAGCCATTCTTCCACATAGTGCTCCAGCTGTCGCCCCTCCTCTCCCTCTGGCAGGCCCACCACTCGCACATTGCTGCGTCGTGAACGCCCTTCGGCATCGTCCACACGATCTTCCAAGGCATGGACGCGGTCAATTAGGTCTTGGAGGGCGGCTGTGTGGGTGGTTATGACAGGTTGCACGTCCTGAAGAGTCTGCCCCTGCAGTGCCACCTTGTCCGCCAACATGCGGTGGTCCGCGTGGAGCAAGGTGAAGTCAACCGTGACCTTATCGATGCGGGTCTCCAGCGATGATCTCGTCTGCTCGAGCGAGGAGCCGATCCGCTCCACTGCGGCCAGCACCAAATCCAGCTTAGCTGCCAGCAGCTCAGTGTGTGGGGTCGCGCCAGGGTCTCCAGGTGCCGAGACGTGGCCCGGGTTGGCTGCCGGTGCCTGGCTGTCCCTCGGGGCATTGCGTAGCCGGCCCATGACCAGCTGCTGTGCAGTGGGCATCCGCCCTCAGTCTAGGTAACCAGTGGATAAGTCTAGCCCAGCCGCAGCGGGTCTCACCTCCCCAAAGCCGCCGCCGTCGCAGGCCCACTGCCACGCTCGCGGGTCCGCAGCGCCAAACAGGGGGGAAATGTCCAAGTCCAACTTGGGCAGCTGGGCGGCCTCTGGTAGGGCGATGTAGTCCTCGACTTTCCCGGGATACAGGACCGCCGCGGCCCCTGAAGGCCACTCGCTACGCTCCCTCGTGGTCCTCCGCGATCCTGCTCCCTCACGTATGGACCTCCACGGGCTCTGCCGGCGCCTCACCCCGCAGCGAGGCACAGCTGGGGCCCCCGCTCCGCTGCCTGTAGATGAGTGCCGGGATACCGCCAGTCAGCCTCCAGCAATGACCCGGCACAGGTCGTCTCGCTCCCAGCGCCTGTAGCGGGGGTGACAGTAAAAAGGCCGCTATCTGTGGGCTCCATGCAGCGCCCCACGTTCTGGTCTCCCCGTTACCTCCACAGTATTCCCCCACGGGGTTGAGCGTCCAGGGTTGCAGGCACTTCCGGGTTGACGTTGTTCCCCATGTCCGCCGCCGTCTCTGTGGGGTAGGCAGCCGGGCGCCGCACCAAGGAGCACGTCTTCTCTCCCTCCACATCAAGGCGACCACGCACTGGCGAGCTCAGGACTGCAGAGCGCTTCCGGCTGGAGCGTCAGGCGTATCCCGCTCCCGCCATGCCCAGCCAATAAGTTTTCTGTCCAAGGCCGACTGCTTTCAGCACCCTCAGCGTGCGTCACCGCTCGCTCCACGTATCGCCCCGGTGTCAGCATATCACGGCGTGCGTACTGGGCACAGACCTCTGCAGACCCGCGGCGTCTCTTCAGGGTCACGATCGCCGCTGCGCCGCCATGTCGCCACTTCCGGCGTCTTAACTGCCGCGGCCCAGGGAGCACTCAGCAAGCCGCGGTGTGCAGTCGGGCGCACGGCCGGCAGCGGAGCTCCAGCCCCACCCCTCAGCCGCCGGTCGTAGCTCGCAGCCGGCCGCGGGTCTCTGCTCAGTGACTGCGCGTGCCGATCGTCACGCCGATGTGTCGGGGGGTGAATGGGCCGCCTCTGCCCCGGCTCACAGCACCCAGGAGGGGCCCCTTGCAGGATAAGTCTCAGGATAAGGGCACCGACGAGACGGAGCTCTACAGGTTTGCGGCCATCTTGGTCGCGCGACAAGCCACGCCCCCCTGTGGGATTGGTTCATGGCTCAGTAAGTCACTTGAAGATCCCAGACAACAGTTTGCATCTCAAGATCCTGTCATGGAATTTAGCCAGAGTCCAAGTTGATAGATCCAGATTGGGGAACTTTTATTTAGGCCTGGGCTATGCGTAACTCTGTGAACTGACCAAAACACTCTGGAGTGCATTACGTCATGCCATTCATGCTGATTTTTAGCACCTGGTTTTTGTCCCACACTGTAAAATCAGTGTGAACGGCACTTCGTGTGGCGCAAGAGGGAGCTGCTTCTTTCCACCACTCGAGTAGATGTCATACTCAAGCTGGAGCTTCCTCAACGCAAACAGCAGGTTTCTAAACGCGTGCGTTTGCAACCATCTGTGCCAACCCGCATTGAGAAATCTCGCCGAGAGATGGTCCGGAGTAGGAGTTTTTCTTGCTGGCGCTTGACACCTTAGCGTTGGCGAGTGCAACCTAGAAAAATACTCCACTCTGCGGAGTTTTTCAGAACTCCGTGCACTAGCAGAGCGAGGAGTGGGAGTCTGCGAGCAAAGCAGAATTTCACGCCGAGGCCTACTTTAATGGAAAAATTACTCAGATATATTTTTCAAGAAACTTGGGCCTTCATCCCTTTACACAGGGCAGGCTTTGTTAATATCAGCATTTACATGAAACACTCTACATCTGACTGTCCATCTGGTGGCCTAGCTATATGGATTGAGACCTATCTGGCTTTAAGGATAAAAAAACTTAGGGCCTTATTTAGATCTTGTTGGATGGACCTCGTGCTGAAATATAAATCCTATTATATCCTATGGGATTTATATTTCGGTGGACAGAATATCCACCACCGCAGTAAACTGTATGCGAAGATCTAAATCAGGCCCTTAATCTTGCCTCTGCAGATATCCTAGGTGTGGACATTAGTTCAACGATAGCCCTGAGTTTAGATTGATTAATTTATATAATCGATTTACAAATACAAACCATGAGTCTGTAATCCTGCTAACACCAATAGGCTATTTGGAGAGTGATAAATCCAAAGAATCATCTTGTCATAGCTGGTGATATGAAGAAATCTTTTGAACCTCTAGATTTCATACAGGAACTCATAAGGGAGGAGGATGAGGAAGAAGGGATACCAAATTAGACAATCTCATCTCTCCAAAAAGGATATAGCGTAGGACACCAACTAGCCTCCATCTCACTTACATATGAGTTATGAGCGTCTAACGGGCGCTCAAACTCAAATAAAGGGGCATGCCATTTACCTTCAAGCGGGCAAATGCCAAGAGCAGAATAGACTATATCCTAATGGACATGGACCTTTGGCCCAAGCTACATGATATGAGGGTTGTTGACCGCTATGATAGTGATCGTAATGTCCTAGTACTCGAGCTGAATAACACTTTCTGTTTCCAACCAATTCACAATCGCTGTACACTGGCACCTCCAATAATAACAACTAATGATAGAAGAAGAGTGAAGTGGCCTCAGGTACACTTAAATAAGGATACTCTAGTTTATCGTTATACTGAAGTTGAAAGGACCCATACCTGAATTGAGATCTTAGGAGCTCATTACGATGGTGGAAGGACTTGCACCGCCGGGCCGGCAGTGAGATCCGCCGGCCCTTCGGACCGCGATTCTCCCACTGCCAGATTACGATGGCACTGGGATCCAGACCGCGGCGCAGGCAAAGCTCTTACGCCATGGAACCGCCACAAGCAATTGATACGATTGTCCGGCAGAGCAGTCTGCATCCATAAAATGGTGGCAGTGCCTAGCAAGCACCGTCACCAAATTATGATGAGGTCTCCAGCCAGCCTTTCCTCGGCGGTGCAACCGCCGGTAAAAGGTATGTGGAGTTTGGTTTTGGGGGCACGTTGCGGGCCCCCCTTGTGTTTGAGTGAGGTGTGGGTGCACTGGGGGGTACCCATGGTACCCCCCTACATTTCAATGCACCAAGTGGCAGGCACAGTGTAGTGCATGCCACGTAGTGCAGTGAAATGAACAACATGCTCTTTTTGACATTGCGGCAGTGCTGCTGTCAGCAGCCACCGCCGCAATGTTAAAGGTGCAGAAAGCGACTGCCGCGGTGGCAGTCCCATCCTAATCGGGTGTGCGGGACCGCCGCATGCATGGCAGATGGTCCCGGTTTACACCACCATGGCTGACGGAGCCAGTCCCCCCGCCATCGTAATGAGCCCCTTAGATACAAATGGTTTGGTAGTGATGGATATGTTGTTGAACTTGATTGTTTGGTTAAAGAGAATATTTCAAAAGTTACCTAAATCCAAGATTGACCAACATGGCGATGCTGAATGGTTTAATGAAGATTGTAGGTTAGCCAAAGCTACGTTGGTATCCGCAGTGAAAGCTATTTCCAGGACCTCCAATATTGAAAGGAGAAGACTATACAAAAAAGCTCAGGACTGTGCTAAAAAAATGCTGGAAGGGGGTCAACTGGCAGGAATTAGTTAGGGCAGCCCTATCAAGGGATAGTAATGTTTTCTGGCATCTTATGGCAAAAGGTGTATCTTATATAATAAGCAAGAATAATTTCCATATACAGCCACAAAGCAGGTAACACCACATCTCAAAAATATACACAACAGGGAAAGAACACACTGAACATGCAAGCAAAAGGGGTGTGACTACAGTGGTATACGACCTATTTCATTTACCATGGAAGATATTATTGTTGCCATCTATAGTATGAACTAGTGGAAGGCTCCTAGACAGGTTCCCCGCTGCTCTTTATAGCTCTGAACCTAGAGTCTGGGGATTCATTCTAAACAGAATCTCTAATTCAATTGATAGAGGAACAGCCATCCCAGAAACCTGAAAGTGGCAGAGATCATCCCCATATATAAGAAAGGGGATAAACGGGAGCCTGCCAATTATAGACCCATTAGTCTAATAGATGCAACCCAGAAAATCTTCAGCAAGCAACCATTGTCCAGCATTCACAAAAGGATGAAGGAGGAACATATCTTGATGTATTTACAAGCAGGATTTTGGCCACATAAAGAGGGTCTCAATTAATAAGTGTCGCCTATACATTGTTTTTATGGACCTTAAATCTGGCTTTGACCTAATACCAAGAGAGAAGTTATGGGTTGAATTAAAGGAAATGGGGATGACAACAGAATTGCTGAATCTAGTGATTTGTGTGCACCATGAGAATTATGGACAAGTTAGGTGCGGCAAAAAAGGTAAATTAACAAACCGTACAAATGTTTCCTGTGGTGTCTATCAGGACTGTGTGCTAGCCCCAGCCCTTTTTACACTGTATATTAATGGGCTGTAAAGGGGAACCCCGAAAATATTAGGTCAGCCTGTCCCTGCCATGCTCTTCACCAATGATACACTACAAATTTCCAAGAGCCCTAAGGGCATGCAAAATATTTTAAATAGGTTCAGAAGTGTGTGAATCATACGACCTAGAGATTAATGGTATCATAACCACTTTTTGGGATTGAGATCTAGACATGTAAATCGCAGATCCCTATCAAGCAAGCTGTATCTGAGGTTAAAGAATTGGATGTTTGGAGAAAGAGCCCTTGGCTCAAAAATGTGACGTTTGGGGTTCACTGACACAATATCGATGTAAGAAATATCGATGTTAAAAATATCGAATAAAAATATAGACAATAAAAATATCGACTCCTATACTTAAATAAGTAAGTACAAAAATATTGACTCAAAAATATCAATTAAAAAATATAGATGTATAAAATATCGACTTTGATATAAATATAAAATAAAATAATATATATCAAATACATTTAATACTAAATATTTTAACAAAATAAAATGAATTTAATTTATATGTTAATAAAATATAGCAAATAAACTTCATTCAAAAATACACACAAACATATTAATTTATACATATATATTTACTTTCAAAACAATCAATAAACTATTATTTTTAATTTATGTTAAAAGTTTAAAATATTACAATATATATATATATATATATATATATATATATATATATATATATATATATATATATATATATATATTGATGATTTAAAATATAGAAAAGTAAAATGTATAATAAATTCAAACATTGAGCTATTAGAAACATATTTAAACTTGCCTTTCACAATGCAATCAGTGCAACAGTAGGCAAAGTGTTGGATAGCAAAGAGGTAAAATTAACTATTTGTGTTGGATAGTGGAGGAATTAAATTTACTATTCCAACTCCAATGAGTGCAAAAGTATGGAACGTGTTGGATAGCAGAGGGGATGAAATTACAATTCCCACTCTACTCAGTGCAACAATATGACAAGTGTTGGAAAGCGGAGAGGTAAAAATTACTATTCCCTCTCCAGGGAGTGCAACAGTAGGGAAAGTGCTGGATAGCGGAGGGGTAAAAATTACTATTCCAACTCCAGTGAGTGCAACAGTAGGGAAAGTGTTGGATAGCGGAGGGGTAAAATCTACTATTCCCACTCCAGTGAGTGCAACAGTAGGGAAAGTGCTGGATAGCTGAGAGGTAAAAAATGCTATTCCCACTCCAGTGACTGCAACATTAAGGTAAGTGTTGGAAAGTGGAGAAACAAAAATTACTATTCACACTCAAATAGTTCAAATATATATATATTAAAAATAAAAAAATCATAAGAATAAACAATCTTTAAAAAATAAAATATATTAAACATATAAAAAGAACACATATTATAATATTATTTACATATAACAAAAACCTACAATTATATAAAAAATACATTTATAAATATTAATTATGTTGAACTAGAAAATATTTACAAACAAAAACGATTATTAAAACATAAATGTATTTATTTTATTTCCTACCCTATAACACCACACCAATAACAAAACACTTCAATATTTTTAATTACATTTATTTCCATACCTAACATAATTAATAATCAATTAAAAAAAGTATTAATAAAAAAAATGAATAAACATTAATTGACTACACACACTTTAACACTATAACATCCACAACACACACCTAAATCAAACTATAAAATAATAAAGCACAGTTAAAAATGATTTTTAAATTAAAAACTATTACTATTAACAACTAATAATTCAATATATAACATTTATTTAATACCCACCCTTTACCCCTTTAAAAGAAAAAATATCACCCAAAAAATAAACAATTACCCAATGTGAATTTATCAAATAATAAACATTAATTAACAACTATATATTAATTAATTAAACACAAATTGCTTCCCACCCTTTCCTCCAATAAACACCACAACACACACTTACAATTATTTACACAATCACCATAATTAATTACCAATTCAATAATTAAAGTTAATTAACAACCAATTATTAATCCATCAATTGAAAATAAATTATTTCCCACCCTTTACACCTATAAACACCACAACACAAACCTAAAATTAATGACACAATTACCAACATGAATTACCAATTAATTAATTAAAATTAATTAACTGCCAATTATTAATTTAAATTTTTTTAATTAAATTATGTCCCACCCTTTCCACCTCTAAACACCAAAACACACACCTAAACTTAATTACACAATTACCATAATTAATTACCAATTAATTGATTTAAATTAATTAAGAACCAATTATTAATTAATTAATAATACATTACTTTACACATTTAACACTGCAACATCTCAATTAATCAAATAATAATAAATAAAAAATAATCAATACATTTAATATACTTAAATTACTTCCCACCTTATTCCCCTATAAACCCACAACTCGCTACCTAACTAAAAATGCAAAATTCAAATAAAAAAAATAACATCTACAAAATATTTAACTCATATATTAAAAATGCAAACAATTCTTATACAAAAAAATAAATCACATACATATAACATATATACTAAAATACATAACATTAATAAAAAAACTATATTTTTAACAACTATGTTTTTGCAAACGATATTAAACACTTCGATATTTCTAAAATCGATATTACTTAAATTAAGTCAATTTTCATGATATTCTTACTGCCGATATATCTGACCCACGATATTAATGACTCAATAGTTGTGCAACTCGATATTTTTTACTCAATATTGTGTCTCTGCAGCGAAGTGTGGCTATATAGGTTGGGCCTGCAAGGGCCTGAAATGTGGGACCATCCGGAAATGTCTGTGTTTAGGGGAGATTATTTTGTGAATAAGGGACACCTTCCTGCACAAAAACAATCATGAGATGTGATTTCCTTTGTCTATGTGTGCTACATTTATCCTCGTTGCACCTCCCTACGCCTCCCCTGGGCAGGCGTACAATTCTGACACATTCCCAGGTTTACAAAAGGTTGTAAATCCTGGAATGCTGCAGAAGGCATGGGTGTTGAGTGGGAACACCCACAGCAACGCCCATAGCATGCAGGGTGGCTTTACATGTCCTTGTAAATATGTGGCAGCAAAATGCTTAGCCAGTGCATCACATAAAGTGATGCACCCCCCTGGCACCAGGGACTTGTAAATATGCCCCTCTATGCTTACCATTATGGAGTAGCATTTCCCATGTTTTCGTCTCTCTCCTCTCCTCCCTGCATCTCTAGGCACTTAGGGCCCAATTACGAAGTCCGTCCGCCATTGTTTCGCATTTGGGACCACCCACCGTCAAGGCGGTGGTCCCATAGGGCTAATTATGATGCGACCACGACTGTGGCAGTCATATTGCACATTGTTTTGTATAGCGGCGTGTGCTGCACTCTGCAACACCCGCTGCTATAAAAAACAGACACCCCACACATATCCCTGCACTACGTGCCCGGCACCATGCAGTGCCTGCCACATGGTGCAGGGATATTTAGGGGGGCACCATAGAAGCCCCCCAGGACCTGTGTCTGAATGTGTAAGGGGCTCCCGCATGGGCCCCCAATGTCCCTTTCCACCATCCTTTTCATGGCGGGTTCACCACCATGAAAAGGCCGGTGGTAAGGAACATTGCAATGCCTACTGCGGTACCTGGTAGGCATCGCCTCCATTGTAGGCATTATTCTACCTCCGTTTGGAGCCCGTCTGATCCGTGGCATTCGGTCTTTCCACCCGCCACACAGCCGTCCCCGTCCAAATGTGGCAGACAGTGAAGTTGGTGAAAATAGCTGGGAGACCAGCACTGACAGGCTGTCGGTGGCAGTCTCCCCGCCATTGTAATCAGGCCCTTAGTGATGCGGCCGTCGATATTCATCTAGTATTTCCTGAAACTAGAAGAGATATCAAGGTCAACAGAATCTCCAAATGAAAGAAAGTACCGCAGGAGTAGTGAATATATGTAGCACCTCCTGCAAATGAAAGTGTGGTTGTTAACATCTGTATTGGGTCTTGCCTTGTGCAGGTTTATTACTTTGGCTCATTCGCAGGTAATGAATTGCATGAGAATATATATGAACCCAAAGTCATGTGCACAACACATTTGAGTAAAAACTGAACCCCTGTTCCATAGTTATTACAAATAAGGCTGAAGTTTCACACCTCAATAGCTGGCTGAAGTTTTTGCCAGACACAGTGAATAAAGTAGATACCTGCAACCAGAGGCAAGGGGTTAGACAAGTACTGGTTGTTTGTCAAGTAAGTAAACAAAGATTTCTAAAATCTCAAAATCCAACACAAATCCTGAAATGGAAAAAAGAATGGCTCAGCAACAAAAGGCCCATTAGCAGTTCTGATTAGTTTAACTCTTCTGTCAGAGGGTTTCAGTCAAGCAGAGGTGGCATATCTCAGACTCCTGCAAGGGTAGAAACAGAATCAGTTTTCAATTTATTGGCAGTTCCAGTTGAGTGGACTAACCCAGTTATTGACTCAAAGTGTGTTGTCTGTGTTTGTACAGAGACACCTGCAGTGATTAAGGATTAAATTAGTACCCAGGTGGATAATATACTGCCCATAGGAGGTGTTCTAAGTAACAGTACCTGTCTAATATAATGATCTCAAATGGGTATTGTGTGAATGAATATGGGTGCCTCTATGTGTCTTTTCTGTTAGTGCTTCTAAGCATATGGCACGACACCATATGGTCATTTTACCAAACAACGCATGCACCTGTAACAAGCAAAACCTATTGGATTTGCTAATGCTTTTTGAACAGGACATGATGACTGTAAGTGAATTAACACAAATGACATAACAAGAACTGACACTGACCTTAGTTCCTAAACATTTAATCTATAAAAGAAGTCTCATTGACGGTTGTCTTGAGCAGAACAAGAACTATAATGATGAATTCCCTCATCTCCTCACCTCCTCATCCATCTAACTGCCAAAATCACTCTCCTTGGTGACTGCCCTGCTCCCAGAAACACAAACTCAAATAACAAGAAACACCAACATCAAACTTACTGACACACTTAACATAGTATAGCACGTCACCCAATAAACAAACTGTTAAGGTCAAATCCTTGACCTCATGTTCTCAACATCATCAATAGTCCAATATAAACCACCTATAACACTGGTCTTGACTAACTACTTGCCATGCCTGTCCTCCTTCTAGTCTCAACCCAAAAGAAAGGATCAAACCTTTAAATCCTTCAAAGAAATTTCAATTGATAACCTAAAACTTGAACTCATCTCTTGCCTTGCCGACTCCATGTCTGACATTAACACCCTTCTAAAGAACTTCAACGCATTTCTGGAAAACTATGTGAACACTCACACTCCAACTTAAAAAACAGGCAAGTACAAGCCAAAACCAGGGGCCATATTACACAGAGTGCCCCAGTGGCTCACTGGGCATGTGCACCTGCTTTGTGCGCCCCAGGGGCACTTTGGTTTTAAAGAAGGGGCTGCAGACGCATGTGCGGCCACTTCTATAATACAGATAGCGCTGGCACAATTATAGCACTATCATTAGAGAGTGTTCCCTCAGCGCATGGGGGCATGGCCTCACGCAAATGAGGGAATCCCTTTGCCTCTGTGCCCATGCCGTATTATGGACATGGGCAGGAGGCAAACATACCATTAGGAGGCACACTGAAAGTGCGCTGTATGTGTGACACAGCCCCTGGTGCTCTAAAGATGCCAGGACTGTCCCTGTGTCCCAACCTGCTAGAGCTGGATGGTTGAGCTGTTTGAAAGCATTGTTTGGAGCACAGTTTGGGAAGCAAAAAGTAGAACCTCTTTTGTTATTCAAGCAGGAGACATGGTGAATTATAAGCTGAGATCTGGAGGGTCTTTTCGTTAATGATAAAGGCTTATAACAAAATCTTGGCAGTAATTTTGAGACAACCATATTTAAGGATGCAATGCCAAAGAAGCTCCACTATTTATTCTAGAGAGTTGGAGATTGTGGTTTGGGGTATTGGCTCCAGGAATATGCTATAAATGGGCAATGGGGATTTATTCTTCATTGTATCATCAACTACTAATTTATCCAGTGTTGCAACAACCATGCTGATTAGGCATGGGGCTAGGAATTACAAATAAGTGAAGAGTTTTATTTTACTTTCAATTGATACTCCGTCTCCTTATGATGCACACTAACTGCTGCGCAGCGTGCATCATAGGCGAAAGGACGAGTAACACTTATGCACTGTAATTTTAAATCTTCCTATACACTTATGCAGTGTAGTTTTAAATCTTCCTATGACGTAACAAGCCTTGTAAGAGACATCTATATACAGTGTAGCTTCCTCTTACCCTTAACATGTTTTGAGTTAGATTATATCAAGATGACTATTGGGGTTTATCGAGAGAATGCATCCAGGCTTATACCAGATTATAAATCCATAATTTTAATGCCAGCGTTTCCTTGAAGACCTATTCCAGATTAGCATCATTATAAGTCAGTGAATGTTCTTTATATCACCTCCTAAGGTAATACTCGTTTCACACTTGGAATTTATAATTTTTGTTACAAGACCACTTTCTATATTGTTCAGATGCTTATATAAAAATAAGTTTAGATTCCCCATGGAATCCAATCCTGAATATTATGGTGCCGATTCCGATCCTGGAGAAATTTTCCCCGTACGAATCGTATCCGGATTTTTTTTCCGTACGAATCGTACAAGTACCGTACAAACTGGCAAGTACGAATCGTACTTGCAAGTTTGTAGGGTTTTTTTCCCGGGTATGAGTCGGACGGAGATTACGCTCCGACCGACGGTTCGTACCCGGTTTTTCCAGGTTCGGAATCGGCACCTATATGTATAGTAAAATTAGAAGCTGAGAGTGAAAGAGAGAGAGAGTGAGAGAACGAACAAGAGGATCATCAGAGTAACCAGACATCCCTCATTGTGTTCACAATTTTTGTTCCAAATCTCCTTCCATGTATCATCCTCTTTAATTCCCTTGCCCTCATTTGGCCATTCCAATCCTCTATTCAAGAGTAAATGCAGAGTCAGTGCTGCTGAATGGTGGGCTTCTGGGATTGTGCCACCTCTGAAGAATTGAGTCTTGGCAAAAGACCTCAGAAACAACAAATTCTCCATCCGCAGACAGAAAAGAAAATGCAAGAAAAACATAACCTTGTTAACCTCACACCACTGAATTTCTTGCATGCTACATGTAGCCAGTACATCACATTAGCTAAAGGAAAACACTATACTAACACCAGCAATGAAGCTACCAACAGAAGAACACTCTTCAAAACATTCAAGCTCTGTATCAACACACTGCCTGACCCTCCTATCCTACACTCCACATACAAGTACAATGCCATGAAGCTCTTGTTCAATGACAAATTACAGATCTGATACCACATGCACAACATCACTTTTTCTCTTGGATCCACCCCTTTTCGTAACATCCCAAAATGATCACCTTCAAAGTCCTAGCTCCTGCAATTCCTGCTGACATACTCCATCCCCTCAAATCCACTTCCTATGAAAATGGTGTCTTGCCTTTGTCCTTCATCATAAGTCTCTCTGAGAAAGCATTCTCATCTCTACTCACCATTGTCTATGCCTCCTTCACGCGAGGCACCTTCCCAGAAATTCGCATTACAGGCCAAATCCTTCTACTCATAAAGAAACATACACCAGACCTTGATGACCTCACCAACTAATGGCCCATCACTCATCTACTTTTCATCAGCAAGATCGTCATTAATGCAACCTATGCTCAAATTCCAATCCATTAAAGCCCATTACCTCCTGCCAAACTGCCAATCTGGGTTCACAGCATGTCCACCTGACCACTAATGAAGATGGCTCCTGCCTCCTGATATTGCTCGACATCACAGCTACTTTTGACACACTTGACCATCTTACCCTCATTCACATCCTGAAGTCACTAATGATATTCACCAACAATGTCCTTCACTGGTTCTCCTCCTACCTTTCCACCAGACAACAGCTTGTTTATGTGGGCAACTCCAGGTCTCAAGAAACCCCTATAACCTGCAGAGTCCCCCAGAGTTCCATTCTGTCTCCTGTCCTATCTAACCGTGTAAAAAGAAAAACCAATGCAACAGGCCTTTTTAACTACATACCTAGAATATGGAACAACATATCCATATCTATCTGGACCATCTCAAATCTGTTCTAATTTAAAAAACAATGGAATATGCACCTCTTTGAAGAAAAGTAGATCACGATGCAGTAACAGTACACTTCTGCACCCTGAACCCAGTTACCTCTCCAATCACTCATTGACTGTATTTCTGCCCTTGACCCTGTGCAGCACTGTGCTGACTTCTTGGCTAGACTTTTGCTACACACATTCCACATAGATCCAAACATACATTTATCTGTATGCTTAGTAATAAATGTGCTTGCCAAGCAAATGTGATGCAACAACTGAAAGTCAACCCTTGTGTAGGTGACACCTCAGCTTGTGCCTGCACGAACTATATGTGCAGCTGCTAATTTCAAACTGCAAGCAAATGTTACAGATTTAGTAGTACATTTCAAACTCCTTTTTTCCCTAACATTTTTCAAAGCAGACCCTGTTACAAATTAGAATGGTAAATGGCTCTATCATTTTCCATTAACATCGTATTCTTTGATAGTATAAATACATAGTTGCATATTTCATCTTTGCCTAAACCAATCTGTAGCAATCTGAATGTAATCTGTTTGCTCGTCAGAGAGTGTTGAGGTGGAATGTTTGGGGTGTAAGAGTAGAACAGTGGGATTGAGCAAGAGAGTGGCAGTTGTTGGGAGGTGAGGATAGCGAGGAGGCTGGTGGATGCTGCAGTGGCATTTTATTGAGAGATACTCTTACATTCTCTATATATTATAGACTGTCCTGGAAATAAATTACTTACCTGCAACTTTCAGTGTCCATGAAGATATCCACTGACGGTGAGAACTGGGAAAAGATGTCATGTGCTTTCCTTCCATAATACTCTTTCTCCAGATAGCTACGCTCCTTCCACTTCTCTGCTCGAATACTGTTCAAGGACTTTTGTCTTGGAGACCACTTCATATCTCTGTGTGGTTGTGAGTCTCCATCACACTGATGACAGGGCCGTTCAGATGTGGGGCTGAAATGTGCATGTGGTCCACTGACTTTGTATTACACAAGCATTGGTATGTTAAAAGTGCTACTCCCTCACGAAATTGCATACATTCTGTACACGGCGTCTATTTTTTCACATGACCACTGCCTTCATATATCATGTACATACAATACGTAGCAGTATATTTTGAGCAACCTCTATTACTTTTATACAGGGAACATGGTTTAGTTGTTATAAGAACGCTATTACTACCACTTTGTTTTCATTTTGGCATGTTACTTGGTGACAACTGTAGGTACATTTTTAATAGTATTGAGAAAATAAGACAGTTTATAATAGAAAAGCAGAATTAATGTGTAGACTTTAAGGAAAATAAAATGTGTTTAAATGTAAAAACCGAATTAAGCAACCATATTAACTCACACTCGGCCTCAAAGGGCCAAAGTAACACTGCTTGACAAGCTGATTGACTAGAAAATGTTGAAACACACATAAAGGGGCCGATTCCGACCCTATAAAACTGCTGTACGAATAGTCGTACAGAGCGTAATCTCTGTATGACTCGTAC
Organism: Triturus cristatus; assembly: GCF_964204655.1. NCBI lineage: Eukaryota > Metazoa > Chordata > Amphibia > Caudata > Salamandridae > Triturus > Triturus cristatus. Next base: position 654,896,339 of record NC_140589.1, on the reverse strand, counting down.
CAGGTAAACTCCTCTCACAACCTAGGAAGTATGATTCGTACAGAAAGCCTTTTTCTGTACGAATCGTACAAAAGACCATACGGCTAAAAAGACCAACGATTCTGATCCGGAACTGCTTGTACGCGACGTCCGGACGCATTTAAGCAACGTTTTCCGGCCCAGCAAGTACGATTCGTCCCTACGTCACTCCGTACGGCTCTTTTTTTACGGGAGTCAAACACAGCCGGAAAAGCAGAGTTCGACGTGAACCGCTATGCAACGGAGCCCCAGTACGTGACGTACACACCATGAACCCCATCGTACATGTCATCCCGGTCCTCTTGGCCTACAACCTGGTGCACCGCACCCGACGCACACGCCGCAGAAGGTGAGAACAACACCCAGGGGCCAGGGTGGGGGTGAGGGGCACGAAACATACACCATACTCAAACCCAAACCTATAATATGGAGGCCATACATTACCGCCAGGGTCTGGTCACTTCGGGGGGCGTGTCCAGCAACCCCTGCGTACCGCAACAACGGAAGTGGACGTGTACGGTGCGTACCACACGTGCCCCTACGGCACCATTACAACTCAGGTACGGACCATACCCACGCATGTATGCGTGGGTACGGTGCATACCACACGTACCCCTACGGCACCATTACAACAGTGGCTTGGACCGTACCCACACATGAATGCATGGGTACGGTGCGTACCACACGTACCCCTACGGCACCATTACAACAGTGGTACAGACCGTACCCACTCATGAATGCGTGGGTACGGTGCGTACCACACGTACCCCTACGGCACCATGCCAACCAGGTACAGACCGTACCCATGCATGAATGCGTAGGTACGGTGTGTACCACACCTACCCCTATGGCACCATTACAACAGTGGTATGGACCATACCCACGCATGAATGCATGGGTACGGTGCGCACCACACATACCCCTACGGCACCATTACAACAGTGGTACGGACCGTACCCAGGCATGAATGCATGGGTACGGTGCGTACCACACGTACCCCTACGGCACCATGCCAACTCAGGTACGGACCGTACCCACACATGAATATGTGTACCCTACGGCACCATGCCAACTCAGGTACGGACCGTACCCACGCATGAATGCCTGGGTATGGTGTGTACCACACGTACCCCTACGGCACCATTACAACAGTGGTACGGACCATAGCCACGCATAATAGCGTGGGTACGGTGCATACCACACGTACCCCAACGGCACCATTACAACTCAGGTACGGACCGTACCCACGCATGAATGCGTGGGTACGGTGCATACCACATGTACCCCTACGGCACCATTACAACAGTATGGACCGTACCCACGCATGAATGCGTGGGTACGGTATATACCACACCTACCCCTACGGCACCATTACAACTCAGGTATGGACCGTACCCACGCATGAATGCGTGGGTAGGGTGCGTACCACACGTACCCCTACGGCACCATAACAACTCAGGTACGGACCGTACCCCTGGGTACGGTGCGTACCACACGTACCCCTACGGCACCATGCCAACTCAGGTACGGACCGTACCCACACATGAATACGTGTACCCTACGGCACCATGCCAACTCAGGTACGGACCGTACCCACGCATGAATGCGTGGGTATGGTGCGTACCACACGTACCCCTACGGCACCATTACAACAGTGGTACGGACCATAGCCACGCATAATAGCGTGCGTACGGTGCATACCACACGTACCCCAACGGCACCATTACAACTCAGGTACGGACCATACCCATGCATGAATGCATGGTTATGGTGCGTACCACACGTACCCCTATGGCACCATTACAATAGTGGTACGGACCGTACCCACGCATGAATGCGTGGGTACGGTGCGTACCACACGTACCCCTATGGCACCATGCCAACTCAGGTACGGACCGTACCCATGCATGAATGCGTGGGTACGGTGCGTACCACATGCACCCCTACGGCACCATTACAACAGTGGCACGGATCGTACCCATGCATGAATGCGTGGGTACGGTGCATACCACACGTACCCCTACGGCACCATGCCAACGCAGGTACGGACCGTACCCACGCATGAATGCGTGGGTACGGTGCGTACCACACGTACCCCTACGGCACCATTACAACAGTGGTATGGACCGTACCCACGCATGAATGCGTGGGTACGGTGCATACCACAAGTACCCCTACGGCACCATTACAACAGTGGTATGGACCGTACCCACGCATTCATGCGTGGGTACGGTGCATACCACACGTACCCCTACGGCACCATTACAACAGTGGTACGTACCCACGCATGAATGCGTGGGTACGGTATATACCACACCTACCCCTACGGCACCATTACAACTCAGGTATGGACCGTACCCACGCATGAATGCGTGGGTAGGGTGCGTACCACACGTACCCCTACGGCACCATAACAACTCAGGTACGGACCGTACCCCTGGGTACGGTGCGTACCACACGTACCCCTACGGCACCATGCCAACTCAGGTACGGACCGTACCCACACATGAATACGTGTACCCTACGGCACCATGCCAACTCAGGTACGGACCGTACCCACGCATGAATGCGTGGGTATGGTGCGTACCACACGTACCCCTACGGCACCATTACAACAGTGGTACGGACCATAGCCACGCATAATAGCGTGCGTATGGTGCATACCACACGTACCCCAACGGCACCATTACAACTCAGGTACGGACCATACCCATGCATGAATGCATGGTTATGGTGCGTACCACACGTACCCCTATGGCACCATTACAATAGTGGTACGGACCGTACCCACGCATGAATGCGTGGGTACGGTGCGTACCACACGTACCCCTATGGCACCATGCCAACTCAGGTACGGACCGTACCCATGCATGAATGCGTGGGTACGGTGCGTACCACATGTACCCCTACGGCACCATTACAACAGTGGTACGGATCGTACCCATGCATGAATGCGTGGGTACGGTGCATACCACACGTACCCCTACGGCACCATGCCAACGCAGGTACGGACCGTACCCACGCATGAATGCGTGGGTACGGTGCGTACCACACGTACCCCTACGGCACCATTACAACAGTGGTATGGACCGTACCCACGCATGAATGCGTGGGTACGGTGCATACCACAAGTACCCCTACGGCACCATTACAACAGTGGTACGGACCGTACCCACGCATTCATGCGTGGGTACGGTGCATACCACACGTACCCCTACGGCACCATTACAACAGTGGTACGGACCGTACCCACGCATGAATGCGTGGGTACGATGCGTACCACACGTACCCCTACGGCACCATTACAACAGTGATATGGACCACACGTACCCCGTTACGGCAGCAGTAAATTTGGGTTACGATGCGTACACACGCCAGGAATGTGGGCCTAGAGGACTGGCCCAGCATGTTACCTTCATACTGGGGGGGTGTAGGTCCAGTCCAGCAGTGTACAGCCCCAAGGGGTGCATGGGTGGGTGCCTATGACTCCCAGCAGTGGACAGATATATGAGGGGTGGGTGCAGAGGACTCCCAGCAGCGTCCAAACATATGAGGGGTGGGTGCATATCACTACCAGCAGCGTCCAGACATATGAGGGGTGGGTGCATATCACTACCAGCAGTGGACAGACATATGAGGGGTGGGTGCATATCACTACCAGCAGCGTCCAGACATATGAGGGGTGGGTGCATATCACTACCAGCAGTGTCCAGACATATGGGGGGTGGGTGCATATCACTACCAGCAGTGGACAGACATATGAGGGGTGGGCGCAGAGGACTCCCAGCAGCATCCAGACATATGAGGGGTGGGTGCATATCACTACCAGCAGCGTCCAGACATACGAGGGGTGGGTGCATATCACAACCAGCAGTGGACAGACATATGAGGTGTGGGTGCATATCACTACCAGCAGCGTCCAGACATATGAGGGGTGGGTGCATATCACTACCAGCAGTGGACAGACATATGAGGGGTGGGTGCAGAGGACTCCCAGCAGTGGAAAGACATATGAGGGGTGGGTGCAGAGGACTCCCAGCAGCGTCCAGATGTATGAGGGGTGGGTGCATATCACTACCAGCCGTGTCCAGACATATGAGGGGTGGGTGCAGAGGACTCCCAGCAGTGGACAGAGATATGAGGGGTGGGTGCAGAGGACTCCCAGCAGTGGACAGACATATGAGGGGTGGGTGCATATCACTACCAGCAGTGGACAGACATATGAGGGGTGGGTGCATATCACTACCAGCAGTGTCCAGCCATATGAGGGGTGGGTGCATATCACTACCAGCAGCGTCCAGACATATGAGGGGTGGGTGCATATCACTACCAGCAGTGTCCAGACATATGAGGGGTGGATGCAGAGGACTCCCAGCAGCGTCCAGACATATGAGGGGTGGGTGCATATCACTACCAGCAGCGTCCAGACATATGAGGGGTGGGTGCATATCACTACCAGCAGTGGACAGACATATGAGAGGTGGGTGCAGAGGACTCCCAGCAGTGTCCCACTCCCAGGAGGATGGATGTCTTTCACACACTGCATGACACACCACATGTGGGTGTGAGGACATATAACACATGCATACACAACCATGGCGGATGCAGCACAATACACACCCTGATTTCATGCCAACAGACTGTATAGTCATGTAACTGCAAACAAAACTAAGATAGCCAAAGGGAACACGCACTGTCATGCACATCCCAGGACTGATAGGAATGTCCAGGTGCTGGTCCAGCCACCAAGAAGTTGTCTCTCATGGAAGGAATAGGGTTCAATGCCAATAGATACAATGCCCCCAATTGTCAGGTGCCCAAATACCCTGCATGACACGTACTATTTTTGTGCTAGGCCATGATTACACTCATGCATAGTGCTGAAAAGGGACAATTGGTCCCTGATGCCATTCCTACATACCCAAAACTTGAGTACAGTGACTGGCAAGGATGGCACAGACGATTCAGCAGGAGACATCGGTGAGCAGGCATGGCCATTGTTGAAGGGATCCATCACCAACAAAGGAAATGTTGACACAGGTCAGCACAACAATTGTGCAACTGTTTGCAGGGACCATGTCAGGTGCCACAGAGGAAGGAACACTCCTTGGGACAATGTCTCCCACCAAAATGAACACACACTACCAATGATTATTTGCACAGACATTGTGATGGCACACAGATACCATGGTCCACCTCATGACCATCATACCAAATCATTTCTCAGAACCCTAACACATTACCAGAACACCAACTTCATGGTCCTCATCACCAACATCAAGTACCTGAAATGCAATAGTGTTGAAAGTAAAAGAAAAGGCTTTATTCAGCACACAAAAAAAAATAATTAAGAAGACACTATGTACAAAGGCCAATGGCCAGTCCATTTTCATAGTCCAAGGGTGGACGTAGGGGACCGTGTCCACCTCTACCTTGCCTGCTCAAAGTAACCTCACGGTTTGTCGACCAGGGGGGGGGGCATCATCTGTGGCAGGACCAGGCACCGCAGGGACAGGAGGGGGTTGGGTAGGTGCGGTGGGTGCAGGGCTGGATGTCTCCACCACAGGGGGTTGGGCAGCGCCAAAGGTAGAGGTGAGCTCGGTGCTGCACACTACTGCCAGGGCATCCAGAGTAACCCCTGCACCTGAAGATACCCCAGGGCCAACGAAGAGGGGTGTGGCCGAGGGATGGGGTGCAGCGCTCTGGGGGAAAGGGTGGACATGGGGGTGGACTCAACTCCCCTGCCTGGGGACTTCCTCGCCCGCTTGCAGGGTGGTGTCACAGTCAGGGTGAGGGCCAGCCCACCCATGTAGAGCTCCTTGGGTGACAGTTTGGCAGGGGAGCTAAGGGGAGTGGTTTTGGAGGAACTGGGTTGTGAGGACTGCAGACTCTGACTGTGGCTGCGTGTCTGTCGTTTGCCCCCAGACCCTGTGCGTGTGCCTACATCCCCCTGAGTGTGCATGCCAGGAGGTGTGCGCTGTGCCTTACTTGGGGGTGTGCTGGATGTGTCTGTTGGGGTGCGTGCCCGTGACTGTCTGTGTGTGCGTTGGGCAGGCATGGGAGAGGGCAGTGTGGATGGGTCCAGGGTAGGGGGGGACAGAGCGCCGCAGGAGAGAAACTGCTTCCGTCAGTGAAGAGTCGATGGACCGCAGAATCCTGCGTTGCTCAGACATCATTGATGACATGCCCTCCACGAACAACACCAACTGTGTGAGCAGTTTAGTGTGTCCATGGAGGACATGCAGCACTGATGCCTGACCAACTTGCAACTGCCGCAGTGTGTCCACAGACTCTTCACTGAGGGCAGCAGGGGTGACAGGGGCCGGGGGTGCAGTGCCTGGTCCGAAGGAGACACGGTGGGACCCTGCATGGACAGAAGGGACGGGAGCAACTGGGAGGGCGAAGATGTCAATGGAGGAGGCGGGTACAGATGGTGGGATGCTGCCAGTTGTTGTTGCATCCTCTGCCTCCTCAAGGAGGTCAGCCTCGGACCCGTCGGCGTCGTAGATGCTCTCGCCTCCAGACAGGTCCTCCGACTGACTCCCCTTGCCCTCTGTGCCACTGGCTCCTTCTGCCTCCACAGCACTGGTGCACTGTCGCTGGGTCCCTCCTCAAGGTCCATGCAGGTGTCTCCCTCGCTTGCAGATGATGATGCTGTGGGCAAGGAGAAGAAACCAAAATGCATCAGTCACCTGTATATATCTGACACATGAGCACAAGAACAATTGGTCACGGTGCATATCAGACAATGCATCATGAGTAACAGCTAGATTACTCCGCACATACGTAAGCTCTGTACTGGCCAGTTGGTAGACCCACTATGCCACTTTGACACCAGGAAAAAAAAAAAAAGAAAAGGCCACAACTTGAATGAGAAATCCACTGAGAAGCTACTGTCTGTGAACCGGTGAGCACAGCAATACAAGGAAGTCATGACACTTCTTGTTTAGCATGAAAGAAACAGTAGTGATACACTCAAGGTAAACTAACACACCTCAATACTCAAGGTGTCACCACACTCAGAGACCTGTAAGTCCTTTGGAACACAAAACGAACTAATGTTGGTACCTTGGGACTCACAATACTTTACCCAATCTACATGTTTTGAATGTCCCAATTGGCCATTTCGTGAAAAGAACACTCATGTGCCTGCATGCAATATGTCGCACAAGGCAGTGCACACAAAAGTACATGTACACTGTTATTGAAGAAGCTGGCACCTTTTCTGAGAAGCCACTGTTAGAAATAAATGGTGTTGCAGACAGTACATATAAATGGGCCCACGGAGGTCTTGATGTCTTGAGACTCGTTAGTTTGTATCACCAACAACAAAGGAGTCTCACGAAATCAAGACCACTGTGGGAACATGTATATGGAGAATCTGCAACACCATTTAATTAGAACAGTGGCTTCTTTGAAAAGGTGCCAGTGTGTTCCATGAAAGTTGAAATGTCGTTTGGTGTGCGCTTCCTTGGTAGACTTTTTTCATGCAGGCACATCAGTGTTCTTAACACAAATCATCAAATTTCCACATTTAAAACATGAACTACTGTTGACAAGTGCTGTGAGTGCCAAGGTACAATTTTTTAAGAGTAACAACTTAAATTATGTCAGTTGTCACCAGGCCATCCGTCACCTGATTACACAGTTGGCTACACATATGACCTACAGCCTGTCATCTGGAGTGGCACACATGTCCACACCCAGGACAATGCATAAGCTAATGAGCCGGCAATTGGGTGGTAAAAAAGCCCAGCTGTACTGTGGGAACACCCTCATGGCAAGCCAGAATGTACACACAGATGTCAGCTCACAAAGTCCAAACTGCGTTGCATCAGAACCACACACAGGTGCAAACAATGTATGAGCAGGATTCATGCGGTTAAAAAAATGACACAGGCTGCAAAGCACGAACATTAAGCACTGGCCAGCATCACAGGGGCACTGCACAGTGTATTTTTGTACAGGCAATTCTCACACACAAGTCAGACCTGGCAAAGAAAAATCAGGGTTGCACATGTATGCCTCTCCCGCACCCCCCCAATACCTGAGTCAATGTGATTGATACAGATCAAGAACTGACACCTCTTATTCTGGGTTACAACAACTGTGCTTGAAAACTTGCTTCATTTACACAATATCACCTTGTGGGGCTGCAAACACATATTTGTGCCAAACAACCTTCAACAGATTGTTGTGAATAGCCACACAGGCACTGCCCAGTGTGAGTATGCAGAAGCAAAATGGTGTATCCCTGTCCAGTGGACACATGTAGCACACATTTTAAAAATACTAACTAGGCCAGGGACCAATGCCACAGAGGCAGACCTATGCTGAACCCACAGTGAATGTGCACAGTGTTGGATGACACACATGATTAGGAGGCCAGGGTGTCTCAGGGGACTGTAGTGGGCACACTACTCCGTGGTCCTGGAATGAGCTGACTGTACCATGTTCAACTGTCATGGCATTATGCATATCTCCCACTCATGCACATCATGTCTGAGGCCACAGCCTTGGTCATGCATGCTGCAAGGGTGTCCAGTTGAAAGCTCACACTCCTATGTGGAGATTCAGCATCAGAGACAACAACTATGGACCCCCAACATAGTGGACAGGTCATGGCACAGGCAAGGTACCAACACAAGTCACAGACCACCCTCCCACATGATGCAGAAAGCAATGTGCACTTAGATATACTGGCACCCTAGATGACCATGTGCAAATGTGATTACACACGGACCAGGGGACACATGTCAAGGAGGGGAAGGGATGAAAAAGAGCAACAGGTGACATTGGGGAACTGAAAATGCACTGCACATATCAACTCTGGGAGTGTATCCAGGCTACAGAGCACTTACAAAAGCTTGCGACACATAACACGACAAACAGCCATGTACCTACTCCCTCCTTGCTGCAGTCTCTCCTGTAACTGCCTATCGAGGTCTGGGAAGACCACTGCCAGGACACGTTTCATTTGGGGGGTCAGCCGTCGGCGTCCGCCGTGGGGGCGAGGACTGTCGAGCCCCAGCTGGACCCGGGCGATCCGCCGGGTCCAGCACCGGATGTTCTGCCACCTCTTGCGAACCTGTGGCAGCTGGCGACTACGCTCCCCCTCAGATCTCACGGCCCTGACGATGTGGTTCCAGATCACCCTTCTCGTAGGCAGTTACCTCTCAGGATGACAAAGTGACACAACATCAATACACCTGCTCCATGTCCCCGAGACACACATTTGAACCTCTTAGAAATGTTGAACAGGGCATAGGATGCAGACATGAATTACATCATCCACAATAAGAAATTGGCCTGTGTGCAAGCCCCAATGCACTACATGGCATTGAAAGTCAACCGGTTGGCATGAGGGTTGCAACACACTCACTGATCATGCCACACACTGTGCAGCACATGCAACAGCAGGCTGATGGCCAGCATGTGCCAAGCAGTCACATGTCCCACTCCACTCACGCACCCTCAGCATACTAGACAGACACACCCAAGCACAGATCACTCACCGGTCATTGACAACAGCAGATACAACCCTCACTCTGCACATGTACCACTTGCCAGTGGGGTGTCACAGGTGTCATGCTAGCTATGCAAGTCAGACACACAGCACGGCTTACTTGTCACATCAGATGGGCAGATATGTTGCCACTTCCATGCAGGTGTGGCACAACACTTCACATAGGCATTCACCCACATGTAAAGGAATATCCACACACATCAATGTCCATGAGGTCGTACACATCATTTGGACACTCTCACCACAGGTCCACTCAACTCATACACATCTGTGGGTACAGTCACCTGCCACACCGGGGGGACCACTGAATCACCTCAGGACAATAGGAAAAAAAGCCACCAAGGATTTCACAGGCAGAATGTGTCATGCACTATGCAGTGAAAGTCACAGTAAGCACAATGCAAGTGAGGAGTGCACACAGGAACTACATCAGGCTCTGCATGAGAGACATCAGCATGTCCCCCCCCCCCTGGGACCCACTCTAAACAACATAGCATGTCTGTCCCACCTGGACACAATATTGACAGTCACACAACAGGTGCATAGGCAAAGCTAGTGGACTCAGCACTCACCTGCTCCCCTGGTCTCCCATACAGGCTGGGGTACTGTGGGGGTTGGGCGTCCAGCAAGGCCTGATTCTCCTCATGGGTGAATGGCTGGGCCCTCTCCACAGTCCGTGACATGGTCCAGAGGAAGCAGAGACAGCAGCAATGTTGTCGACTGGAAAGTTGTGCAGGTAAGTGCCCTCTCATGGGTTCTGGCTGCCTTATATCTGTCTTGCTGAGGGGCATTCATTTAGAGGAGTACATAGTGATTGCTCAGACTCATTAGCATCGTACGTTTACTCCAATCCCTTTAAACATACACCAATGACACCATTTGCATCGTTCAAATTTTGAGCATCATGTCAAGTCAACAACCACTTTGCAACATTGTATTTTGTGGCCAACTGACTGTTCCAGGACACCTGATCGACACTTTTCAACTGAAAACTCTGTCTCCATGACAACCAGCATGCATTTAGGGCCTAATACTTGTCCCTTATGTGTCCCCTATTTAATTTTTAAATCCACACACGGGTACGGTGCGTTTCACACGTACCTCTACGGCACCAGTAAATTGGTGAAACGAAGCGTACACACGCAATGATTGTGGGTGTACGGTGTGTTTCACACATACCCCTACGGCACCAGTTGTACAGTGCGTTTGACATGTACGTGTACTACTAGTGCGTACATGTACGTGTACTACCTTAGTACACGTACGTGTACGCACTAGTAGTACACGTCCTGTGCATGCACTAGTAGTACAGTGCGTACGTGTACTACCTCAGTACACGGATGTGTACGCACTAGTAGTACACGTACGGCTACGTGTACTACTAGTGCGTACCCGTACGTGTACTAAGGTAGTACACGTATGGGTACACACTAGTACTACACGTATGGTGCATGGACTAGTAGTACAGTGCGTACACATACGTGTACTACCTTAGTGCACGTACGTGTACGCACTAGTAGTACACGTACTGTGCATGCACTAGTAGTACAGTGCATAAACGTACGTGTAATACCTTAGTACACGTACGGCTACGTGTACTACTAGTGCGTACCCATACGTGTACTAAGGTAGTACACGTACGTGTACGCACTGTACTACTAGTCCATGCACCATACGTGTAGTACTAGTGCGTACCCGTACATGTACTACCTTAGTACACGTACGTGTACGCACTAGTAGTACAAGTCCTGAGCATGCACTAGTAGTACAGTGCGTACACGTACGTGTACTACCTCAGTACACATACGTGTATGCACTAGTAGTACATGTACGGGTACGTGTGCTACTAGTGCGTACCTGTATGTGTACTAAGGTAGTACACGTACGGGTACGCACTAGTACTATATGTATGGTGCATTGACTAGTAGTACAGTGTGTACACATACGTGTACTACCTTAGTACACTTACGGGTACGAACTAGTAGTACACGTACGGGTACGTGTACTACTAGTGCGGACCCGTATGTGTACTAAGGTAGTACACGTACGTGTACGCACTGTACTATGAGTCCATGCACCATACGTGTAGTACTAGTGCATACCCGTATGTGAACTACCTTAGTACACGTACGTGTACGCACTAGTAGTACACGTACTGTGCATGCACTAGTAGTACAGTGCGCACACGTACGGGTACTACCTTAGTACATGTACGGGTACGCACTAGTAGTACACGTACTGTGCATACACTAGTAGTACAGTGCGTACACGTACGTGTACTACCTTAGTACACGTACGTGTACGCACTAGTAGTACACGTACGGGTACCTGTACTACTAGTGCGTACACGTTCATGTACTAAGGTAGTACACGTACGGGTACGAACTAGTACTACACGTATGGTGCATGGACTAATAGTACAGTGCGTACACGTATGTGTACTCATTTCACATGCTTACAATGGTAATACAGGCGTACACATGACAGGAATGGAGGGCTAGGAGTCGCACATGGATGTCCATCAAGTACTTGTCATTGCATACGTTCATGTGCAGGCCCTAGGTGTGTTAGCCAGTGGTATTGCACAGGTCATCTCATCTAGTTGCACAATTGATGTGTGATGACCTGTGGACACATGTCATGTGTGATGGGGCACTATGTGGCACACATCACCTTGCCACTTGCCACATGTGTGTCTGTAGTCCAACTGTGTCATGCACAGCAGCAGTGGGATGGCACAGTCATCAACACCCGCACCTGTCTCCTGATGCCAGGGACAGGGACACTCTATCAACTGACAGGTCTCGATCACCATGCGCCTTTGGGACTATGTCAGGTGTGTGTCATGTGTTCCCATGAGCTTGATGTCAGTGTCCCGTCAACTACATCTGCTGTTGGTGCATCCAACTGGGGTCTGTGTGGAGATGGGCATGGAACACATCTACGCACACCATGCCACATGTGGATTCCCACGGCTGTAGGGTCTGTGTGCATCGTGCATCATATTTTCCCAGTCATACATGTGTGCGTTGTCTCAATGGCTGTGTTTTTTTGTTGTCACATGTACCCCTTCATCGCAATGTGTTTGATATGTACATTTGACATTCCATGTGACCTGTGCGTGTACCTTGCAGTCAGCTGTCTGGATGAGATGACATCCTTCCAATGCAGCTATGTGGATGTGTGTAACTCTGGTGATATCTCTGGCTGTTCACTCAGACTGGCCCCCAGCTCATTTCAGGGCATGTCATGTAGACTTGACAATCAACAGGTGTATCTGGCTTTTTGTAGGAGTGCCAGCAAGCTGGCATATGTGTCCTGTATGTATTGCACACACCCGACTCCATAGTTACCTGATGTGTATTAGCAGCGTAGCATGTGCTATGTTCATTGACATTGATGTTGGCTGACTCTCAGTCTTCATTCATCCAAACAATGTCTTGCAGGGCACCACCTGTCCCAAGACTAATGCCAGACTTGGGTGCCATGAGGGAATGTGACTGCATCCGACGTTACAGATTCACTCAACAGTTGATTGAGGACTTGACCGACAGGCTGGCACCACACTTCCAACCGCGACACAGGTATCCTACTGCACTGACCCCAAAGATGAAGGTGATGGCAGCCCTACATTTTTTCATAGCTGATGTTGGTGGCATGTCACAGACAATGTTCAGCCGTGTCCTGCGTGATGTTTTAGCAGCCATGTTGGAGCACCTTGATGAATTCATCACATTTCCTACTCCTGAGGAGTTGACAGATGTCAAGGGTGATTTCTATGCCCTGGGAGGGATGCCCCATGTAATTGGGTCCATTGATGGTACACATGTGGCTTTGGTACCACCACAGGCACAGGAACAAGCCTATTGCAATAGAAAGCATTATCACTCAATAAATGCACTTGTGGTGTGTCTTGCTAACATGCTGATTTTGCATGTCTGTGCACGTTTTCCAGGATCAGCACACAATGCCTACATCATGAGGCGTAGCAGGGTGCCACAAATGATGCCGCGGCTGCACAACGAACGAGCATGTCTTGTTGGTGGGTATACTCTGTTTGTCCTGTGTGTTATGGTATCTTTGGCTCTTACGGCAACTCCTGACCCACTTTTTTACATGATGTTTCCATGTAGGGGCCTCTGGATATCCCAATATGCCATGGCTAATGACACCTCTCCGCAACCCAAGAACAGCTGCAGATCACAGGTACAACGATGCACACGGGCAGACCAGGCAAGTGATTGAGAGGACGTTTGGCCTCCTGAAGAGCCGATTCCGGTGCCTGGACAAGACAGGCGGGTCCCTCCCTTATGCCCCGGAGAAGTTCTGCCGAATCTTCCTCGTGTGCTGCATGCTGCACAACATGGCAGTTGAGAAGGCAGTGCCACTCATCCTGGATCCGGATGAGCAGGAACATCCACCCGTGGAGGATCAAGGGCTTGCTCACGAGGCTAGTGAGGAGGAGGAGGATGATATCCGGAGTCAGCTCATACGCAACTTCTTCTCATAATGGTGCGTCACTGGGTATGAGTGTGCAAGCTTGTAGCATTGAGTGGCATGTGTTGCAATGTGTGTGTCCAGCTGACTGAATGCAAAGTGACTTTGGTGTGTGTTCTGATGGGTCACTAGAGTGATGATGTCATGTCACACAGTTTTGCGGAGAGACTTTCTTTGCAATTTACATGTGTCAAACATTGTTCATGGTTGGTAAATGTCCATGTGTGCGGTGAGAATTCTTTTAGGTGACTTCTTGTGTGTCTGTCATTCACAGGTATTTAGCGCCTGTTGTCTACTCGTGTCATGGTTGTCCTCCTGCTATTCCTCATGAGGATTGCAACGTGTGCTAAATCAGCGTTCCATGCACGGACATGTGGAAAGGTCAGTCTTGGTAAGGTTTGCAGCCAGGATTTTTTGTGGTGGTACGGGTTTGGAATGTGTGGGGACTGCTTCTGTGCATGTTGTGGTACCATGCATACATGTCTTCTCACCATGGAGCACATAACATGCAGCATCACTCCCATGACATGATAGTCACCCTTCTTGACAGTCATCTGTAGTGGAGTGTGGCGTCTGATGAAGGCATCAATGTGTGTAAACCTTGCCTCTGACACATTGCAGATGCTACTGGTGGACATAGTGAGGGACATCACAACAGCAGGGAATTGCAGCCTCTCCATGTGCAGCAGGATGTGTTTGGCTCATCCCCTTAACTTGTGTGCCAGTTCATTGGGATTTACATCATCCGTGTTGTGAAGGGGGTGTCCAGCGTATGTTCCACATGTTCTGTCAACTGACCTGTGAGTCTGTTAATATGGATGCATATCCCTTTGTGTGTGTATGTGGAATAAAGGTGTTCAGCACAATCCAAAGTGCCTCATCTCTGTCACTGCAGCTCTCTTGACAGTTTGCATGCCTCATCTATGGCATAATTGTCAAAGATTGAGCATCTGTGTGTATGTGTACTTTGGCAACATGCATGCAGTGCTTTATGGCTAATGGTCTCTATTGTGCATGAAGTACCTGGTTGTGTATGTATTTGTGCTGGTTGCTCCCCACAACGGGACGTGGACGCCTGCTGATGGTGTGTGTCCTTTGCGCATCTCCGCATTTTGTTGCCTGATCCAGTGGCTGTAATTTATGGTGATTGTTCATACATTTTCTCGTAGTGACCCATGAGTAACCTGACACTCCTTCCTTTACATACATCTGTTGCAGTGTGCCTTTCAGACCTTCTCTTTGTGTGCTACTTTTTGCCTAATTTCTAACCCCTTCTGCCTGCTGCTGCCTCACCTGCGGCTCCGACCCACCGAGTGCCCTGATTCTGCAACCCCCATGCCTCCAAAATGCTCTGCCCTTCCCCCTCCACCCATTCGAAATGCAGGCAGCAGCTTTTCTGTGCCACTGTAGCCCCAGCGCCGTGCCAAAAGCAGGTACGTCTGCACCTGCATCATGCACAGTGCACGACCCTCTAGTGTTTGCATGACCCATGTCATACAACAGGCTCATGCTGCAGCCACTCTCCAAGCAATGTCATCGTGACAATCATCCTCCTGCTATCAGGCAACCCCTAAGCACACACACGACACCTTCGCATGCTGAGTGTGCTACTCCAACTGCCTACACAGTGCTGCCCAGCCTACAAGACCCTGTTAGAACAACCAGGTAATGTGCCTCCTACTCCACACTCCCTCCGTCCACCAGCACACCATTGGACTCTGTTACCTCCTCAACACAACAGCCCCACCCATCACCTTCATGACAGTAACCTGGACAAAAGCATCCTCAGCACATGACGTCTTCATTGCCATCTCAGACGGATACAAGACCACCCGCAGGGACGGCAACACCAATCCCGGGGGATGAATTGCTATTTATTCACAAGAACACCCTCAGAGTCACAAATCCGGGTTTGCAGCAACTCCTTGGCAACCCTCAGTGTAACACTCCTCTACAGATCTGCAGACCTACATCCACTATTCCGCAAAGCCATCAACACGTACATCTGCACGCACGCCCTCACCTCCACGGGCTACATGTGGCTGTGTGCCAGTAACTTCTTGCTGGAGGGGAACAACACCACCATCCATGATTGGTCCATCAACATTTGACTCCACGTCTCCGACAAGCAACACACTGCCCCACACCCCGCTACCGATCCCCCAAAGATGCTTGATGTAACTCACGACAGACAAGCTGTGTGGGACACTCAAAACAACACCCCCACCACACCCTGCAACCTCACGCACTGGATCAGCAACTGATCCAACAATCTTGCCACATTGACGGACTTTCCTGTGAAGCACAACAACAGTTAAGCAAGGCAGACCTACTGGACTCCTACAGACTTAGCCGGACTCTTGTGCAAACCTTGCAACACAAAGAGCCATCAGTTGCCTTACAGCCCTGGAAAACACCACACACAGCCATCACCATATCATCAGCAAGGACAAGTGGAGATCCTTCAGATAGTGCAGAGACACCCAAACACACGACATCAAGGAGCTCATCAGCATTGTGAGTGAACTGTCAGCAGATCTCCATCCAAGACACCCCACCCTTGCAAGGCAGATCACATCCCTTGCAACTTTGGACCACTGCAAGCTCATGGGCATACACAACAGCCTTGGCACACAGACGCAGACAGCACTATTATCCGCATGACAACCCCCCATCAGGTTATGGACTCCCATCAGCAGCAATGACACAACCTGGCTCATTGCAACATACACTCTGGCTCTCCATCAGGCCCCTTCCCACACAACATCTAAACCACATCATTCCACATCCTTGAAGCCCACGTCCAGCACGTCCTGAATGTCTCCTTTGAGTTTGCCACATTCCATGGGTGCAGGAGGCATGCAGAGACCCAGGCCGTTCTTAAACAACGGACGGCAGTACCGCAGGATCTCCTGGTACATCACCCTGCTTCCCTACCCAGCAAATGTCATCAGGAAGACACTCAACAAGCTAATGACAATTTTCCGCCATACAACCTTCTCCAGGCAACCGGCACCAGACCATCTTCCACAGTAATCACACCACTGCAACCGTCAGCATTGCCACCACCAACGACAACTTTGCCATGCTCAACAATGGTGAGGCCACCACCCTTGACCTCTCAATGGCATTCTACACCATGTGCTACCACACTGTCAGCTTGCACATCTCCAACACTGGTATCCAGAGGAGGGCCCAGGGTTACATCAGAAAGTCGCTCACCAGCAAGGCCCAGGGAGTCTGCCTCCACCCTGCAACATGTAGTACACTGGGGTCATCTGGCCCATGCCACAGGGCTCTTCTCTCAGCGTGACGATCTTCAATGTCTCCATGACCCCCCTCTCCACCATCACATGCGCACACAACCTCATCATCATCTCGTATTCCATTGACACCCAGATGCTCCTCAAACTCACCAAAGACCCAGCCATTGCCAGATCAAAACTTCAAGAAGGCATGAGATCCGTTGAGGAATGGCTGAACATCAGCCACCTGAGGCTGGACTTGGACAGAACAGAGGTCATCATCTGAGGATTGTCCTCTTACAGCTGGCTCAACTCCTTGTGTCCCACTGGTCTGTGCACCCACCGCACCAGCACCCAGTGGCTACGCACGCAAGCTGGTGCTCATCATCGACCCATCGCTGACAATTACCATGCAACTCACCACCATCTGTACCTCATGCTGCAACACCCTCCACATGCTGCAAATGACCCACAGATGGATCCACTCCAAGGCAAGACAGACCGTCCCCCTGGTCCACGACACCAGCCGGCTCAACTACAGCACCGGCCTCTACGGAGAACAACAGCAAAATTGCAGGAGAAGTTGTCCACATCCTGGGTGCATCCGCACACCTCATCTGCAACATCCTCCGCCCCAGCCACATCACCGTCCACCTGAGATAGGTACAATGGCTCACTGTGTGCTGCAGGATCACCTTCCGACTCCTCAACCACACTCAGGACTCAGAGGCAGTCCACAACCCCAGACCCAACACCGACCTTGGATGTCTGTCATCCAACACCCCATTGGCCAAACTCCATGCAGCCCACCTTGCCCTGGCCACCATTCATCACATCCACATAAAAACTGCATGCAGGAGATAGTTCTCCCACCTCACCAAACAGACCTGGGACTCCCTCCCCGGGCACATCAACATGACATATGACCTCTACACTTTCATGATACTCTTCCAAATTGGTCTGTCTGAGCAGTATTGCAAGCACCCCCTCAGCAGCTTGATGCCATCACGTGTGAGTATTGGGCTCCATGTCTGTATTTTGGGATACATTGTGACCCATGTGTGTCCTCGACCGGACTCAGATCCAAGTGTATGGATGGCTGGAGTTTGTTCCACACTCAGGCATACTTCGACATATCCCCACACGTATGTTGTGGACTCATGCTAAATGACTGCAACATAAAATTTCAGGTCTTAATTTTTTATTTATAGTTCTGGGGCGTGATTTATGCACAGAAAAAGGTGCTATGCAGGGAACATAGAATCCAAAGTTCACAGGGGGATATGGGATTCTTAGCATTTGAAGTCATCAGAGTCCAGACCACAGTGTTTGGCATCATTGGTCAGACTGTGACCAGCAAGTCCATGTGGCAGATGATGTCAGTCAATGAGGTGATGCTGTCGCACATGAAGGCCAGATGCCAGGCCAGGTGACCTGGGAGATGTGGATGGGCCGCTGCCTCTCACGGTCTTTGCCGTGGACGACCCACCTTCCTCGCGGGACCCTCACATGCAGGCCTTGATGATGCTTGGGACGCTCCATCGGACGAATCATCCTCCTCCTCCCTCCCTGTGGCTGGTGGTGGTCTTCACCTGGTGGCACAGGGAGGGTTGGCCATGTTGTCGGCGATCCAACGGAGTGAATGGCTTATGTCCCTTTGCACCGCCAGGAGCTCAGCCAGCCTTGCCTCCATCCGTCCTTGGTGTTGTTGTTGACTGGCGTGTTGCTCGGCCTGCTGGTTCTTGATCTCTGTGAGGGTCACCACTACCTGGCTGAACTCCCTGGTGTCACGCCGGTATGCCTCCATGATGTTGTGGATGTGTGACATACCGGTCCCTTCAGCTGGCTGGTCAGGTTCTCGCCTCCGCCGTCCTCCACTCCCACCACCCCTGCCCACACGAGCCTGACCTGCTGTTGTGGCACATCGGGTCTACAGGACCCCTGAGGGATGGCAGTGGCGGTGTTGTCTGCCTCCTCCTGGGTGCCCGCTGCACCTTGTCCCTCCTGGTCAGACTGGCTCAGTTGTTCACTGAGGGCAGGGCTCCTCGGTGTCTCCTGGGATGTGGCAGGAATGGTGGTGGTGGTTGGCACAGATGTTCCTGAACCAGGTTCTGCAGGGGCTTGGACACTAGAGGGTCCAGGTCGGTCGGGGTCATCCGCGGAGTGTTGAGAGGCGTCGCTGCCGATGGGATCAGGTTCCTCCCGAGCCTGTGACTGTGACTCTTCCCCCCATTGTTGGGGGATATTCATCACGTTGCCCCGTGTGTGAGAGACAGACAATGTTAATGCTGTTTCATGCAACATGCATGTTTCATACACATTCAAGTTGGCACTGTTCCTCCAGGTAGTTGTATGTGCCTAGCATTCTCCTCAATGTTCACTTGTGGATGGGTATGTTGCGGGGGACAGATTGATATGTTCTCCTGAGTCTTTGACATGTCGATTTGTGGCTTGGATGCTTCTTCGGCTATGTATTGGTCTTGTTGTGTTGCATGTCCATTGTGACAGTGGGTAAATCCAATGCCTGTCCTGGTGGTGTCTGCTTGTGTAAGGGGTGTGTGTGACAGGGCCTGCTGGTGGGTGTAGTGTGATTTGGCCCTGTGTCTCCCAGGTGATGTAGCTGTCCCCCCATGGAGCATGCTGCCATGACAGTGAGTGTGAGTTCCTGTCCTAGATATCTGACCTTGTTGTCTTGGTGTTTGTGTTTGCACTGGTCACAGGAGGGCCTTGTGCTGCCTACACCAGGGCCAAGTGTGAGCTATCTTGTCAGTATGTTCCAAATCCCTGTGCATTGCGCATGGTGCATGGGTATGTAGCTGGGCCATATGGGATGAGGGCAATTGTGTCTGATTTATGATTCAAACATGCATTTTGTGCCACCCACCCTCCCAGCATACCGGACATCCATTCTTGGGTTGGTGCTTCATGTAGCATGGGACGTAGCATGGCCTTGCCTTCTCAATGGGGCATACACATGTTATTGGCATTAGCGTAGTTTTTGACCGTGGTGCTGGCCGGTGATGGCTTGGGGGTAGTTGCGTGCATTTGGTGTAGTTGGGGTGTGGATGCCATTACCCCCATGTTACAAAAGTTGTTTGAGTACTCACCAGGCTCTGCATCTCCTTGGAGTCCATGTACTCCCACCGGCGGAAGCATGGCCATCACTATCTCGGGCGGGCGCAGCGGGTGCGACCGGTGGCACGCCGAAGGCGCGCCAAAGGCAATCCCGTCTGTGCCCGTCCGCGACCGGCCGGGACCAGGGGCCACAAACTCTGCCCCTATCATAAGGTATTCCTCCAGCCAGCTACTTACTCATCATGGCACTTGGCCCCTTTATCCCTCTACGTTCAGTCGCATTCAGGCCCTTAACATTGCCACTTCTCTCCTGCCTAGTCAACTACTGCCTGCTTCCCCTGCACATTCTCCCCCTTCTCTTTCTTGTTCCTCGACGGCGGCTTCCGCCTACCTTCTCAATACTCGCTCAGCTGGCAGGCATCAGTTGGAACTTTATAATCTCCTTAATACCGAGTCACCCGATTTCTTATTCTTGACGGAAACCTGGTTTTCCGCTGATTCCCAGCCCGACGTCCTATCGGCTCTCCCTGACTCTTATTACATTCTGCGGGCTGATCGCCCAGATGGGAAAGTCGGTGGGGGTGTAGCATTGATAATTCGGTCCACTCTCCAGTTTCAGCCCCTACCCTTCCCCCCAATACCTAAAATCGATTTTATAGTGGCCCGCTCGGTGAACATTTCCACCCCCCTCACCATAGTTCTTGTTTACCGTCCTCCTCAAGCAATGCCCTATTTTCTACCCGCTCTGCAAGAACTCTTGGCTACCCTTGTAATCAATAACACGTCAGTCCTTCTGCTGGGTGATTTCAATTATTGGCCTGGCGATCCTAAAGAAGATCTGGCTTCCAAAGACTTCTCTGACACCCTTCGTTGCCTCAATTTTATCCCTCATATTCATGCCCCTACTCACACTCATGGCCACATTCTTGACCAGATTTGGTCGGCAAATCGGACCCTTTCCCCGACCACCATTCTCCCCTACACCTGGTCGGGCCACTCGCTTATCTCTTTTTCCATCGACTTAGCGGTCACTGATAAATCCTCCCTGCCTAAGAATGTTTCTGCGCGTAACTGGAACCGGGTAGATTTCAACTCCCTCCACTCCTCGTTAATGACCACCTCTACGGACTTATCGGTCCTTCCCCTCGATCTTCAAGCGGACGCCATTAACACCTGGCTTTCTACTTCTTATGACCGGATAGCTCCACTCAGGACGGTTAAAGCTTGTCGTCTCCACGAAGCCAATAAATGGTTCTCGAGCGACCTCAAAACCCTCAAACTAGCTCTTCGCCAGTCTGAGCGTCAGTGGAGACGTAACTATTGCCCTTCCCTGAGGGATCAATATAGGTCTCTCTTAAACAACTATAAGAGAGCTATTCTCTTGGCAAAATCAGAATATTTCTCTGGTAAGATTCTATCAGCGGCTAACAAGCCCAAGGAAATCTTCTCTGTTGTTCATAACCTAGCCTTATCTGATCGAGTCAACCTCCATCCTACTCCTTCTCTTTCTCTCTGCCTTTCTCTCAATGACTACTTCTTTGAGAAGATTGCTAACATTAAGCGGAACATCCCCTCGCCATCTTCCCACCTCCCTCCCTTTCCCCCCCTTTGCTTTCTTCCCTCACCCACTTCCCACCTATCTCCAAAGAATCCTTTCTGGCTCTGCTCAGGAAAGTCAAATCTGGCTCGCCTGTTGATTATGGCCAAGCTCGCATCTTAAGGGAGCTATTTGTTGGCTGTCCCGACCCCCCTTTGTCCTTTCTTAACTCATCTATCTCTCTGGGAATGGTCCCACCACAATTCGAATCAGCCATTGTCATCCCCATTTTAAAAAAGCCTGGCTCTGACCCCACCCTCCCTGTCAACTTTAGGCCTATCTCTCTTCTCCCGTACTTAGGCAAGATCCTAGAGAGCCATATAACCACCTGCCTGTCAACATACATCGAGGACAATCATTTGCTGGCCTCCCATCAAGCGGGTTTCCGCCCGGCTCACTCGACCGAAACTGTGGTCCTCTCTGTCCTCGACGAGCTTAAGAGTAAGACGGACCCCAACTGCCCCCAAGCCTTGGTGCTCCTTGACTTGTCTGCTGCCTTTGACACGGTCGATCATTCCATCCTTCTGGACCGTGTCAGGGCAGCGGGCATCCAGGGCACCGCTCTCTCTTGGCTCACGTCATTTCTTCAAGGCCGGTCACAGGCTGTTCAGCTCTCTGGTTTCTCTGCCCCGCTTCGCACAGTTTCTTTTGGGGTTCCCCAGGGTTCCTCCCTTTCTCCTCTTCTTTTCAACCTCTACATCTATCCCCTTATTGTCTCCTTGCTCAGAATGGAGGTATCCATCTACAATTACGCGGATGACCTTCAGCTTATATTCAATCTTTCCTCCTCTACTGATTCTCTTCCCAAATTTCAAACCACTCTCACCTTTATCTCTGATTGGATGAGTCAAAATCATCTTAAACTCAATCCCGACAAAACTGAGCTGATCTTAACTGGCGGCTCTTCCAGCCCCTGGTCATCTGCTTTCTGGCCTGCCAGCCTTGGTCCCCCCCCGGCTCCTTCTACCTCAGTCAGAACCCTCAGGATCAAAATCAGCCAGAACCTTTCCATGCGTCCTCAGATCAGTTCCGTTGTTTCATCCTGTTTCCTATCCCTACGGATCATCCGTAAGATCTGCCGCTTTTTTACTCTTGATGCCCTCAAAATCATTATCTTAGCCATGGTCCTTTCTCGGTTGGACTATGGGAACTGCCTGTATGTTGGCATTCCTGCCTATGAGTTGCGGCGCCTTCATATTCAAAATCAGGCGGCTCGCCGAATCCATCGGCTCCCCAAATTTCACCATTCCTCCATTCTTCTAAAAACCCTTCACTGGCTTCCTATTTTGTACCGTACCCTTTTCAAAATGGGATGCATAGTTTTCATGGCTCGTGCTTGCACAGCCCCTCTCTTTATTAACTCCATGGTCTCTCATTACCTTCCTAGTCGTCATCTTCGTTCCTCCAGTCAGGCTCTTCTTACTGTCTCCCGATTTCGCAAGTCTCGAGCAGGTGGCACTAGGTTCTCTACCCTTGCTCCTCGCTTTTGGAACAGTCTCCCTTTCACCATCCGATCAATTACCTCCTATCTACATTTCCGGAAAGCGCTCAAGACTCACTTGTTCGCCCAGGCGTTCCCCTCCACTTGACCCCCCCTGGTTCTCCTCCGCCTCCAGTAATCCCTTAGCGCCAGGAAACCGCCCGGTCACAGTGCGCTCTACAAATATTTTTAACTTCAACTTCAACTTCATCTCCTCCCAGGGATTGTAATGTACTGGTCTGCGGGGCGCACCACCTCCAGTGATGTTGCTCTGGGCGTAGTCCTCATTCATTTTGCGCTTGACCGCCCTCCGCAGATCGTACCACCTGGCTTGGCATTCGTTCCTGGTCCTTCTGATGGGCGCAACAGCATTCACCCTATCGACAATCCTCTGCCACAGGCGTGATTTTTCAGCTATGCTGGTCTGTCTGACCAATCTTCCAAACAGCTGTGGCTCGACTCTGATGACTTCATTGACAAGGATGTCCAGCTCCTCCCTTGTGAACTTTGGATTCTTGTCTGTGGGCATGGTGTAGGGTGGGGGCGTGGATGGTTATGGGTGTGTGGGTCTGAATGTGACACTGTGGGTGTGAATGTGTAGAGGGGATATGTGTGAAGGAGGTTGTGTGAAGGTGTATATGGTAAGGTGAATGGCTGCATTTGTTGGTGTGTGCTCTGTAGCTGCAGTGAGTCTGTTGCAAAGGCTCATGGTTTGTGTGTGTGGGCCCTTTTCATTGGTCCATTTGTGGGTGTGGCTCAGTTTGAATTTTTGGTGGGTGTGTCATAAGGGGTGGTTGTGAGTTTGCCCCTCTGTTTGCCTGTTTGGATGTGTCCAGGTCAGTCCGTTCCATTCTTTGTGTTTTGTGGTGTTGTGCGAGTCGAATAGGCCCTCCTTGTGCTGTTTTCCAGTGTCCGTGGTTCAGTACGGTACAGGGGTACGAGTTGTACAGACACACAGCCCCATGCGTTGTGTATGTACGGTGCGCACACCGCCATTGATATGTACACTGCGTACACCCCCATTGTTATGTACGGTGCGTACACCGCCATTGCTATGTACGCTGCATACACCCGCATCGCTATGTACGGTGCATACATCCACATCGCTATGTATGGTGCGTACACCCCCATCGCTATGTATGGTGCGTACACCCCCATCGCTATGTATGGTGCATACACCACCATCACTATGTACGGTGCGTACACCCCCATCGCTATGTACGGTACGTACACCGCCGTCGCTTATGTACAGTGCAAACACCCCCATCGCTATGTACGGTGCATACACCCCCCCATTGCTATGTATGGTGCGTACACCGTCATCGCTTAGGTACGGTACGTACAACCCCATCGCTATGTACGGTGCGAACACCGCCATCGCTTATGTACGGTGTGTACACCGCCATCGCTTAGGTACAGTGCGTACACCGATATTGCTACTGTATGGTGCGTACACAGACATTGCATTTGTACAAGTCATTCCCCGTGTACGGGACGGACGTTTTCCGTACTAATCGTAAATCGGTAAGCCGGTCCGGATCGTACTAGTATGCTCGGACTGCATTTTTACGATTCTTACGGAAAAGTGTCCGGGTACGTCTCGTACAAATTTTCCCGATCTGATTCGTACGGATAGGGCTGATCCGTATGTACTTTTTCCCATACGAATCGTACTTCATGGGTCGGACGTGACTTGTACGATTCGCACGGAAAAAAATACGGATACGAGTCGTACGGGAAAAAAAATACAGGATCGGAATCAGTCTCAAAATTTTAAATTCTTGGTCTTTCCATGCACATACTTTTTAATAAATAATAGTTGCATAAATGTTCTAATTTATCCCTGCAAAATGTTTCTACTTACACAAAGAAAACTGTTAACACATGATTAGAAATTGTTATTTAATGAACTGATGAGGAAGTTCATACATAAAACTTCAGTATTAAGAGGTGAACTTGACCTTTTTAACTTACTTTTACTTTTCCAATTAATGGTTTTATACTTATTTGAATGATTTTATATTTTGTAGGTTAGAGATGTAGTTTAAACATGGGAGGGAAGTCTTGAACGACAAAGTAACCCACATGAACTTATAATCATTACAAAATAGTTTCAGCCTAATATTGCTGTCTGTGGACTATTGTGCTCAAGGTGAGATGAAGAGGAGTAATCCTATTCACAGGAGAGCATTGAACGCTGATTGGCTGACTGCAGACGAAAGAAGCAACATGTTGCAAAGCTTCAGAATGTGTTGTCAATAACAGTTTGTGTTCCAGACCCTTTCAGACAACTTTTTGCCCTCACTTTCCATTGTGATTCTTTTCCATTATTCCACACTCACTCTGAGACTCTACAGAGTTTCTTGAACCTCTCATCATGGGAAGTTCCGGTTTGATTGATTTTTGATTTATTGAACTGCTTTTTATGCTTAAAACTCTCACTCTGTCGAAATAGAACTCGTTATGGGTTCTTTTCTTTATGGATTGCACTTATTAATAGCTTATTCATTGATTTTGAATTGTTGATTTTTAATAAGATCCTTTTGAATTATTGATTTTTAATAAGATTCTAATTACAAAAAATAATGAATTTACTTGTGATCTAATAATGATGACTTACTACAAGATTTATATAACATAACACTTGACCTCATAACAAACTCTAATTATTGACTGAACTTAGAATAAAAATTGTAATTTTAATTGTTGTGATGTGCAGCTCTTGATCTTCTCTAAAACAACATCAAAAGTCTAAGGACCTATTGGACGACAGCCGGATGATGGCAAACAGAGTTTTTATTTAAGTTGATTCCCACTCCAGCACAAACATACCTTATTTTAAAGAGATCATTAAATAAATATAATTATATTTCCTGCACCACTTCAAAGGATATCACCCGCATTGTTGTCATTCATACCGATTTGGCAGCAGACAAGTAACATAGTCATCTTTTTCTTGTTGACTTCTTTCACGGGTAACAAGCATGCTATCGACTTTTGGTAACATCTATTCTTCGAATTGTACATTTTAATATTGCAGACTACTGTGGCCACTTTTATAAATTTACTTTATTGTTTAGCCTTCATATATAATGTCATCAGTTGCTCGACCTCCTTCCTTTCTACAGCACCCTGGAAAATTTCAAATGCGCAGGTCCAAATGAGTTCAAGCACCTTGCTCCTTTAGAACCTAACATTGCAACAAACTTGAACTAATTTGAGTATGCTTTCAGACAGTTATGGCTACGATTTGGGAAGGGTGAATCATAGTGATGGACCGTTATGAAGTTTACTGTAGAGGACAAAGGGAAAATGGAACCATAGAGGGATATTTAGCTGAATTCTGATCTTTGGCATCCTTGTGTGATTTTGAACACATCAATTTCGGACAATTGTTCAGGGACTATATTCTCATGAAATGCAAAAGCAAAGAAGTACAAGAAAGGATATGGGTCTGTTCTGAGTTATCCTTAAAAGAAACTGTGTCTATAGCTAAAGTACAGAAAATTTAGAGAAACGTGTGCAGGAAATCAAAGGCAAATCTAAAAGGACAATTTTTTGACTTCTCAGTATTTAAGCCAAATACTGAGAAGTCAAAAAATTGCAAAGAGAATAAATGGAAGAATAATTTACAAAGCTATAGGTGATGAGTTATAATCATTTGGGTAATTTTAACGGATGCCCAGCTTGGGACATGGCATGTACAAAATTTTGCAAGAGGGGAAATTTTGTTTGCGTATGAAAGACCACTCTTCAAAGCAAAGTCAAATGGATTCCAGAGGAGGAAGATAATGAGAACGCTGATGACGATTCATTGAAACCAAAGGGGTTTTTCACATTGAGTGATAGTAGGTTACAGAAGATACTGTCTTCAACTAATATCAAACTAAATGGTATTAACATCCACATGATGGTTGACTCGTGTGCCTTGTATTCTATTATAGGGAAGACTTATTTAAATCCATGTGGCTAGGTAGAAACTTGTATCCAACAGAAGTCAGTCCTGGAGGTTACACAAGTCACAGAATTGAAATGCTGGGGATCTTTTGGTATGGTTTAGAGTTTAAATGTAATGAGAGAAGGTCCAGGGAGAAGACATCTGTGCCTGAGTAAGGAGAGGCGGTTGTTTGCTGGCCCCACCAGGAGAACTTTAGTATAAGTAAAACTCCTCATCCATTCCACATTTAGATTGAATTAATGATACTGCAAAGCTAAATGGCGTTTTCAGGGTACTCGTTAATACATTTGCAGAGGTTTTTAAAGAAAAGTTAGGAGAGTACAAGGGAAATAACATTGGGGAAGGTGCCATTACGACATAAGATGAGAAATGTTCCCATTAACCATAGGGTAAACCCTTAATAGGGTGTTGAAGGATTTATGCCATTTTGATATTATTGAATATATGAAATCACCCTCAATTGTGTCCCCAGTAGTCATATCTCTAAAGACTCCTGGTGAACTGTGTTTGTGCATGGATCTTTGCTGTGTGAATGAGGCCATCTGGGTTGATATTTAAAGATAATGGGGTAACCCTGCGTCCCTCAGGTCCTGGGTATTGGTAATACAGTCTACAATAGGTTATGTAGGATAAACCAATTGCTTTGTAATCAATAAATGATACAACACAAAAGAAAATAAATTATGGAAACAAAGTCTAGTGAGTACTCCTTAGAAATCAAATGGAACACCCCAAAGATACTTATTTATTTGTTCATATGTATTATTTACTTCTTTAGTATATGGCTGTCACATATACGACTTCAAAACCATAAAACATAAATAGTGTGACTTTCGTGAGTCAAGTGATATGAAGTGAAAAGGTGGCGTTGTAAGTGAAATATACAAAACATAGAGGCTACAAGCATATGTACATCATATAAACCACTTGGGGTCTGTCCTTTTACTGTTTATTTCACAAGTTTTCTCAGCACCCTTAACAAATTCCTTTTTCTAATATTAGGGTGAGGAGACTAATGGACACGAACTAAACAAAAAGCGTTGACGTTTTGACCCAGGGGTATGCACAATTCAACAAGCGTCACAGCGGGTCTTCCTCAGGACTGAAAACAGAAGTGCAGAAAGCCAGATCCAGTTAGGGTAAACTCTTAAGCAGAAAGGTTGGAAGAAGGAACGGGTACTTGCATATGGGTCTACAACTTTGAAGGAAGCTGAACGCATTTACTCTGTAACTGAGAAAGAGTTATTGGCTTGCACTTGGGTTTCAGAACTTTATAGAATGTACATGTGGGCAATTACTTTTACTATCAGAAACGATCAGAAACCACTTGTGAATGTTTTATCCCCTGGTAGTGGTAAGAATTTAACTGCAAGGATTGCTAGATTACTTAGCCAATTATAGCTTTTCTACTGTAAAATTGAATGTGTGCCAAGATCTAAGAATGTGCATGCTGATTACATTTCAGTAATACCTGTTGTGATTTCATCAGGCACATGTCCGGCTGAATGTGAGGTAGCTTTTACTATGGAAGATGCAAGAGGACCGGATTTTGGTAAAGCCAAGGATATTTCTGAAAAGGTTTGGGAAGATAGTATTTTTCCTCATTTAAGTCTTAAGTTGAATTCTGCAAAATTGGATGGGCTGTCAAACAGAAGTTGAGAAGGGAATTGTGTCCATTTCACAAAGTAAAGGATAAATTGTTTGTCATGAAATAAACTGTCATGTCGAGTGATAAAACTATTCCCCATGTCAAATAAAGAAGAGAAATTTTAAAAACATTTAGACATTCACTGAATAAACAAAAGGTTATAGGGACGTTATAGTTAAGTGAAAATGTCAGTTAAGGCACACTGTTTCAAAACTAACAAAGACACTGAAATTCATCAGTTATAGTTATCTCAAGTAACTATAATTCATGCACTGCTTGTTACATCCCACATTACATTACTTATGACATGTTCTGTGACATCATTGATAACATGACTACAACATATGAAATGACATTATTAATGACAAGCAAAACACTCAAGATGATGGACGGAATGTTGCAAATTGGCAAAACATTCATCCCCAGTCACAGATCTGGGTTTATTCCATCATTATTTTGCTCACCACGCCACCCCAGTTCAGACATTGCCATATGCAAATCAGTCTTGACCCTGTGCCTCATGGGAAAAGTCCAGTCCGAACTGCCAAGCCATGTCTTCCCTGGACCGGAATCAAGCATCCTAGGACCGGTTTCGGGGTTTCACCCCTCTTCAGCCAGGATAGCTTGACTCCAGTGGGGTAGTGAGCACGGGACCCACATTTGGGCATACCCTTCCCACATAGGGCGAACAGCAAAACACACAAGATGATGGACGGAATGTTGAACATTGGCAAAACATTCACCCGCAGTCACAGATCTGGGTTTAATCCATCGTTATTTTGCTCACCACGCCACCCCAGTTCAGACATGGCCATATGCAAATCAGTCTTGACCCTGTGCCTCATGGGAACAGTCCAGCCTGAACTGCCAAGCCATGTCTTCCCTGGACCGGAATCAAGCATCCTAGGACCACTGGAGTCAAGCTATCCTGGCTGAAGAGGGGTGAAACCCCGAAACCGGTTCTAGGATGCTTGATTCCGGTCCAGGGAAGACATGACTTGGCATGACTTGGCAGTTCGGACTGGACTGTTCCCACGAGGCACAGGGTCAAGACTGATTTGCATATGATTTGCATATGGCCATGTCTGAACTGGGGTGGCATGGTGAGCAAAATAATGATGGATTAAACCCAGATCTGTGACTGGGGGTGAATGTTTTGCCAACGTGCAACATTCCGTCCATCATTTTGTGTGTTTTGCTAATATTAATGACAACACAGTGCATGGTTGTGGCACGTGTTCTTGCATTCGCAAGTGGCCTGTTGCACAAAATTGTGCCGTTTGGGACTGCAAAAAGCTATTTAAGTATGTACAAATCAAAAAATACAATTCACTAACATGTTAATGAATTGCAACTTGTGTTTGCGACCAAATACTGATTTAGTATTTGGATTGGCCATTATTAGGGCATCCCTTCCAAATACTGATTCGGAATGGTATGTATTAATGTTTTGCAACAGAAATCTACTTGCAAAAAAATAATATTTTATTGACTACCTGTAGTGGTAAGCCATTCGCTAAGTGGGAAGAAGTCCCTAAGGGATCCCGTCTCCTATGTGAATGTTAATAAAAACATTTTTTAAGAGTAGGCATTGGTCATATGGCCAAATGCCTGCTCTTAAAAAAATCTATTCAAGGCGTTTTTTTCAATGCATCCTTTTATCTGGTGAGTTAAACAGGTTGCATTAAAAAAAAAACGTTATTTAAAAGCAATCACAGACATGGTAGTCTGCTGACTTCAGCAGGCCTCCATCAATGTGGATGCAATTCCTAATGGGTAAAAATTTGCAAACTATCTCATTAATATTTATGAGGTAGGTCAAATTGTGACCTGCTAGAAATCAGTAATTTGCAAACCGACTTATTAGTTCATAGGTTGGTTCATAAATTACCACACTGGTGACAAAATACTGGTTGCAAAATATGAAGACTAGTATTTTGCGACCAGTGCTACGTACATTTTGCCCCATGAGAATTATTCCGAACAATAAGTATAGTAGAATCTTCTCCACCAAGTGCTATCACCTTTCAGGTTCGCTGAGCAATTAATACTTGTTGCAAAGAGTGGGTCTGATTCACAGTGACTTCTAGGAGAAGACAAAATCACATTAACACACTAGGCCAGATAACGGTAACCAGGATATTCTTCTGTGACTCATTATAACCAGAATGTCCCTACACGCAATCATATTTTGCAAAGTAGAAATATAAATATGAGGAGTGTCAGTCTCCATATTGGAAGATCTATGGAATGAGAACCAATTAGATAGACAAAGAAATAGTCAAGCCCAAAATGATGAATGTGCTCATCATTCACACCTATGTCCTGAGATGAGATTTAATAGCAGAAATTAAGCAGACTATATTTCAACAAACCATTGAATGGACTCAATGTCCCCTCCGCATGCAGCATATCAGACAGTTTTTAGGGGTGTTGCCAGGGCATGCCTGTTTGAAATCCGAAGGCAGCGCTATAAATAAGCAATTATGCTCATATAACTGAATAGGGAGAGAGACAAGGCCAGACAGGCCTTTTATTCCACCCGGCATTTTCCTGATGGGCTGGAATTGTCAGAGGTCATTTTATAAAAGTTCATGGACACTCCTGGTTTCCCCAGCTCTCCAAGGTTATTTACAGGAGGCATGGGGAGCCTTCAAGAGCGATAGACAGAGAGGGAGGGGAGGGGAAGGTAGAAAAAAAGCAATCAGAGAGGAGAAGTAACACAGTAGAGAAGGAAAGAGAGAATGTAGGTCACAAGTCAGGAGTACACGCGGGTAGACAGCGTCCACCCACTATTTTAACAGGATGGATGCCATCCACCCTGCCACCATGAAGTTGGGCCCAACAGAAATATGCTTGTCCCGGCATAATTTTCAGACAATGGGACATGTTCAGCAGTGCCTGCACATTGTCTGCTTCAACATGCAGGCAGCGAGAGGAGCATTTTATTTTTACCTCCAACTGGTCCAAAGATAAAGGCTGAAGTTAAGGTGCCATCAGGCCTCATTTTGATTGAGCATCCTGGCTGGACACGGTCTGGAGCCTCACAATTAAATGCATATGCAACAGAGGGCAAAACAGCACACAGCTTGTTTTCACTTAACAGATACTTAAGAGAAGTATGCTTTTGACTGTGTTCAGTTCCTGTATATAAGTCGCTGTATTGTAAGAATGTCAGATTTGTTTGTCTGTCCCAGTATTCACACAAATAAAATTTCATATAGCACTATTTTCTTTCTTTTCTAGTGCTACTCATCCCAATGTAGGGTGCCAGATTGCTTTACGTAACATACACATTATACATTCACAATCAATCATGCAAGTGTGTAAATCAATGTACAAGATATGTTACATAAAACAATGAGGATTATAAGGTGTAGGAGTCACATGTCATTCATAGCTTACTGTGCTATATTTGAAGGAATACAATTTATGAACTGCAAGTAACAAAAGGATCTCTGTGTTGAAAGCAGTAATCCACTTACCTATCTATAAAATAAAAATCTGTCATCGGCATGTTACATGATGTGCTTTGCAAGAGACACATTCACCTACTATACTACTTCAACTCTTCGTTAGGGTAGTAAGCTCTATATAAATGTAATTGGAGCATACACTTTGATTAAAATCTAGGATTACACAAAACACAGATCTCTCCAGCAAAAGCTTCAACCTCAAGAGTTATCTTACCATTGTTACTATTCCCTGAGATATGCTGGGCACACAATGATCTCTGTAGCAGGTGCCTTAACCCCATAAGATATTTTAAAATGCAGAGTTTGCAACCAATTAAGCAGAACAGATCTACTACCATGCTTCTCCTTGTTGCCATTTCTTTTGTGACAGGGTTTTTTTTTAAATGTATTAGTTGAGATCCAGATTTTGTGTCGGGGTTGCAGCACTTTTTTGGCACATTCCTGATGCAAAATCTCATTTGATAAATCTCCTAACATGATTAAATGTTCTCATGATATACCTGCTAATCATATGTGCGAAGTCTTACTATCTGGTGTCACTTCTAGTGATGTCACTTCCAGTGAGATGTCTTCCAGTGATGCCACATGTGATGTCATGTGATGTGATGTCATGCGCTGTGATGGCACGTGCCACGATGTCACTTGCATACTGCCTAATTTGGATAATACCCCCACTTCTTTTTTTAAGACTTGTGCTCCGAGAGGAAAGAGAGATTGAAAGAGAGATTGAAAGAGAGATTGAAAGAGAGAGACAGCACAAGAAGATGAAGGGAGCGAGGCTGGTTTGAGCATTTTTTCCAAGGCTGCTTATGGTTCCCAGTTCATTCCTGGAGAGAGAGCACTAACAGCCTGATTGAAAGTGTAAGGAGGCCAGGCTACATGTGCAGACACATTCATGCCCCTGGACAGTACATCTGGAAAAGCTGCAAGCTGCACACGTGTTTACATAGCAAAAGGAGAAGTACACGAAGTGCAATGTTCCAATGTACCAGAAACATCAACAGCACATGTATGAAGACTTCCTTTAGCTCTTGGAAATCGATAGGGCACACACACACCAAGCGTGGGATGTGCCGATCTGGCCTAGTTTCAAGGATAGAGATTGATTTGCAAATATCAGGTGCTGTGTCTGTGCTGTTCAGCCACTGCATCTGTCATCCACCTGCTTGCCGCTGGTGGTGTGGTGTCAGGGGAGCTCAATGGAATGACAACTGACAACAGTGCAACCGCACTTCCTGTTGCATGAATTACTTATTTTCATAGACTGCAGTCAATGTCAGTGTCCACTTTAATTAACGAATTGTAGAGAAACAATTGTGTGAATAATACAGTAGCTCACCTTGTGCAATGCCACCTTTTAATGTTTGTGTTATACAACCACGGTCCCTTATCCAGGACTGCAAACATAAATTAGCTTAATTGTGTATTTAAACAACAGCTATGTTATTTTCAACCCCCTATGTAATAAAGTATGTCAAAACAAGATGACTAATAAACATCTCCATGGTACATGTTGTATAAAATGGTTCAGCAGCATTTAGTTTTCTGCCTGCCAAGCACTTCTGCTTGGCACACATAATAAACACAGCCCCATGCAGGCTCTGATACATCTGTTCCTATCTTGACAGGTACATTTAGTCCCTGTGACTGAATCCTTTAACCTTTAAAGATGGAGAGCTCAGTATTACACGAAACAACAAAATGCAGTGCAATCAAGCATGACGAAAACAAAAACACTGAACCAGAAAAACTAGCCAGTGCTTCAGTACTTTCCTGCAATAAGGAGTATAGATAGCCTCCTGGAGCTGAAGCCTTCAAGGTGCACTAGACAGAAGACAACCACCTCACACAGACAACTTCATTTGATTGTTTGCAAGTGTGGGGGATTTTCCTTGCTGCCTCAACAAACAAGAAAAGTACAGCTTCTGAGCAAGCAGTGCATTTCTTCGCTTTTTTTGTTAAGTACAGCCCTTCTTTTTGGAAGTAAATTGAACACAAGAGGTCAAGAGAATTGTCGAGATAGAACTTGGGAGATTAGACTAGGATCATCAGGAATGGCCCATGCAGGTAAGGGCGGTGGGGGAGAGGGGGGAATTTGGGGGGTCCTTGACAGACGACGACGACGGGAAAATGTATTATTTATTTAATTTTCCCTTGTCGTCATCTGTCAAGCACCCCCACTGCCACACTGCTCTTACCTGCACGGGCTGCTTCTGTGGGTCATTAGAACCAGGGCCCGTGAAGAACCGTAAAGGTGATGGAGAATGGCAACTGGCAAAGTAGCACTACCCCCTTCTCTTCTCCAGCTCATCAGAAATAGGTGCTCATGGTGAATCCTGGTAATGGAAACAATGCACTTGGATCCAGAGACAAATGTTAGTGAAATAGAAACAGCCAGTCTGCCACAATCCTGTGCAATGCGTGTTCCAGTGGTGGCAGTGGGTCAGATGTGTCCTAGTCTGTTGCATTTGTGTGTAGAAGCACATTGTGAGCAGGCTCGTGGTGACTAGCAGTGGCACTCTGGATATGCCAGACAGTGTACAGCACAACAAGGACTTACTGTGTTACGCCTGGGCAGCCAGGGTTGGATTGGGATCAGAAATAGTCTCAGGCACCCTAAAACAAGTATTTACAATGCAACGGTCTCGGCATTGTTAAAGTTAGAGCTATTGGCATTGCTCATGACATTATTTTTGTTTATGTTTTTGTTTTTAAAATATTTAAAGAAACGGCATTGTTATTTACAATGTCAATAGCTTAATCACTCTCAAATGCGAGACCTATTGCATTTGCACCCACACACACAAAGCCACCCACAAACACAGAGCCACCCACAGAACCACTCACATAAAGCAACCCACACACAAATAGAGCCACCTACACACACACATGCAGTAGCCCACTGACCTATTTACATTATGTGCACTTTGTGATCTGCATGGTACATGTTCTTTGCTGCAGGCACATTAACCCTATGTGCTACCTTTCCAGGAGTCAAAACTTCCACTAGACAAAACTCCGATCTCTCTCTAGGAAGAACATTAAACACCAGAGTCATCATGAAATTTTTATTGTTGCCGAAAATAGCTGGAGGCCAGGAAGGAGGCATCAAGCGTATTTAAAACCTTAATTTAATTGCAAACATAATGTCCCCACCCAAAGTCAGTGCCCGGTCTCACCGGTTGCACTGCCCTAGAGCTGGCCCTTCTCAAGGGTCCTGTGACCTAAGTGACAGAGTCACTGTTGTTCTTGGCTGTGCTGCTTCATAGGCCTGCTAGCAAGACTGGAGGTGAACTTCAGTAAGAGAAGAACTGCTAGACAGAAAGAAAGGGAGGAATGAAAGAGTGGGGGGGGGTTCTAACTGCAGCCATTTAAAACCACTATATGTTATACCATGTTTAGTTCCAATGTGCATATTGCAAAACAGTTTGGAAGGCTCTCTGCAACAGTAACCAAAGTATACACGATATACTTAAATAGACAATTTCGAAAATGTAATTGGTGCCTTTCAATTAGCATCCATCAATTAACAATAGCTGCACGATTTGCCTTGAGCTCTGAGCAGTGTGATGAAACACGTATTATCTAACATGATCGGCTTTCACAACACAGTAAACAGGTGTCCATGCTACCACTGCGCCTACTAAAGTCGGCTGAGACTTGACATGATCTGGTCACTTATAAATGTAGTGTATCTACACGGAAACCATACATTTGATGAACTATGCCAGCAGCAGCAGCAAAACAGAATAAGAGACAGCATAAACACTTAAAGGAAAAATCTAGTCCACAATATAGTCTGGTCGTAGGCAAGGGGTGGGCTTTTTGGGGAATCAGTCGATATGGGACCAACTCGTTTTAATGCAAAAACAAGCACACAAAAATGCAAGCATCTGCCTACCTCGCATTCGCTGGAGCGTGGTTCTTAAATTCTGGTGCTACTTGCAGTCATGGGGTTTAGTGATGGCATATGACGTATGTAATGGCCCTTGTAACGACGGAGTAGGCCCTACTCTAATACTGACCATGTGTTACGAGTGAGCAGGGACGGAGAGAGGCCTCTGGGGCATAAGAGTCGCCATTTGACATCTAACTTCTTTGTTGGGCACAACCAACGCTAAATGTTAAAGATGCAATGTAAAATGTGAAAAGTGCAAAAAAGAAAAAACCAGGAAAGTCCGCGCGCACACATGCTGGCATACACATATTCACGCAGAAAGTATTAGAATATATGAACAAATAGGTTTCCTGGCATGTGACTATGTCAGCAACTGTCAAATACATTAATAAAAGTATTTAGACATGATACGCCTGGTTGCCCTCTGCTGCTGCACCGAACAGCACAAGGCGCGAATTAATGTATAGGATGCGTGCTACAAAATAAATGCAGACCGATATATGCAACTAAAAGTACACCAGTTTTCCAAACAGAGAGCTAGACGGCACAGCCCCGTCTGCGTGTATAAATAAGCATGCAGCGGCACACGTTATAGGGACACTCACCTCAGTAGCGGCGCGAAGCGGCCCTCGCAGGGGCGGAAGGTTCACCTTGCAGCTCCGCAGCCTCCCGTGAAAGAGCAGGCTCGGCTCTCAGGCATCCCTTCAAGGGCTGGGCTAGTGCGGGCAGCAGGCCCTGGGAGCGCGAGGGGGCGGGGCTTATCGAGAAACAGGATCCTGGCCTCGCCCCGCCGATGCCACCCCTTGGCTGCCAGCAGCCACAAAAGGCGGCGAGGGGCTTGGTGGCACAGGGGGTGGTGTCGGGGGCACTGTTGCCATATTGGGCTAGTTCACGCACAATTGGGCTATATTTCCCCGGTTGTGCGGTAAAATTTGGGTTTGTGCTAGTTGACAGATTCTAAATATATATACAGCGCTCCAGCAAACTAGTATGATAAAGCGCTTTATTAGACAAATATTTACTTGGCAGCCTGCTGCAACATCAATTCCAATACATTCACCGCCTGCTTGACGATGTCCCTGCCCCTCCTTCCTTAAAGTAGCAATATTGGGCTACTTTGGGCTACTTTTTGGTTGGCTTTGGGCTAGAGAATGCTTTAAAAATGTGACAACACTGCGGGGGGAGGGGCAGGCAGCGAGCGGGAGAGTGTTAAGCTCGTCGGGCAGTTAACAAGTCCTGAATGAGGAATGTTAGCAAACAGACAAACAGCATGTCTGGTGCATGCTAATAGGGCAGCCTCCCTTGCACCATGAATAATTCAGCACCCCCCCCCACCCCTTCCTCCGTGCAATCCCTGCACGCGGGAAGATTAGTTACTTAATAGCCTCTCCAACACGGACGAGGAGGTAACCTTAAGCGAGTGGAAATGTCCCACCCGTCATTTTCCCTGCTGTTTAGCGATAGACATCAGAATAGGTAGGGTGCCGGATTTTCATTATCGCTTCACTAGACACTACTGCGAGTGCGGAACCATTCAGAAGATAATTTTCGGTGGAGGCGGAGCCTGACCGGTGAACCGAAAGCAGCCATGGCGGAAAACAAGCACACCACTGCCTTTCTCCGAGGTGAAGCAGAAATGCCTCGGAGAAAGCAGCGGCGTTTTCGGATTCGGGGGCGTGTTTTCGGATTCGGGGACGTTTAAACACGCCCAGCGAAAAGTATTGAAAAAAAACGCCCCCGAATCCGAAGAGGACGGGGCTTGTTTTGCGAGACAAACCTCTTCTCCAATGGCTGGCCAGCATTTAAGAGGCCAGCCAATGGAGAAGAGGAGAGAAGAGGGGCGGGTTCAAGCCCCTCTTCTCCAAGTCATTAAATCTCGCGAGCGAGACTGCGCAAGCGCAGCCTTCGCTAGCCGAGACCTAAAAAGGGCCCTACATTTGCAGAATAGACCTTTTTGCAAAAAACTGCTTCAGTATTTTAAGTATTAGGAAACGAAGGAAGGGGGCTTCCCTAAAAGGGGCATGTTTTCTTAAACTCAATGAGAATTTAAAAAATGCAGATGTTGCCAGGACTCTTTCTGCATGGATTGGTTCACACTGGTGAACCACACCTGGATATATGCAAGTCCACTTCTGCTGAGGCCCCTCCACCTCCGCCCCTGCTCAATCTGCATCTATTAATGGGCTGGCCAAGCGAGAGACTGGGAATGCAACCTCAGCCCTGTTGGTAAAAGGGAAGTAATAGAGGCCCATCTGCCTTCGGTAAGCCCGCTCTGTCCCCCACTGGGCCGCTGGCGACTTCTGAACTGCACAGACAGCTCAAATCAGCACCATGCAGGCCCAAGTATTTGGCCCACAGCTGCAACTCAGAAACTGGCTCACCGGCCATTGGCCAAGTGCCCGCCACCACCAATCCGACCCTCCTAGCAGCTATAGTACACCTGAAGAGCAGCAGTGGTGGGAGACTCAAGGGTCTAGTATAGAACTATCAGGGGCGGCTGCAATTGAGCAGCACACTCAGTGAATCTTGGCGGACCTTCAGCGCACATTAGTTAATCTCATCTATTCAAAGGTAGACTATGTTACCCTTAATTAACAATGTTTGGCGCGGCCAGAGTTTGACATGTATGAAGCATGAGCATAGATGAGTGTAACTCCATCTTTAAAGGTCAACCCAAATTGTGATAGAGGGACATGGCTGGTAATGGTAGACCACTCTATAACCACAAAAGAAACTAAAGCTTTTGGATAGAGGGTGAAGCAAGGCTGGGTTAAACCAAGTCTCCACCTATGCAGACGGTCTGCATTTTTTTAAACAAAACTAAACTTGAAAAACAAGCATCCCAGCGCCATCACCTACTACAACAAACCTATTCAGACTGAAGTTGATGCTACACACAGCAGCCCGATCCATATGACCCAGCTCCCACTCTGTAGAGGCAGCTTAGTAAGCAGATAACAAGGCACTAGAGCAGCGGGACGATAACATATATGCTCAGAGGGACCAATTTGTTAGCATGGCATGGCCCCAGTGGACTTAACCAGAGAATGTGGAAAAATATTCCATTCATATATTTGTTGCTATTTTAGATTGCTGTCAGAAGATGATATGTATGAGGGAAGGGACAGCATGGGCGGGAGTATGAAAACTGGCTATACCTAGTTTATATTAAGTGGGATGTAGACGGTGTTTATTATTGACAATCACCATTACTAACACTATCTTGCGTGGTGTTTGCCAATCTTCGGAAAATAACTTAGAACTGTCTATCAATGTGATGGTGTATTTCTAAAGCATCATTAAAACACACCAGTAGCACTAGGGATGGGGCACCCATACATGAGTGAGCGAATGCCTTAAAAGTGTCCCCTCTGGAGCTAGCTATCTTTAAAGACCCTAAGCATTCCTTAAGAAGCTCTTGTATTTCTTGTAATTCCTTCAGCATCGCAGTCCAGAAGACCAATGGCTGAATCACCTCTCCGAGCGCTGCTCGGGAACACAGAGCAGGTACCACAGCTCTGTTCTTTCAAGCTACCCTCTCTGTGGGTTGCTCTATAACCATGGGAGGGGGGGGGGGTCTCTAATAACCTTGAAAATGTAGGCCCATTTGCTGCAAATTCACTTATTACCACAAGTGTCCCCTAACCCTTATTAAACAGAACCAGTTTTATAACCAGGTACCTTCCTTCCATGCTCTGGAGTTTCTGACTTGCTTAGAAGTAGGAATAGCTTCATGGTCCCTTGCTCAGTGCAGCTCTGATGCAGTGATCAGCATTAAGACGTAAATCCTCTGCAATTACGGGGAATCTGGTAACGATACTTCTAAGGGTGGAATTGAGTGATTCTAGTGGGTCACTTGTACTGAGGGCCAGAATGACTAACGTTCAATATAGGTAATATCGCTTTGATAATAAAACGTGGGCACGTTGCATACATTTAAGAAATCGGGCTGTTAAGGGATACATTAAATGATTTAATTAGAAATAATAGAATCACCACCTACATCAGGGGGTGCTTAAAGTTTATTGCATTTTACCATTATGCATGATTGACATATTTGTTTTATGGATTTTGCCACGTGAAGGAGGGTTTTTTTTCTGCTCGGATGCCATGGGAAAGACAAACAGAACACAGAAATGGAAAGAACGTCTGTGAAAAGAAAACACGCTGTGTGTTCAGCAGATTCAATTAGGCCTAGTATTCCCCATGCAGGCCGCGGAGAAGCTTTGTGTGCAATTAAATGAACCGCACTTTTGGGGATCAGTCCCGTTCCAAAGAATGACGCCGGCTCCTCCCAGACTGCAGGAGTCCAGAGTGAGGTTTTAAGGGGTCTACGTCGAAGATCCTTCGGGCAAACACCAGGAGGGGGA
This sequence comes from Triturus cristatus, assembly GCF_964204655.1. Lineage (NCBI taxonomy): Eukaryota > Metazoa > Chordata > Amphibia > Caudata > Salamandridae > Triturus > Triturus cristatus. Next base: position 654,855,551 of record NC_140589.1, on the reverse strand, counting down.
GTGACGTATTTATCTCAAGCTTATATACTCGAAGACTTTGCGTGTCTTCCGTTCGCATGGGTTGTCTTCAGTAACTCACAAGGTAAAGAGCGGGATTAGGGACGCGGAGAAGAAAGACAGAGAGGTAGAGTAAAATGCCTGGCTGAGCTGCGGCCTTAAGAAGAGGAGAGTGCCTGCGCATTATGCTGAAGTGAATAGGGAGTCCTGGATAAAGCTTACGGTGGCCCTGGGTCTGGGATGCGGGAAGGCGGGGGGAGGGGGATCGCAGCAGTGAGCCGCCATTGTTCTGCTTTTGCCAAGACTGGGATAAGAGGACACCCGTGGTTCGGAGGCAGGCCGCGTGCACTGTGCTGCGGCGGAATGTGGCCGGATTCCAGCCGAGCATCTGATGTCTTCATCGCCTCGGCCTCCTCTGAAGAGCGACCTGGCAGCAAAGTGTGGCCTGCGTCTCGAAAGGGCATGGCCCCGCAGCGCAGGGTTTCCCTAGCGATAAGCACACATGGCTTGCCTTTACTTTAAATGCGCTTTCATTTCCATGCCAGACCTAATAGAGATGTGGCCGTTACACACCTGCTGCAACCAGGCAGGAAAAGAGGGGGAAAAACGCGTCTTGAAATCTCCCGAGGGCCGCTGGCTGTCTGCAGGCAGGGCTGCAAATGACAGATAGTGTCAGACAATGACATACTGCTCGAGGGCACCATTGAAATGACTAGAATGTTAAGCTGTAATATGCAGCCGTCCCTGCCGCCTCGCTGTCGTTTTTTCTGTTTTCCTCGCTAGTCTCACCTTCCTTTTCATGCCTAAATATTGAGCAGATGAGAGCAATTAGATCCAATTCTTTCTCTCATTTTCTTAATTATCTGGGAGTTTTAGTAATCTCTTTGGAAGCAGGCTTCTGAGATGAATCATCCCCCGCGCAGGCATTACTGTCCCTCGGAATGTGCTGCGTTTACATGCGGTATCAGCTGCCTGGCGGCGCTTAATTTGAGGCTGACACTAGTATCGCCTTTTAAGTAATCAACAGTATACAGGAAAAGTTCACTTCAACAGAAGTGTGAAAAATTAAACTGCTGCGTCTCTTTGTAACTTTCAAAGTCTGCATTCCTTCTCACATTCAGCTGAAGTGTAGAGTTAACACAATTTTACTAGTAAATGACCGTATTTTAATATATGTTTTGTATGTATATGTTATTTCTGTAGTTGAAACCGAAGACCGTATATGGTCAAAGGCTACCTTAAATCTGGCCAGTAATAGGAGAGGAACCTGAGTTGTGGACAGTAATTTAAAAAAACAAGAATCCACGGTTTACCAGTACTCCACCGCTAAATCACCTAATAAACATGTTATATTTCTATGGAGAATTTCGGGAGTGATGCTGCATAGGGAGAGAGGCAGCAGGAAGCACAGGGTTGTCGTGCAATGGGAGTGTCAGTTCCGCCCTCCGCCACCGCGATGGCCCGGGGTATTTAGGTCCATCTGCCCGGCCTCTTACTTTCATTAATGCCATGCGGCGGCAGAGGCAGATAGGGTACATGCAGGGGCACTTGCGACGGAGTTGTAGCGGGGAGGCCTGGATATATGAGGTAGGCCCGACCCTGCGCTGCGCAGCACAGACACACCGGACACTGGGTATGCCATTCGGTGAGTGAGCATGTGCAATCCCCGCCCATTTATTTAACCCCTCGGACCAAGCCCAGTCAGGAGGGGTGTGAAAGGATACATTTCTGTGGAGAGGCCGGGTGGCTCTCTACATCCTTCCTATCTTTTAATCAAAGCATACATATAGCTAAAACGTTCACACACATTTACATACAAAGTCTCTTAGCTTCTGGCTGGGCGCCGGGTTTGGGCGCAGTTGATATCGCTGACTTCTTGGCACCACACTCTGCTTTTGGTCACCAGCACAATCTTCATCCACGGTATTTCCAGCAGATGACATCTGATCCTCTCGTGCTTGACCGCCAGGTCCTGCATCACCAGATGGCCCTGCGGTTGCCCGTTGAGGTGAGAGCGGTGCACTTGTTTCGTCTGCCTCACCAGGTGGGTATTCTTCCTCTTCCGGGTTGCTGTCTGTCCACCTTCGGGTGCTTGCAGGATTGGTGTTTAGGAGAACTTCCTTAAACCATATAACATTCCTCACAACGGTATGTCTGCCTCGCCTGGCGGTTATCATGGTCTCATCGACCTGCACCACTGTCCACACTTCTGGTTCGTAAGATGTGCGGAACTTCCACCCCAGATGGCGGTCTTTGATTATCACTTGTGATCCAACTTCCAAATGTGGAATCCTCGCATGACCATATTGGGAGGCCTTCTCTTTGGTTGTTCGCCGCTTCTCTTTCAGCCTTTCTATGTCCAGGTTTGGTGGCACCCACTCAGAGTCTTCTGAAATGATGTCCCTGGGCGGCTGTTGGAACAGTAGGGTTGCGGGGGCGCTTCCCGTGGCGGAGTGTGGGGTTTGCTGGTAGGCCAATAGGAACTGGTGAAGGCATATCTTGGCATCTTGGTTCTGATCAACTCCAATTCGGAGGGCTCGATTCAGTGTCCTCATGATCCTCTCCTCCCCATTTGCCTGCGGCCATTGGGGTGTGATTCTAGGGTGGTGAACGGCCTTTTGTGCCAAGAAGTCCTGAGACTCCTGCCCTTGGAAGGGGGGCCCATTGTCTGACTTTAGTTCTCCTGGCAAACCAAATATCACAAAGGTCTTCTCCAGCACGGGTCACACATGGACAAATGCAGTGGAGGGTACGGGTTCAATTACCGGAAACTTGGAGTACAGGTCTATGATCCCCAGGGTGTTCCGTCCATTGGGAGATCTCCCGAAGTTGACGCTGATCCTTTCCCATGGAGTGAAGCACGGCGCTTCTGTCAGCACGGGCGCTGGAGCAGGATCCTTTCGCTTTATGGTTCATGGGTGGCAGCACCTGAGTTCTTTGTCCACAAGCTCATCCATGCCTGGGAACCACACTTTCGCTCGGAGCCTTGCCTTGGTCTTGGCGGCCCCTTGATGGCCTTGATGGGCGAGCATGACCATATGACCCTGTAGGCTCTTAGGGATGACGATCCTCTGACCGCGCAGCACCAAGCTGGACCCACTCATGCTCAGTTTGTTGCATCCCCTCCAGAGCTGGCGGCGCACGTTCTGCTCCTCTGCCGACATCAGCTAGGACCCTTCCAGGAATTTGTGCCATTGCCCCTTTTCCACAGTTTCTTTCACCTTCTGCAGTGTGTCATCAGCGTCCATGGCTTACTTTATGTCTTCTCTAGTGATGGCCACTGGACTGGCGTGGGCCTCCACCATGTTCACGAAGCATTCTGTGCGTTCTTCATCCAAAGCCTGTTCTCTCATGGTGTTTGGTGAGGGGTGGTGCGATAGAAAGTCTGCTGTGTTGTTAACACTGGCCTGTAGACCATCTGAAACGAGAAAGCTTGGAGCTGTATTGCCCATTGTTCTATACTTGGAGGGGCAGGCGGCATGCTCCACTGAATAGCGGCAGGAGTGGCTTGTGATCCGTCACCAACATGACCAGTTGGCGCATACGTAGAGGTGGAAGTGCTGGCAGGCCCATCGGATGGCTATTGCCCCTCGTTCTATTCGGCCATACCTGGTTTCAGTCTACGACAGCGCCCAGCTTGCATAGGCAACAGGGACATATTCCCCGGAGCATCTTCCTGCAGAAGATCGGCTCCAAGCCCCACAGGGCTGGCATCCTCAACCTGCTCAGTTTTCTTCTGTGGGTGGAGATCCATGCATGGCCTGATCCAGCAGTGCTTTCTTTATGTCCTGATTTGTGACCTCTTCCTTGGGACCCCACGGCACGCTCGTCTTCATGAGTTGGCGCAGGGATCCGATAACGTGGCCAGGCTAGGTATGAATCTCCCGCAGTATGTGACCATGCAGAGGAATCTGCACACTTTGGTCGGGTTTTGCGGGACAGGGGCACTCCGGATGGCTTCTGCTTTCCTGGGATCAACTTGGAGGCCCTCACAGGAGTCGCAGGAGAACACGTATCTGAGGAAGTCTATAGAATTTTGATAGAATTAATTCTTTTTTCAGTGAAGGGTGAGGCCACAGTCCGTCAGGCACTGTAACGTGGCGCACAGTTGCTCATGGTGTTCCTCCAGGCTCTGGGATCATGTACAATAATGTCATCACACAACTTTATGACACCCACCAGTCCTGAGAGGGTTTCCTTGATGGCATTCTAAAACACCTCCGCTGCTAAGGAGATGCCAAAACTGAGTCTGGTGTACCGTCGGAGTCCCACGTGCATGGAAAAATTCATTATGTACCGACTTTCAGGCACCAACTCCAGCTGGTGGTATCCAGAGTTCAAACCCAGCTTGGAAAACCAATGTGCCCCATTGAGATCTGCCACAATGTCGTCCATGGTAGGGGTCACATGTCTTTCTCTCTGGATCACCTGGTAAACGGAGCACGAATTTGAGGGACCGACTGGTACATACTGGTCCCCGGATTCAAAGCAAAGAGACACAGAAATACTCTCTGGGGTCTTCCCACTGTACAAGGACACTACCCATGTGGGTTGTGTGCAGCATGTTCTCACACTACCATCACTACTGAGATCGATATTGGATCACCAAGGCCGTGGGTTCTCAGAAGCCATACTAACTGCAACAGCAACAATTTGATATATATGATCACATGCCCTTGTCCATTACGTTATGTGGGCATGGCCACCAGGAAGGTTAAAACCCGTATCCTTGAACATAAGAGTACAATACGATGTGGCAAGGCGTCAACGAAATTGACTCACCACTTCCTCACCAATCAACACAGTCCCAGTGATCTGAAGTGGACAGTCTTAGAGAAACCATTCATTCCACCCCATTATACTGATGTCGTTGCTTTTCTGTTCAGGCGAGAACAATGCTGGGTGCATAAGCTACAGACAGATGTCGGCGGCATGAGTGATGACATTCCCTGGCTGCTTATATAGACTCGGGTACTGTCTTGACCTAACCTTGAGAGCTTGGCTCCATATTTTGCCCTGACTAGGTATCTTCTGTTTGTGTCCTAGAACATTTGATATGTACATGTGTTACCGTCATATTGTCGCGGGGGTTGACTGAGTCCATGACCAGTATTTCAATTCCTAGCTACACAAACTTTTTGCCAGCATACACGTTATTACATTCCATACGTGTTCTGCACTTTTCAGCCTGTGAAGTTTTTCGATTTTTTTGCCAACTAAATGTGATAATATAAGTGCAGTGTTCTGCTATGTTTTACATACTTTCTCTCGTTTTGAGCACCTCGGCAATAACGCTATTTAGTTACATTGTTGAGTAGTTTCTGCTGATAAGAACGTGTGCTACTCTTTTGCGCATGCGCGCCTGAGACATCCCATCACACATGCTCCAATAAGAAGTGTTCCTTGACGCGCATGCTCCAAATAGAAGTGTTTTTCGCGCGTTCTGATACACTATGCCCGAGCTTGTGATTGGGGACGAACATACACAGGGCGGTCTTTTTAAGGAAGGAACTTCCGTGTCCCGGTACCTCCGGCTCCAGGCTCACTGTAGCGCTGGCATTCCAACAGACAGGTAAGCTCTTCTCTAGACTGGTAATATGCTGGGTAGAAGGCACGCTTCTGTTTGGTACTTCGTTTTACATTTTAGATACTCCATTTGGGCTCTTGTAACCTACCATTATGTATTAGGAGCTAGTTGGGGTTTTCTTCCTATTTTTCCGTTTCGGCCACAGGATTTCGGAGTGCACTTTATGATTATCGCTGTGGGGTTTCCCCAGCACTTCGTTTCAAGTTTGGCACTGGGTTTTCTGTTGTTTTTTGACAACTATCCGTGGCCTGGCTACAACCTCTTTTACAAGAGCTAGTCATTTTAACACAACACTTAGGGTCCTGCTTCTCATTTTATTTTTTCCTATAGATTTACTATGCTCTTCTGAAGGGTTTAGAATCTAATGGTATTATCCCCCCTTCAGAATGGAGACTAATCACTAATCATTGATCACCCTTATTTTCTATAGAGCGGTGCTCCCTTCCTGAGCGGCTGCCAGGTAGAGGTGTGGTGACTTACCCAGTATTCACGGGTAAGTGCAGTTCACCTCTTATCTTTCTTATAATTCAAGATTGATTCTGTGAAACACCACTAATTTTGATATTATGTTTTTGGTCTTTCTAGGTATATTACACCATTTATGAACACATTGAAAGAACGTGTACCTATAGTATCCTTTGCTTGGGTTCATTACACATTTCTTCTTTTGCCCGCAGTAGCTATTTAGGTCCTGATGAAAGCCGTGCCTCCTTAGAGGCAATATGGCTGAAACATGTTGACCAGTTATTCCATCACCACGGTCTAAAAAATCAGTTGACTGCTGGTGCACTATTATTTTAACTCTAGCCAAGCACGTATTACGAATAAAGTTGTGTCTCACGTTCTTGAGCTAGTTTTAAACTTCACATTTTTCACATGCATTAAATATTTTTTCATTGCGCTGCGCTCTCACTCATACCATCAGCTCTACATTTGTGGATTTAGTATATCGAAACATCCCAATAACCAAAACATCCCTGAACTCCTCCCTCATAGTGAGGGAGTTGTAGCCCCCAGAGGAACTAGGTGTTTCCTCTGGGAGGAGAATCCCAAATGATGAAGCATGTCACCATTGGTGAGTGAGGGATTTCGTCCTTTAAAGGGATATGCCCAATGATTTATTTAGGTTGTGTTTCACTTTTGTATCTTTTGCATCTCTTGATGCAATGTTGATGTAGTGGTTTCCACACTCTCTAAGCACTCTATAGACCCCGTGGTTTTACATTGGTTCTTGCTCTGTTTTTTGGGGGGGAACAAACCCCTTGTGGTCTTAGAACTTTCCCTCAGACCCTCCGGCTTTTGAACCGTCATTTGTTAGTTTCTTTCTGGATCACCTGGTTGGGAAGCCTTATGTCCACACAGAGTTGGATGGCCCCAGGTTACGTGGGTTTCGGCGCGATGACCAAGGGCAAGACCCATGAAGTAGGGCCCAACACCTTCTAGATTACCTCTTGGCGTTCCAGGTCTTGCAACTCCTTCTCAACCAGGGGGCGAAGATGGAACAGGACGCACCTGTGCCTGAGTGCCATAGGCTTTATGGTTTTGTCAATGTGCAGAGTTACTGTGTGGTCCTTCAGTTTTCCCAGCCCTTGGAAAAGATGAGGGAACTTGTGAAGCAGGTCTTCCGCATGCGAGTTGTGTATTGCTTCGTGAAGAACACGAGCTCGAGATCTTCTGCAGTGTGGCAACTAAGCCCTTTTGGCCTTCCGTTATGTGAAACTTGGCCCTGACGCAGTGGTCGGTGCTGGCAACATTAACCTCAATCGCGCCCAATATTGGTAGGGGCTCCGTACCTCCGTATGTGAAGAATTTGGCTGAGCTGGGGGTGAGAGGATGAAGAGGAGCTCGCTATTCATAGTGACTCAAGTCCATCACACATACCGATGCCCTGGTGTCGATTAGGGCTTGAATTGGGACGTAATTGACGCGCACTGTGCACATGGTTGGGGAACGCATCTTGCGACTAGAGCTTCCAGCAAAGGAGATCACGAAGATGTTGTCGTCATCATCCTCGAAGCGTGCTGCGGCCCCTTGGGTGGCCGGTGCCCCTGGATTGACAGGGCCTTCGAGCGTTAAGTGGCAAACGGTTGTGGCGCGTGCTCTCGAGCTACCTCCTCTGGGCCGCCGTCTTCCACCATGGCACCCGCTGGTGTAGTGGTTGATTTTGCCACATTTGGAGCACGCTTGCTCTGTCGCTAGCCAGTGGTCCACTGGCCTTTGGTCAAAGCCGCAGTATCCGCACTTTTCGGGGTGTTTTCCCGGGGCACTCTCCGGTTGAGCTGGGCCTGGGTGCCGTTGTATGGCATCTACCGTTTTCTCCTTAATGGAAGCTGTCTTGTGGCCGGTGAGGTATTGGCGTTCCTAATCCTGGCTGTTTCCATTTCATCTGCCCGTCTATAGGAGACTGCGTGTGAACGAGCAAGGATCAAGATTATAGCCAATGACATCCCTGGTTGGGGAAGTATTTGGCGTCAGAGGGAGATGGACTTACATCCCTGAATGATCTGTGCTTAGACCACCTCGTGTTGATCGATGTTCACGTATGTGCGTGCAAGCTTCCGCAGCCTGGTTTAAAACATGTCTACTGACTGCATCTGTCTGTTTGCCTTGGCGCAGCTTGAAACGCCCATAGTCTGGATTCATCTGCAGGTCGAAATGTCTATTTAGGGCTTCCACAGCTGCGTCATAGTCACCATCTTCGCCGGTGTTGGGTAAGGTCTTGAAGAGTTCAAACAGCTCGTCGCCCCCGAAGTGCATCAGTAGCGATCATTTTACAGCCCCAGCCATTTGTCGTGTACTACGAATGTAGTGATTGAGGCGGCCTAGCCATAGTTTACATTGCGGTGCAGCTGTTGCTGGGTCAGCTAGCTGGCTGAATGTTGGCAGCTGGGTGACAGAGGCATGCGAGTATGGCACAGGAGGTACTTTGGCCATTGCTGGTGGCTGAGGAGGTGGTGAGTCTCCCATTGTTGGTGTGATTCCAGCAACTGGTGGTGCACTTCAGATGGTGTGTAGCGGGGTGCGCACTGTTCGCTGGAGTCAAAGCTTTTGCTGCTGTGGGTGACTCCTCGCCTCCTTGTTAGGATGCTCTGGGTGTGTGGAAGAGTGTTGCCTTTATCTTGTGGCCCTCCTTTCTCTAGACCCTGCTTTCTCCCACTATTATGTGCCCTCCTGTGTGGCTGTTCTCCGTGCCCTTTTCCTCACCTGCACTCTCCTGCACTTTCTGCCAGCAGTGAGGCGGGAACATGGCTGCTACTGGCAGCACAGCAGGCTAGGTACAATGCGGTCGTGGGTGAAGCCACGCCCACGATGTGACGTTTCAGAGATGTGACGTTTCAGAGATCTGCAGGGCAGTAAGCATTCATTGTGGGCTGGAGCTGTCCTGCGGGGGACCTTGGCCTTGAGGGCGTTGCTGTGATGCAGGCGGCAGCAGCGGGTGGTGCCACTGGCTGGAGGCAAACGATGCCTCTTGCAGCGATTGGCACTGCCGCACGGGAACGAAGAGACAGCCAGATAACAATGAGGGGTCATCACTCCCTCATCGCCAGTGTAGTGAGCAGGCCTGGATATTAGGTAGGCCCGACCCTGCGCTGCGCAGCAGAGACACACCGGACACCAGGTATGCCGTTTGGCGAGTGATCATTTGATTATTCCCTTGGACTGAGCCCTGTCACAAGGGGTGTGAATGGATACTTTTCTGTGGAGAGGCTGGGTGGCTCTCTACAGGAGTCTAGCTGAGTGACCTCTCACTGGATTGTTGGAGTGCTGCTGCCTCAGGGGGCTGTTAGCTGGTGCAACTGCCATATCGACATGTAGCTAGCATTCTACCTTCCTTTCTTATCCAAATCCTCCTTCATCACATTTACCTTCCGTCCCAATGGATCATTGACCTACCACATTGGCGGTACCCTTATTTACAAATCTGAGCCTTTTCCACCATAGTACAGTGCTGAGCACCCAACCTTTTAGTAACCAATTGTGGTGGGGTCCTATGCCCTTTAATTTGTCTTCTGTCCCGCCAGCCCCAAAGTATTTAGTTTTCATCGAGCTAAACCGCTGCATTTGTGTGGTGGCAAAAAAATCTTGTTAACACTTTACTCCAACTCTGCTCAAGGGCCCACATTTGACTCATCCAACACTTTGTCCGGGGTCCTGTCTTCAGTGGCCAAGTTACTTTTGTGGTTAGCAGGCTCCACACATAAGTTCACCTGGGCTCTTCCTTATCCTCCCCATGGGTCCCTTCCAATACAGTCCCCCCTGCTATTACAGATTTGAAAAAAAACAGGTTAAGGCCATCACAAAGGCTTGTGCAGGGCTCGAGAAAGGGACACCTGGGGAGATGATCATCAATATTGTTGTATAAAGTGATATGGAGACTGCTAACAGGGCCGGACTGGGTACAGCAACCAGTCATGGCAGATTGCTGTTCGACCGGCCCTGGGAGTGGGTGTGTGGGGTGGGGGAGGAGGCGTTGATAGTTAAAAAAATGAACCGCTCCCGCTTTTGTTACTGGGGGACGATATTGCAGCACTGCTGCAAAACCGGCCCCCAACCCTCCGGCCCACCTGGGAAATGCCCGGTGCCCGCTATGGGCAGTCCGGCCCTGACTGCTGAGAAAACAGTAGGTAGAGAGGTTGTGGTGAGAGTGGTCAGTGAGGTTTTAAGGCCCACTAGACCAATTGGAGGCCAAGAAACTTTGCTGTCAAAGCCAGGCAAGTTGGCATCACTCGTGAATGTGGAGGTGAAAGAAAAGTTTTGGAAGGGGGATTTTCGTGATATTTTTTCACTGATTCGGGCAAAGAGATGGCATTGTGAGTACAAAGAAAACGAAAGGAAAATGGCCTCAGGTATGGAGAAGAAACCAAAAGTTGTCAAGTCTATTACTAAGTTCAAGTGGCTATTTGGCTTTAATGTATATATGTCAATCATGTTGACAAAAAAAACGGAGATGGCAACCTACATGATATTTTATGCTAATAAGATACTTAAGGCTCACCATGTCTATGGTGGCCCTACATGGCTGGATTATGATTTTGAATTCAGGTGGGCCAAGGTGGAGGATCCTGATAATTAGTGGGATCAAACTGAAGTCAATATTTAGTTGGAGAATGTCAAGAATAACACATAGCAAAAGCATCCTTTTCATCACCAAAAGGTCCATGGGGACAAGAAGGGGTAATGCTGGGCATTCAAAAGGAAGTTGTGCATGCGTCCAGCTGTGTCTTGAAAATACAATCACGTCTGGTCATTTTGTGGTCACCCCTCACATACCAAGTTTAAGTGTGTCAAAAAGTCCAAAAAGAAAAGAAGGTATAGTGCCAAGCCCTGTAACTAACAACCACTTACCCACACCTGTTAGGGCTTCCAAGTTGCTTCTTTGGCCCAATCAGTATCCCAACTGGGAGGCTGCAAAGATGTTGTATTTCGTTTTTTCCATAGTTTTCAGAATCCTGGCTCTTGATGTAGCACCTATTCCACATTTTAGGAATTTGGTTCCAGCCCACTAACACCAGGCAGTAGTGTCAAAAAAGTTAGCGAAGGAGAAAGCCCTGGGGAGAATTGCAGGTCCTTTTGTGTCATCTACCTCTGCTGACTTTGTTTGTTCCCGCTTGGGTGTACTACCAAAGAAAGAACCTGGGCAGTTTCAGTTAATTGATAAACTTTCTGCTCCAAAACGGCCCAAGGTCAATGATGGCAACAACTCCTAACTCTGCTCTGTTAGATACTCCTCAGTAGACCAGGCATTAATCAAATGCCCGGAGTTAGGTCCTGGGGCATTGTTGCCAAAAACTGACATTGAATCTGCTTTTAGACTCCTACCAGTACACCTAGAGGCCTACCACCTGCTGGGATTTCAGTTCAGGGGCCTATACTATTATGGCAAGTGCATTTCAATAGGCTGTGCAGTCTCTTGCACCTATTTCGAGCAGTTTAGCTTGCTGCTACACTGGATATTCACAAGAAAGACTGGTCATCAGGAGGTCATCCATTATTTGGATGATTTTATGGTCATGGGACTGTTATGGCCCTCTCATATGCCCTATGTGTAGTTGGCCTGGTGCGCAGGGCTCATTTTGTGCTGCCCCTGTGGCGCTTTATGGCACTCTATGATTCCATGCCAGAGTTTCCCCAAACCTATTGATTCCATTACCCCTGAGCTTGCAAGATTTCCCTGAACACATGAACCAATGGCTACCCTTGCTCTGGCTGGTACTAGGGTCTTGAAGTGTTTTTCTCTTGTGCACGTTTAAACAAAATGAAATATTCATTTCCTGTTAATTGATTCCATCAGTTAGTTTGCACCTGCTCTTCCTATAAAGTTAAAGCCAGTGTACTAACACATGTTTCCTTCAGGAGTCTTGGAGAACCTTCCAGACTGCCATTGTGGAGAAGTGTGGCTCAATGGTTAGAGCGGCAGACCTCGATGCAGAGCACTGGTCCAGGGTTCCAGGGTTCGACTCCCGCCGCGGCAGGGTCTCGGGCTATAAATTCCGCGGACCGGATATTTTCGCCTCAGTGCCATTCTAATCATGGGTCCCACGCTGCAACTCTGGGCAATAGCTTGCTTAATCTCCACAACGGCCCCAACAGCGCTGGGATGCCTGGCCTCACCATGGGGGTGCCCAGGAGTGGACACTTCACACGGAAAGCCAGGAAGGGTTCCTTCAGCGGTATGAGTACAGCGCTGAGATACCCGTAGTGGTCATCGGCGCTATATAAATACCTATACATTTACATGTGCGCCACATGTCACATGTGATCCTGCTATTCCAATGGACCCTAAACATGTTATATAAACCACACCCAAACCCGACCCCATTGCTTTGCCTATGCTCCCAGCAGAACAAGCTTCCTTCCTACCCACTCACCTGAAGAATCTATCAGACCTGGGCAGCGCACTTCTCGGCTGCAGTTCTAAGCTCCTTCTGTGGTTCTTTTGGCTCCAGCTCCCTCTATGCATCCTTCATCTCTGACGCCTGCTCAGCTACTCCAATTCTTCAGCGACTTCCTCAGTCAAAACCTCAAGACCTTCTTTGAACTTAGGACGAGTTGAAGTACTAGGCTAAGTACTTGATATCAGGTTAGGGCGCACTATCCTTATATAATAGTGAGCAGGCCGGAGTATAAGCGTATTCAAGAGTATAGATTTTAGAAAGCATAAATGAGACTGCAGGATCTGTGTTCCGAGTTTATTCTTGGGAGTGTCATTTACTCCAATCTATGTTCTGAGTGTTTCCATGGGAGTGCCAGAAGCTCCAAACTGTATTTCGAGTTATTCCCTGGGAGTGTATTGCTCCAATCTGTTGTTCTGATTATTCTGTTTCCTTGCTGTGTTTCTGGAAGAGACTGTAAGTGTATGTTGCATAAGTTATTGCAAATGTGTTGTTTGAGAAGCCTGTAGTATATTTATGGCAATTACCTCTTCTTCTTGTTTCCAGTTGATTGCATCCTCACAAAATTAGAGGTCATGGTCCTATGCACATCTACCTAACAGAATCAGAGGGTCTCCAGTTAATGCTGTGCTGCACAGTTTCTGACCGGAACCAGTACCGCAAGTCTCTCTTTTCTTATTTTATCCCAACCCTCCCCTCCTTCTCCCAAGGGCCATTCTTTGTTTAGGGAAAAACAATTCCTTGAACAGGCCCAGCACTGCAGGGATAGGAGGTCTGGCATCAGTTCCTGATTCGTCTCTGCAGTTGGAACCAGGTGAGTTTATGACAGGGACCGCCAGGTTCAGAGACATGTGGATGGGGCCAGAAACAACCTGACCTCTTTGTTCAAGGACCTACGGGCCCCCTTAGCACCTGAGAAAACTTTTGGCCCCTCCACATGCCTCACTTTCCTAGGTATTGAGATTGATACTGCAATGCAGCCCTCCCCTAGACAAGGTCCACACTTTCTGCTTCTCTATTGACTTGGTTTTGAGTTTTAAGAATGTTACCTTGCAACAGCTCCAGGTATTGGTTCATCAGTTAAAGTTTGCCTTGAGAATCATCCCTATGGCTCATACCTTTTCAAGATCAATTACCTGATCAATGACCAGCCTCACAAACAAGCATCACCACACTCTGCTCTTAGCTGGGGTGAAGGAGAACGTAACAATTTTGCGCATATTAGCACAGCTTAACGAGATAGTGGATGTGACAATACCACTGGACCCTAAATATTTATTGTTGGATGCCCCCACAGACAGAAATATTCCTAGAGCTTAACTCCTATTTATTAACATGGGGCTTGTGGATTCAAAGCGAGATGCTGCCAAGCACGGGGGTGCATCAGAGGCCCCACATCACAGGAATGGTTAAATGGGATGGATCTTTGTATGACAGCTGAGAAAGAACCATATAAGGCCAGGGGATGCCAGAGGAAATCTACTAGAATATGAGGTCCCAGGTTGAGATATTATGGTATTGTTCTCGTAGACAATTGGGATCTCACTTGCCCTCATGGCCGTACGATTGTACGGCGCAGTGGCTATAATTTTGTTCATAAATAGCAGTTAGTTTATAATGTATAGAAAGCCACAGATCTGTATGGACGTCTGTATAACGATATGTGCATTCACTCCTTTGTACATATGGATTTATCAGTCTAAGTACCATGTGCTATTCAATGAAAACTTTAATAAAAATATTTCCCCCAAAAAAGAATTTGGTGTAGATTTATTCAGCAATTCAGTGGCTCTGTGGTTTGGCCCTCATGGCCTATCTCCAATCACACTATTGGTCTGTTCACCAACTCAGCTGGCAGTGTAGATTTTGGGGTTTTATTAGGTCAGAGTGGTGCAGGGGTGACTGGCCTTCCTCCTTACATGACAGTTGTCTCACAAAGAATGTAGCAATCCTGGAACTGTTTTCCATTGTAGTGGCACTAACCATATGGGCAAAAGCCTTTGAAAACTGTTTTCTGGTCTGGTCGAGGCAATTAATATACAAGGGGTGTCCTGCAAGTTGGTTCTGAGGTTGTTAAAACATCTAGTCTTTCTGTGTTTATAAATGAAGATTTAAATTAGAGTTAAACATGTTCCTGGGATCGTCAATAACACTGCTGATGCCTTGTCTCACTTTAAGTTGCAGGAATACCAGAATTATCACCTGCAGGCTGCAGAGAAGACAACTGAGTTCCCGCCATAGCTGAGGAAAATTGGAGTCCCGCCCTACCATATTTAGTGGCAGCATCAATCACAAAAGTGTACACGGGTGTCTTATGAGAGATATTTCATGCATTATCGGTCCTTCTTGCGGGAGCAGACCATTTCAGACCTATTTGTGCTAATGCCATTTGCAATTTCCTCAGGGCCTTAAAAGATCAGAGCAGGCCGGTATCCTATGCTAGAACACACCACACAGCCATTGGTTTCTTTTCGAAGCATAGAGGTTTCAGGGATGTCAACAATTGCTTTGTAATACGGAAGGCCTTTTCTGGTTGGACTAGACTAAGAGGCAGTCTAAAGGATGGCAGGAGACCTCTTAATGCGCAGATTCGGAGTGCCTTGCTAGGCAATCTACACAAAGTGTGAAGTTCACAGTATGAGGTGACATTGTTATCCACTGGATTCGCAATGGCATTCTACAGTGCTTTTAGAGTCAGCGAACTAGTGGGGACATCCAAGTCAGATTATGCGGGGGGTTTCAATGGACAGATACCCACATAGCTCAAGATAGGCCTTTTATCCGACTGAGGGGATCCAATACCGATCAAGAGGGGCTGGGCACATGGATAGAGCGTGGGGTTCTTCTATCCATCTAGTATCGCAAATGGAGTCTGTTGGAATGGAAAATGTTTCTGGTTGACTTCCTATTGCATTGTATGATTTAAGTTAGCATTCGCTATTCAGCCGCCATTTTGTACCAGGATCAAAACTAACTTCTGTCTCATTCTGTCTGCCTCAGTAGAAAGCAGCCTCGATATTTTTTTCTATTTCTCCGTGGTTGAGCTTTGCGGCACTAATGAATAGACTGTTTTGTCATGACATACCTTTCCCATTAGATAGGCCTGCTCCCACCCTTAGAGTGGTGGGAATGGGCAGAGTAACTTTGAAACTGAGATAGCATGTACCCGGTCTCAGGATTGCAGCTCATCCTTCTTTGCCTCCTTTGTTCACCAGCTACTAACTGGAAAATTCCTGTCTGGACGTGTTTTTAGGGGTACTGTAAATGTATATCCGGTATTACCATGTTGGCGGGGGTTAGTCCCACTGCAGCAATCTAAGGAGGCTGATCAAACTGGACTCCGCTCGAGTGTTTGACTAATAAATAACTTTGGTTTGTATTCTCTACAGTCTGACTGACTCTTCACTTGTTTGGAAGGCTGAGTGGTGGTCGCGAGTGACTCGGGTGGCCCTAATCCGGTCACTTCCTTCAAGTCTTATTTATTAGACACAATTTAGGCTCTTCAACATTATTTGGCATCAGAATGGGGCTGCCTTTCATGTTATCAGTTCATAGCGGTCTTGACTGGTGCCCCTAGGATGAGAGGGGAAGATCCCACTGGGAACTCTTCTCACTCTTTCAGAATCTCTGCAGCAACATTTGTGACGGAGTCGGTTCTCTCCCACAAAGAGGTGCATAGGATAGGTAGATGGGTAGATGGTCATTATCTTGTTTCAAGCATTATATCCGCCCTGACTTGCAGTAGGTGTGCCTTTTTTGCTTTATCTTGTGCTATTTGTCTCTTTCGCACACCTTTTGCTCTCTTTTAGTAGAATACCTTCCAAAGTGGTGTGGGTCCTTGGCCATTCATGCAGGCAGCGCACAGCTTGCAACTGGTTCGTCAGAGTCGTTGAGAGACATTTCCTTCAGCTGGTGCAGAGTCGTGGGTCTCCTGGTCATCAATCATGTTGGTTGTAATTACTTGATGAAATTTGGCTGGGAGGAGCTCATGGAGGCCATAATAAGGGAATTTGCAGATCTTAGTTGTGTCTTCCCACATGCATTCATTGCTTGGTCTCATATGGTACCACGTCACAATTAGAACAAGGACATTAAGTCAAGGAGGATTCATGGAATCCTTAGGTGACTTAACTCAGAGATCTTCAAATTGTGCCTTGGCGCAGGGAGCCTGTGGATTCTCCCCCACAAATGGATTAGAGGCAATCTCATGTTTCGCCATGGTGGGGTCCATTTGTTTGATGCAGGGACTGACTTGTTTAAAGACAACATATGGGCTTTTACCCCATCTCTCTTGTGCGGTAGGCGGGGTGAAGGACCTCATTGTTTTCCTGGTTGCCCTTGTTGCCTTTGTGGTGGGAACCCTACTTCCAACTCTACTGTGGTAAATATTTTGTTACCGGTACTATTTTTTATGCGGTAAAGTCTGTCTAAGAATAACTCAGTAAAATGAGAGGCAGAATCCGTGGTATTAGAGGGTTTAAAAAGGCTTTATTCCTATACAAAGGAACACAATTCGAATTGTGGGCCTTCTATTCCATCACCACGAAAGTTCAGGAAGGAAGGAACATATATTATTGACAGTTAAGCGGTTTTATAGAAAATGCATTACAATAAAACAGATGCAAGAGGCGTGACAGCTGATAACTCAGATAAACTGTACATACGTAGCTAAACATGGGTGTAACTAAAATACGTCATTTAAACATGATGTTACAAGTGGGTGGATCCATAAAAGGATCCTGCAATGTCAGCAGAAATATGTGGCAGAGATGCGCGCGCAGCTGCATGACGTGTGATTGACGTGCAACTGGAGGGTGAAGGAGACTTGACATTTAGCTCTACATGTGGAGACAGAAGTCTGGGGTTATGTCAACCTAATTCCAAATCATATCTAATATCCTATGTTTAAAGAACTGTGTTATCCAAAAGGAAAGGTCTCTTAGGATAGAATCTTATTCTATACTGACTATACTGACTGTCAGTGCGTATACAAGCGTCTAAGTGTCTACACTAGATGCGAGGGGGTAGGAATATTCCATGGTAACGGGGCTATGAGTTATTTGCATGAGGGCAGCGAGGATTGGCCCTTTGCATGGGAGCTGGAAGAGTGTTTACCTAAACTACTAGACAGGAATGCATCGGATGAGGAGCGAAGGAGATAATCTCGAAGGTGAAATACAGTTTTTGGCATGCGACAGGCTGGATCAGGCACCGTTAGCCGCGCAGGGAGTAAGACAAAGTTCATGGTCACAGATGCGGGCTCAGACTGGAGCTTTCAGAGGCAGAAGGCAGGAAAAGGCTTGATGACAGAATTAGGGCCTACTCGCCTGAATCTGTGAAATGTGGAAAGTGAACCATATAAAGTCGGTGGCCTTTCATACTTAGGAATGGAATATCTGACCAATTTATGGCGGATCTGAAAGAGGACATATTGACGGTGGACGCACATATATTTGCGTCTTCAGAACTGGAGCAGGAGGGAACATACATGTACTTATAGCATGCACATGGAGCCGTTGGGGTCTACGATAGGGGACATAACTGATCACAAAATTCATATTTCCTCATTCCCTCCTTGTCCCCTTCGGACCCTTAGGAGATATCGATCTTCATCAATCCATCGATCTGTTCATATAGCATCATTTGTTCTTCTTTCTTCTTCCGGGATCTCGAACGAAAACTTGGATGTGGGATACACGAGGTGGCACACAGACCACAAATCGCTGGCCCACATTGTAGACATAAGCAGCAACTGAATAGTATGAGAAAGCCAATACCTGGGAAGGATAGTATTCTCCATCCCCAGGCTGACAACACGCCCCAGAACCAACCGGACCAAGTCCAGGTGCCTGGACTCTGGTGTATCTGGCTTACAATCTTATGAAGGCGGGTTATGGCTTTATATACTGACGGTGAATTTTCTGGTATGAAAATGCAACAACTTGATCCGATGACCCTACAAGCTCCGCCCCTATCGGCCAGGATGACGTCAAGGACAAGACGATTTTGAAGCACAACAATCCGCATAGCAGACTGCTCTTCTGTTAAATTGCCTAAGGCGGAAATAGTTTCGTTCACTACTGCTTCAAGGGTTCTGGTTAATCTACGTATCAGCTTACTATTAGTGACTGTACCTATATAGGGAAAGAAACCTTTATTGAAATCTGTGTATTTCTCCCATGTTGTTTCAGTGTAATCGACAATTGGGAGATCTCTCTGCCGTCTATTGTGTACTAAATGGGTATTTCTGTGATAATCAGGAGGAGCTAGGAAAACAGGTGGCAGAAGGAATGCTATGTAACAGGTACCATCCCAATCTAAAGGTAGACATATATATGCGGTCTGGCCACATATGAAGTAGGAATGATGGGAAGCTCTAAATGTAGACTTGCCTTGATCACTGAATTTTATTACAGTGGTGCATTTACTATGGCCCATGTGTATGGAGCCATTCTTTTGTATACATAATTCCCCCTTTACTGGGAATACGGACATGGCGGGCAAGATTGGTGTAGCTTCAGATTCAACGTTCAGGATCATGAGGTTAAGTGTAAAATTACCTAATCCATATACTTCATTTTCTAGATCAGTTCCTGTTCTTTTGGGAAGTCCCTCCTTGTTACGGTAGCAGACTTTAAGTAAAGCTAGGTTCAGGTTTCCCCATACCCAGTTGTCTTGATAAACTGCGGAATTTGAATCCAGGGAATTAATCAAACTAAACCATGCTCCACAGGAGCCATTGTGTGTGAACGGATAGGGAAAGAGGGGCAAGACTCCCTTATAGTTCTGATAGGGAGGGAGTCGGCCACATATCCAACAATTTGTGGCATTGCTGGTTTGATGGGAGTGATGTAACATACTAATGAATGTGTTGTTGCGCAGCGCAAATCTATAGGACAATTCATGCGGAGGAAATTCGCTAAAAGAATGTTCTGCAGTCATATTGTAAGCACGTTTAAGAATAGGGTAATACATGTGCAATAGGATGCTGACAATAATGATCAGAAGACTTAGAAAAAACAAAATTAATAATGTTACTGTACAGTGACTACGAAGTGATTTACAATACGCATGCTTTTTCAGCTGCTTTCGCGGATTTCTTTCTCTATTTCGGTCTAGAGGATACATGTCAGAGACAAATTCAACCGATTCACCTTGGAGAGGACTTAAACAATCAAATTGTCTGACTTATTAGACCTCAATTTTAGTTTATAGATTTCTGAGTTCGATTGCTCAACCAAGGGGAGCTTTGAGTCTGTTTTTGAGGAAATACAGGGTTTAGTCTCTATATTGGATGGTAGTCCATAAAATTTCTTGATATGACTCGAGTGCAACCATCCTTTTCTTCCCTCGATTTTCACGGCTGTCCTGGTGGTAAGTAAAACTAACTTCGGTGACTTCCACCTAGGATCCAGTTGGGTCTTCCGGTCAAAGTTCCTGACCAGCACCAGATCCCCAGGAACCACGTCATGGGGCTTCACCTCAGTATTATCGGGAAAAGCTGCGGATACCTGTGAACGACAAGATTGTAGTGCAGACATCAAGGAAGCCAGGTAATCTGTCAGCATATTACAGTCAACGTCAGTGATTTTACGAGGTATAGGCGTCCCCCACATATTTGGTGGTCTACCGAAGATCACCTCATACGGGGATAGCCCTGTTCGAGAATGTGCTACCATTCTCATGTAAAAGAGCGCAACTGGTAAGGCTACTATCCAATCAACTCCTTTTTCTCTACATATTTTGGACAATCTAATTTTCAGAGTTTGATTATGACGTTCTACGAGACCTGCTGCCTCGGGATGTCGGACACAGTGAAATTTCCATTGATACCCTAACAAAAGGGAAACGTGTTTCATTAGTTCGGATGAGAACGGCTGGCCGTTATCTGAATAGACAACACGTGGTAAACCGTACCGTGGGAAGAATTCTCGAACTAACTGTTTGGCAGTAGTCGGGGCAGTGTAATCTGAAACCGGGTATGCTTCTGTCCAACGGGAAAGAGCACAGACAACTACGAGAACATATTTGAATCCTCGACATCGTTCCATCTGGATATAATCCATCTGGAGGACTTCAAAAGCATGATTAGGAGGTTGAAATCCACCCTGTTCTACGGGGATGCTTTTACCTGGATTAAACTGACAACATATCATACAGGTACGAACTTTTTGTTTAGCTGCGGCTCGTAAATGTTTGTTGAACCAAATGTGTTGAATGCTGTCTAGCATAGCTTTTTCTCCTAGGTGCGCTGGACTATGTATAGTGTTAATGATGACTTGGACCATTGAGTCGGGAAGAAACCATATAGATTTTTCCTTCGTCATCCATCCTTGATCTGTTTGGATCCCTCCTAATTCAGTCCATTTCTTTATTTCTTCTGGTGTAGCGTGTGTCTGTATATCAATTACATCAAGGGCGGGATCCTTAACTGTCATGCAATGTGTTGGTGTCGGAACTATTGTCTTTGTCATGTCAGTTGTGTGAGTCTGATTCTGAGCAGTCTGTTTAGCTGTTCTGTCAGCTAGGTCATTACCCTGAGAAATGATATCGGTAACTTTTGTGTGGGCTTTGCATTTCATAATCGATATTGCAGTAGGTAGATGAATCGCATCTAATAGGGCTTGAATGAGGGGTCCGTGTTGAATGTGGGCACCGTGAGAAGTTAAATAACCTCTCTCTCGCCACAATACGCCGAAGTCATGGACAACTCCAAAGGCATAACGTGAATCTGTGTATATGTTGACTTTTTTATTTTTGGCTTGAATACAGGCTTGTGTCAGAGCGGTGAGCTCTGCTGCTTGAGCTGACAGAGTGTTAATACAATTTGTTTCAATGACTTCAGTGTCTGTTGTGACTGCGTAAGCGGCCACTAGCTCTCCTGTACTTGTTCTCATACATGACCCATCTACATATAATGTCAAGTCCGGATCTGATAAAGGGATGTCTGTCAAGTCTTGTCTGGGTTTCGTCGTGATAGTAATGACTTCAACACAATCATGTGCCAATGGGTCTGTTCCGCTCACTGGTAACAGTGTGGCAGGATTTAACGTATTACAACGTCTGATTTCTATATGTGGCTGAAACAATGTCAGTTCGTAACCAGTGAGTCTCGCTATAGTCAAGTGTTGTGTCTGTGTGCGGTTCAAGAGAACCTCTACTGCGTGTGGTACTTGTACTGTCAGTTGGTGTCCTAACACTATGGCATCGCTTTGTCTGATTGCTAAAGCTGTTGCTGCCACTGATTTCAGGCACGCAGGAAGTGCCTGAGCTACTGGATCTAATGTACTAGAGAAATAAGCACATGGTTTATGTGATCCTGCTTGTTCCTGAGTGAGTACTGACAAAGCAGTACCTTCGCGTTCTGTAACGAAGAGTGTAAACTGTTTACTGTAACATGGTGTTGCTAGGACTGGTGCTTGGCATAAAGCTTTCTTTAAGCTTTCAAAGGCGTGTGTATGTTCTGGAGTCCAAGGGAGGACAGTTGATGTGGCTGCCTCCTGTGTTGTCAACTGGATGAGCGGTTTTGCTAGAAATGCATATTGAGGGATCCACTGCCTACAGTATGAAGTGAGGCCTATAAAAGCCCGTACCTCCTTTTGTGTCTTGGGTGGTGGCATGTTAGCGATTAACTGGATGCGGTCGGATGTAAGCTGCCTTCCCTCCTTGGACAGCGAGTGCCCAAGGTAAACAACTCGCTGGACACAGAATTGCAGCTTAGAAGGGGACACCTTGTGCCCCTTGTCAGCCAAAAATGTTAAAACCGTCAGTGACGCTTTTTCACATTCAGGTTCGCTTCGGGCGGTGATCAGCAGATCATCGACATATTGAAGCAAGGCAGTGTTAACTGGCATATGGATTCTGTCAAGTTCTCGTTTCAGTGCTTGGCTATAGATGCTGGGGCTTTCTGTAAATCCTTGAGGTGCGCGTGTGAATTTAAAACTTCGTCCATTTAAACTGAATCCGAACAAATATTGACTTTCCGGATCTATTGGGACGCTAAAAAAGGCATTCTTGAGATCAATTACAGTGAAGAACGTTGCTTCTGAGTCAATAGCTGTGAGTAATGAGGAGATATCTGGGACCACGGGGTATTGTGGCACAATACATTTATTTAATTCGCGCAGATCAATAACTAATCGATATACTGGTGGAGCTTTTGGATCCGTTCTTTTAAGAATCGGAATTATCGGAGAATTACATACATTGGAGTCTGTTTCGACAACCACTCCTTGTGCAATGAGCTCGTCAATGATTTGCAGTAAAGCCACTACAGCATCTGGTGGTAACTTGTATTGTCGTATTCGTGGTAGTACTATTCCTGATTTCAGTGTAACTCGATATGGTGTAATGTTCATGCAACCAACATCAGTGGGGCCTTGTGCCCATAAATGTGTAGGTAAATTCTGCAGTCGGTGATACATGTCTCTGGACACGTAGTGACCTTTAAAGTCTCGTAAAAATAGTCGTACCCCTTCCGGAGAACAACATATTATGGCTCCTAGAGCTTTCAATGTTTTTATGCCTAACAAGTTTTCTGGACATGATTTAGTAAGCAATAAATCTGTAGTACGTGTCAATGGACCTACTGTAAGTGGAAGAGGTTGTGTTACATCATTAATTATAGGTTTTCCTGAGAATCCAAGGGAAATATTCTGTGAGCCTGAGAGGGGTGCCCCTGGAACTTCACTGCGTCTTATAGTTGTTCTGCTTGCCCCTGTATCAAGTAAAAACTTTCTGTCTTCCCCTAATAGTTCACTATGTACATAAGGTCCCTCTTGGTCTACAGGAACCTCAATAAGGGGTAAGCCAACTTCCCTCTCTAGGCTATCTCATGAGTATCGCTGATAATCGGGATAATCTGTTTGTGCATACTGATACATTTGTTGTGTTGTTGCTTGGGTTGCAGCAGTAGGCTGCGTTTGTGGTGGTGCTACGATCTGTTGTGGAGCTGCCTGTTGCGGGGCTAATTGTTGCGGAGCTAACCTAGGTTGTGCCTGCTGAGGCGTCTGTTGTTGATTCTGATCCTGTCTAGGTGGACGTGGTCTCTCATGTGTTCTACCTGTAGCAATATTATGTTTCAGGACTGGACAATCGTGTATATAATGACCTGGTTGTTTACAATAGTTGCATGTCCCTTTCGCAGGGCCTGCGGAATCACCCTTTTGATGACTATCAGCTGGAACTGACTGTGCAACAAGCATTTTCATTTTCGTATCTTTCATACGTCTTTGTTCGTGTTCTTGTTCTTCTCTAATTCTATTGTGATGATATTGTAACATCTGTAGCATCTGTGATGGGGTATTACCTTGCCAGGTACTTTCGAATTTCAATACTCTATTCTTGACTTGTAGCAGAGAATTTTCAACTAATTTTGTCACAAACAGATGTGGATATGACTCACTACTGGCTTTTATACCACTATTTATACTAAAACATTTTTCAAATCGGGAATAGAAATCACTAGTGTCTTCATCTGGTTTTTGTTTACAGGCTGAGATTGCACCCCAGTCTTCCTTTTTCGTAGTTAATAAACGTGGCAATACCTGTATTAGTAATCCTGCTAGTGCTGTAGTCTTATCCCCAAGCCCTGCTCCTGCAGCTCGGGCCTTTTCTTCGTTTTCTAATGCTGTCCAATCTATCTTTTGGTTTCCTACCTCCCATTCTTTTTCTTTGAGTTTTTCATAAACACCTGCGGGTAATAGGACTTTTAATATTTTCATAATATCGGGGTAGGTATACTCTCCCATGAGTAACATGTCCTTTATCTCACGGTGGAAACCTGCTGGATCTTTATCATGACTGGGTACTACTTTCTTCATTTCTAATAATTCCAGTTTAGTTATAGGCGTGTACACAAACACGCGTGTGAAATTATCGCCGGCACCTCTGATCGGGTGCACTTCGCGTAACGGGTTCTGTCTATCTATGTGATACATTTTTCTTCCCATTATGGGAACTGGAACGTGTTCTGGGCATACGAAATTTAAATATTGGTTTCGGGATTCTAGTATTTCCTTAATCAAATCAGTACCTGACCCTCTCCACATGTTGGTGAGTAGTTCTGTCAATATGTCAGGTAAGGGTCCTGGATCAGAGTGTTGGCTTTTATATAATATAAGGAGGTGTTGAATCATGTATATACTAGCGAAACGCTGTTCATATGGGTCTAGATTCAGAAACGTGTGTGCAAGTACATCATCATTGTATTCGCCGGGACTGTCAGCCCACTGTACTGCTGACCTGGCTAATTCTTGTTCGTCCATGGAATCGAGCACGTGGTACCCCTTTCGATCTCGGAGTAATTTATCAGCGGCTTGGAATAAGTGTTCAGGGGATTTTGTATTTAGCATAGGGTTTGGAAAATGTCTATTATATTCTGGACGTATTGGACGTATTGGGTCGTTAAAACCTCTGGTATTATTATGGGGTCTTCCTTTACCTACATAAGCTATCGTGTCTACTTGCTCTGATTCTTGCTCCTCCTCCTCTCTGTTTAGATCAGCGGCGTCTACCTCTAATCTTTCTTCGTGTATTCGTTCTACCTCTTTGCGGATCTTTCGGTACATAGCTACTATACATAACTGTTTATCATGTCTTCCTTCTGATATATTCCGACCCCAAGTGACAAGTGTTTGCATTTCTTCCGGATTTACCCCAGGCCGGTCTTGATTTCTAATTACACAGTTTATGAGGAAACGTAACAGTTGTCCCTGTACCTCTGCCTTCTGGTACTCCATGGCTCTACTAATACTTTCAGGACCTCGCCCTGACTGGACAAAGTGATATATATTTTCTAAATGTGTATTCATTCCTGGTAACTTCGTTAAATATATTGCAGCTCGTCGGATACGTAATGATGACAGCAGCATTTCGTCCCGTTTACCGGGCACAGGATCATATCTACAATCTACTAGAAGTTCCTTAAGCATGTCAGGAGTGGCTAGTTTGGGCGTACGTTGGAGGGCTAAATCTCTAAGAGAAAATTTATTTCCTCTGGGTGGTGTAGAAAAAATGTCTGTCGTACCTCCTGTAGCACCGTCTGGGGTGCTGGACGTGAAAGGATTTGTTGAGGGTGAGACAGCAACCGTCGTTGTGGGAAAAGCTGTAGAAACAGATGTGCTTGTCGGAATGTGTGTCGAAGCGTGTTGTTGCGGAGGTACAGACGAATGTTCTTGGCGATGAGCGTCATCGGCAGGCGGTCTATGTGGTGCGGTATTAACATACTCGGGAGCTGCGTCATCTAAATAGCGGGAAAGGAAAACATCTTCTGCGGTTCTGGGATGCCCCTTGGGGTGCGCTTTTATCGGAAACAATGGGGGTGGCAAGTCTTTTGGTATTTCCGGAGTAGCCTTAGGTAACCCTTCGGCCAGAAGTGGATACATACCATTCATAAGGGCGTTTCTTTGTCTATCTACTTGTTCTGATTTTACTCGGGTACCTTCCTCAAGTACTAGATTTTCTCGGACTTTATTCGAATTCTCCTTACCCTTATTTTCCTGTCTGAGTGCTTTTTCTGTACGTCGATATGATTCTTTACGCCATAATTCAATGGCATCTTTCTGTGACTGTCTGGCTTTCTTTTTCCATAATTCTTCTTCTACTCTCATGATGCAATCTGCATCCCAGGTCCCCGCTGCGGGCCATCTCTGACTCTCTGGTAATTCTTTGGTGTAATCTACCCACAAATCAAGAAATAATACGGCATCTAGGCCATGCTTATGATACATGAAGTACCCTGGAGTGTCCCTCGGTGGGATGGGAACAGCTTCTTCGAGTACACCTTTTCTAGTTTTGATTTGTCTTAGTTTCGAAAAGAGCGGCATTTTTTAGATCTTGTTTCTAGAACACACTTTGTACGAGAAAACACAATAATGAACAGTCATTCATACCACAATATATAGAACGTATTTAAAACATTTAACGCTTAACAGTTTTACGAACAATGATAACTAATAAGAAACTGGTTACTGACATTATACTGACACTAGATAATACTTATTTATATGCACAACATACTATATATACTGCTAAACAGTACAGATACACTGCTAAAACAGTGCAGACCGGATTTGTGTACCCAAACCCGTCCTGACCGGCACAGACTATGTGCACGTTAAATGCCTCCCCGGTAATGGTACTCACCGGGTAGCTCGGAACAGAAGGCCTCGGAACGGAACTTGAAACTGGACCGGACTGGATTCGACTCGACTGGACTCGGAACTTCGGAACCTGGCGGGTCTCTGTATACCTCGGATCTTGCTCTCTCAGCTAGGCTCTGGTCGGGATACTTCGCACTTCTCACCGCCTCGTCTGGGTGTTGATCGCAGCCTCAGTCGTCCCCGCTTGGCCGGAAGGAGACACAGGAAATCCTGCAGATACGCGTTTTTGTTGTCCGTTCAGCTGTGGCAGGAGACCGGGCCTGCAACGCACCGCCGGCGCGTGAGATGAGAAAGTGTCCCTATTCGGGCGCCAATTTATGTGGTAAATATTTCATTACCGGTACTATTTTTTATGCGGTAAAGTCTGTCTAAGAATAACTCAGTAAAATGAGAGGCAGAATCCGTGGTATTAGAGGGTTTAAAAAGGCTTTATTCCTATACAAAGGAACACAATTCGAATTGTGGGCCTTCTATTCCATCACCACGAAAGTTCAGGAAGGAAGGAACATATATTATTGACAGTTAAGCGGTTTTATAGAAAATGCATTACAATAAAACAGATGCAAGAGGCGTGACAGCTGATAACTCAGATAAACTGTACATACGTAGCTAAACATGGGTGTAACTAAAATACGTCATTTAAACATGATGTTACAAGTGGGTGGATCCATAAAAGGATCCTGCAATGTCAGCAGAAATATGTGGCAGAGATGCGCGCGCAGCTGCATGACGTGTGATTGACGTGACAGAAGTCTGGGGTTATGTCAACCTAATTCCAAATCATATCTAATATCCTATGTTTAAAGAACTGTGTTATCCAAAAGGAAAGGTCTCTTAGGATAGAATCTTATTCTATACTGACTATACTGACTGTTAGTGCGTATACAAGCGTCTAAGTGTCTACACTAGATGCGAGGGGGTAGGAATATTCCATGGTAACGGGGCTATGAGTTATTTGCATGAGGGCAGCGAGGATTGGCCCTTTGCACGGGAGCTGGAAGAGTGTTTACCTAAACTACTAGACAGGAATGCATCGGATGAGGAGCGAAGGAGATAATCTCGAAGGTGAAATACAGTTTTTGGCATGCGACAGGCTGGATCAGGCACCGTTAGCCGCGCAGGGAGTAAGACAAAGTTCATGGTCACAGATGCGGGCTCAGACTGGAGCTTTCAGAGGCAGAAGGCAGGAAAAGGCTTGATGACAGAATTCGGGCCTACTCGCCTGAATCTGTGAAATGTGGAAAGTGAACCATATAAAGTCGGTGGCCTTTCATACTTAGGAATGGAATATCTGACCCATTTATGGCGGATCTGAAAGAGGACATATTGACGGTGGACGCACATATATTTGCGTCTTCAGAACTGGAGCAGGAGGGAACATACATGTACTTATAGCATGCACATGGAGCCGTTGGGGTCTACGATAGGGGACATAACTGATCACAAAATTCATATTTCCTCACTACCCCTAATCAGCAGAGGGGACCTCCATTTCAGACTTCCCCGAGCAACACTAAGGGCAAGGTGCAGCAATCCTGATCTGTATAGAGGATGTACATGACGGGCCGGTGGCTTGGGCTCACGATTTACCAGTATAGGCCAAGGGGCTATAGCACCTGGCCACACGAATGGCAGCTCCTCAGACAACCTAGTGTTGGAGGGATGGGACCTGGGACATGGACAAGGAGTAGGGACTGTCCTTCAGAGGGTCAGGTGGTTTCCCCTATGTGTTCCATGATGGATCAAGAATTGACAAAAACCTAAGTGTTGGAATGTTCAAGTTGGAAGACTATTGTGAATAATGTGTTTGTGTGATTTTAGATATCAGGACATGTGACCATTAATTGACGCATGGTTCTCTACATTGTGTCAGGTATATTACATCACTTGCTGTATGGTGTTAATTTTTCTGATTTCATTCTCCCTTTCGATGTAAGTGTTGAGTTGTGTCCTTCTCATGCTTATAATAAACACAAACTTTTCCACAAATGCTACTTGTCCTGTCGGTGTTTCATTTGTGTTTGGGGGTGTGTGGCACAGTCTGGGGGCATCCAGATCCTAGGAACAGAACTCCAGCCCATCTTGGAGGGGTGCAGCCACTGTGGGCAGCTCTCCATCAGTCTCACGCAATGCTCTGGCCAAATCTTGGAGGGACCTGATTCCTGTCATCCATCTCGCAAGAGGAACGAGGGGTGGCAGAAAGAAGGGGGTATCACACAATGGACCCTCCGCCTCCACATTGGCCAGGGGTATTTGGGTCCATCTTGCCTTGACCTCTTCCTTTCATTAAAGCAAAGTGGCACTGGAGGCAGACCAGGCACATGCTGGGGAACAGAGTGATTAACCTGCCCACCCAGCCCTTATTATCTGTCTTCCATATCATATGTGAGAACTTACTTACAAATTTACCTCTAATCAGCAGAGGTGACCTCTACTTCAGACTTCTCCGAGCAACACGAAGGGCAAGTTGTAGCAATCGTTATCCGCATAGAGGATGTACACGACGGGCTAGCGGCTTGGGCTCACAATTTATCAGTGTAGACCATGGGTCTATTGCTCATATTAAGGATTGACAAAAACATTAGTGTTGTAATGTTCAATGAGGTGGCCTCTTGTGAATAATGTGCTTGCTTGCATTTTAGATCTTAGGTCATGTGGCCATTCATTGATACATTGTGTCAGATTTATTTCAAAAACTTGCTGCATGGTGTTTATTTCTTTGATTTCCTTCTCTTTCGGTATAAGTATTAAGTTGTGAGTTTCTAAGACTTGTAATGAACATGACCTTTTCCACAAATGTTATCTGTCCTGTTGATGTCTTGTTTGGCTTTGGGGGTGCGCGGCACAGTCTGGGGGTATCTGGGTCCCATACGTTTAATAGCCCTGGAGTGGTCTTTGTTTGACATCCCTTGCCAACTTCACTTCTACTTCTTTGGTAGGAGCAGTTCTCTCACAATAAAAGCTAAGTCTGTACTGCTCACCTGTCCTCCTTCACTTCTTGTCTCTTCACTGGCAGGAAGTTCTCCAGTTGACTTACTTAAATACTCACTGTCCTGACATATTAAAAATAAAAATTGCAGAGAGAGTATCTAAAGGCCAAATAGAATGGGCCGATATAGGCAAGTGGGGTAGAGAGAAAACTAAGGGCCCGATTTGGACTTCAGTAGGCAGGGTACTCTATATTAAAAACTTGACAGAGTGCCTTGTTTTCCAAACCGTCCATCCTTCCACTGTACTTCAGACCATCAGCAAGAAATCATCTATAAAGTGTTTGAAAGCCATCACCTCCCCTGCACCTTTTCTAGGATTGTAAGTCAGAGTATGCCTTGCTTCTCTCTTTCGTTATATGATGACCAGCCAGTGTCTCAAATGTGTGTCTACCTGTGTCTCATCAGTGGTTTGCTTCAGTGGGACTGCAGGTGTGGCTGCTGCATGCACAGGTACATATGTCTATTCTACTTTAGTAAAGGGTGTCATTCAAAAGAGGTCAGCTAGAGTTTTATAGTGTGCGGGTTTGCTAATCATCAAACATTCATACACCAAACTCCTCACCTCTCAGTTCTATGCGTCATTTTTGCTGATGTATTGTCAAAAGTGGTCAACAGTAAATGGTAATCCATGATGATGATTATCTTCGAGTTATAGTTGATGAGGAGATGAATATCACAGGTCCACAGTAGAGCTAGGTTTTCCTCTTCAGACTGTGTGTATGCTTCCTTTACCTCTGACTATCACACATCATCTCTTGGGCCTGCTAAAACCCATTAGCAGGTGGGTGAGAAGTATCAGAGTCTGTGGCTGCTGCCTATAACATGAACTAGTTTCACATGGCAAGCACTAGTATGTGTATAGTCATAAACAAATCTGAGATATTTAAATGGTAATATGCAGCTTACTGGCTGGATAAAGTAGAAGGTAAATGGTCCCTGGGATGTCTTGAATACCAATCCAAGGAACACAAATAGAACCTGGAAAAGCCTGCTACGTAAGGGACATAGAGGGAAGACCACAAGCTACATATTGTAAACGACTACATAAAAGAGTAAAAATATCACGACCTGAGGGGGCCAGAGAAGAGAGGAAAAAAAGTTGGGTGTTTTGAAATGGATTGTTAGACCTTGCACCATTGGCGTGGGTCTCCTTTCCATTTTTTTTCTGCTGTTGCCTCCTGTGTTTTTGCTGGTCTAGATGCTTTGGGCACTTTGACACTGCTGTTCAGTGCCAAAGTACAAATTCTCCCTTTGTAAATAGATGTGATGGATTAGTAATTCCATGATTGGCTGATTTGATTTACTTGTCAGACCCTAGTATAGTGCTTCATGTGTGCCCAGGGCCTGTAAATCAAATGCTGCTGGTGGGCTTGCAGCACTGATTGTGCCACCAACAGAAGCAGCTTGTAAAATGTGGCTCAGGCCTGCCATTGTAGAGCCTGGGTGCAGTTTGGGACTGCCATGTTGACTTGGCAAGTGCACACACTTGTCAGTCCCTAAACCTTCCCTTTTCTGCATGTTAGTCACCCCTAAGGTAGGCCCAAGGTACCCCTGTGGGCAGGGTGCATTGTATGTGAAAGGTAGGACATACCCTGATGTGTGTGGCATGCCCTGATAGTGCAATACTGCTAATTTCGTTTTTCACTAGTGCAAGCCTATCTGTTCCCATAGGTCAGAAGTTAGTTTATAACATCTTATACACATAACTGACCCCAGGAACAAGATGGGAGAGGAAAGTTTAGTATGCCTGAACTCAGAATCTTAAAGTGCATCTTTTAGTGAGGGTGATTTTTACATTCTGTGTTTGAAAATACCACTTTTAGAAAGTGGATATTTTCTTGCCTAACCATCCAGTGTGCATCTGCTAGGTTTGTGTTTTGCATGTCTGGCTTTTGGATGACGGGACTGGAGAGGGCTGTGGCTCCAGAAGTCTGATGAGGCAGGGCTGGGCTGAATAGACCTGGGTTGCATTTGGAGTAGGGGGAGGAGATTTCCTTTTCACGTGAATGGACCTGGTCTGCCTTCAACAATGCTGTCTCCACCTACTGCCAGGAAGCTGCACCAGTGAGGACAGAACTGGTTTTGGTTGGGTACAGACACTCTCTGCCTTCAGAGAACAAAGGATTTTGTAATATAAGTATTGGGGCCTAGACCCCAGAACTTTAGATCACTTCTGGGAAATCAAGAGGAATCCTTTGCCAAGGAGAAGAGCCAGAGAAGCTGAGGAGAAATGCTGCCCCTGTGCTGTTTGCTGTCTGGGGTTGGCCTGCAGTGGCTGCTTGCTGCCAAGTAAAGGGAGAAAAATGACTTTGCTGTTTGCTTTGTTACCTGCTTGAAGAAAAGATCTCCAAGGGCTTCAAACCAAGCTTGCCTCCTGTTCTGAAGTCTCAGGACACAAAGACTTCACCCCTTCTGCCTGCATCTAGAGCTGCTGTTTTAGCTGCTACAGAAGGAAATTGCAAAAGACGGTACCAGTGATGCAAATTGCAACACCGACACTGGCGAGCGACGCTGTAATCTGCATAGAAGCCGTGAGCGCTGCTCCGACTTGCGAAGTAGACCCTCCACCGGCCGCCGTGCCACATCGACGTCAGCGAGCAACGCCATAACCTGCCCGAAGCCGTGAGCACTGCTCCGACTTGTGATGTGGGCCCGACACCTGCTGCTGTGCCGCATCGACTCCGAAGCCAACTTCATCGTCATGGAGCCGATCCTCGACGTGGGTGACTCCCCGAATCTATTGACATCGCGCCGTCGTAAGGTACAGTGGTTTCAGTGCCATCTTGACGTCATCTCCCCGATGCAGTAAGGAACAGTCGTCTCGCCTCCCCTGCGCTGCAGTAAGGAACGGAGTCTACACCTCCCCTGGGGTCGTAAGGAGTCGAACGCAGTGCAGAGGCAACGAAGCTGCACCTCCCCGATGCCGTGAACTGTCTTTGCTGTCGCCATCTTCCAAGGTACTGTTCTTTGTGTGGGCCCGAAGCCACGCACCTCGCAGTCTGCACCGTACTTTGGGATTTCTACCTGTCACAACGTCGTATAACTCAAATTGAAGTTATTTGTTGCTACAAGCTTGATTTAAAGTGCATAACCTATTTTTAAGGATATTTTTGATAGTGCACTGTGGATTTTTGTCATTCAGTCTTATTTTGAGTTTAGATAAAGATTTCTTATTTTTCTAAACTGGTGTGGTGCCCATTTGTAGTGTTCTTACTGTGTTACTGTATGTGTTCACAAATGCTTTACACACTGCCTCTGAGATAAGTCTGTCTGCTCGTGCCAAGCTACCAAGTGGGTGAGCAGAGGTTATTTTAGGAGTATATCCCCCTCATCCTGACTAGAAGCAAGGGTCCCTATTCGGACAAAGGTACCTACCTCTGCCAACTAGAGACCCCCATTTCTAACATGGATCAATTACGAACATTGTTGAGAGTCCATATAACTGCTAAAGTCGGCAGATGCAAAGTTACATGTCACAATGCAGCTTATGTTGCTCCTTCCCCTGGTGACCTGGAAGTGCAAAGGTGACATGTCAGTGTTTTCTGCCTAAGCTCACCTTCTCCTGTGTTCCAGCTGACACTGTCCACTCTGCTATTTTCCCCATCCCTGCCTAGTGTATTTCTGTATGACGTTCTTGTGTTTTCTTGTCTTCAAGTGTCAAATGCGCCTTGGTCTTGCCAAGCTCATGTGTGTTCCAATGTTTCTAATAGAAGGATCACTGTGTTAACAAAGACAACGCAGATATGTTGTACTTATCCATAAAGAGCATAAATGGAAACCAGATAACGTCATTTTTTTTATAACGGTGCTTTTCTAAAAAACATTAATTTTCATTTATGCAATAGCGCAAGTTAACCATAAATGTGAATTTCTCGATGTAAACTGCATTTACCTTACCTAACTTAAAGGTCTTTCTGATTGCCATGAGGATAAACATGCCAAGCAAGGGGCATAACAATCAGGAAGACAAGAAAGGAAACGTGTTTCATTATCAGAGGTATTTTTCAGAGGTGAGGTGCTCTGGGGAATACTCCTGAAACATTGTCTTTCATGGGGTACCTATCGCAAACTCTTCTTACCTGCATTAATATGTTGACCTAGTTTAAAAGAAACTCATTAAGTTTGTGAGCCTTACATCTCTTCGCTCAAGAAACATCTATGATCACTCAGAAGCTAGTAAAATATTTTGTGCTGACATTAATAATAATAGGAATTTCAGATGCTATGTGATGGTCTGTGTTCCCGAAAAAATATATGGCATATTTCTTTATTGTTCATATGTTGGAGCCCTGAAAAAATAACCATATGCATGCCAGTTGTCAATAACAAAGGGACATCGTGCTTAAAGTGCAGTGCATATGTCAAAAAGACCAGTGGGCTGTCCTTTCATTTGAAGTACTTAACTTCCAACTTCAAGGGTGCTGTTAGTGTGTCGTCACATTGTCACATAGTTCATACAGAAAAGAAATAGAGAGATGGAAAGAGAAACTTTTTCAAGCCATGCCCTACTTAGAAATACCATTCACCCTGCCTTGTGGACGCCAAGGTCTACATAGGGACGACATTGATATTTAAAAGGGAGGTTTAGACATGTTAAACGGGTTTATTTTGTCAGGTTGAATTCCAGCTTTTACACTGCTACAGAAAGGCTCCACAGGGTAGTTATGAAGCTATGCTTACAGTGCCAATGTAGTGGATAACACAAAAGGTGCTGCAGTTCACAGGTGGCATTTAAATTCTGGTTCCTAGGTACACTTTGTATCATATATAAGAAACTTATAGCCAAGCTAAATATGCCAATTAAGAACATGCTAATTCAACTATGTTTAAAGCGGTGCAAAGACAATACAGGCCAGTAGGGCTACAGTGTAGATAGTTCTACAGCCAGCAAAAATAAAGCGTCTAGGAAAGGTGAAAATACAGGCTGATTATTAAAAAAAGGAGGATTTGCTACACAGGGCAACCTCAACAAAGACCTAGTGTAGACAGATCAGTCACCTGATGGGCTTCCCTGCACAGCAATAGAACATGAACAACGTGCCACCTTTGCAGAGGCATGGACAGTGTGCCACCTTTGCTGTGGCACTTGTTTGTTTTGATGGTACCTGTACACCTCTATCAACATTTTTGTCAGCCACTAACCTTGTCCAAGGAGACTCCTTCTCCTTACCTGCAGATCCTGCGTGTGAGGTGACTAACACAAGCTTGCTTATAGGTGCATAGCAGTCGGCCAACAGTACCACCATGAACAATGAAATGATATTATCCATTCTGCCTCCTTGGTCAGACATCTGCCCCAACCCAGGGCAAGTTGTGTCCAAAAGGCTAACAAATAACAGTGGCCACTCACGGCTGCCAGTGACAGGAAAAAGACCCATGACCATCCACTGCCAGGTGGACGCTCCAGTCGTGGGTATTCGATATCTTCCACAGCTCTGCCATTCTAAAGTTGCTTAGATCCACTCCCAGTAATTTATAAAATCATAAGTGCTAAAATTGAGGACAGGAATGCATTTAGGAAAAATCTGAAATTACCCAATTAATACCAAAAGCCAATTGAAAATCCTAAAGTCAATTTGTGATGTGACTTCAACTTAAATCACTGTGCTGTACTAAAAAACACAAGTCCTTGTTCCCACCACTGAACACCAATGTAAGGTAAAAAATTGGATTATTATTTGAGGGGAGGGGGACTATCAACATAAAGGCATAACCACAACACTTGTCACAGTGAACCCTCAAACCCACTGAATTATTCTGAGCTTATCCCCTGGTAGGTATGTCACAGAGCAGACAGGCTTAAGATAGGCCTATGTATAAAGTATCTATGCAGTACTAAAATAGTAATAAAGTAAAAATGTATAGTAGAAAACAATCCCAAATTGAATTAGAAAAATAGAGTGAAATTAAATAAATAAAATGACACCAAAATGACAAATATCCAATAAGGGGATCCATAGACATGATTTTAGAAACTTTTGAGTAGAAATAGTGCCAAGAAGCATAAAATAAAAATGTTAGTCAATGGTCATGGTAGACTGGGACCCAGGCACAATTTGAGGTGACCACAATGAATTGAGGGTCAGATACACCAACCAGGTTCATTCTGTCAAAAGATTTTGCCTTTTGACTTTAGTCCTTCCAGTCCCAATTCACCACAGAAGCACACTTCTAAAGCCCATCAGGACCTAAGGGCAGACACTTAAAGACTCACAGGGTGTAAGACAGAGGCCAACAGCAAGGTTCATTCCAGGCCCATTTGCCAATTGTCATCTGGGTAGTTTTAGGAAAGGCCTCTAGTAGCTTGTCTCCCTGTAGCCACACATGAGGTCAGCCAACTGACCCTTGGAGTGTACTTCTTTGTCCTGGGTACAAGAGAGAGCACTTCAAGTCTTTGAGGGCTCTTCTCAGGTTGAAGACAGCAGGGTCCTCTTGTGATCTTCCGCAGGCCCATGAGTGTTCTCAAGTGGGTGTCTGTATGCGCCACATTTATGCCTGGCACTAAGTAGTGTGTGGGAACAAAACACCTAAGCAAGCTCTAATCAATGGAATAAAAGTTCCCAAGGCCAACCGTCTACACTTTGGGCATTTTCAAAATGGTGAAAACCTTCGGCCTCACAAAATTTGGGCTCTGAGTGCTGGGGTGCGCCTGGGGATTGTACTATTGTATCCTTACTCATCAAACACAAAAATCCAGTTTGAGGCAGTCCCTGTACCCACAGTAAACCCAAAGACAAGAGTCTTTTAGAACAAAAGTTAGGGTTTCTTGCAACCAGAAAGTAGATACACAAGAATTATTTGGCATCCTGTATCCCTTCTTTTTAAGTGCACCCCCAATGTTATATGTAAATCCAAGAGACCTTTCAAGCAGGACTTGATATGCATGCAGAATTTGACACTGTAAGGTCAAAAAGGATGCTCACAGTCCCACCTTACATATTCTGTCTGGTTGAGAGGAGTCAGCTCTGCCCATTCAGGTCAGCTTGTTGTTAACTCCTGGGAGGCACTTCACACCTTTTTTTACACATATTCAAATGCTAATTACTGGCTGGCAGAAGTGGGACAGCAAGTGCAAATCCAGGAACTTAAGGCAGGGGAAAGGTAAGTATCTAAACATCACTTTTCCATAATAGTCAGAATAAATCCAGTTCCATCATTGAATTGGATTTTAAATAACTGTTAAAAGTTGTTTAATTATGTTTCTAGCTTACCCCATTCCTAAAATACAGTATTATGATTTTTAATCTTTCCTCGGGTTTTGTGCATAGGACAGCTAGTCATGTCACAGTGAAAATGGTGTTTGGATGCTGCTCACTGTAAGCACATGTTAACATTACATTTCTACATGTCCTACTTTTAAATACCATGTGCCATGCCTTGTGGGCTCCAAGACCTGCATAGGGGGGATTTATTAAAATTTAAAGGGGAGGTTTTGACCTGTCAAAAGTATCTATTTTGACAGATTAAATTGCAGTTTTTACACTGCTTCAGTCTTGTTAGACTGGTAGGCCTGAAGCCATGTTTGCACTACCACTGTCCTGGAGAGCACAATGGATGCTGCAGTCCATTAGTGGCATATAATTTAGAGGGTCTCGGTATCTTTTGTACCATATACTAGGGACTTATAGGTAGGCCTGGGAGGAAATATAATTCTGCTCATAGAGTTGGCGTAATTCAAGAACTCCACGCAATCCATGTAACGCGGAGTTCCCGCTAAATTCTGCCATCCGGTGCGTGGCCGAATTAGTTTTCCATTGGCACGCTCAAGCCATTTTTTGGTGCACGCTTGCGAGCGGGAAGAGACTTGCCTGCCGCTAGCCAGCATGAGCAAGATTTGCTTGCCCCTACCACGGCTTCTGGTCACCACAGAACCTTCTGGCACCATTTTCAAGATGCTGGCGAGCGCGATCGGCCGCCGCTCCATATCGAGCAGATTCTCGGCTCAAAACCGGGCTCTAAAGCGGCGAGAATATTATCGTCGCCCCTTGATAATATGCCCCAAAGTGCCCTAGAGGGTCCAACTTCGTTTTTGTGATATCACAAGTAAGTTCAACAACTTTTTTACAAGGGTGTTGTTTGATAGAAGGCATGTAGCAGAATTTATTCATATTTTTTTTCGATTTTTACATTTTATTGTAGTGGGTGGCCTACAGTTTTAGTAGGGGTCTGGCTATTTGTTTGCACTAATGTCTTTTATATATTATTAGGGAAAAAGGCTGCACAGTTCAGTACATTTTCTCCATATTTATTTTACAATATGGCATAGTCTGCCCACTGGTCATCCAGCCAGTAGGTCCAGTAATAGCCATGGGTTCATGAAACAACTCTTTCTTGCTTTTAAAAATAATTTAGGGCAGGGATGGCATTGGATACAATTTAAAATATGTTTTTTGTTTTGTATTTCACATTTTTCTCTGCAAAAAGTGTATTCTTGGGGTAAAAGTTGATGCCTTTGGAGAAAAGTTTCATGGCTCACTTAATTTTCATTTGTTGGCATTGCTGAATTAATGGTAGTGTTTTCTTCAGTGTTACCATGCCTCACTTGTCTTTCCAGTGTGTGTGTGTGTTTGTTTGCCATAGACCACCATTTGTTTTTGATCTCCATGCCATGTGTCCGGGGGCCATTTTGTGTAGTCAGTGTCCATTGGCCAGCATGTGTTCTTTTTTAGGTCTCGCTGAGCCCAGCCCATGCGCTGTCTCGGAGAGACATTTTGTATGTGGGATTTTCAAAGTGCTGCTGGCTGGCCTAGCGCTTGCGTTCACGCGATCATGCACGCGTGCAGCCGGCCGCCAGCAGCACTTTGAAAACTGTGCTTTAGCGTGTCATCGCGATGACTTTCGCTTTCAGAGCGATCGCGATGACTTTCGCTTTTATGGCCGCGCGGCGTTACTTTTACTGCCGCGCTGCCAGTGCTTGGTTTTTACCGGGATCAAACGCACAGAATAAAACAAAGCACAGCCGCGTAAAAAATGTAATCTGCCAAAAATAACAAGCGAGTAAACGTTTAGTCTTTGATGTCGACCGCGGCTATTCACAATAATGCCCTGGACATGCAAGGTCTTTGTTCTGCCCATCACAATTCCATGTCACCGGTCATTACAAAAGCTATTTCTGAGCTCATCCCCGCCATAACCCGCTCCATTCAGAAACATATGGGAAAAGACATTAAATAACCAGTGCAGAGCACTGCCTTAGTGCTATACTCGGCACAGACCTATTCATTGCTCCGTCTCCCTTGTGTAGCCAGTCATTAGGATGCGATGACCCTGCACTAACCTTAAAGCGGATCCTTCCTTCCTCCCAGGCCCGCAACACATTCTTGTCATCTCAGATCTGAACTACAGGGCTGTTTTACATCCTTTCCCATCGAGCCT
This sequence comes from Triturus cristatus, assembly GCF_964204655.1. Taxonomy (NCBI): domain Eukaryota; kingdom Metazoa; phylum Chordata; class Amphibia; order Caudata; family Salamandridae; genus Triturus; species Triturus cristatus. The sequence goes on along the minus strand of NC_140589.1, from coordinate 654,816,547 downwards.
GCTCAGGGAGTGTAACCATCAGCAAAACTCCTTGCGATAAAAGCTGAGCTCGTGGCTGGCTTTAACATGGGTTGCGCACTTCCAGAATACTTGGATTACCAAAAAAGAAACGGACAGGATCCTTCATATATTCTAAAAGAGCACAATCGGAAGTTATCTCCGAGCCTAAAATCTTGGACTCTATGGCTAGGCAGAGCATTTCGTCACCAAGACCAATGGAATTAACTTTTGCTAAGCCTCTCAGGCTATTTAGAAGTCTGTAAAACCATTAAAACTTGTCTGTCTCAATTACTGGGAAGTGTGCAGGGCACCACCAACTCACACACGACATGATACCACTTTAATGCTGAAAGCTGTGCTTTAGAAACCGAGTTAACAGCGCAAGTTACACACCTGTTGAATTGGTGCTAGCTAATAGGCAGCACATCATATGTATTTAAAAGATTAGGACATTTAACTTGCTTAAGGAAAAGTTCCACGTGCCACGCTTAGCATTACTTAAGAGCAAGAAAAGACACGAGTTTCTTTAAAACTAAAAAGACGCGCAAGTCAATTTTTCTAAATTATTTTGAGCAGCAAGGCAGCAGGCCTTTTTAGGTCTCCCCTGACCCAGCGGTCCCCCTTTTCACCCATTGTCCATATTAGCAATTTTGCAGGTTACATTAGGTATTTATTATCATGTTTTCACCAATCTGTTCTCTTTTGTGTATCTACTGCTATTTTTTAGCTCAGCTTTGTCTCAGCACCTGTATATTCACTTTATTAATCTTAAGTCAATAGATTTTGAATGAACGGGCAATATCTCTATTTACTTATGTAATAGATCTGTACTTAATGGTCCCCCAATATATCTCAGTCTTCCAGTGGGTAGGTGTAGTAATGCACATAGTTCTGTGTTATGTTATGTTATGTTATGTTATGTTATGTTATGTTATGTTATGTTATGTTATGTAAGTGAAATTTGTTGAGCGCACTGACACCAAAGGTTTCCTGGCGCTGAAAGACAGAGGGGAGTCAGAAGGGACAGGAGCGGTAGGGACTAGCAGGGTGGAGGGAAGAGAAAAGTTTTAAACAGTTTTCTGAAGTGTAGGAGAGAGCTGCTAGATTTAATAGGGAAGGGAAGAGGGTTCCAGCATTTGGGGGCAAGGAAAGCAAACCGGCGGCTACCAAATTTGTTGGTTTTGATCTTGGGGGCAGCAAGCAGGTTGAGGAGGGCTGAGCGAAGGTTGTGCGTAGGGCGGTGAGGGTTGATGAGGGTCGTCAAAAAAACAGGACTGGGGCAGTGAAGAGATTTGAACGTGAGGCAGCCCAGCTTGAAGGCCGCCCTTTGTTCTATGGGTAGCCAGTGCAGTTTGTATAGCAGGGGTTTGGCCGACTGCCATTTGGGGGTATTATGGATGAGACGGGCTGCTTGATTCTGTACGACCTGAAGACGATGCAGCAGAGATTTTGGGAGACCGTAGTACAGAGAGTTAGAGAAATCCAAGCGGGATAATACCAGGGAAATGACTACCTGGATCAGAGCAGCTAGTGGTAGTAGATGGCTGACTTTGCGGATTTTACGAAGCTGGAACATGCATGAAGAAATCACAGTACCCACATGCGGTCTAAGGGAGAGTTCAGTATCAATGGTCACTCCTAAGCTTTTTACTGATTTCATGGGAGCCGGAGGAGGGCCAAAATTATTAGGCCAGAACTGTGGGCCCCAATGGGAGAGGCTGGAACCAGGGAGGAGAAGCTCCGTTTTGCCGGGATTTAGTTTTAACTGATTGAGATCCATCCACTCCTGGATGTGTATCATGGTGGAGTGGAAGTTATTTACAGCGTCCGGAGAATCGAGTGGAAAGATGATCTGCAAGTCATCAGCGTAATTGTACACTGTGATGTCCCAGCTGCGGAGCGAACGGATTAGGGGATGGAGGTAAAGGTTGAACAACAAGGGTGACAAGGCGGAGCCCTGGGGGACCCCACAGACAGTAGGGGTTTTGGGTGCAGTGTAAGGACCCAAGCGGACGGCTTGTGTTCTACCGATTAGAAAGGACTGAGTCCAGTTGAGGGCCAGACCCTGGATGCCCGCCTGCTCGACACGGTGAAGAAGGATGTTATGATCAACCATGTCGAATGAGGCAGACAGATCCAGGAGTACAAGAGCCTGGGGGATCCCCATGTCGGCCTTCCTCCTCAGTGTGGATGGGAAGGTGAGTGAAAATAGATGGATTGTTCGGCAGGAAGACTGGGGAAAGTATTGGGGAAAGGGAGGGAAGGAAGTCCTTAATATTATTGATTTTCTCAACAAAGAAAAGATTGAGGGCATTACAGGTCTCTTGAGTAGGAATCTGGACCGGGAGGGTTTTATCATCTGAGGTGAGTTCACTCATAATTTTGAAGACCTCCTTGGATTTATTGTTCGCAGAGAGGATTCTGGTTGAAAAATGTTCCGATTTGGCAGAAAATATTGCGTGTTTATAATCTCTGCGGGCTGTAGTGTAGAGTAATCTGTCAGGCTCCAAGTAGTTGCGTCTCCAAGTCCGTTCCAGTTGGCGCACCCTTAGTTTGTGCTTCTTAAGTTCGCCCGAGAACCATCTGTGAGAGTTGTGATGTCTGGTGCGGGGGAACTTAGTGAAAGGAGCAAATTGGTCACTAGCCGACATTAGCCAACTAGCGGTATCACTTTCCAACATGTCAATCTTGGCGGAGGTGTTAAAGGCTGGGCGGGTATTGGCTAAGGTCGTGAAAAAGCCTTGGGAATCATAGGAATTCCATTTACGAGAGAGACCGCCAGCCAGCAAAGGGGCAGGGGTCCAACCGGTGACAGTAAGAGTGGAGTCAATTAGGTGGTGGTCTGACCAGACGCAGGGGGACACAGACGGTTGGGATAGTGCTATATTTGGGTCCAGATTTGGTCCAGGATGTGGCCCTTGATGTGAGTGGGCGAGGAGATTTGTTGGGTCAAATTAAGGCTATGAAGAGCTTTGAAAAGTGCTGTGGCATGTGGCCCCGCATTGGCGTCATTGAACCAGTAATTGAGGTCGCCAAAGAGAGCTAGCCTGGGATATGATATCAGGAGGTTGGAGAGCTGCTCAGTCAGGGCGATAGCGAAAGATGGCATGGAGTGTGGAGGACGGTATAGGAGGAGAAGTATTAGGACTCCTGAGTTGGTCTTCAAACTAATAATTAAATTGTCAGCTTCCGGGAGGGACAGGGGAGGAATGGTGGTGAAATTAAGACGTTTAGATAAAATGGCTGCCACCCCACCCCCTGAACGATTGCCGGTACGATCGGCGTGAAGAATATAGTAGTCTGGGGGGAGGGCAGCCAAGATGTCAGGGAGAGAGTCTGGAGTCAGCCAGGTTTCTGTAAGTAGGAGTACGTCTGGGTTTTCATTAGTTAACAGAATAAAAATATCAACTTGATGTTTGATTAGAGACCGGGTGTTCAAGTACAGCACCCGGATAGGGGTATCACTCCTAACTGCTTTAGTGGGGGGCACCAGCCGACGAGAGAGAAGTAAGCCGGGACGCGCAAGGCCGGCGATGGAGATTCGTCTGGAGGTGGCGGGAGAGGGTGGGGGGTAAGAGGTCTGCAGGTCTCTAAGAAACTTGGCCGAATATGTGGTAAGTTTGGCAGCGTGGCTGGCCACTGGGCCCGGCCTGGCGCGGACAGGCGCAGATGCCCTTGGCGCGCCCGCTGCGCGCGTCCGCAGCGCGCTCGCGCAGGCATCGGCCTTAAATGAGGAATGTGGAGGAAGCCTAGAGCGCTGACCCCAGGAACAACCAAGATGGTGGCTCCACCTCGCTTCAACAGATGAGTAAGTAACTGTGCAAATTGGCAAACCAGAGTAAACAAATGTGCAAATATCGCATAAGCAGCAATCGGAATAAAAAGGGGGTAGAAGCGAATGATAATTAGCCCAATACCTCGCTAGCCGCGCGCTCTCCTGGCACACCCAGCTCAAGCCTCAGGTGTCTTTGAGCGCGCTCGCGCAGGCATCGGCCTTAAATGAGGAATGTGGAGGAAACCTAGAGCGCTGACCCCAGGAGCAACCAAGATGGCGGCTCCACCTCGCTTCAACAGACGAGTAAGTAACTGTGCAAATTGGCAAACCAGAGTAAACAAATGTGCAAATATCGCATAAGCAGCAATCGGAATAAAAAGGGGGGAGAAGCGAATGATAATTAGCCCAATACCTCGCTAGCCGCGCGCTTTCCTGGCACACCCGGCTCAAGCCTCAGGTGTCTTTGAGCGCGCTCGCGCAGGCATCGGCCTTAAATGAGGAATGTGGAGGAAGCCTAGAGCGCTGACCCCAGGAGCAACCAAGATGGCGGCTCCACCTCGCTTCAACAGACGAGTAAGTAACTGTGCAAATTGGCAAACCAGAGTAAACAAATGTGCAAATATCGCATAAGCAGCAATCGGAATAAAAAGGGGGTAGAAGCGAATGATAATTAGCCCAATACCTCGCTAGCCGCGCGCTCTCCTGGCACACCCGGCTCAAGCCTCAGGTGTCTTTCAGTGTTGCAGTGAATTTGATCATTCACCCATCTGCCTGTTGTTGGGGGAGGAGAGGTCTTCCCTATTCAATTCCTGCTTCTCTTTTTACTGGCAACAACATTAGCGCTGTAAGTTAGCCAATACTGGAAGGATTATTTTTTAACATATCCCAACAAAGCTGTTAAAGTGATGTTTTCAGAGGGTTGTCTACCATTTTAGACAGCTCTTGGAACACTTCTGACCAACATATTCGAATTGTTGCACACAACATTGCTGCGTGTAAGAAATCTGTATTTGTTTTGCACCTGCCACATTCAGAATTATCCATGAGTTCCATACGATGTAGGCTTTGTGCTGTATAACATATTCTGCAAAGGAATTTAAGATGTGTTAGGTGGTGTCTGCTGTTGAGTGAAACCTCTCCCATGTGGGAGCAACTGTACTTCGTTGGTCATAGATCTGCCCAAGTCTTTCACCCTAGCTGCTCCTAGTATATTGTCTCTTAAAATCTTTTAGATACATAAATATGACTTCTTAAAATAGGTCTCCCATTTTGTGTAGTTTTAATTCAGGCTGTTGTGTTATAGCTTTGGGCTCGAAGGATAATGGGGAACAATGGAATCAAGTGAAAGGGAACGACCAGTGAATAAAACAGGAAGTTTCCAATGCTCGCCTAGTTTTTGCACGCCCATTTAGTGCATTTTATTGCATTTGGTTCTCTAGGTAGACCCTGTTGGTTTTGCCATAGCACAGCTTCAAGTGTGCATGTTGCGTCTGTGCACAATAGTAACAGTGTTCTACATCTGGTACTGCTATGCTGTGTGTTTCCCATTCGATTTGTGGTTGTTTGCCAACCTATGCCAAGCATTTAAATAGTGATTTTAGTTGTTTAAAAAAGCATAGCGTGAGGCGGGTCGGGATATTCTTGTCTAGGTATAGCAGGCAGGGTGTCATTGCCACCTTCATGAGTGCTCGTCCTCCCACCACGAATAATGTTCATTGTATACAGTAACTGACTAACACAGTTAATATGTCATTCAGTACTCCATAGTTACTTCAAATAGTCACTCTTGAGTCATGGTTTATTTGAATTCTGAGGTATTTTACTGTTGTTTCTTCCCATTGTAATGTATACTGTGTCTTACTTCTGCTCACATATGGTGGTAGGTGGGAATTGCTGAGGTAGGGCAGATCGTTCTCTAATCCTTATGAAGGATATAATAACAGGAGATAGTTTCACTGCCAGTATGTTTATGAACAGTAGTATTTATTTTGCATATAGTGATAGCAGTATATTGCTCTTACCAATTTTTAGGATAAATGGGATCTTTACCTGAAGATAAGTTGATGAATATGTTGATGGTATATGGTTGTTTTTGATGAGACATGGGCACTGTAACATATATTTGCATATATTTATATTTAAGTGGCCTCTGAATTTGGGCTTTTGGGTACTAACTGGTCCGGTTAGGAGACTAGCCGTAGAGGTGGGCATCAAGGAGTGTCTAGGGTGGAAGGAATGGATTGTCATGAGTCTGGGCTTTACAATCCCTTTGACGATCAAAAAAGAGGAGGTCATTTGAGAGGGCATTCCAGAGAAGAGGTCTCAGCAGCTGGAGAGTTTGAGAAACTAGCACAAAGGGGCCTGCGAACAAAGTAAAGGTTGGTTGAAAGTTGCAGCGACTATAGGAGGGAAGATGTTAAATGTGTACAAAGTTGGAGAATCATATTATCTTATAGGGCTGCACATTTTCCATCCAAAAACAACATATAATATTGTTATAAGTTTGTAGTTGTTATGTTTTAGCAATGTAAATAATCTGTATTTATTGAGGTGCGCAGTATTTCATCATCAGGCTGGTCTTATCAAAAAGACCATAATCTTCCTCTCTCCTTCTATATGTATATGTGTGTGTGTCTGTATATCTATATATTCCCCAGTGTTGCTCGCCACTGGGTACCTATAATTCGGATTGTGTTTCCAAAGGAAATGCCTTTTTGTGTTGCCAATAACTTTGGCCCGTTTGACGAATTTCCACAAAACATTCCAAACAAGCATTGGCATAGCCAATAGGTCTCGCCTTTCGGACCTTATAAGTGTTTAGCCATGCAACAGTTGACGTTGTTGCACCAAGGATATTGTGCTGCATAACTAAATACTTAAAAGGTCCCAAAAGCGAGACCTATTGGCTATGCCAATGCTTGTTTAATAGGACATTCGGTTTCTGCCTGACTGTTACAAATGTGTTTTTCGTTCGAAACTGGTTCTTTCGGTAAAATGTAATAGACGGTATGTTTAATTACTGCTTCAGGGGGCGGGTTCCTTAGGAGTACATGGACCATTAGAGACAAGAAATGACGATAAAATGATGTGCTGCCCTGCGAAATGAAAATCCGCCTATAGTTTTGCAGATTTGATTGAGGAGAAGGGACTGAACCAGGCCCGGTTTTAGCGGGTGTGCCAGCCCAAACAAGAGCCTGGCCCACAAAAACATGAACCTTGGCCCTCGCAGTGACGTCAAGAAGTCCAACAGAAAATTACCACTGCAATTTAAAATGTTCATCTGAACGTTATTTTTCTTCTTCTTCACAGGCACCCCTAATCACGCATCTCCTTTTAGAAAGTTGGGCTGCGTCCCGCCCACTTGTACAGGTACAGTGGGCATGGCGAAGGGGACAAACCCTTTCTTTGGCACTGGGTAACCTTTGCGTACTGTCCTGCTTGGATATTTCCTTCTCTATTCAGTGCAGTTTGTTTATCCTGATTCAACTTTCCGGACCCCTTCAGCTGCTTATTAGATCAGGCTGTGAGAGAGAGTTCCAAAGGAGCAGGTAAGAGAATGTGTGGCTATTCCGTTCTTAGGTCTCGCTGAGTCAGTGCGCATGCGCTGCTCTGCGAGACAATTGGTAGGTGAGTTTTCAAAGTGCCACTAGCTGGCCTAGCGCTTGCGTTCACGCGCGCAGCCCGCCACCATCTGTCTTTCACGGGTCATTAGCACCGTGATGACTTTCACTTTCGCAAAAGAAAAGAAATAGAAAAAACATCTATTTCTTTACGTTTGCTATATTCGCGGCACCCGCGCTTTACTTTGAACATTAAAAGTAAAGCGCGGGTGCCGCAATTCTAGCAAAAGTAAAGAAATAGAAAAAAACATCTATTTCTTTACTCTTACTATAATCGCGGCACCCGCGCTTTACTTTTAATGTTAAAAGTAAAGCGCCGGTGCTGCGGTGCTTGTTTCCCCTACTTTGTGTAAGGACTTCGAACAAAACAGTTTACGCGTAGGGAAATCCGATTAAAGGGGCCTGCGCTCAGTGTTGATCTCCAGATCGCCCTGAAAAGCCATTCATTATGTCTGCGGCTAATCTGAATCTCTATGGCCTGAGATCACTTACAGCTGCTCCGTTTCCGTGTAAACGAGCTTGTTTAGGACATGTTACCTGATAGATACTTGTCACCTTGCATCTCTTCATTCAACGAGGCTATAGGGTTATTAACGCCGCCTTCTTTAGTACCAGTTCACCCAACCCAAATTTCTAATGCTATGTTGCATTCTCTGCTGTACGAACCGTGGTTGATCCATAATGCATTGTTATTTTCAGGGACTTTTGGGTCATTCGATGATAAAAAAAAGACACGACCAGTAGGTGTCAGTATTGCAAAACCGAAGTTTCGAAAACATTTGCATGTTTTGAACATGTTAGGCAAGAAAATGAGAAAAACACATTAAAAAAATCGTGTTTTCGTCTGTTTCGATGTCTGAAATTAGTAGCTTGTTGTAATTAAAATACTTGCGATGTTTGGACGTACAAGTGAAGAAGTCATTCAGGCAATTGAATCAAATGATGTCTTAAGGTGAAGTGCATTCTGGGAGCAGAAACTGATTCAACAAAAACCCGGGTGGGGTAAGTGAGAGTAATTCCTGTATACTATAAATCCGTTATTTTTTTTTTTTTTATATCTCGACATCCGTACTGATTGTGTGCCACTAGACACACTGCCTTCGAATTTCTCCCCACTCCTTTTTGGCATGCTTAAATCTACATTTATTTTGCTCGAGGAGAACATGGCGGGCTTGATTCAATCAGCTGTACGAACAGCGCTAAAACCTTCGACTTGCAGCATGACAAACAAGCATTGGCATAGCCAATAGGTCTCTCCTTTGGGACCTTATGAGTGTTTAGTTATCCAGCACAATATCCTTGGTGCAACAACATCAACTGTTGCATGGCTAAACAGTTATAAGGTCCCAAATGCAAGACCTATTGGCTATGCCAATGCTTGTTGTCCATGCCTCCTAGCTTGTTGTTTGACTATGTTGGATCATTGTAGTATATATATATATGAACATATAGAAAATGTTTACATTTTCATCTGTAAGTAAACAGCGACACACCAATGTCTGAACACTGGTTCTTTTTTGACACCAAGAACGGTGCGTTTTCAGCAACCAGGGTAACCTTTGTCAAGCTCTAGTGACCCACCCCACCATCAGGAAAATAAACTATGTACAATTGTAGACATAAAGAGGAGAATTTGCTGTGGCAATGCCTCCTTGCTTACACAGACATATGTTGTCTTTGTTTATGAATTGCGCATTCAGTGCTTTCTAGAATGTAAGAGGCATCAAATATAATTCTTATTTTTAAATTTTTTTAATGAGTGTTATATTTTACATATCCGTGTATAGAATAAGCCACTCTAGTAAAATTTGTGAGCTCTGTAACACAATAGGGATTGGCATTGACATGATGTGGAAGTATGCTGCTCTCCCACATGATGCTGAGCTCATATGTATATGAGTGGCCTGGTATTTATATAGGTATGTGCAATATGATGTTGTGAATAAAACAAGACATTTCTCAATCATGTGGAATAGCATCAACAAGGCGCAGATGTACAAAACATGTCCCATGCAGTGCAAACAATGGTCCTTGTATGCAATATTTTTTAAAGCAATCCCCCACATGTAATTGATGCCTGTGGAAAGCAACATACATCACAGTAGAAAAATACACAAAAGGTTTTAAAATTCCTAGTGTCATCAATCAAATAGCTAACAACTTCAAGTTGCAGCCATTGGCTGGTCTGAGTCAAGCAAAGTGAATCCATGTGTGACTAATAGTATAAAATAACTAAATAATTGCACCACCTCAGAGAGACCCAAAGACAAGTGTTGCATAAAAACATAAAATACATACACATTTGGGAATATAGATTCTACATATTGTTCCGGACTTAATAATGCTGAAGGATTCACTTTGTTTGCCCCCGACAAGCCATGTTTTTCGGTAGGCTGGGACAGAACCTAGGAAAGGATAAAGGAGTGGAGTACTAGGAGGTGACTATGTGGGCACTGGGAGGGAAGGGAAACACACTTATTTTTCAGTTTGCAATGCAATGAAAACTTTGTAAATGCAGCATCAACTGAAGCAGATGCACCATGCACAACTAACACTGCAGTGCTAAATTGAATCACGCTGCAGTTAGGTCATGGGTAGCGCAATGCCATGGGCAGGGAGTTGATGATTGTTGATAGGGTATATATCTGCCACACTTAAAAAATGCAGTGAATATACTAATTAGTCAATAAGCATGCAAAGTCACTTACCACCACCCGTCCCTGCCACCACTGGGACTCCCCATTCTACCTCATCCTCTCCCACGTCTGGCACACTGGTGCTGCCCCAGACCCTAGCACTGGTTATTTGTGCAGCAGAAAAAAATTACACATTTTAGATGCCAGATACACCTCCCCTTTTTATTTTATTTTTTAACAAAATAGAACTGCAATTACTCACTACAGATTGGTTAGCATTATCTTCTACTGAAAATATAACTGTGGGCATTTTGTTAGTTGACAATTCCAGAAAAGCCAAATATTCAAGACAACCAACACACTTTTCATAATGGATGGGCAAAGCTATGATGACTCTGAGTCATTGAAACACAAAGAAGAGGTGAAATAAATTGGTCAATGAAGGACTTATGGTCTTGGTTGGCAAAGATGGGACCACATACTACTTTCCTGCCATGATGCACTGTCATGGAAACTGCTGGAAATCTGTATAAATGAATGATAACACAACACAGCATTAGGGCTTTCCACAATTACCATGACCACTGTCTCATTTTACTGTTTGAACATGAGCAAGAAAAAGAAAGCCTTATCCACAAACATACATAGAGAAACATTTCTTACTGGGGCCTGCAATCTTCACAGTAGAGCACTAAAAATATGCTCTCTTAGTATTACAATACCAGTCCAGAAGATATATAAGCTTAACAACAAAGCAGCAGAAAGCTACAGAATAGTACAGACAGGAGAAAGTCAGCTACAGAAACATGAAATATAGAAAAAGTATAATGCAGGAATAACAAGAATTTAACAAACATTAGACTGTATAAAAGTTAAACAAGGCAACATTATTCTAATAGTGGAGAGAGGTAAAAGTCACCCTGACCCGCCTTCCATAATGACCTCTTCTTGCCTTAGGATGCTGATGTATGTAAAAAATAAAGAAGATAAAAAAAATGATTAGTAGTACAGTTAATGTCCCCAAAATATATATTGACAGGCGAACACAGTAGCATTTTATTTTTCTAAATCAGATTGCCTATAGTACTACTATTGAGTTGACCTATTCCTAATTTCCCACACCTAAACCCTATTTCTAATTTCCTAAACATGGAACTACTAATGCATTGCAACTAATGATCATTCCTTCTCAACCCCGTTTGATGGGCCACCTCAGCCTCCCGCTTCAATGCATAGATGCATACTACACATCACTGGGAGATTGGGACTGTCTAGCTGCATAAAGAAAGGCATGGAAAAGGCTAATTCACTGATGTTACTACTACCACTATCATAGTGACAGGATAACATGACTTCTTAAATAATCAGTCTAAGTGAGCAACGATGAGTACAATTAGGTAGCAGCAAGCACCTGGATAGCTCAAACTGGATCAGATAATAATTTTTGTAAGGTAAACATAACCTACCTCTAGGTGTGAGCAGCATACTATTTATAAAAAAAAGATTAGCATGGTAAACTACAAAAAAAATATAATTACTCACCATGCCCCTCAACCTCAACTCCCAGCAGGTCGAGTAGGTCCTGTTCCTAATCACATATATCGGCCCATCGGTGCGTCAACTGCTGCATGGTGTGTTAGACCCAAGTGCTCCAGTTCACAAACTGATGTACTCTCCCCCACAGCAGCCAACAGTCCCGTAGGGGGTACCCCCACTCATGCCAGCCGCCTGCTGCCAGGTGGCACTACACATAAAAAACAAGTGCGGCCACCTCCAACTCAGATAAAAAAAACCTTGGTGCTGCCCCTTTCTCTCTGGAGCTGCTTCTCCTACATGGTGCTGGGTAGGAAAGGAAAATACAAAGTCATGAGGGGGTAGGAAAAGCAGGAAAGAAGAACTGAGGAAGTAAGAAGGGAAAACAAAAAAAGCGAGAAGTGGATGAGTGAGAGAGAGGGAAAATTAATAAGATATTAGAGGGATAAAAATAAATCAGACCCAGCACCATGCAGAGAACAGAAAGCAGGTAAAACAAAATGGCCACACCCATGCAGACCATGTGGTGCTGTTCGCACTGAATTTTCAGAGCAGAACGCGCTACTGACACGAAAACGCAGAGTGAATGGGTGGCCAAGCATTCTTCTGCCCATTTGCGGAGTTCCCCAGAAACTCACAGAGTTTTTTTGGAACTTTGAGGAATAGCAAAGAGCAACATTTTGTAAGTTCCTCTAAGGCTTACTTATAGGTAAGTTAAACATGTCAATAAGGAACATGTAAATTTGACAGTCCTTAAAGGGGGAGCACGGGCACTTTACCATCAGTTAGCAGGATTAACGTGCATAGAGTTCTACAGCCAGTACAAATAAAGGGTCCAGCAAAAAGCGGATAATGCGGGGTGACCATACATAAAAGGGAGATTTCCTACACACATGTAATGACTGAATATTACGAATATTCTGTATGCACAATTTTCTCCTGCTGTTATGTTGTTATGTTGACATGTCAGTTTCTATACCCATATTGAACAGATTCTACTACAGTATTCTTCCTATAAACCAAATAGATAGGTGTTGAGCTCCAAGAAAACAAGTTGTGCAAATATAGAACATAATATTCATCATCATAGCACGAGTAGCAGACTGTGCTACACACTGCTGTAACATTTCTTCCCACTGTTACTGGCGTATTTAAACACGTGGGCAACATGTTTGATAGTGCAAGAGATGCATAATGGAGGACACATTTGTGTGTATCTTGCGATTATGGTTGCAAAATATACTTTCTAGGCAAAATAATTCATACTTCATATAACAGTCGCCAACCTATTCTGAGTGTGCCTATATCTTCAAAGTCATGCTGAGTGTTTTTGGTCCCCTCAAAGACTTACAGCATATTGTTTATTTCAAAGGGGCATGAAATAATCTAAAATACTAAATATGTTATTTAACATTATGAATTGCTTAGCAGGACAACACTATTGGTACGATCTCTGGGTCTGCGTGCATGTTTACAACACTAAAAGGGAACTGACTATTACATCTGGCTGCATTTCAGACACTTTGCTGCACTCCTAATTGCAACTGTAACTTTAAGACCTAAGTTGCATAAGAAATGTGTGGAGACGCACCAATTTACTCAATTTTCACAGCTTTGGTGTAAATCGACACTGCACAAGTTCCGGAAGAATATCTTTATGTTTGAGAATAAGCGAATTCAGGAGTTACTTTAAAAAGGTGTGCATTTGTATGATCTTAAATGGTGCATGTTATGCTCTGCATAAATAGCCATTCGCGTGGCTACATAATTAAGGGGATAATAATAATATGCACATATGCCTGTTTCCTATGACAGCAACAAGGTATGGCCATTTGTTTTCAGAAGTAAGTGATTACCGAAAACAGGCAGAGGTTATAATCGGATGCAGCAGTAATTTACACCAGTCTTACGTTGAAATGGCCTTTGTAAATCAGCAATTAAGGGAACTAGACACAACACAATCCTTGTCTTCATGTAAGACATTTCTTCGTGGCACAAATCCTGGAAATCTATGCCTTTCAAATCTCTAAGAGTTCCCTTATAAGCACTAACATTATGCCAGGGTGAGTTTGTGCCATGGACATATGCCCCGTTATGTTTATGTGAAACTGTGCATTTGCACTGTACTTTTCCACTCTTTTGTTTTAATGAAGTAAAAATAACTGTATGCATACCTCTTTCGATGCTTCTACATACTTTTTGGGCGCCCTGTGTCCCTTTTGCGACTGCATGAACACACATGCCCTAGTATATAAAGGGTCTGTATTTGCACTTGTTTGGTACAGTTTTTGCACAACCTAAAAACGTTTTCTTGGCAGAAAACCTGTCTGATGCATGATGAAGTGCATGATGAAGTGAGTGCATTGTTGTACATATGGAGTGTGTGTGTGGGGGGGTGCTTGTCAATGGGTTGTGGGGAGATAATGTTACAGACTGTCTCTCCTAGAATGCCCTCAGTTCATGGTGAGGAGTGACAGTGATTTTGTGTTGAAGGTATGTTGAGTGTTTGAAAGACAGTGGACGGTGAGCATGTGGATAAGTGTAGGACTGAATGATAGATAACACGAGGAATGTATGTCTACATCATCTACTAATAGAAACTCGCGGACAGTTTACAAAAATAACTTTACTCATCACTATCAGAAACAAGCATTGGCAGGTCTCGTATTTACGCAAGTTTAAGCTATTGGCAATGTAAATGACAATGCCTTTTATTTATTTTCTGAAAACCAAAACATGAATAAAAGGCATTGCCATTCACAAGGCCAATAGCTCAAACTTGCGTAAATGTGAGACCTATTGCATTGCAAATGCTAGTTCACTACTTTTTGCATATCTGTGCATTATGCAGAAGATGCTAGATTATGTAACAAGTGCAGCAAATATGTAATTTTGCAGAAAACTCCACAGCAGCAGAAGTGCACAATTCTAGAGGTCCTGACAATAAGTAAATTAATTAATTTAACAATTTTCTTAAAAGGAACATTTTTTCCTAGGTGGTGTTTTCCTCACTGCTCCATTTTTGAAGTTGAAAGCTTATGTGTGGTGGAAGCAGTCACTGTAACAAAAAGTTATCCCAGCAGTAGCATGCATAATCAGAAATTAATTCCACATGAAGGAAAGGGTGCAGTACCATAGGCTGTTACTAGGTGTCCCTTCGACACTTAGAAACAGCCCGTGGTACTGCACCATTTCCTTAAGACATAATACAGGAATTCCATTACCATGAGGCATGAGAAACGAGCTTAAGAATTTTAATCTTTTGCAGCCTTTACAATAAAAAAATGAATTCCACTAATGAAGGAAAAAAGGCTCACGCTCGTTCCTTGAGCCACATAGTAATGGAATTCCTATATTATGTCTTAAGAAAAGGGTGCAGTACCACAGGCTGTTACTAGGGACACCTAGTAACAGCCTGTGGAACTGCACCCTCTCCTTAAGACCTAATATAAGAATTCTATTACCATGAGCCTTAAGGAACTAGCGTAAGCTTTTTTTCCTTAAGAAGTGCAATTTCTGTTCTTATTACAAAGGCAACAAAAGCCCAAAACATGCACACAAATGCTCATGCTTGTTCCTTAAGCCTTCTGGTAATGGAATTCCTATATTAGGTTCTCATGAGAGGGTGCAGTATCACAGGCTACCACTGGGTGTCCGTGGGACATCTAGTAACAGCCTATGGTACTACATCCTTTCCTTGAGGCATAATTAGGGCTCCCGGTTTTATGATATTTTTTTTAAAGTTTCCGTATTTATTTTGTGTTTTGCATATAAATGAAGTTATAAAACTGTACATTTCCTTATTTATTAAACTGATAGACACACACTTATACTTTGATGTCTGTCATGTTTTAACTATTTAAGCTGGCAAACATTACATAACAATACATCCACTGGTAAATACTAGCTTTATACCATAAATGTATGTTGACAAATGCCATTATTTAAAGAAATGTCATCCTGTTTTTTGATTTCCATGCTGTCCAACTGTTCAGCTGCTGGCCTATAATTCATGAAAGACAGCACGGTGAGTTACTAAAAGAAGCACAATTCTCTGTATTTATCCACTTTTAAATATAAATGCAGACAGAAAACATATTGTTTTCTGTCTGTATTTATCTGTAAAGATCTGTAAAAATGGAAAACAGGCAGCCTTGGGCATGATATAGGAATGCCATTCTATGGAACTTAAGAAACGAGCGTGAGCATTTTAAGCTTTTGTAGCCTTTGTGATAAAAAAAATAATTCCACTAATGTAAGAAAAAATGCTTGTGCTGGTTCCTTAAGCCACATAGTAATGGAATTTCTATATTATGTCTTAATGAAAGGGTGAAGTATCACAGGTCGTTACTAGGGAGACCTAGTAACAGCCTGTGGTACTGCACCCTTACCTTAAGACATAATATGGGAATGCCATTACCATGAGGCTTAGGAAACGAGCGTAAGCATTTAAATCTTTTTTAGCTTCTCCACTAATAAAGGAAAGAATGCTCACACTCCTTCCTTGAGACACATAGTAATGGAATCATTATATTATGTCTTAAGGAAAGGGTGCAGTACCACAGGCTGTTACTAGGGACACCTAGTAACAGCCTGTGGTACTTCACCTTTTCCTTAAGACATAGGGGCAGATTTATGAGCCCCTTGCGCCACTTTTGCGTCACTTTTCCCATGTTAAAAGTGACGCAAAAGTGGCGCAAGGGGCTCATAAATCTGCCCCATAATATTTACATTCAATTACGCAGATGGAGTGGGCTACGCTAATGAAGCCCAGGAGCAAGAGAGCGCCACATGAGGAAACAGTGGTTGCAGGAGCTGGGCGAGAGAGCACCGGAATGAGGCGTCTCTCGAGCGAAACTGCTCTGGAAGGAAGCAGCACTGGTTACTCAGGACTGGCACGAGTAGCTGAGCATGAGGCAGCCCTGGAACAAGGCTGCAGTGTGTCGGCAGTGTATAACAAATTGCAGTTGCAGCACGAAGTAACATAAATACAGGCTAAACTTAAAAGCATGGCGGCCTGCAGGCTAAACTTAAAAGCATGGCTTCCTGTGAGGTGCTATGATGATAGTTGAAGTCTGTGCGGCATGACAATCACATGAGGATTGCTAAAGGGGCAGTCTTTCATTGAATAGCAAACAGCTCCGATCAGAGCACAACAGATGGTCTGTACGACCGGAAAGCGACAAGATAATAAACAGAGTGACCAAAAACACAGGCAACAGCAAACACAGGCAGGAAAGGAAGATGAAAATAGTCCCACAAAAACAAATAAAGAACCAAGGCGTAATGATACAGTAGTCAGGCCGTACTGTGTGGGAGGAAACGAAAGTCAAAAGAAGGGACAAGAAGAATGACTGACCAGTAGCAGCAGAGGATTTTTAAAGGACACTAAAACACTCAAATGAGAAGCAGTGGGTGGAATTTACGGCCAGAAGAAGATACAATAGGTCTCGAAATCTCGACCTAAAAAGGACTACAAATACAATACTTCGAAATGGATTGGAATAGCAATGCATCCAGATGTTATTTGTTGGTAAATCATGAAATACGACATAGAGTGGCTATTTTCAGGTGTGATGCATGGCAGTTCACTGGGTGTATTATACTGTTGCACAAACCAAGCATGAGAACTGAAAGAATATTTAATTGAGTAATGAATTAATAATTAATTGACAACTTTTAAAACCTTTCGCCCATATATCAACATTTTCTAGGTTGAGCTACGACACAAAACAACATACGTGATAGAATAACATTGCAGAATAACATTGCAGGATGAAACTTCGGTGGACTGTTTCATTCCTAACCATCATCAAGTTGGAAGGGGTCTGAAATACCATCTGCCAAGCGAGGAAGTGGCAGCGAGCAGCAACATCTTTTTCACGGTGACCCTTGCAACTCTTACGAAATGTCCATCTGCATTGCAAAGGTTTCAGACTTGGCTCCACTTATTCCTCATATTTTTTCAAACTTGTTTGGTTAAGTTTCCTGCTGGTATCAGTGCTCTAAAAGTATTTTTCGTTTGTAAATGGATATGCATTATATATTACACATTAAATTGCAGGATTTACTGTGAATTGCTATTTTAATGCTTTTTCTTCTGGTGTTTGTTTTTACAGTTTCTGCTAAAAACATTACCTTTAATTCTCCTTCCTAGCAGGATGTAAACTTCTACGTATCCTAATGTTCAGAAAGAAGTTTGGATTTCATATAAGTAGCATAATTTACATTTTATCTGTGTTTGGTATCAATGTTTGATATCCATTCAAGAGATGACTGAGTGCCACATAGGTGCACATGGGCTTGCCCTCATTTGGGGCGGAGATACTGGAGGCTGGAATCCCCAGTTCGGGGTTGTATCCCGGTACCTAATTCTGTAATTATAAAATTTGTCCCCCAGAATGTGAAATAATCACATGTAATCAGGAATACCAGACTCCTTTACCATGTGATTTTCCCCAATTCTGGGGCCAAACTTGCAAAACTGTTTCTACCTGTTCAGAGCAGGTGAATGATGCTAGAAGGAAGGCTGGGGGTAAGGGGGTCATGGGAGAATGGGAGAAGGGATCAGGAAATGCTATGGCAAGGCCGTGCGGAGCATTGTCTGCTTAATCCATATTGTGCTTCGGGCATTAAAGGGGTTCACCTTACCTCTGGCTCCTGCACTTACCTGATGCTGTTTTTCTTCAGGCAGAATTGGAATTGGGGAGGGTTTAGGGAGGAATTGTGAGAGGATGCCTTCACCCCTGTTTGGGCTGCAGTGCAGAAGTCAGGCAAGGGTCTGGCTATGCTCCTGCCCTAAGCCCCAGATCCACAGTGGTGCGCATCACCTCCACGGGATGCCGGATCGGTATCTTTGGATCAGAAATTTGCTGACTTGGCAATTCCAGGCCTGGAACGTCCTGGAAAACTATACTGGTGAGTGGCAGAATTCCACCCAGAGTTAACGCAGAGGGTGTAATCCTGCAACTCCTAATGAGAGCCTAAATGAAGTGGTATCTCCATTTGGTCATATTACATTTATTTCAAGGATGGCTATCAAATGAAAAGATCAGAGAGTACTTAAAGAAGTCAGAGATGGCAACTTGTTTATTTATACAGTGCAAAAACAACAATTGATGGACAGAATGCAGAACAATGTCATACATTCACCCCAGTGCAGAGATCTGGGCCTAAATCCATCGTTTTTTTGCTCACCATGCCATTCCAGTTTGAACCCAGCCATATGCAAATCAGTCTTGACCATGTGCCCCATGGGAACAGTCCAGCCCGAACTGCCAAGCCAGGTCCTCCCTGGACTGGAAACAAGCATCCTAGGACCGGTTTCGGGCTTTCAGCCCTCGTCAGCCAGGATAGCCTGATTCCAGTGGCATGGAGAGCAAGGGACTCACGTCTGAGCATACCCTTCCCACTCGGGGTGACAAATGCAAAAACAACAATTGATGGACAGAATGCAGAACAATGTCATACATTCACCCCAGTGCAGAGATCTGGGCCTAAATCCATCGTTTTTTTGCTCACCATGCCATTCCAGTTTGAACCGAGCCATATGCAAATCAGTCTTGACCCTGTGCCCCATGGGAACAGTCCAGCCCGAACTGCCAAGCCAGGTCCTCCCTGGACTGGAAACAAGCATCCTAGGACCGGTTTCGGGCTTTCAGCCCTCGTCAGCCAGGATAGCCTGATTCCAGTGGCATGGAGAGCAAGGGACTCACGTCTGAGCATACCCTTCCCACTCGGGGTGACAAATGCAAAAACAACAATTGATGGACAGAATGCAGAACAATGTCATACATTCACCCCAGTGCAGAGATCTGGGCCTAAATCCATCGTTTTTTTGCTCACCATGCCATTCCAGTTTGAACCCAGCCATATGCAAATCAGTCTTGACCCTGTGCCTCATGGGAACAGTCCAGCCCGAACTGCCAAGCCAGGTCCTCCCTGGACTGGAAACAAGCATCCTAGGACCGGTTTCAGGGTTTCACCCCTCCTCAGCCAGGTTAGCTTGATTCCAGTGGCATTAAGAGCACGGGACTCACGTCCGAGCATACCCGTCCCACTCGGGGTGACAAATGCAAAAACAACAGTTGATGGACAGAATGCAGAACAATGACATACATTCACCCCAGTACAGAGATCTGGGTCTACATCCATCGTTTTTTTGCTCACCATGCCATTCCAGTTTGAACCCAGCCATATGCAAATCAGTCTTGACCCTGTGCCTCAAGGGAACAGTCCAGCCCGAACTGCCAAGCCAGGTCCTCCCTGGACTGGAAACAAGCATCCTAGGACCGGTTTCGGAGTTTCACCCCTCCTCAGCCAGGATAGCTTCATTCCAGTGGCATGGAGAGCACGGGACTCACGTCTGAGCATACCCGTCCCACTCAGGGTGACAAATGCAAAAACAAAAGTTGATGGACAGAATGCAGAACAATGTCATACATTCACCCCAGTACAGAGATCTGGGCCTAAATCCATTGTTTTTTTGCTCACCATGCCATTCCAGTTTGAACCCAGCCATATGCAAATCAGTCTTGACCCTGTGCCTCATGGGAACAGTCCAGCCCGAACTGCCAAGCCAGGTCCTCCCTGGACTGGAAACAAGCATCCTAGGACCAGTTTCGGGGTTTCAACCCTCCTCAGCCAGGATAGCTTGATTCCAGTGGCATAGAGAGCACGGGACTCACGTCTGATCATACCCGTCCCACTCAGGGTGACAAATGCAAAAACAACAGTTGATGGACAGAATGCAGAACAATGTCATACATTCACCCCAGTACAGAGATCTGGGCATAAATCCATCGTTTTTTTGCTCACCATGCCATTCCAGTTTGAACCCAGCCATATGCAAATCAGTCTTTTTTTAAAAAACTTTTTTTAGTCCTCATAAGCCTCTTTATCAGGAAGAAAAAACAACCGTTCTTCCCCTTTGCACATTCTGAAGGGCACCTGACGCCTCTGCCCCCTTATGCTTTGGCAATACGGGTAGGTATGGATAGAAATAGAAGGCAACGAAGGAGGGATCATGTGAATTTGTCCGCTTATTTTTCTCTCACTTTCCACCAAGCAGAACCAAATCACAAATACCAAAAACCCGAAAGCCGAGCGAGGCTGATAAGGCATAATCATAGGACCATTAAGAAGCTACCTGTTATCGTTTAGATTATTACACCATTCAGTAAAAGGGAGCCAAAAATGTACATCTCTAGTACTCTTCCCATCTAAAGTGACTATATAATTAGCTGAGTGTAACAGATTATCTAAATTTGGGGAGAGAGGAGACACCCATAATTTACAGATTTCTCTCCGTGCAAGCAATGCAATGTAAAAGATAAGTCTCGCCTGATCTTTTGTAGGTTTTACTTCAGGCTCCAATTGCCCAAAAATGACAAATAGAACGCTTACCTTAACTTGCAGCTTAAGCATTTGGGATACCGCCTCAGTCACTTCGTTCCAATAAGTTTGCAACTCTATACATTCTAAAAGCATGTGGACATCATCCGCCTTCATTTTACCGCATTTTGGGCAAGGGACTTCACCTCTCCTCCCAAACTTTGACAGCTTCCAAGGTGACCAGTATGCTCTATGGATGGAAAAGAGATGGTTTCTTCTCAGGTGCGCAGGCTTAACTGATTTAAATAGCATAGCCATAGATATTTGCCAGTACATTCCCAGCGTTGATTCCGGCAAGTATTTTCCCCACAACTCCATTGGAAGTGTGAAATCTCCATCTTCGGATTCCACCAGTAACCAATAGATCATCGCCACCTCCTTTCTTTGACGCGGTTGCAGCTTCATTCTGAACTCTAACTCATTTTGTTCCCCTATTTTTGTTAGCGGATCAGCAAACCAGCTCTGAATTTGCATGTATTTAAAACTGGAGAGTCTAAAGTTTGTAAGCTGGCTGCAGCTCTCCCAAGAAATAAGCCTGCCATCATTTATTAGCTGATCCCATTGTCTGAGGCCTCCCTGCAATAGGGGTTTAGCCAAGCTGTCTTTTGTCCACTCTGGAGAGCCGGGGCTATCCCAAATAGGGGCTAAAAGACTATGGTAAGGAATTTTCAAAGTTCTTCTCACATTATACCTGCAAACCCCTTCAGGATCTTCAACCTAACCTTTTTAAAGAATTTGGGGTCAGCATACTTAAAAATGAACCCCTCCTTACCTCCCGGCTCTAAGTTCGCTATTGTGGACCACAAGCCTCCTGCAATTGAGGGGTTGGGTGAGTTGAAAAGTTATTTGCCATTCTTTAAAAGAAAAGCCTATGAATAAAAGAGGAGATCTGGTAAGGCAATTCCTCCTTTCTCGACCCTTCTTCGTAGCTTCTTCCAAACTATTCTTGGCCCTTTACTTGCCCATATAAACGAACCCAAATCCCCTTGTAGTTTCCTAAGCCAAACCGTTTTAAAAGGTAGGGGTATTGCATTGAAAAGAAAAGTAACCTTTGGAAGAATTACCATTTTAATCAAGTTATTTCTTCCAAAATTGATAATTGGAGGTGAGACCAGGATTTCAAAAGTTTAGAAATCTACTTCCGAACTTTGTCGAAATTGAGTTTCGCTATTTTGTCGGTGTCATGCCATATCATTACCCCCAAGTATCTAATCTCGTCAATTCCAGATGTCCCCTCGATATTCCAAGTCATGACTTTGGACTTATCTTCATTAACCTCATAGCCTGAGGCCATCCCAAAGTCAGTTGTTAAGGCCATTAAACGGGGCCAGGTTTTCCTTGTATTTGTAGAGAGGATCACTAATTCGTCGGCGTAGAGCCCCATTTTTTTCTCCCAGCCAGCAAACTTAAAAGGCTGAATTTCTGGATCTTCTCTGATCTTCCTTGCCAGAGGCTCTATATATAAATTGAAAAGCAGAGGCGATAGAGGGCACCCCTGCCTCGTTCCACTTGATAATTTTACTGGTTGAGACAAGGAGCCATTAATTCAAATCCTAGCCTGAGGAGCTTGATAGAGACCAGCTAAAGCATTACAGAAGTTTGTACCCAGGTTCCGGGATGTAGTGACTTCCTCCAGATATATCCAATTTACCCGGTCAAAGGCCTTGGTAGCATCCAGGGCTACCAAGGCTAAAGGAAGATGGTAGGTGGACGCTAGGTCAATCGTGGCAGTCAATGAGAAGGTCAGATCTTTCAGAAACCTTCCCCGAGTAAAACCTTTTTGGTCCTCATGAGTTAAATCAGCCATCAGCCCATTTAACCTATCCGCCAGGATCTTCGTGTAGATCTTATAGTCACTATTTAGCAAGGAAATGGGACGATATGAATCACATTTTTTGGAGCCTTTTCCTGATTTCAATATCAAGGCTATTGTGGCTTCCTTCCAGGAGGCTGGCATGACCTTATGTTCAATGTATAACTCATTAAACATTTTAGTTAAGATGGGAGCTAAGGTATCCACCAAGATTTTATAAACCTCTTGTGGAATGCCATCTGGCCCTGGGGCCTTCCCCTTCTTTAAATGCACCATTATATTACCCACTTCCTGAACCTTTATTTTTCCATTGAGAAAAATCTGCTTTTTCCCTTGACAAGGGGTTTCCCATACCTGGTCTTACCCATTTACTAAGAGTATCTTTTGATGGCATAAGATCTTCCTGATATACTCTACTAAAATGATTTTGAAAAGCTTGCTCAATCCCTTCGCTATCCTCAACTAGGCTGCCTGTTTGTTCACAAATAATTTCCTCGACCCTAATTCTCAGTTGTTCTTTCTTTGCCTTCCATGCTGAAAGTTTGCCACACCCTTCACTGTATTCAAAATGTGCCATTTGACTGTCTTCCCATCTCTTTCTCAACCTCTCTTGCATTATCATGGACAAATTGACCTTCTGTTGTAGCAGTTCTTGAAGCATTCTTGTCCTCACCCGCTCATCTATGCTAGGATCATTTAATTCTTTTTCTAAGGAACAAATCTTATCTTCCTGTGCTGTTACTTCTGTATAGTAGTTTCTCCTTTTCTCAGCCGCTAGACGCCCGAGCCTCCCCCTCAGAAACGCCTTATAAGCATCCCAAGCAATCCCAGGGGCCACTGATCCCCAATTGATCTAAAAAAACTCTTCTGTATCTATTTTAAGGGCTTGTACCACCTCCTCCTCCAGTAGAATTGTGCGGTCTAGAGTCCATCTGGACTGAGCTGCAGCCCCCCTGACCTCTAATGTAAGCATTACCGCTGAGTGGTTTGACAGATGGGCTCCCATATGCTCAACCTGTTGTACCTCATCTTTAACCTTACAGTCCACCGAAAAATAATCTACTCTATACTGATACTTTTTGTTGCAGAAAGTAAAGGCCTTTTTTCCCCCTGCTTTCCGCCTCCAAATATCAAGCAACCCTAGTTGTTCCATCAGTTGTTTGATTAATCTAAGCATATTAGGGTTGGTCTGAGCTCTACTGCATATAGACCTATCTAATATATTGTTCAATACAACATTAAAATCACCAGCCAGAATGATTGGGTCAGATGAGTTTAGGAGCCTCGCCCAAAGATCTTGCAAGGGTATCACCTCATCATGATTTGGCCCATAGTAAACTGCTATCGTAAATAGCCTAGCTGAGATCTTAACTTTAGCTACTACCCATTTGCCTGCTTTGTCAGATGAAAAGGAGTCTAGACTAACTTGAGCCCCAAGCCAGGTCTTCCCTGGACTGGAAACAAGCATTCTAGGACCGGTTTTGGGGTTTCACTCCTCCTCAGCCAGGATAGCTTGATTCCAGTGGCATGGAGAGTACAGGACTCTCCAACTGGACACACCTCCTGGGTGTTGTGACGTGTACGTCGCGTATGGCGTTCGACCTCACGTGATCCCTAGAGGCGGATCATGGGGATTGTAGTTACTATCCCACTGACATTTGCTGAAAAGTACGGGCAGCGGTAATACTTAACAAGCATTGGCATAGCCAATAGGTCTCGCTTTTGGGACCTTATAAGTGTTTAGCCATGCAACACTTGATGTTGTTTAATCAAGGATATTGTGCTGGATAACTAAACACTTATAATGTCCTAAAGGCGATACCTTTCAGCTATGCATTGGGGGCCTTATAAGTGTTTACGTAGAGCTATTGACTTTGCCAATGTTTCTAAGCTGTGCAGTAGAGAAGTGTGGCTGCTGTGCAGCATGCTGAGAAGTTGTAATTAAAAAGTGTAATAAGCACTGAGTGATGCTGTGGTGTCATTAAGTGATGTTGTGGTGGCGTTGAGTGATGCTGTGGTGGCCTTGAGTGATGCTGTGGTGGCCTTGAGTGATGCTGTGGTGGTCCTGTGTAATGCTGTGTTGGTGCTGACTGATGCTGTGGTGATGGTGATTGATGCTGTGGCGCTGCAGAGTGATGCTGAGCCAGCATATAGTGATGCTGTGGTGGTACTGAGTGATTCTGTGGTGTTCTTGAGTGATGCTGTGGTGTTCTTGAGTGATGCTGTGGTGGCCCTGAGTGATGCTGCGGTGGCCCTGAGTGATGCTGTGGTGGCCCTGAGTGATGCTGTGGTGGCCCAGAGTGATGCTGTGGTGGCCCAGAGTGATGCTGTGGTGGCCCAGAGTGATGCTGTGGTGGTCCAGAGTGATGCTGTGGTAATCCAGAGTGATGCTGTGGTATTTAGTTATTTTATTTATTTATTTATAGAGTTTTAGATAGCGCGAACATGACCCTTGGGTATCAGAGCGCTTCACAGTTACATGAGGTAGGATTGCGAGACATCTAGTAAAGAAGCAATAACATCTATGTACAGTTTTGATAGCAGGAGTGTCTTATCAATCTGAGATTCCTGCACAAGTCTTTATTCTTGTATTCAGATAGCAATTTTTGAAAGCTAACTAGTGTAGAAGGTGTTGCAGTTTTCCAGTATCAATGGTTCCGATGTGTCTTTTATCGTGATTTTCTACCTGAAAGCAGGTCCCGAATAGTACTGTATCATAGGACCTATTCTCGGCAAATTGGTGATCTTTTCTCTACATACATTGTTGTCCTGTGTTGGTAACACCTTATCAGGTGTTGGTGATTGGCCGTCTTGCCTACGGAAGGAACTTGCTCATTAGGAAGATCTTCGCCTCCCTCTTGAATTTTGCTGTATTTGGAATTTTTCTAATGTTTGGAGGTAGAGAGTTCCAGATTCTGGGGTCTGCGCCGGAGAAAGCTCTGTCATACGTTTTCTTCTTCTGAAAGATGGGTGGTTTCAACAGCAGCTCTTTGGCACTCCTGGCTGGTCTGCTTCCCCCCCGATAGCTCAATTTTCTGGGCTAGGTACCCCGGTGTTTTGTAGTGGAGCGCTTTTTGGGTAATGCAAGCTTGCTTAAGCTGAATTCTGGCTTCATATGGTAACTAGTTTAAGGCTTTCAGGTGTGGGGAGATATGGTCATATTTCCTAGATCCCGTAACGAGTCTTGCGGCCGCATTGAGGCAAGCTTTTAGTAGTGCTGTGGAGATTTTAGATAGACCTGTTAAAGTTGTACATCCATATTCAATCCTTGAAATAACTAAGGATTGGACTGCCAATTTGAGGTCCGCTGTAGAAATTTGTGGTTTCATTTTTCTAATATAGTTTAGGTGGAAACGGGCACTTTTTGCCATTGATTTGATGTGGGCTTTCATGTCTAGGTTCTTATCCAGTGTGATACCTAATGATTTTGCTGAGTCAACTAGAGTAGGGGTGCAGTTTAATGCTGTGATAATTTTGGTCCATTCCTTCACTTTTGTGTGGTTCTTTGTTGGTGAAATTAATAGGAATTCCGATTTTTGCGCATTTAGTTTCAGATGATTACAAGTTAACCAGTGTAATGACATTTTTAAGGTCTCATTCATTAGCTTGATGTCTTCCATTGATGCGATCTTGATGTAGATCTGCATGTCATCCGCGTACATGTGGTAGGATATGTTTGCGTCTCTGAGAATTTCAGTAAGGGGCTCAACATATAGGTTGAATAGTGACGGAGATAGTGTAGATCCTTGAGGGACTCCAATTGAATTCAGGCATGATGGTGATAACTTCTGGTTGACTACGAATCTTTGTGTTCTGTTCTGAAGGAAGGATTCAAACCATTTCAGCACATTCCCAGATAGGCCCATCCTGTCATGAAGCCTGGCTAGTAATTTTTCATGATTTACCGTGTCAAATGCAGACGACAGGTCAAGAAGGACTAGTAGACATGTTTGATTTTGATCTAGGGCCTGTAGCGCATCATCCACTATATGTAGAATCGCTGTTTCCGTACTGTGGCCTGTTCTGAATCCTGATTGGAATTCGTCTAGTAGCTTGAATTTTGCGATGTGACGGCTCAGTTGGTTTTGGACACATTTCTCAATTAGTTTGGCAAGTAATGGAATATTAGTTATTGGTCGAAAGTTATTTGGCTCTGCTGGGTCCGCTGTAGGTTTTTTGATGATGGGGATGACTTGACCTGTTTTTAGGCATTCTGGAATGATCCCCTGTGATAGTGAGGCATTTATTATTTGTGTCCATATTGGGATGACGATATGATTGATTCTCTTTAGGCATTTAGAAGGGAGTGGGTCATTGTAGTGGTTATTCGGTTTGCTATCCGAGAGAGTTTTGGCAATGGTAGCATTTAGTGATGCTGTGGTAGCATTTAGTGATGCTGTGGTGGTCCTGAGTGATGCTGTGGTGGTGCTGCCTGTTGCTGTGGTGGTGGTGAGTGATGCTGTGGTGGTGCTGAGTGATGCTGTGGTGTTCTTGAGTGATGCTGTGGTGTTCTTGAGCGATGCTGTGGTGTTCCTGAATGATGCTGTGGTGTTCTTGAGTGATGCTGTGGTGTTCTTGAGTGATGCTGTGGTGCTGCTGAGTGATGCTGTGGTGGTCCTGAGGGATGTTATGGTGGTGTTGAGTGATGCTGTGGTGGTGCTGAGTGATGCTGTGGTGGTGCTGGGAGATGGTGACGAGACGGTGGGGGGAGAGACGTGATGGTGGGGGGAGAGATAAGACGGTGGGTGGGAGAGACGAGACGGTGGGGGGAGAGATGAGACGGTGGGGGGAGAGGCGAGACGGTGGGGGAGAGATGAGACGGTGGGGGGAGAGATGAGATGGAGGAGGAGAGATGAGACAGTGGGGGGAGAGACAAGACAATGGGGGGAGAGAGGAGACGGTGGGGGGAGAGATGAGACGGTGGGGGAGAGAGATGAGATGGTGGGGGAGACGAGACAGTGGGGGGAGAGACGAGACATGGGGGGAGGGATGAGGGGGGACAGCCGAGGTAGTGAGAGGATGAGAAATGAGAGGAGGAGTGATATGATGAGATGATAGGATATGTTGCGATATATGATGAGACATGATATACGAGAGATGCTATAAAGTCATAACTGAGTATCCTGGTGTTAGCTAAGAAACAAACATAGTAAATCCTCATCTAACACGTAAGACTGTAGCATGAAGAACCAAGGAGAACCTTAAAATCAGTAGGTCAAACGCTTCCAGGAATCATCGGATAGAGAAAAAAGTTTTGAGAAGCTTCCTGAAATCAGTTTGTGTTGGTAAATCTGAGTGGGACAGGAAGAGGAATCTATTTTGGACCCCATTCCAGAGAGATTTACCTCCCTTTATTTTGCGTCTAAAAACAGGGATGGCAAGCAAATCAAGGTGGGAAGATCAAGGTTCTTGAAGGCTTGTAATAATAAAAATGGTCACAGAGACATAAAGGGCCTGAGCAGTGGAAATCTCTGAAGACCAAAGTCAATCTTTAAAGAATCCATTTATGGATCAGGAGCCAATGCAGTTTCCCAAGTCCTTGAGAAGCTGAACTTTTGTGTGGAGTTTCAAAATCAGTCTGAGTGAAGCATTTTGGACCACTTGAAGTTAATGTAATGGTTCGAGGAAACCAGCACTGAATGGAAAACTTGCAGCATGGCCTCCTTGAAGGCCTCTACTTGCTGTGGGGTAGATGACAGCCCAGAAAACTTTGGCTGTGCAAGGACTAGCCTTGGGGTCAGGATCAAAGTTAGTCAAAAATCGGGCAAAATCTGGTTCCACAAGTGCTGACTATGCAATTTACCCACAGAGTATGAAGACACAGGATTAAGAATAGTCCTGCTTGTTTATTTCATGATTAGGGCAGGACTGGTCCTTCTACTTCACCTGCAACTCACTTAATGACACTGACATGAAGCATGACCAGATCATGGAACAGGAGTGCTTCCACAACTTGGACTGGGAGCAAGTCCATGGCTTGGAGCACAATCTGCCCAGTTTACTGCATTTAGTAATGTACATTTTTGTCTCCAGCTCCTTGATGCCCTCGGATGCCTCAAATAGCATTTATTGCAGGACCCTGGGTCATAGTTTTTCCCGAGACACCAAAGGCAAACTAGGTGCAGCTCTGTGACTGCCACCTGCTTCCTACAATCACTGCATGTTATCACTTTTGTGATCTTGACATTTTCCACTACTACACTGTCTCTTAGAGAAAAACTATTTGAGTATATGAAAACACAGAGAAAAAGGTTGGAAGAGAAGCTCCAGATCCATTCTGAAGGGTACAGGACAAAAAATTGACAGCGTGCGGTGACTCAGCCTATATACAGCTCCGTGCTGTCATTTCTGGAGGAGATTATATTTTACTGTTGAGACCAATGACACACACGAGGAGTTGATGGACAGAGCGCTGAAACTTTTCAGACACTCATCCCCCAGTCACAGATCCGGGTTGAATCCATTATCATTCGTTAGCTCACTTCCCCACCACAGTTCAGACACAGCCATTTGAAAATCAGTCTTGGCCCTGTTTCTCATGGAAACAGTCCAGTCCGAACTGCCAAGCCAGATCTTCCCTGGACTGGAAACAAGCAGCCTGGGATCGGTTTCGAGGTAATCATTAGCAAAGAACAGTGTGGCTGACCATGGTTAGGCACCTCAGTTTCAATGTCAATTTGTGAGTCCTTGGTTTGTGCACAGCACGTCCGGAGCAAGCCACACCTATGCTCCACTGTAGAAACAGATACCAAAACTGTTTAGGGGCAAGGGCGGTGCACCATATAACACAATTCAAGAAGCTTCCAATCTTGTGAAGACAAATCTTTTATTCTTTTTCAATCTTTAAAACAAGGCACAGCCAACGCGTTTCGTTCCTATGGAACTTTGTCAGGGCTGAAAAGAATACAAATATAAGACAACATACTAAGTAAGCAGACAAACAGTACAAATATAAAATACATACTACATAGATATATATACAAATACATTAACTCTAGACATAACGAGACTTCAGGATGGTTGAGAATTGAAATACAAAAAATGAGAAGGAAATATCCTACATATTTAAAAACACATAAGGCTACTTAACAAGACAGATATCACAGCATTTGTGTATGTTTATGTACATAGATGGCCTAAGTGGGTATAACTAAAAAAGTTTTTGATATAAGGTAATCTTTTTAAACTTCATACATATCAAATTAAATAATATATAAGAAAAACATATATAACACATATACATAAACACCACAGATGTGTAGGAGCTATATTACGAACACACAAATTAAATAAAGAGTATCTCTATATATAAGTATACAAGAGGATTCAAGAATGGCCTACAGATGTGTACCATACGAGCTAGTAAATATGCCAAAATTTAACGAAAAAAGCTATATCTTTGGTATCCTCCATCACCATCCAAAGGTACCGTAACAAACATATTTTAATAAAGGACAATCTCACCTCTTTGCACAATCTTTATATAGGAAAGGCTATCAATCTGTTTCCTTCTAAACTCCTAGTAATCCCAATATTATAGCAAATCAATCTAAAATTATAATAAATAGAAAAAGCACACAATCAAGACCGTTGTATAATCGCAATGTTAAAGCCCAATATATAGAGTCTCTGATGGATTTCACAACAGAGTACATGTTTGCTTTTTAATTAAATTCCAGTGGTATATATAAACCACTATTGTCAATCGGATTAGCAACAACAATAGAAGCCGCGCGTTTCATACGATGAACAAAAACAAAGGACCGGCATTTGTAAGCACACAGAGATTCAGATAAGGGAAAGACTCATCAATATCAAAAATGAGATCTCAATCTGCTTACCTCAAGGTGTAACGGGGCATGAATAATCCCCAGGGTAGAATGACCGAACAGTCCCACCCGTCTACATGTTTCTTTTCTAGAAAAGGAAAAGCAGAAAAAGAAAGAGACCATATGGGCAATGGGCATAAGACTGGCGAACGAGAGCAAGATCCCGTCCCGTCCACACTCCCCATCCTATAGCCATACTCCACCCCATGAAGGAGTGGCTGAACGATATCACCAGTGCATATACTGACTACAACTCTACATCAAAACGAAAGTGCTACCCAACGGCACACGTAGGGACACCCCCGGGGGGGGTAAAGTATAAGGTCATGCCCAACCCGAATCTATCAAACGGAGCTCTAACCTGGAGAGTCCCCCTGATAGCCTTGATGTAAGTCCAACCGCAAAAGTTCCCGCAAATTCAAAGTGGCCGCCATGAGTATTCCGGGGCCCTAATATCTGGCGTTTTCCCATCATGCACCTCCCCTACGTCACGTGTGTCATCCCGTTGGTGATATGATAGTCCATGTCCCGAACGCGGCGCCCTATTGAAATGTACTGCCGCGCCTGTTGTTCAATTATTATTAGCAAAAGCACACGTCTACCGTCATTATATACGGCCTGCCTGACGGAGAAATATATTTAAAATGTACCACAAAAGTAAATAATGAAAGCAAACATATTTGCGAAAAAAATATAAAGAAAATGGGAAAGATTATATATCGAACGTAAGTATCCAACCAAGGGGTACAAACGTTCCAACGCACAATTATGAAAAAAACACTACTTTGGGGACTTGGTATCGCACCCCTCAATTAGCAAATATAAGGGCATGACAGGATTATTTTGTAATAAAGAGTGTCTCGAAGTGATGCGCCATCTTGTAATGCTACATTCGAAAAAAGGGGGGCATATACGAGAATCGTCTGCCGATCCAAAGCGCCACTATAACACGGGGTAAAAAATACCACATCCAAAATTCCCCAACAATCAAATGAGCTGTTATGCCATTCATATTCAGGGGGCCTGAACTATCGGCCCTGTAACATCAGAGTATTCAATAAAAATAGATATTAATAACGTGTAGGGATAAAATCCCATCATGAAAGCTCATAATCAGAGCACTGTGTGACAAAATAATTTTGTAATAGGGTCTCTTTCGAAATGTGGCGCCATTCTATAATGCTACACTCGTAAGTAGGGGCATATACAAGAAAGGTCTACCCAACCCTAGCTCCATCATTGCACAAGGTCAAAAAAAGGGGGGACCATAATTCCCCAACAAACAAATGAGCTGTCATTACACTCATATTCGGGGGGGCCTAGAATGCCGGCCCTGTGACATCAGAGTATACAAAAGGAGTTTTTTTTTTTTTTTTTTATAGACGGAGAAATTAGGAACGTGTGGGGATGAAATCCCACCCAGAAAACTCATAAACGAAGCATTACATAAGTAAATATTTATGAATCAGTAAAAAACACATAAAAGAAAGAAGCGGGGAGGGGGGAACAGGGAGAAAATCTAAATATAACCCAATATTTCTCACACATATATTCTTGGATTTAAAAAAAAAAAATTCAGAAGCAAAGGAATATTTCTAATATGAATCCTGGTCTATACTCAGAGAAAATAATACATTTCCCCATCCGTATTATGTCCCAAGCTGATTGCCCTCAAATTGCATATCCATCTTGACTCCTTCTGCCGTAACAGTAATTCCCTGTTACCACCCCTTATTGGTATCGGGACATGGTCAATAGCATGGAACCAGAAGGAAAGGTCATCTGGATGTTCCCTCGCATAATGATTGGTTATCGGATATCTGGTGTCTTTGGTTTTAATGGCACGCCGGTGTTCCTGTATTCATATTTTGAGACTGCGAATAGTGCTGCCTATGTAAATGATTCCACATCTGCAGCCGAGAACATAAACCACATGAGTGGTATTGCAGTTCAAAAAGTGACCAATCACATAGTTCTTGCTGGTATTGTAGCAAAAATCAAGTGTCTTGTTCTTACCCAGGGGACAGACACTACACATTCTGCAGGTGAAGAAACCTTTTGGTTTTACTGGCAACCAAGTATGTGTGGTTCTAGGTGTTGTAACATAGCTGGGCAGAAGATGTTTTTCAGTGCCCTTCCCCTTCTATAAGTGATAGAGGGTCTGTTTTCAATTGACTCTTTGAGGCCTGAGATCTCTGTCAAAACGGTGCCAGTGTTTACGGAAGATGTTAAAAATGGCACCACTGTGTGAGGTATATTGGATAACAAACCTAATTCTAGAATGGGTACCCTCCCTAGTAGGTTTATCACATAATGTGTCATTCCTGTTTACATTATGAATCCTAAGTTCGGCTTTATTTAGGACCCCTTTTTCATATCCCCATTTCGTAAATCTCCCAATGGTATCCCTGATGTGAGTTCTGAATGTTTCCTCCTCACTACAATTACGTCAAATTCTTACCATCTCACCATATGGAATGTTGTTTTTTACGGAATGGGGGTGTGCACTTGTAGCGTGTAATACCGCATTGCATGAGGTTTCTTTCCTAAAAAGGGTGCTATGTATCTGGCCTCCCCTAGTGTAGAACTGGATATCTAGGAAGTTGATATGTTCCTTGTGATGTGTCATGGAAAACTTAACATTAAAAGTGTTTGCATTGAGATAGACCACATATTGATCCAATTGTTGGACAGACACAGACCAGAGGAAGATTACATCATCTATGTATCTCCCCCAGTATACGATGTTATTGATCCAGGGGGAGGCACCTCTGCCCCAAGCATGCTCCCTCTCAAACCACCCCATAAAGAGGCAGGCGTAAGAGGGAGCACACTTGGAGCCCATCGCCGTTCCGTGTCTTTGATGGAACCAGCGGTTGTCATAAAGGAAAAAATTGTTAGTCAGAATGATGTCAATCATGGAGATAATCATCTCGTTGTAATCATAAAGTCCTGCATCATCTCTGACCAGAAATGATTGTACTGCCTTGATGCCATACTCCTTATTAATGCAGGTATAAAGGCTTTCTACATCAAGAGTAACAAACATCAAATCATCAGACCAATCAAAGTCTTTAAATTTTGTCAGAATATCTTTACTGTCCCTAATGTAAGATGGCAAGTTAGGGACATATTTCTGGAGTTTCAAGTCCACAAATTGAGACAGTTTTTCTGTAGGTGATCCCACCCCCGAGATTATTGGTCTGCCAGCTGTAAACTGTCCTCCCTTGTGCACCTTAGGAAGTACATAGATGCATGGAAAAGACGGACATTCAACCCACAAGAACTTACACTCATCTGCTGTAAGTAACCCTATCTCCCTCCATTCAGTCAACTTAGCATTAATCATAGTAGTACTATTGGGAATTGGATTATTAGAGATTTCCCGATAATATGCTCGGT
This sequence comes from Triturus cristatus, assembly GCF_964204655.1. Classification (NCBI taxonomy): domain Eukaryota; kingdom Metazoa; phylum Chordata; class Amphibia; order Caudata; family Salamandridae; genus Triturus; species Triturus cristatus. The sequence goes on along the minus strand of NC_140589.1, from coordinate 654,782,546 downwards.
TGCCAAGTTGTCTAGCTATTTCCTGCATATAGTCTACATGATTCATGATGACGATATTCCCGCCCTTATCAGCCTCCCTTATAACAATATTATGATCGTTATTGAGTCTTTTAAGGGCCAGTCTTTCGCCCATAGTGATGTTATGGGCGACTTTAGATATTAACCTTTTGGGAATTTCTAAATCATAAAGATCTTTGGTGACCTTATCATGAAAAGTATCGATGTTATGATGATAGGAATGAGTAGGTATAAATTTGGACTTAGGGTGAAGCCCGGAGTTCACATTTTGCTCTTGGGTAATATCCAGATATTTAAGTAATGTGGGAATATCTACATCCTCCTTCTCATTAAGCGTTAAAAGACAATGGACATTACGTACTTCACCAATGGTATGTGTTCCTACATCCTGATTACCGATAGTCCCACCTGGATCGCATGGTCTGTTTGAGAAGTAGCTTTAATACCCTGACAAATTTAAAAAGATCAATATGTGTGTTTGCAAAATCACCCTCCTGTGTTGGGCAGAAATTGAGACCTTTACTCAGGACATTGACTTCATCAGTATCTAAGATTTTATTTGAGAGATTGACAATCTTCAAGTCAGTGTTCGCGTTTTGACATAACATGTTATCAATAGTATCACATGTACTTGTAGTAGTTACTTCTTCGATTTTGTCCCCATACTCTGTTTGTTTATTGGTGCCCCTTTTGTATTTGCCCTTTGACCTCCTACCCCCTCGCCTTGTTTTGTTAAGTTTCTTTTTTGCTGTAGGCGGTTGCTGATTCTGAGTTTGGCCAATTCCTTTTGAAAGGAGGAGGCCCCTTTCTCTAAAGGGACATCTGGTGCAATGGTATTTGAAGCGATACTACTTTGTGATGATACAGAAATGTTGCTCGTGGAGCCAGTCTCCTCGCTCTCCTCTCTACTTTCTCTTGTTCTTTTTTTGTTTACATCTTCTATCCCTTGCGAACCATCAAATTTCTTGCCAAAGGTGTATACCCTGCCATCTTTATAATCTTTGTCATCTCTCTTAATTTTACTCAATTTCTTGCTCTTAAGATATAATTGATGGTTTTCCATCACTTGTTTTAAGATCACGTAGTTCTTCTCAATCAGATCTTTCTGTGGTAGGTCATTAATCTCTTTTTCAAGGCTCTCAATCTCAGCTTGCAATTTCTCCCCTTTTTCCGCAGCATGTCTCACTATAATATGCATCATTGTGATAGATGCCCCCGCCAAGTTGCACTCCCACTCCTTCAAAAGATTGTTACTTACGTCCTCAAACGTGGGAAGAATCAGAATCCTAAGTCCTCATGGAATCTTACCATTTTTCATATATTGCTCCAATGTTACCCCATCCCACCATCTGCTTAATTCCTGTTTACGTAATCGTTCTAACTTAAGGAACATGGTCTTAAGACTTGTTGTAGTAGTTATCGTCTGACTTGGTGCTATTTTCTAACAACCTGCCCCGAATAAATCCAGAGCCAACTCCTCACGCCCATCCTGAAATCTAGGCATTATTGCTTTATAACATCAAAGTTCAATCTGATATAATAAATATAACAAATAGAAACGAGTGCGAAACGGTCCAATAGTACATCATTAGCAAAGAACAGTGTGGCTGACCATGGTTAGGCACCTCAGTTTCAATGTCAATTTGTGAGTCCTTGGTTTGTTCACAGCACGTCCGGAGCAAGCCACACCTATGCTCCACTGTAGAAACAGATACCAAAACTGTTTAGGGGCAAGGACGGTGCACCATATAACACAATTCAAGAAGCTTCCATTCTTGTGAAGACAAATCTTTTATTCTTTTTCAATCTTTAAAACAAGGCACAGCCAACGCATTTCGTTCCTATGGAACTTCGTCAGGGCTGAAAAGAATACAAATATAAGACAACATACTAAGTAAGCAGACAAACAGTACAAATATAAAATACATACTACATAGATATATATACAAATACATTAACTCTAGACATAACGAGACTTCAGGATGGTTGAGAATAGAAATCCCAAAATTTAGAAGGAAATATCCTACATATTTAAAAACACATAAGGCTACTTAACAAGACAGATATCAAATTACATAACATATAAGAAAAACATATATAACACATATACATAAACACCACAGATGTGTAGGAGCTATATTACGAACACACAAATTAAATAAAGAGTGTCTCTATATATCAGTATACAAGAGGATTTAAGAATGGCCTACAGTATGAAGTTTAAAAAGATTACCTTATATCGAAAACTTTTTTAGGTATACCCACTTAGGCCATCTATGTACATACACATACACAAATGCTGTGATATCTGTCTTGTTAAGTAGCCTTATGTGTTTTTAAATATGTAGGATTTTTCCTTCTCATTTTTTGGATTTCTATTCTCAACCATCCTGAAGTCTCGTTATGTCTAGAGTTAATGTATTTGTATATATATCTATGTAGTACGTATTTTATATTTGTACTGTTTGTCTGCTTACTTAGTATGTTGTCTTATATTTGTATTCTTTTCGGCCCTGAGGAAGTTCCATAGGAACAAAACGCGTTGGCTGTGCCTTGTTTTAAAGATTGAAAAAGAATAAAAGCTGTGTCTTCACAAGATTGGAAGCTTCTTGAATTGTGTTATATGGTGCACCGTCCTTGCCCCTAAATAGAATCGGTTTCGAGGTAACACCCCTCATCAGCCAGGCTAGCTTGAATCCAGTGGCAGAGTGAATAAGAGACACACATCTGGGCATACCCTGCCAACTTAGGGCGAACAAAGCAAAGACAAGGAGATGATGGTCGGAGCACTGAAACTTTTCAGACACTCACCTCTAGTCACGGATCTGGGTTGAATGCATCATTGTTCTTTAGCTCACTTCGCCACCCCAGTTCAAACCCAGATCTGTGATGGGGTGAATGTTTGACAATGTTCAACATTCCGTCCATCATCTTTTTGTGGTGCAAGTCAAATGGCATAACCTGTTGTTGCGCAGGTACAATTGCGGAAAAACTGCGGATCCAGCCTGTCAATGGAATTCAAAAGGTAAGGAAATGGAGTTAAAAGTATAAATCGGAAAATGAATAACTACCAAGATAGGCCAGAAACAGTTTAGTGACATGTCTTCAAACCCCACCTGCCAAGCCACTGCAAGTGAGGTAGGGATCAACAGATTTTAACACCGCAGAGATTGATAAGGAAATAAGAGAAATGGTTATGGGGGGTAATGGTTTTATACATGAGTACCAAGCGCAAATGCTTGTTTTTTTGTCAGCTTGCATGGATTACTGCAATCCACTTTATTCAGAACTCCCTCGTTCGGCTGTAGAAAAGCTATAGTTAGCGCAACATTTCACAAACACTGGCATTAGGATTTGAGATAAGATTATATTACTCTGGATACTATATTTGCTGCCTTTAAAACAATGCATGATTTGTAAGTGCTTTGTACAAAGAGACTTAAATCAGAAAAATAATTTACTTCATTTTCCACCAGTATAAAGCCAGCCGCTCCCTAAGATCTGTTTATTTTTCAAGTCTCTATAATGAGCCAATGACTGATGGCAGGGCATTTCCAGTGACCGCTACTTCCAAATGGAACCCTTTCCACTAGCCAATCGATCAGGCAAATATATTAAAATTCAGGAATGCCTTGAAGACCTTCCAAGTGTCTTACCAGTTGAACTAATAAGACTTTCCCGAGCAGAAATTCTGTTTTCCTCAAGGACCTTTTCTTTGAGCACTAAGATTAGCTATGGACGGATGTTCGGGCTTTATAAGTCTATAAAGCAGATGTGAGAGAGGCTTAATAGGAGACTCGACTAAGGGCAAATTTCAGCCTGTTAAGGTGGTCATGAAAAGATTTGAAGCTCTAGCCGTGGCTAGCCACCAACTACAGGCTTTGTGAAAGAATGAGGAGCTGAGACCCATAGCAATATATGGAGAGGCTGAGCCTATAGCTTTTTTCAACAGGGATAACTGGTAAGTCTGGGAAAAATATTGCGACAAAGGAATGACTGAAGTGAGAGAAAGTTTAGGAGTCTGGCAGAAAAGGCTTAAGACATCATCATTTTGACAGAAAACGATTAAAATGGTGCCTGATCAGAGTTGAGCCATTAGTTATGAGGAGGAAAGGGGTGGAGAGTAGAATACATCAGATTGTGGGGAATGTGTGCTTCTAGGTATAATCTTCAAGCAAAAGAAGGATGCAAAGACTGACCAGATAGGCATGGGGTGGAGAAGACAGATTATGTATTGAATGACAGCCGCAGGGAATGAGATCAGATCAAAACAGTATACACATTTGTCTAAGTGAAGTATAGAACCTACTTTAGAAAGTGAAGTTAACATCTACTCGATGTGCAGGTTGGTTTCCACTTGTGAACGTGTGTACCCATGTCTTAACGTCACGCACGACAGTGTGTTCCAGGTTTGCGATGCGGGCGGAGGATAAAAGTGCGCCGGGGTAATATGAGATTACAATGCGTAATGTTGTTTAAATCGTCAAAGTCATCAAAGGTGATAGTGTACAAGAGAAAAGCAGTGGCACCTTTGCTTGACTGACATGGACTGTGACAATGTTGGATTTATTTGGCATGTGGTGATGGGGATTTACGAGTGGAGAAGAGGGACAAAGTGACGGCGTAAATGCATATAATGTAATTATAACAAGGCCCGACTGCCATGAAAGTGGATGGGAATGGGAGGAGTGCTTGGGAGGAGTGCTTGTCAGAAGCGGTCGTCAGGCTTTTTTTTCGTTTTAAAGCGCTAACTGCAACCACTGGATCTCAAGTGTGAGGCACCCACGCACCGATCAGGAGGCGCCCGAGGGTCATCGCACAGTGATAAATCGGGAGTGAAACAAGCATTGTCCGCGCGGCAGTAAAAGTAACGCCACACGGCCATAAAGGCGAAAGTCATTGCGATCACTCTGAAAGCGAAAGTGATCGCGATGACGCGCTAAAGCATGCTAGGGATGCGCGCGCAGCAGCGGGGGTACATATTGTAAAGCTGCCGGCTGCGCGCGTGCACGCTTGCGGGAACGCAAGCTTGTCGCCAGCCAGCAGCACTTTCAAAACTCACATACTAAATGTCTCTCCGAGCAGCGCATGCGCGCTGACTCAGCGAGACCTAAAAAAAAAAACTGGACTAGTTGATTTGTACACTTGCACTGCTCACATTCAGAGGTGCAACAAAATTTGAGGGGGCCCCCTGCAAAGTACATGGAGGGGGGCCAACTCTCCGACCCTCCACCTATCACTTTTGCTGAGGGGGCCCCCTGGAGCTCGGGTCCCTCACCCGCACCACGTGGGCTGCAGGAGCTTTTGCTATGCCACTGCTGACATTTATGGTAATACTTTTTTTCATTCAGCACTCCAAGAGAGTGCATGTGTTTGTTAGCTTTGTTTCTCTTGTGCTGCTTCACCCCTCAAATACCCCTGCGCTGTGTTGCAACTCACCCCTTCTAGTTTATCTGTAAAAGCACAGCCACAGGGATATTTTTCCTAGGGTATAGCTGAAAAGAAGACTTTAAGGGTTAGTTTTTTATCTCCTGTATTCCACAAAGCCCAAGCTTTGACACATTAAGGCTTTTACGAACACGTATGGAGATGAATCCCATTCTGCAACTCATCGGCACACACCAGGGACTGTATAGATCCTCTCAGTCAAGCGGTACAGATTGCATTTAAGAAAAAAATAATGGCATTCCAGTTAACGCATTTAGATGAGGATAATTTGTTTATTGTACACAGTGAATTTTGCAACAGTCGAATTTGGTTAATTATTTGTTGTTTTAGATGCATTATATATTGCTAATATGACATCTTTTGGTCACTTAAGAGTGCTTTGGAATGCTGAAATCATCTAATAATACCAAACGAAGTGGTGTTTATAAAGTTGCATGGAATATTCAGCCTGCATAAGCATGTGGCTTCCCACTTCAAAATAGGTAATAGAATTGGCTGGCTATTGTATAATTCGCAGAGTTAAAAGCAAATCCTGCTAACGTATTTCATGCTTTAAAAAGGTAATGTAAAGTTTCCTTTTTAATGTCTGGCTGCAGACAGTTATAGCTGTCCGTTGCAAGTACTAATGAGATCAATATTGGGTCATGGCATACTGCTGGTGGCTACATTGGGCCATTAACTTGGAAATATAGATCTTGCATAGTCATTTCCTACTTCACAGTTTGTCATGCATGGAGTAATGGCATGACCCATTGCCTACTGTGTTTATAACATTACACTCCCTTTTAGTGCATGGGTGCAGTCAGCTTTCGTTGCTCTTGTGACATCAAAACACTGCCAGCCAGATGCATTACTAATAAACATTTCAAATAAAGTGATATATCTATAAAGTATTCTTTGCTCATGTATAGGCACAGAGGATCCACCCGAATGGGATAAGATGTCAGTGTGTTTAATACTGGTTAACTTAATTGCATTGTTAGGGCGAGGTGTCTCCTGAGAAATGTGGATCTCACATAATAATATTAATAAAAATAACATCAACAGCAATAATAATAATAATAATAATAATAATAATAATAATAACAATAATAATAATAACAATAATATGGGCCTACCCAAGTACTGAAAAGTTATATTAACACTGCATAGTTGTATTGACATGGTATATTCATGTACTGTGTGTTTTGCAACATTGGAAAAACAAAAAAGATGTGAATGGAAATACTTGAATTAATGTTAACCACCTGGGGGCATTTCAACAACAACCGGCGATAATTATCGCTGAGCGCACTTAGCGCTGGGATAATTATCGCCGGCTATCGCCGATTTTTATCGCTGAGATAGCGTGCTATTAGCAACGCTTATCTCATCAGCGATAAAAATCCTAGCGCTAACTGGCTAACGTGAGATTATCGCTGGAAACCCAGCGATAATCTCACGTTAGCTTGTTGATAGGGTCTCACAAACTTAGCCATGATATCCTCCTTCCATAGGATATCATGGCTAAGTCAGTCCTGAAGCAGGTGTTAGGAAAGTCGCTATTTTTCCTGACGCTATGCTTCATAGCGTTGGGCTTGCTGATAGGAGAAATGTCGCTTAGTGACATTTCTCCTGTCATGCCAGGTCAGGAATGCCCACTTTGCATCTCATTAGAGATGCAAAGCTGGGCGTTAGGAATCCTGCGGCTAAAGAAAGGTTTCACGCGTTAGCGTGGCCTTGCTGATTAGGTGATAAAATGATCGCCGTTTTTCGGCCGAAAACGGCCGCTAAAGCGGCGATACTTTTTTATCGCCTCGTTGTAAATATGCCCCCTGGTACGTTCAAATGTTTTTTGCTCATTGTCCCTGAAGGCAGAGACCAGCATATGCAAATCAGTCCTAGCCATACCCCAAAGGGACATCCCGACCCTATTTACTAGGTCATGTTCTTCCGAACCGAAACAGACATACCCCACACATGCATTAGGCACTATTGGGCCTCATCAGTTAGATACATATTCAGTCCTTTTTCGATAGTAAACTAAGGAACCTATGTCTGGCAAATGCATGTCACTCTAGATGACTCACTGAGAAAGACAAAAAAGTAAATCACGAAAATGTTTCAATTTTGTAATGACCAACTGAGATTGTTTCAAGTTCAGACCATTCCATTATTTTTGGGATCACTGTGCCTTTATAGGAAGGAGTCATTCAAATGAAAACAGGTCTAAACCCTGCCACAAAAGGAACAATTAAGCCCTACTAACAGTCAATGTCCATTCTGAAAGGGAACATAATAAAATAGAATTGTTTCATCTTTGGAGGGAATTATTGGACTTGGCCCATTCCGCCCCTTCTGCTATTTGACGGGCTGGGAAGCCTTCACAGTGCGTTCAGCCAATGACTGGTATTCACTCTGGTGGAAGGTTGCTGGCCCCTTTATGTCTTCTTCCGAAGGCAGCTGGAAGTTCTCTCTATCTGTGAACCTCTTCCTTGGATAGTGGTTCACAGGATTGGTTAGAGTGCCTCCTAGGGGTATCTCTTCACATATTGTCTGTGTTTCCGACATTGTACAGACGTGTATACATGTGCCCACGCCCTATCAAATGAGGGAATGTCCTTATTGCATTGCTTTGCACTCACGCATGAGAATTACAAAAGTGCGCAAATGGACCCAGGAGTTCCAAAAATGAATGTAGGCATCCATTTCGCTCCTGGACCCTTTGTTAATAGAGCTGATCATAAGCAAAGGACCACAGCATGTTACACACCATGACCAAATATGTTTATAATATATGCTCCCATACTGGGTGGAAGAGAGGTAACAATGTAATTTCTTTAAAAGGTATTTATTCTGATTTGGTCCTCAATTTAGAGTCCAGATTTGTAGTTATTTCTCATCTTTATCAGCTACGAAGAAGGGGATTCAACAATCATGAACTATTTTAAAGGCAGAGGGGCATATTCACAAGGATCTATTGCTGAGTTAACGGCACTTTAACGCAGCCAAAGTTGCGCTAAAATTATTGCCCCAATCACAAGCTGGTGTTAACAGTCCACAGCACTAGTATACCCGCGACAGCAGCTGCAAAGAACATCGCCACAGATGACCCCCGCAACTATCGCTAATGAGATGCAGAGTAGGCGTTCCCATGCGAAAAGCCGCAACAAAACAACACCTCAACATTCTCAACACCCAGCCAGATCGGCAATAAGAACACAAAACAGGCGATAAGGCGAGTTAGCACCCGGAAACTAAAGGCAGAGGGGCATATTCACAAGGATCTATCGCTGAGTTAACGGCACTTTAACGCAGCCAAAGTTGCGATAAAATTATCGCCCCAATCACAAGCTGGTGTTAACAGCCCACAGCACTAGTATACCCGCGACAGCAGCTGCAAAGAACATCGCCACAGATGACCCCCGCAACTATCGCTAATGAGATGCAGAGTAGGCGTTCCCATGCGAAAAGCCGCAACAAAACAACACCTCAACATTCTCAAAACCCAGCCAGATCGGCAATAAGAACACAAAACAGGCGATAAGGCGAGTTAGCACCCAAAAACTAACACCTGCTCAGACCTGGTGCAAAGTCGGACGACAACCTGCACCACAAAAGGGAGCCAAGCCCACAGCCACATCGGAAGGGCAACAGATGCCATGGAGCCACTGGTCATGCGGCCCGGACACCCAAGAGGGCCACAACACCCACCGCCACCACCCTTGGACCCCAACCCCCACCCGGAACCCCCCGGACTACCACAGAGGCAGCACAGACAAAGACAGCAGACCCACAGGAAATGCACCAGCCTCACAGACCCAACACCTGACAATGTCATTGCCCACTACAGGCTCAAAAGGACAACCATCATACGCATCCTGACCATCATCGCCCAACAGGCCGACGGCACCAACACAGCAGACAACCAACATCCCACCCCACACAAAGCTGCTGGCTGCACTGCACCTTTTGGCCCCTGGTACCCCCCAACCAACACCCTCCGGAGTCGGAGGAGTCTCACAGCCAGCCACATCCAAGTCCCTCAAACCTGTCCTGGACATTACCATCAGCCAGGTACCCCAGTCCCTATACGTCCACACAATGCGCAGGATCCACTGGAGACCAAGCAAGAACCATACGCTATAGCTGGATGCACGCACGTGTTGGGGCAATCCACAGCACACATGTCCTACCTGTGTCCCCTGGTGAAACAGCACACAATCACCACAACAGAAAGCACGCGTCTCACATCAATGTGCAGGCAACATCTGAACACGGTGGAACCTCCACCAATGTTGCCTCCAAATACCCAGCCAGTGTGCATGATTCCTTCATCCTCCGACAAACCATCAGCAACCAGGGTACCCAGGATGGCACCAAGGGAAATGCACAGCCCCTTGGCAAGTTCCAAATGAACACCCCACCCATCTCAACTCCACAACCATGCAACTCACAACTCTGGCAATGCACACATCACAAAATCACAACCAGCATGCAAAACAACATGCCTACTCACCAGACACGACAGAACAACTCACAATGGTAACCTGGGCAAGCCGTGAACATGAGCCATCAACGGCATGGCACCTCAGCCACACACTAACTAAATGTGGGGAGAGGTGGCAACCAGGCATGTGTGAAGGATGCAGGAGAACCATGATTGGGAAAGTACACAATGCCAAGAGTAGCGGAGATGTGCTGGACAGACCACAGTATGCAGAGCACACCCATATCCATGGCAACATACACCTCTGGTGTATGGAGTGTAGTGGACAGTGGTGGACGCAACCATGTCACCTCAGCCAGTGGGGGAGTTTGCGGAAATGTTACCTGTTATGTCCCCCCGAAAGCATGAGCGGAGTGGGATGGCCCGGCGTACAACAGGCCAGCGTAGGGGTGTGAATAAAAAGCATGTAGCCCTGGGCGGGGTCCTCTTCCGTAAAGCCCTACGTCTCTGCCAGGGTGGCGCCTCTCACCACGCCACGAGGCCGACGCTGTCCTCGTGAGTGGAGTTGCCTGCAATCCTGTGCGCCTGCCGTACCCCGGCCCGCTGGACCCCGAACCCATCAGGCCCGCCCCTGTGCAGCCAGGCCACACTGATAACCTTCCGACACTGGCGTGTGTCAAGGAGGGCCCACCACGTGCCTGCGCAAGCTCCAAGCCCGAGGCCCGTGACCTTGGCAGCATCCTCAGACCATCACGGCCTCCACGATACAGGCCAGCTTTAGTTCTTTCTCGTTGACGTACTCTACTGCCGCCTCCGGCCTACACCACGGTCAAGTAGGTCACACATTTGGAACTTGATTACACATTGGCAGAGTACATATGTTCATTGCAGATTTAATATCAGTGTACTCCCTTCGATGTGGGGCCACCAACTCTGTGCATGGCATTCTTACGACACATGTCTGTTGTCCCCTGGTGACTCCTGCCTTCAGCCTACACTACGGACAAGTAGGTCACACATTTGGAACTGAGTCTTGATCATACATTGTCCGTGTACGCACAATAATGAAGATTCTACTTCACTGCACTCCCTTCGGTCAGGTGGCAGCAACCATGTGCATAGCATCCCAACGACACATGGCTGTGGGCCCTTGCTGACTGCTGCCCCTGGCCTATACTGCGGTCGAATAGGTCACACACAATTTTGAATTCAGCCTTGATTTATTTATGGCTGACTTGATGTCATTGTACAGGCCTCAACGCAGACTGCATCCCCTTTCAGCCCCGGTGCCACTATGTCTATTCCCCGAGACCGAAGGACACTTTCATGGTGGTCCATGGACTTGGGGTTGTCGTCGCCATCATGGCAGTGATGCTGACTTTATGGCAAAAACGAGGCTGTGGCATTCCACCCCTCCATTTGCTGCTTCCGGACAGCTTCCACCCTCTGCATCATGCCATGGAGGACACCTTCCAATGTCCCCCGCAACCCTCCGCAGCATACAACTCGGACATTGATGAGGACCCGCTCAGGTCGCATGGCTCATCTGACTGCACCGCAAGTCACCGTCCCGTGGCTGGGTGCCTGTGCCGGCCACAGTGCATCGGTGGCCACTAACTCTGTGCTGGCCATGTCCGGGACCCCTTCTTCTGAGATATTGGATGGCCTCTGAAGCGATGGCCTTGGGGTCATCAACGCCAGCGCCACCGGACTCCACTGTGGCCCACCCAGGCTCACACATCAAATCGAGTCCTGAGCGGCCTGGATGTCGTATCACCGCAGGATTTCCTGAGGGCTGGCTTGCACCCATTCCACAAACATCCAGCACAGACATTAATGTACATGTGGCACTGCCAATAAAGGGGCTGGGCGCACGTGCCCGTAGTCAGTTCAACATAATATCTGCGTATGTCCCTGTGGTCTTGTTGTATGCATGAGGGCCCTGGGCCCTGCGAAATTACATTGTGCTGTGTACAGCGGACGCAGACATGTCACCGCAGGCAGCGGGTTAGAGCTTGGACATGTAGCTTTGTCATCACCCACTCAATCCGTAAGGGAAGTGGACTGTGCCCTCGTACGCAGAGCCAACATGGGTGTGTGACTGATATGTGCATGCCCCTGTACTGGGAATGTACATCTGCATGTGTCTCTATGGCAGTGTGGGTTCCTTTGTGGGGTGTAGGTGGCCCCTGAAGGGTAATGGACACCCACGTATGTGTTCTGTTACACATTCCATGGGTTCGGACCACACCCACACCTGTTGGGCCAACTCCTTTTGGCATTCTGACACCTGGCATTGGTGTGCCATGTGTGGGTCGTTGAAGTGTTGTGTGCCAGCCGTGCTTGCGGGAGCTTCATGCTGTGTGGTCTGTTGCAGGGGCTGGGTTCTCCTCTAAGTGGGTTGTCTGCCCTAATCCTGGTGGTGGGTTGCGTGGGATGTTCATGGGCTGTTGTAGGGCCTCGGTGTCGAAGGTGTAGTGGTTGTCTCCGGCATCACAGATGGGTTGTCTGGTGTGACCTGCTGGAGGTGTTGTTTGTCCCTCTGCAATGTGAAGGGGAGATGCATGTTGACATTGTGTTGACATTTATGTTGGTGCGTTGTTCTTGTGGACATGCAGACTGTGTGACAATGTACATCATGACTGTTTGGGTGGTGCTGGCAATTTGAGATGGGAGAGTGAACATTTGGACTACATGACTGATGTGAGGTTGTACCCGTACATATGCATCTCACAGTTCCCTGCTCTGTCCAATGTGATTGGCCTGTTTCTGCGCATGGGCAGACCCAGTTGAGTCCCCTATTCTGCAGTGTCGGTGTTGCACTTTGTGCCACATTGTCATGGGATGTGTGTGTGCCGCAGTGTGCCATGGGGATGGGAGACATGTCCCTGCGCATTTGTGGTTGTGCAGTGTGCCACACATCGTTGTGCATGTGTGCCATTGTGCCCATCTCCCCTGTCCCCCCAGTCCCTTTTAGATCCTCACCCTGTTGTTGTTGTGTCAGGTCCTATCGAGCTGTGTCCGGACTCCCAACTCCTTGCACCGTCTCCACACTGATGACTGGCCTCCATTTCCTCCAGCTCCTCCTGTGGCGCAGGACTCCCACCTCCTGTCGTCATTGCTGCCTTCCTGTTGGCAGCAGGTTTGTGCCTGGTTTAGGTTTCCACATCTTGCCAGCGCCTCTTGGCCTCCTCCATTGGCCTCCTCGACACCCCATCTGCATTCAAGATAGTCTGATTGTGGGTCAGTTGCTGGCAGTGTTCTGTCACTTCCGTGACGCAGATCTTGTTTTCCTGCGGTCTGCACCCCGTCTTTCTCTCTCTCTTCTCCTTTGCCTTCCCCGACCCCGTTGTTCCTTGCTGGTGGTCTGCGGGGCTTGTGGGGCTCGCGTTGGCCTCTGCGCTGGGTCAGGGTGCATCCATGTTGCTACACACTTTGGATTCTTACTGGTGTGTTGTTTTTGTTGCTTTTACAGTGCATTTTCCCGCCAGACGCGTGGGATTTGCTGGCCTTCCGCTGGTTTTCGCGGCTTTTTGTATAGTGATTGGCCTCATCGTAGCTTTTTTGGCATTCGTGTTTTGCATTTTTGCAGCATGGAGTTGATTTTTGCGCAGCCATTTGACGCATTATCTGGTGACTATCGCATGCTACCGCAGAGTTGTGAATACTTGGCTGGCACGCCGTAATTTTCCCACGATAGGCTGCGATGTTGAGAGTTGCGTTAAGCTACTCTTGCGGTAGTCATCACACGTTCTTGTGAATATACCCCAGAGTGTTTTGGGTTCCATCTATGAACAGAGGCACTCATCTCCTATAATTATTCCCTGAAGAGTGCATTTCATAGCATCCAAGGCATCAGATTGTGAACATCTCACGCCTCGTGCACTCAGCCCATCTCATGACTGAGGCACTATTCGGGATGAAGCTGAAGCGTCGTCGAAATGTCTCTTTGATCTCTACATTTCAGGAAAGGAAGTAGTGTTTCAAAGTGGGTGTCTGCATGCTTTTTGTTTCAAATGTTTAAAACGAAGATCTAGCTTTTATGAATAACCTCTGATCAAAAACTGCACATTGGCATCAGCTTCTGTCTTTCATCGCAATTATTGCACAAACATGCTCTTTGTGGTGAGTTGGCAGGTAAACAAATAAATACGAAGGGCCTGATGGGATAGATTTACCAGCAAAGCTTGGCTGCTGGAACCACGGAAATTGGAAAATAACATAATCATCCTTTCTAGCTGTGCAAACATATGTAATGCGTATTTAATTCGTTAAATTGTGTCCCACCGTGCTCTTCAAAAGGACCCAAATTATACATTTGCACAGAGCTGTATGAAAACTATGATGTATAATCTGTAATAAACATTTAGCTCATATTCAAGAGAGTGACAGCTGGGAAGAAAGACATTTCTGTTTAAGTTTCCATTCCATACGCAGTCCAGCCTCTAAACATGTGCTTTTCATTGCCTATGTTTTAATTTACTTTTTTTATTTTTTATTTTATTTTAACAAAGAGCCAATCTAGCCCTGATGATCAGAATGGTCTAGGAAGAGTATTTTTCTTGCAGCAGAAAATTCCTAAACTTCATGTTGGTACTGTTCGTAAAGTGAAGTTGCGACAGTATTGGTAGTGTCGAATATTGTTCTATCTTAATATCGTCGCCAAAATATGGAAGACAAAAATATCGACAGGTAAGTGCACAGAGGGAGGTATAGATTCACTATTGTTAACTCCACCTCTATGTACCTTGAAGGTAGATTTCTTCAAGCCACATAGATGTGGATTTAGGGATAGAAAATCTATGCATACTTTCCTGTCAATACATATATTTTTTTTAAGGTTGAGTTTATTGAAAACAGCAAAAAACTGTATTTAAATCATTATTGTAAGTCATAATAACAAAAAAAACAACAGGAGTAGTAAGTATAAACTACAGTAAATGTAGGAACATTTGATAAAAATAGATAAAAATGCAAGAAAGTATAGATACTACACTGTAAAAAACTGGAATGACATAAGGAATATGGGGAAGGAGCAGGGAAAAGGAAAACAATATGTAGCTTACTGAATAAAAAAGAAAATTATAATAACACATTAAGACTGTAGACATTATACAGAGAAAGGAAAAGGTAAACATCATATATACAGGTTTATAACATTGTAAAGATATCCTATTAATCCAGAGGCAATTTGGTAAAATTCAAGGGGCCTCCCTCTTTTATTTGACACAGTAATAATTTTATTAGAAGATGAGGCGCACTAGGATAAGTACAAGTTTAATGAAAGCCAGAAAAGTTCTCTTTTTATAGCTAAAGATATAGGAGTGACATAGTTGGTGTCTAGTCTATGATGAAAGCAAATGGCATTCCACTATGACCTGAAAGTGACATTCTGAGCTTGTTACCAATTTGACAAAATTAAAATAAATACAACAGCCAACAGTAAATCCATTAACTTATAACTTCAAATTAAATGAGACCATTGAGGAGGCAAACTGCCTAAAAATATATTAGTTAAGGAGAAATGAATAGCAACTTTTAAAATCCAGACCAATTTCCATAAGTGATGAAGAGAAGGGCATTCAAACAACATATTCTTAAGATCAGCATTGGAGCATAAACAGGACCAGCAAGATGAGGTTGCAGCTGGAGAAAAGGACTTTAGGATCGCGAGGAAAATTAACAAATGGTGATAGACATAGTGAAGGGTTTGCATAGTATTTACAGCTTGCATAGTTTTGTGAAGTTTAAGCTATATCTTATCCCATAAAGTAGTAGGCCAACACTCAATTCAATCCTTTTCCCAAGTAATTCGGTCTTTAACTTGGCTCTATCCGAAGTCATTTGTAATGATTTATAAATAATGGATTATTGTTTAGCAATGGAAAAAGTGTGGCAGATATGGCAGATATGGTTGGAGGGAGGGATGTAGATGGCAATGTAAAACTATATTGGTTAAGGAAGGTACATAAAAGTTCATATTGTGACCTGGATGTAGGCAGCAGAGAGAATTTTCTTGGGAGTTCAGAAAAGGATACAAGATGGTCAGCGGAACAAAGTTGTGATACTCAACAAAAACCCTTGGCTTGACATGTTTTCCAATATAAAGAACAATTCTTAGTTTGTAGGAATTTATTATGCCAAATGGGTTATTGTTGATAGGTAGCAACCAAGGGATTTGTAGAAGTTAAAAGAGGTGTCAAGTTTTTACCGGAATTGGAAATATTTGGAGTGCATGATTGAGATATAATTGTTGTGAAAGCAAGTATGTCTTTAAAATCGAAAGGGGTGATAAGAGATTTTTCTAACTGTAGCCACAAAGGAGGGTGTAGTGGTACATCCAAAGAAGGCCATTGAGCAGCCTGATTTAAAGAGAAAGCGTAGTGGTATTTTTTCAAATTTGGAAATGTAAGGCCTCCGTTAGATTTATCCTTTCTTAATGAGGACAAAGCTACACGAGGAGACTTTCCTTTCCAATAATATTTTGATAAAAGGGCATCAATTTTCACAAAATAATAACCAGGGATGTGAACGGGAATCATAGCAATAACATATAAATCAAGGGAGTGAGCATCCTGCCCCACCAAGAAATTGAAGGGCAATTGGGCTTGGTTGCCAGCCAGCCATCTCTGGAGGAAACCATGATTGAAAAGTGCCCAATTTGGACTCTCGGTGTGCTCGTGGAACATGAATGGCCTTACCACAAAAGTTCAGTCATGAGATGTGATAAAGTCTCTAAAAAACCATGAGGTTCTAATTCTTCACAAAACATGGTCCGAGGTCAGCCTCCCAATAGAAGTATATTTGGAATAGAGGACCCGTGAGTTAAGAACATACAAGTTAGGCAGACCTAGGGGTAGTCTCTCAATTTATGTTGCTGGCATAAGGATCAGAAGTTCTAAATCCATCAAACAAATACTCTTGATCAATGTATATATTTCACCAAGCGCCAGAGACAAAAGGTCTGAGTTTGATCATCTGATCCGGAAAATGTGTAACCTATTAACTGACTATGGAAGCATAGCCTGGAACTACAATACAAACCTTTTCCAAGACCCTTAGGACGAGCACAAAGTAATATGCTCATTTATAATGGAAGAAACCAAGCCTACAAGTAAGAAATCGGGTAACCTTGGTGGCTATATGGCACTACAATTTAACATTTTGGGGTATATAACCCTGAGCATTCGTTTTCCTATGGACAAACATCCAAATTGGAGAAAAACAAATGGCCGTACCCATTCTTTTCTAGACTACACTATATGTAATGTCTGGCTCTCCAGTTGATCCTGCTCCCCCCACATCTTACTTCAGGGTGGAGATCCTATCCTCTCCACAATGGCAGACCTCCTTTCACTATCACTGAGCACCGGGATAGTTTCTAATACTTGGAAAAATGCCTTAGTGTAGCCTCTGCTTAAGTAACCCTAAGAGAAAGATCATTGCAATGCATGAAATCTGCCAATTTTTCTGATGCCTTTCGCCTCCCCATGGTGTACCTTAAGGCTCGGCACTCAGCCTGACCTTGTTTACTTTCTACCTGACTCCTCTAGCACAAATTCGGACTTACCATTGTGTTTTACACTGATGATACACAATTGGCAGTCTCAGTGTCGGAGGAAAGAACTCTAATCATCTTCAGCTGGTACCATGCCTGTAAAAGAAAGCAAACTGGATGGCTAACTCCAATCTAAAACTGAATGGTGATAAAACAGATTTGATGTTCTTGGGCAACTGCCCAAGGCTGTAGTCTAGGATCAGCTGGCCAGAGGACTGGAGTGCCCTCCATTACTAAGTCTTCCATAAAAAACTTGGGGATGTGGCTAGATCATAACCTCTCCATGGAAAGTCAAGCCACAAAACTTTCTGAAGTCTGTTTTGGCATTTTGTGAATGATTGGTAAGATCATGAGCCTCATCCCAGAACAGGCACGGAGAGCAGTGGTCCAGGCCTTAGTGATCTTAAGACTGGACTACGGCAATTCCCTGTATCTGGGTTCCCCTAAATACGTGGTCGGTAGGCTTGTCCAGAACACCGCAGCGATGCTCCTGAAGATCCCTAGACAGGAGTCAGTTAGATTCTCGCTGAAAAAATTGCACTGGCTTCCCATCCAATCCAGGGTCAGGTTCAAAGCCAATGTCTAGCTCACAGAGCTATGTGTCATAGGGGTCCAGCCCTGTTAAAAACCATGGTCACCCCTTACGTCCCTAACAGATCGCTTAAGTCCTCATGTGACTACCTCATGAACACTTTAAGGATAAAGAGATCCAGATGGGGAGGTAGATCCTTCTCATACCTTGCTCAAAAGCTCTGAAATTCTATGACCAAGGAACTGAGACTGACCGGACACGAAAGAAGTTTCAGGAAAAAACTCAAGAAGAGGCTATTTCCTTAAGATCCCTCCCCCACACTTTGCCTTCTCTCAGTAGCACTGGGAAGCCCCTGGGCAGCCATGCGCTCTATAAATTACATAAATAAATGAAATAAAATATATAAATGCTCCCTCTGATCGAAATTTACACCATCCCTGCACGAGGACACAACGATCATAGACCCAAAGTGATCACCTTGACACCTTGTGTAGCTCAGCATGTCACAAGTCTGACAACAAAGGGAATCTTAGCGTAGAACCTTAAAAGGCTAAAATGGTCAGACTTTTCAATACCAACAATTATGTCAGTATGTAGAGTCCAGTTAGGTGCAAGGAGCCTTGACGACACTCCACTCTTACATCATGGGAGATCTTTACTAGCCAATTGCTTAAAATGTTTTGGAGCGCACCACAAAAAATTTAAAGAGGCAATTCAGAAATTAAAAAATCTACGTAACTCAGCATTAAGACAAGCATGGAGGTGCCCAGGGCATGACCAGTCCTTTAATATCTACAAACAAGCCCAAAAAATACTAAGGCAAGCAATATTTCCTAAGAAATAAAAAAGCTCTGACCAGTTCCAGACAAAATTAATCCATGCAAGTAAAAACCATAATTCAAGGACCTTTTGGTCCCTTGTGAATGGGAGAATAAACATCCAAGGAGGACAAAACAATGCCAACATCAGTGAAGATAAATGGGTATTCTTTCTAACTGCCCAATGTAAAGTGTCTGAAAAGGAAGAAGGTCCATCAACCAAACTCTTAAAATCAGTTAACCTGATTAATCCTAGTCAACTGCAGTTCCTCCTCGGCACAATGAAAGCCGAGACATTTGAGCAACCTGTAGATATGGCTACCAGGATGCCATCAGTAACTCACATTAAATCTCTGCCCCAGCAAGAGGAGCCTCCCCAACAGGTATCAAAAGCTATAGAAGCACTAACAACTCAAACAAAATTAATTATAATCAAAGGCCATTCAGATGGGGCTCCTGGGACAAAGGACCTTCCTCAGGCACAGTATAAGCAGTATACCGACTTTTGGGCTGAATTTCTAGCGCCCTTATTTGGCTACTGCTGGTGTAACCAGCTTATACCAGAGTCCTGGCTGGAGCCATCATACATCCAATTTTCAAAGGCGGCATGAGATCAGATCCTTAAAAACTATAGGATGATTGCCCTTCTAGACATTGAATTTTAATATTATGCCAGTTTGTTACTTCAAGATCTGTCCTCATGGGCAACATAATAGAAAAAAGTGGTCCCAGCATACAGTTCATTCAAAGCAAAACATTAAAAGGACACAATTAGACGAACAACTCTAAAGAGTTCGAATGCCATTTAATCACATCGAACATGTTAAGATGTTTCAAATGGAATCAACAAATTTTAAGCAATAATTTGAAGAAGTAAAACACGTGCCCAAGGAAAGGATGGGGGAGTGAGTGAAATAGTGCGGAATTTGGAAGGAAGTGAACACAGTGGTAAAGTTACTAAATTGCACTCAAATTGGACGGCATACATAAGTCTCTGCCGTATTTAGAACACAGATTCAATCAAAATCACAATATCGACAATTCTCAGTAATGCCATATAGAAACAATCACAGTGCATCATGTACTGTTGACGATATTGGCCAAAGACGTTGAGTCGACGTTTCGACCCCTTGAGTGTTGTAGGTGTTGGATGTAACCTTACGAAGTGGGGTCTTCATCAGGACTGGGATAAACACAAAGGGAGGGTGGGCACCTGAAGAAATAAAAATATAAATGAGTTTAAACTCATCAATCCTTTATTCAGGGGAGCTAAAGTATATTGAAGTGTCAACAAAAGTTACCATGTCTGTCGGAGGACAGGCCTCTAAGACGTCCGAAGGTCGTCAGAGAGAGAGGGATTCAAAAACTCCTCGGTGGTAACGAACGGTCGTAGAGAGTGGTGAACACCTAAAATAAAGTTAGGTGAATCAAAATACTGAACCAGAGTAGTCAGTTCAATGAATGGTCGCTCCCATAGTAAGCGAAAAGTAATTTACCATAGACCGCAACTCATGGAGGTAGTGTCTTAAACTTCGTGAAAAAACATTGCCTGGAGATAAAGCCAGGTAATCTGGATGGTCGAACTGCTGAAGACAAATCACCGCTAGTTCACCGACAGGGAACGAATCTAAACAGAGGAAAAGACAAATCGGTTGGTTGGGAGGGGGAGGACCTGCAAGTGAAAAATCACAAAAAACGCTGGAGATTGCACTATTCTAGGAAGGTATACATCTCAGTCTAGTGAGTAAATCCCGTAGGATCACGAAGACCATAGGATTAATATTGGAGTATGGTTGATACTAGAATTAGTAAAAGTCACTGAGCTGGGACAAAGTGTCGGGAGCCGACACAGCATGTCATATAATACATGCGAACATATCATACCAAAATAAAGAGGGCAGGGTGTCTAAAACAGTGTACAGAGACCCAATGTCAGCATGAAAGTTGGAGATAGCTTACCCTACGTCTCAGCGTCTGCTGCATCAGTTAATGGGAAGTGCGCGGCCGGGGCACATCATTAAATAGGGAGACGCGCGGTGAACGCGTGATCTCCGTTACCGTGCTGGCGCTAGATGCCGGTTGATAACCGTAATGAAAAAAAGACTATAGTTGGAAGAGTCACGGAGTAAACAACGTATTAGAATTTAGCAGTCACGGAAGTATGTAACGTGTGAGTCTAACAAATCACAAAGATGGCAAGGATTGCTCAACCAGAGACATCGTAATTAGTATATATGTCGTATACATAGAAATTTTGAACATTTCTCATTGGTGCAAGTTAGAGAACAACAAAACTTTACATGAGGAAAAATCTGTTGGGAAGAAAAACAGATATAATGTATCTATATTAGATGCAAACTGTCCACACAACCAATGAGTTAAGCAGATCTTGAGCACGGCAAACACATAAACATTATAGCGTAAAGAGCAATATATGTGGTCATTTGTAAGCATGTAGATTGAGAGAGATAAAACAGATTCTCATCATGTTAGTGAAAGAGATAATAACTTCTTAACCTCGGGAGAGGAGAGGAACAGACATATCGAAAACAGATATAACTCACATTATTTAAACGCGGAGGACTGCTAATTGGGCGTTACTGCCATCAAGTTCATTAAGCCCATTGACCACCGTGTCCATCATGGACATCCATCGGCAGGTTCGGTTGGTCGATGTCATCAGCTACTAATTTCCAATGCTTGTTAATCAGTTTCTAAGGATCCGCAGAAACTGTACCAAAAAGGAGGATTACCTTGTTGAATCTGAGGATCTGAGCAATCGTCTATTAGTAAGGGGATACCCCAGGAGACTGGTTAAAAAGGCACGCAAGAGGGCATGGTTCAATCCCCGAGAAACCCTCCTAACACCTAAGGCTAAACAAGATTCAGCATTACAGAGAATGATTTGTGTCACCACTTTCTCGACACGGAGTAACGAAATTAAGAAAGTGATTAACAAGCATTGGAAATTAGTAGCTGATGACATCGACCAACCAAACCTGCCGATGCACTACTTCAAGAAAGCGAGGAATGTGAAGGACTATGTAGTCCACTCCTTTCTAGAAACAGCAACAACACAGAGTATCCAAGGACTTTGGAGTCTACCACCAGTGATCGGACATTTTAAGTGTGGCCACTGCAAGGCCTGCGATTCCACTGACACAACGAAGATCTTTGCTTATAGAGGACATTCGATTACTCTCAGTTCTTTTACGAATTGTAACTCTTCCAATGTAATATATGGTATCAGTTGCCCCTGCGACTTACTCTATATTGGTCAGACACAACAAAAGGTGAAAGCTAGAATTCTGCAGCACCACAGCAGAATCCGATGCAACGTGGCGGGAGCCCCCCTCGTTGAACACTGTACCTCTAAAAATCACAAACCGGATGATCTCAAATGGCTAGTTCTCGAGAAGGTTAAGCTGGGCCCCAGAGGCGGTAACCTATCAGCCATCCTCAATGTGAGAGAATCCAAATGGATGTCCATGATGGACACGGTGGTCAATGGGCTTAATGAACTTGATGGCAGTAACGCCCAATTAGCAGTCCTCCGCGTTTAAATAATGTGAGTTATATCTGTTTTCGATATGTCTGTTCCTCTCCTCTCCCGAGGTTAAGAAGTTATTATCTCTTTCACTAACATGATGAGAATCTGTTTTATCTCTCTCAATCTACATGCTTACAAATGACCACATATATTGCTCTTTACGCTATAATGTTTATGTGTTTGCCGTGCTCAAGATCTGCTTAACTCATTGGTTGTGTGGACATTTTGCATCTAATATAGATACATTATATCTGTTTTTCTTCCCAACAGATTTTTCCTCATGTAAAGTTTTGTTGTTCTCTAACTTGCACCAATGAGAAATGTTCAAAATTTCTATGTATACGACATATATACTAATTACGATGTCTCTGGTTGAGCAATCCTTGCCATCTTTGTGATTTGTTAGACTCACACGTTACATACTTCCGTGACTGCTAAATTCTAATACGTTGTTTACTCCGTGACTCTTCCAACTATAGTCTTTTTTTCATTACGGTTATCAACCGGCATCTAGCGCCAGCACGGTAACGGAGATCACGCGTTCACCGCGCGTCTCCCTATTTAATGATGTGCCCCGGCCGCGCACTTCCCATTAACTGATGCAGCAGACGCTGAGACGTAGGGTAAGCTATCTCCAACTTTCATGCTGACATTGGGTCTCTGTACACTGTTTTAGACACCCTGCCCTCTTTATTTTGGTATGATATGTTCGCATGTATTATATGACATGCTGTGTCGGCTCCCGACACTTTGTCCCAGCTCAGTGACTTTTACTAATTCTAGTATCAACCATGCTCCAATATTAATCCTATGGTCTTCGTGATCCTACGGGATTTACTCACTAGACTGAGATGTATACCTTCCTAGAATAGTGCAATCTCCAGCGTTTTTTGTGATTTTTCACTTGCAGGTCCTCCCCCTCCCAACCAACCGATTTGTCTTTTCCTCTGTTTAGATTTGTTCCCTGTCGGTGAACTAGCGGTGATTTGTCTCCAGCAGTTCGACCATCCAGATTACCTGGCTTTATCTCCAGGCAATGTTTTATCACGAAGTTTAAGACACTACCTCCATGAGTTGCGGTCTATGGTAAATTACTTTTCGCTTACTATGGGAGCGACCATTCATTGAACTGACTACTCTGGTTCAGTATTTTGATTCACCTAACTTTATTTTAGGTGTTCACCACTCTCTACGACCGTTCGTTACCACCGAGGAGTTTTTGAATCCCTCTCTCTCTGACGACCTTCGGACGTCTTAGAGGCCTGTCCTCCGACAGACATGGTAACTTTTGTTGACACTTCAATATACTTTAGCTCCCCTGAATAAAGGATTGATGAGTTTAAACTCATTTATATTTTTATTTCTTCAGGTGCCCACCCTCCCTTTGTGTTTATCCCAGTCCTGATGAAGACCCCACTTCGTAAGGTTACATCCAACACCTACAACACTCAAGGGGTCGAAACGTCGACTCAACGTCTTTGGCCAATATCGTCAACAGTACATGATGCACTGTGATTGTTTCTATATGGCATTACTGAGAATTGTCGATATTGTGATTTTGATTGAATCTGTGTTCTAAATACGGCAGAGACTTATGTATGCCGTCCAATTTGAGTGCAATTTAGTAACTTTACCACTGTGTTCACTTCCTTCCAAATTCCGCACTATTTCACTCACTCCCCCATCCTTTCCTTGGGCACGTGTTTTACTTCTTCAAATTATTGCTTAAAATTTGTTGATTCCATTTGAAACATCTTAACATGTTCGATGTGATTAAATGGCATTCGAACTCTTTTGAGTTGTTCGTCTAATTGTGTCCTTTTAATGTTTTGCTTTGAATGAACTGTATGCTGGGACCACTTTTTTCTATACTGTTCGCTACCCAGGTCCCAGTGACTTCATATGGGTTGACCCTTTATATTTACTACTCATGGGCAACATAGGCAACAAAAAATCATCTTATACCTTTTAGCCAAATAGTATTTGTGGTAAAATCAGAAACCATCACAAACCTGCTTGCGATATCAGTACTGCTGGACAAAGAGGCGGCCTCAAGAATGCCAATCTATTGCTGCTTTGTCAACTTCAAGGCAGCTTTTGATTGTGTGCCCAGGGGGTAAGCTATGGTCCAAACTGCAAAGCTCTGACAATTCAGCTGTCACTTACGAAGCTTGCAAGACAGCGATCCGGAACAAGCTTGACCCTTTAATTACCGCTATGATGGCCAAAATCTTCAACTATCTTTCCTACGGTCAGGAGATTATGCTGGGAAAAGAGAACAGCTTGGTGAATAAAACAACAATAAGAATGTTTAAGCAAGTAATGAGCCTACCAAAAGCTTCATCCCCTGCACAGATACGACTTGAGTTTGGCCTCCTGGATCATCGAGCGGTTGGGCCAGGAGCATTTATCAAGTTTTGCAACAAGCTATGCTCATCCAGAGAAGCAGGCCTGAAGGCTATGCTGTGGAAGGAAACATAATTTAGTCAGAAGGGACGATCACATCGACACTACCTAGAGGATTCTTTCCATTTTTTGGAAGCGAAAAACATTTGGGGCACCAATCCATCTCAGCAAATCCTCAAAATGTATGTCAAAAAGAATGTTTGTTCCTGGTCCTTGCACTACTAGCACAACGTAAACATACCTGGACGGTCATATGAGAGTTTAAGCCAGGGGCTGAGGCCCTATACCTGTCGTGTTCCTTTGCAGTGTTTTGGAGAAAAAGATTTCTCACTCTAAGGATAGGGGAAATGGTCCTTCCAGCTTCATCTACCCAGCTGGCGCTGCATAAATAACAATACAATGTGCAGGGGGTGTGGGAATAATAAGGAATCAATTGAGCATGTGGTATGTCTTTATCCTGTATTTCCTAATGATCGAAAGACTTTGCTATGAAGCGAATGGAACAAGCTTGGAGTTCATACCTGTCGACTAGCTATCCTTACATACATGATCCAAGAGAATCAGATGCTTAACAATCGGTTCACCAAGTTCTTTTATAAGAGCAGCAAAAAGGCTTACTCAGTGTGAGAGCCAGCGAGCTAATAATTGCCAACCTGCACTAGGTTCTTCTAACCCCATTAAGATGTGAATTTGCATGTTTCTTTGTACTCATTGATGTCAACTTGCACTTTTTTTTCAAAGTAGAATGAATATAGAGAGCTTACAAGATTTTAATAGGTGCCAATTAGGTCTTATGCAATTATTATCGTCAAATATTTCAATTTCCTACTAATTGTTATTACACGTGACATCATTAATGGACTAAGGACTGTATCAAGCAGAGTAAACATCCTTTACAACAACTGGGTCACAACGCATGCCGTTACCCCTCATTTTTACTCCGCAAAATCTTTTACAATGCGCGGCTTTACACCACAAACCATTACGACACATTCTCCATTAGAACGCATCAGTGGAGTTAGAATAGTCAATTGTGTTGTAATGGACAAGGTGTTGTAATGGATTGCATTCTAAAGACCTGTGTTGGAAAGGTTTTGCGGAGTAAAAAATGTGGGGTAATGGCACGCGTTGTGAAAGCATGCGGGGTAAAGTGCCATATTTATCTAGGAGTACTACAGATTGCGAGGAAACTATGCTGTTTGGATTTAGAAATTAGTCAATCTCTTTTAATCCTTTTTCAGTGTGTAAATAGTTTAACCATTAACTGATATATGTTTTATTATTCATACGTTGATTATTGTGATGATTTTTATTAATCAAACAATAGAGATTGAAGAGAGGGGATGTCATTGGGCAATATTATCATTTAGTTTCTCTGTAATGTAATCAACATTCAGTTTCAAAGTTTCTTTAATGGTCTGCAAGAACCACAATCCCAAGTACTTTATTTTGGAGGGTTGCCAGGCACATCCAGTGTGTTCAAAAACTTGCTTATTATACAATACTTTTAAAGGTAATACATCACACTTATCATCATTAAGCTGCTAACCTGACCAATGGGAAAAAGTGGTAACTTGCTAAAGAAAAGAAGGAAGGAAACTGTAGGATTAAAGCAATATAGAAGAATGTCATCAGCATAAACTGATATCTTAAATTGTTGAGATCCAGTTTGAAAACCTGAGATGTGCACATCTTTTTGGGTTTTGGTTAGAAAGGATTCTATTGCTATAATAAACAAAAGACGTGATAGTGGACAACCTTGGCATAGCCCCCTGAACAAAGGAAAGTAATCTGAATGCATACTATTAACAAATAATGCAGCTTTATGACCTTCATATAACAAGGCGCTTACAGCAATAAGTTTGGTGGAAAACCAATCTATTTTAGGGCCTGAAATATAATGTCCAATCTGATCCTATTGAAAGCTTTTTCTGCATCCAAAGCAAGAGCAGCAATAGGATGATTCAGTATAGAAGCCTTGCTGATGACATTGAAAAAGACTCCAGCATTATCAGAAGCCAATCAGCCCTTAACATAGCCGGACTGTTCAGGACCTATTAGATCAGATCAATGAGGGTCAATTAGCAATGCCAAAATCTTTGCAAAAAGTTTATCAGTATTGATTAAAGAAATTGGATGGTAATTCATGCATTGTGAGAAATCTTTATTATCTTTTCGAATTAAGCAAATCAGGGCATTCTGAAGGGATCCTTGAGAAGCCCCCTTAGTGATGAATGATTTAAATAAATGTAAAAGGTTATGAAGGGGAAGTTTTGCAAAATGGCTATAAAATTCAATAGTATCATGCCCAGAGCTTTTCCCCCTGTATAGAATTGAGACTGCATGAGTGATTTCTGAGAGTGAAATGTCAGCCCCTAATGGATCAAAATCAATATGATGAGACGGAGGGGAGGCGGTGTATTGAAAGTATTTAGTCATGTCTTATTGTAGAGGTTGTGTTTCTGGAGAATATAGATCAGTATAATAGTTAACAAATTCATGCAAAATATCCTTATACTTAAAAGAATGTTCCCTTTGAAATTTTGTAAGGATTCAGTTCTGCTTCTGTCTCTCCTGATTTTTAAATAGTTTGAGAGCAATTGTCCCATTCTGTTTTTACCCCATAATAATGTGCACTGCTCTTCAATAAGTAAGAAGAAGCAGCATTTGTGTTAAAAGTAAATTTGGCGTCAATAAGATGTTGTAGGGAGGTCTTGTTTTTATGTATGTTCCAATTTTATCAAGTAATTAGTTTGATTGGGCTTCCATAATTTTTTATTTTCTGAGATAAAATTTATTTTTCAACCTCTTCCCGCTGCTATAAAGAAATCCCAGATCATTGCAAAAGAATAGTCGAGTGTATTGTTAATAACAAAACAATTCAGAAACAAAGGCTTCAAATTGGGAAGTGAATTTAGCCTCTAAAAGTGGTGAGTTGTTTAGGTGCCATCGACCTGCATGTGGTCAAAAGAGGATAAGATCATGGTCTAAATATACTGGTGCAGGTTCTGATATCAATATTGATCCTATGTCAGACTGCAGGACATGTTGAGCCAAAGATTTACTAAGAACAAGAAAGTCTTTGTGGGATTGTGAATTGTATGGGGCTGAATAAAAAGGTGTATTCCTGGAGATCCAGATGACAGAGTTTCCAACTATCAATTAATGATTTACACTGGATTTGAATTGTGTGTGTATTTTAGTGTGAACAAACTTGACAGTTCCAATCCAGTATAGACCCGTGAATTTGATTGCAGTCCCCACTGAATATGATATAATCATGATCACACAATAGCAATAGTAGTATCAACAGAAACTGGACTATATACACTGAAAATAATTAAAGGTAGTTTATCAAACAAAAGTTTAACGACAATCCATCGACCTGCAGAATCAGACTCATGGTTGACGACTGCAATATACCTTCTTGTAGCAAAGGATCAGTACTCAATTTTCTTCCCCAAAGCAGGGAAAGCAAACACTTTACCTACCCAACATCTTTTTAATTTGGCAACCTCTGTTTCAGAAAGGTGTGATTCTCATAGTAAGGCGGCATCCATTTTTAGGTTGCCTAAAAAAATATAACACCCTCTGCAGCTTAATAGGGTAACCTAACACATGTGGTAACCCGGATGTTACTGGAGCAATAGTATGTACAATTAATAAGTTTTCCATAATAAAATTAGCAAGGAAAAGAAAGATATATTGGGAAGAATTACATTTTTGCTTAATGAAGAAGGAAAGGGAGAGATGGGTGATAGGGCAGGAGACAGGAAAGAAGAAAGAACAAAGTCGAACCATAGAAAGAAACATCAGTAAGGAACTTTTGAGGCAGAAAACAAAAAGACAGTACAAATTACAACTGATTTACATACCTACAAAACACAGAAACAAAGGAAGGGTAGCAACAGCAGAAGATGACGGCAACAACATATGAACTTCATAGAACAGCAGGGCAGCCTTGACTTGGGGAAGACATCACACAAAGTGAAACCTTACAGGAACAAGACGTTACCGTTTCAGGTAAAACAAATTTAGTTGAGCGCGCTGCATCGCAGGAATTCGTTTTATTTATTTAAATGTGTACTTACCTCTGTTCATCCATATTCTGGTGTTTACATTTCCCCACTGTGAGAAGTTGGCCTGGTATATGCTGTTCACTAGTTCTAGTGACCACCTTGTACCATGCCAAGCAACCCTTATGGTGTGGTTGTAAGTCAACCTTTTCGGACTAGCTGCCCTAGTGGTAGCGTAGGCTAAGCAGTCTTTGAGGCTAAACTCGTGAAGCGTGTTAAGCAAGCTGTTTTACCAATAGTAACCCCCTTTTATACCAATGAAAGGACACCACACAGATATATATTCAATATATATATGTATTTATTGCTCAAAGTAACCCCTAGTCTCTTTATGAGCACTGGAGCACAAATCGTCAAACAAGATTATCACAGAATACACAGAAGTTGCACTTTATATGGATAGGCCCTGGTGGCCACTCGAACCATATACTAAAATAGTGGTATAAGTACCACGAACAGAAAAGGGAAAAGGCCTAAGGCCTCTAGAATCGCTGGGCCTACAAGGAGCTAACGTCAGTTAGTGACCAGGAGGTCCACGGGTGGCGTGTGCAGAGCAAATAGTCACACGCGGGCTCCCATAGGTTTCAATGGGTGCGTAAAAAGTACAAAGTTACTGCAAAAGGAATCTTCCGGATGACCTAGGAACTTAAGATTTGGAACACAGGCACTAGAGATGTATTACTACACATGGGCACCGGAGTACCAGCTTTACCTCACCCACAGGAAGCGGGTGCATAGGCCTCAAAGTGCGTCGGGTTTCTTCTATCTGTTCCGTTGAGCTTGAAGACAAAGATGCTGCAGGCGGTCGGTCCGGGAGAGATGCAGTGGATCCCAGAGTGGATCGGAGATGTTGAAGACCTGTAAGCAGAGGGGACAGTGTTCACAGTCACTAGCCAGTGACCAGCGTGGCACCAGGTGGGTACCAGGCGATGTCGGGTGCAAACAGGTGATGAGGGGTAGCTTGTCTCCGCAGCCACGTGGTCCCTGAAGGTCGACGACGTCCAGGAGTCGGCTCACGAGCTGTCCCACGCAGGCTCTCGCTGTCGGCGGTGTCGGCGACTTGATCGAAGCAAACAAGCCTTGGCAAAAGCAATTGCAGGAGGATTCGGAAATCAGCTGTCGGTTCTGACCAGCAAGGTCAGAGGGATTGCTCCTTTGGAGGGGAGCAAGGGCCAGTCTGGAGCAACCAGACCAGCGGTGTTTGTCGTAGATTTCGTCGCCAAGATGGCCACTAGCCAGCGGGCCAGCAACCGGTTAGGCGCGTCGAGTGGCAAAATGCAGAAGGGCCCCACGCAGATCGTGGAGATGCTGGAGGGCTCACCTTTGGTGCAGATGCTGCTCGAGGGTTGGGCTTCTCAGGACCCAAAGCACAACTTGGAGGGAGCCTCGGTTGTTGCACTGGTCAGCTTGTCGTAGTCGTTCCAAGATGGCTGGCTCCACGTGTCTCGGTGCCTCCACGGGTCTCCTCTTTGCAGGGACTGTGGATCGGGCGGTGAGAGGTCTGGAGGTCCAGGTCTTGTCAGTCTCTGGGCTCGGGCTCCGGCGGGAGGCGGCGGCAAAGCAGACGGTGATTCGCTGGATGGTGCTTGCGTTAGCAAGGTGGTCACTCCCTGACCACAGGGGAGATTTTCTTCAGTCTTCTGTGCAGCAGAATGTCGAAGTTCCCGTCTTCTTCTTAGTTTCAAGTTGATTCCAGGATGTCTGAAGTCTTAGGACACAGCTCCTACCTTTAAGCGGATTCTAGGGGCCGGACTACCTGCTAGGTCCCTCCCTATGGGTGGGACCAGGAAGGGGGGTGGTTACACCCCCAATCCTTTGTCCAGCTCGCCCCAGGCCCGGGACTGGTGTGCCCCAGGACCGGTTTGAACTGGCATATGCACCGAGGCTCCTTGTGAGCCACAGGCATGTCTGGTTTCTTTCAAGCCCTACCTGACCAATACACAAAATCCTGTCTGGGGTGGTGCACGCACCTCCCCTGGCAGGAAACCCTTTGTCCACACCTCCCAAGCTGGAAGGACTCCCAGCAGCAGGAGGGCAGACTTGTGTCTGTGGTGGCAGCATCCATTTTGTGGAGCTGAGGCTATGTCTGATTTTACCCGGGTTTCAGGTACTGTACATGTCGTGTCCCTCTAGAAGGGTGGAATGCTAACCCCGTCGCCAGAATTGGCGAGGGGTTAGTATTCCAATTCG
This sequence comes from Triturus cristatus, assembly GCF_964204655.1. Taxonomy (NCBI): domain Eukaryota; kingdom Metazoa; phylum Chordata; class Amphibia; order Caudata; family Salamandridae; genus Triturus; species Triturus cristatus. Next base: position 654,751,521 of record NC_140589.1, on the reverse strand, counting down.
TATGACACCTTACTCGACATGTTTTGATAAAGCCAAACCAAAGATAGCATTTAACCGCGAGGTTCATAATGCACTTAAGAGTATATGGTATGACGATATCTGGAAACAGCAGAAGGAAGTTGTTCCGACCACTGCAGACAGGCTCAGCTCATGCCAGAGCACCATCTCACATGGAACCAAGCACTCTGCCTTCAGGATTGTTAAGGCCTGCCATAGGAGTGACTTAGAGGTTACCAGGTGTCCCATTTAAGGTTAGGTATAGGTATACTACACCTAAGTAAGAGGTGATTACACCAACTTACCCCAGCTGAGTGATCAGCCAGTTGTGTCAGATTGTTAGGCCAAGCCTGGGGTGGCATAATACATGCTGCAGCCCCTGGCAGGCCTTGGGTACACCAATGCCCTGGGTACCTAGTGTACACTGGTACAGGGGCTGACAGGGTGATCCACTTCCAATTGGTTATGCACCTAGGGTGCATAGTTTTAATTTAGTAGAGAGAACAGCAGGCTGGGGGTCTGATTGGCAGGCCCACAGCCTCAATATGTCAAAAACCAGTGAAGCAAAAAGCAAAAATTTGGGGTGACCATAGGATAGCAGACCCTACTCTCCTACACAACCCCCCCCCAAACGCTGGGACATTAAACTAGCCTTGACCAGTCTCGTCTTCATGTCCTAAGTGGAAGTACCTGGAGAGACCATCTGCATTCCCATGGTCAGTACCTGGCCGGTGCTCCACTGTAAAGTCCATCCCCTGTAGGGAAATGGACCACCTAAGCAGTTTGGGGTTTTCACCCTTCATCTGATTTAGCCACAAGAGGGGCTTATGGTCGGTCTGAATCTTGAAGTGAGTGCCAAACAAGTATGGCCTCAGCTTCTTCAGGGCCCACACCACAGCAAAGGCCTCCCTCTCAATAGCTGACCAATTCTTCTCTCTGGGGGTCAACCTTCTGCTAATAAAAGCAATGGGTTGGTCTTGACCATCTACATTAAGTTGTGACAGCACAGCTCCCACACCCAACTCAGAAGCATCTGTTTGGACAATAAACTCTTTGGAGTAGTCAGGACTTTTCAGGATAGGTGCAGAGCACATGGCCTCCTTCAGGTCATCAAATGCCTTTTGACAGCTTACTGTCCACTGAACCTTTTTGGGCATCTTCTTGGATGTCAGATCATTAAGAGGAGTCACAATGGACCCATAGTTCTTAACAAACTTCCTGTAGTACCCAGTCAAGCCCAAGAAAGCTCGAACTTGAGTCTGGGTGGTTGGAGGGGACCAGTCCTTGATGGACTGTATCTTACTCTCCAGTGGTTGAACTTGGCCCCCACCTACAAGGTGGCCCAAATACACAACCTTACTCTGCCCTATCTGGCACTTAGTAGCCTTGATAGTGAGGCCTGCCCTTTGCAGAGCCTCAAGAGCCTTCTTCAGGTGGATCAGGTGACCCTCCCAGGTGGAACTAAAGACAGCAATGTCATCAAGATATGCTGCGCAAAAGTCATCCAACCCAGTAAGGACTTGGTTCACCAGCCTTTGGAAGGTGGCAGGTGCATTCTTCAGACCAAAGGGCATCACCACAAACTGATAATGCCCACCTGGGGTTGAGAATGCTGTTTTGGCCTTAGACTCCTCAGCTAATCTGATTTGCCAATAGCCAGCTGTCAAGTCAAATGTGCTCAAAAACTTTGCAGAAGCTAGTTTGTCTATGAGCTCATCTGCCCTTGGAATAGGGTGTGCATCTGTCCTGGTGACAGCATTGAGTCCTCTGTAGTCCACACAGAACCTCATCTCTCTCTTGCCATCTTTGGTGTGAGGTTTGGGGACCAGAACCACTGGGCTAGCCCAGGGGCTCTCTGAGGGTTCAATGACACCTAATTCCAGCATTTTATGTACCTCAGCCTTTATACAGTCCCTGACGTGGTCAGGTTGTCTGTAAAGTTTGTTCTTTACAGGCAGACTGTCACCAGTGTCCACAACATGGGTACACCAGTCAGTTTGACTAGGTATCAAGGAAAACATATGTGAAAATGATTGTAGAACCTGTCTACATTCAGTCTGCTGATGGGCAGTGAGGTTGCCTCCAAGGGTCACTCCTTCAACTGAGCCATCTTCAGGGTTCTGAGACAACAGGTCTGGGAGAGGGTCACTCTCTTCCTCCTGTCCCTCATCTGTAGCCATGAGCAAGCCCATGTCTGCCCTGTCAACATATGCTTTAAGCCTGTTAACATGGAGTACCCTGTGGGGACTCCTGGGAGTTCCTAGGTCCACCAAGTAGGTGACCTCTCCCTTCTTTTCCAGGATTGTATGGGGTCCAGACCATTTGTCTTGGAGTGCTGCTGGGGCCACTGGCTCCAACACCCATACCTTCTGTCCTGGCTGATACTCAACCAAGACAGCCTTTTGGTCATGCCAAGCTTTCTGTAAGGCCTGGCTTGCCTCAAGGTTTTTAGATGCCTTCTCCATATACTCAGCCATCCTGGAGCGGAGACCAAGTACATAGTCCACTATGTCTAGCTTAGGCTTTTTGAGAGGTAACTCCCATCCTTCCTTCACCAAACACAGTGGGCCTCTCACAGGGTGCCCAAACAACAATTCAAAGGGGCTGTAGCCAACTCCTTTTTGTGGGACCTCTCTGTAAGCAAACAGAAGGCAGGGTAGAAGGATATCCCATCTTCGCCTGAGCTTTTCAGGTAATCCTTTGATCATACCCTTTAGGGTCTTGTTGAATCTCTCAACAAGCCCATTGCATTGTGGGTGATAAGGGGTGGTGAACTTGTAGTTGACACCACATTCCTTCCACATAGCTGTCAAGTATCCTGACATAAAGTTGGTACCTCTGTCAGATACTACCTCCTTAGGAAACCCCACTCTGGAGAATACTCCCAGCAGGGCCCTGGCCACAACAGGTGCTGTAGTGGTCCTAAGGGGAATTGCCTCTGGATACCTGGTGGCATGATCCACTACCACCAGTATAAATCTGTGCCCAGATGCAGTGGGAGGATCCATGGGACCCACTATGTCTATTCCCACTCTTTCAAAGGGGACCCCCACCACAGGTAGTGGTATAAGGGGGGCCTTTGTTGTGCCACCTGATTTGCCACTGGCTTGGCAGGTAACACAGGAGCGACAAAACTCCTTTGTATCTTCATTCATATGAGGCCAGTGAAAGTGAGGGACAAGTCTGTCCCAGGTCTTATTCTGGCCTAGGTGTCCTGCTAAAGGAATGTCATGGGCCAAGGTAAGAAGGAAGCCCCTAAATTGCAGAGGTATGACCAACCTCCTGGTAGCACCAGGCTTGGGGTCTCTAGCCTCTGAATAAAGGAGCCCTTCATCCCAATACACTTTATGGGTACCTTGAGCATTCCCAGCAGCCTCAGCAGCAGCCAGCTGTCTGAGGGGTTCAAGAGAGGGACAGGATAACTGAGCCTGCCTCAAGTCAGCCCTTGAAGGTCCCCCTGTCCCCAGAAACTCAACCTGGTCAGGTTCAAGCTCTTCAGGGACAGTTCCTTCAGGGTCCTCTAGATCAGTTTCCTGGGAAGGCTGATCATCACTCTGAGGCAGGGGGGAAGGCACAGCCTTGACCCTCCTGTTCTTCTTCTTGGTAGGTGCTTGGTCCATTGTTCCAGGATCCAAGACCTGTGGTTCAGTGAGGCACTTTTTGGCCTGTGACCTGGTCACAGCAAGGACATGTGATGATATACCTAACATCTCTGCATGAGTCCTGTACTCCACTTCTGACCATAGAGAACTCTCTAGGTCATTGCCCAACAAACATTCTACTGGGAGGTCTGCACTAACCACAACCCTTTTGAGGCCAGTTACCCCTCCCCATGAGAAGTTAACAACTGCCACACTATGTGAAGTAGTGGCATTGCTGGCATTGGTCACCAGGTAGTTCTCACCTGGTATGTACTGTCCAGGATCCACAAAGCCTGGTGTCACCATAGTGACACTGGCACATGTGTCCCTGTAGGCTTGAGCCACTTTGTCATTAATTAAAGGAGTCTGTCTGTACTTGCCCAGGTTACTGGGGCTCACAGTCAGGGACAAATCAATGTCCCCATCACAGATCAAGACTGCCTGTGTAAGGGTTCTGTCTAAGTCAGAATCTCCTTCAGTTCCCATAGTGATTCCCACTACACCCTTTGTCTGGGGACCAACACTGCTAACAGTAGTACTGGGAGCAGGTGCCTTAGGGGCAACAGTGTTGGGGGCTCCACCCTTTTTGCAATCACTAGTCCAGTGAGTTGTATTTTTACAATGATTGCACCAGGGTTTCTTCTGACCTTCTTTCTTCTTCTTGGACTGTTGGGACCCACCCTCCTTAGCAGTAGTTTGGGGCCCTGTTGAAGACTTCTGGTCTTTAGGTTTCTGATCTCCACCCTTTTGGTCTGTTTTCTTCTGATCACCCCCTTGGCCCTGGTTCTGGTTCTTTTGCTTAACCCTGGTTCTGACCCATTTGTCTGCCTTCTTTCCCAATTCTTGGGGAGAGGTCAGATCAGAGTCAACCAAGTGTTGATGCAGTTGCTGGTTTTGACAGTTATTTAAAATCTGTTCTCTCATCATCAAATTATACAATCCTGTAAAATCAGATACCTTACTTCCCAGCAACCAACCCTCCAAAGCCTTAGTGGCACATTCAATGTATTCAGACCAGTCCTGAGTCTGTGTCTTTTGGGTGTCTCTGAACATTAACCTGTACTGTTCAGTGGTTAAGCCTAACCCATCTACCAGAACACTCTTCAGGACTCTGTAGTTTCTGACATCCTCTTCTCTAACAGTGAGGAGTCTGTCTCTGCCTCTTCCTTCAAAGGAGAGCCAGAGGATTGCTGCCCACTGATCTTCAGGAACCTGCTGTACTTTGCAGGCTCTCTCAAGAGCAGTTATCCACTTGTGGATGTCATCCCCACTTTTGTAGGGGGGCACAACCTTAGACAGGTTTCTATTGTCGAAAACCCTATCTTTGTCCTTAGGGACAATGCTGCCACCAGTGGGTATAGACCCACTCTCTTTATGCTGTCTAGCCTTGCTAAGTTTCTCTTCCATCAGGGCTACTTCTAGCTCCTGCTTCCTGATCCTCAGCTGAGCCTCTTGCATCTTGGCCTCATGTTCCCTCCTCTGAGGGGTGGTCATCCTTCTCCTGGAGTGACCCTGAGAGCCTCTAGAGCCATGGGAAGCATTGGAGTCACCTGAGCGATTCCTTTGCCTTCCAAGCCCTGTGTTAAGTCCACTGGGGAGATCCAGTGGGTTGACCCCACTGTCAGTCCCCAATAGCCTTGGTTTAGCTGGGCCAAGTATAATACTTGGCACTGGGCTAGTTCTCCCTTCATCCTCACTACTGTCAGTATCCTTTTCACTCTCATCCTCTGTGGTAGGCATCCCATCTAAGGGGTGACTATTGGGAAGGGGTACTTCAGTGGCATCTTTAGAAGGGGGGCCTCCTGTTCCTGTCCCTAAGGGGGCTAACTGGGAAGCTTTCTTGAGTGCTCTCTGATTCTCATCATTCTGTAAGAGCTCTCTGAGCTCAGCAGAGTTTGGGTTCTTGGGCTGTTTAAGGCCTCTAAGAGTTGCCAAATGCCTGAGCTCATTCTGATTAAGGGTAGCAAAGCTGGATGGTGCCCTCTGGGGGTCACTCTCAACAGAGATGGGTACAGTGGACCCCTCTGCCCCGGCCATTGCTCTTAAGTGTGGGTGGATGTGTTGCAATCTACCTACTCTTGGGTTTACCTACTAAACCTATCTAGCAGTTGTAGTCAGGGTGTGCTACTCCCTTTGCTCTACAACAACTAAGTTCAGTAGAACTTATGTATATCTAATCTTGTTTTATATGTACCTACAGGTACCTATGTGATCTTTCAATTGGTAACCAAGAGATTACAATGGTAAAACACAGCAAGCTCAAATCCAACCGCTGCTCACCAATGTGAGAAGTTGGCCTGGTATATGCTGTTCACTAGTTCTAGTGACCACCTTGTACCATGCCAAGCAACCCTTATGGTGTGGTTGTAAGTCAACCTTTTCGGACTAGCTGCCCTAGTGGTAGCGTAGGCTAAGCAGTCTTTGAGGCTAAACTCGTGAAGCGTGTTAAGCAAGCTGTTTTACCAATAGTAACCCCCTTTTATACCAATGAAAGGACACCACACAGATATATATTCAAAATATATATGTATTTATTGCTCAAAGTAACCCCTAGTCTCTTTATGAGCACTGGAGCACAAATCGTCAAACAAGATTATCACAGAATACACAGAAGTTGCACTTTATATGGATAGGCCCTGGTGGCCACTCGAACCATATACTAAAATAGTGGTATAAGTACCACGAACAGAAAAGGGAAAAGGCCTAAGGCCTCTAGAATCGCTGGGCCTACAAGGAGCTAACGTCAGTTAGTGACCAGGAGGTCCACGGGTGGCGTGTGCAGAGCAAATAGTCACACGCGGGCTCCCATAGGTTTCAATGGGTGCGTAAAAAGTACAAAGTTACTGCAAAAGGAATCTTCCGGATGACCTAGGAACTTAAGATTTGGAACACAGGCACTAGAGATGTATTACTACACATGGGCACCGGAGTACCAGCTTTACCTCACCCACAGGAAGCGGGTGCATAGGCCTCAAAGTGCGTCGGGTTTCTTCTATCTGTTCCGTTGAGCTTGAAGACAAAGATGCTGCAGGCGGTCGGTCCGGGAGAGATGCAGTGGATCCCAGAGTGGATCGGAGATGTTGAAGACCTGTAAGCAGAGGGGACAGTGTTCACAGTCACTAGCCAGTGACCAGCGTGGCACCAGGTGGGTACCAGGCGATGTCGGGTGCAAACAGGTGATGAGGGGTAGCTTGTCTCCGCAGCCACGTGGTCCCTGAAGGTCGACGACGTCCAGGAGTCGGCTCACGAGCTGTCCCACGCAGGCTCTCGCTGTCGGCGGTGTCGGCGACTTGATCGAAGCAAACAAGCCTTGGCAAAAGCAATTGCAGGAGGATTCGGAAATCAGCTGTCGGTTCTGACCAGCAAGGTCAGAGGGATTGCTCCTTTGGAGGGGAGCAAGGGCCAGTCTGGAGCAACCAGACCAGCGGTGTTTGTCGTAGATTTCGTCGCCAAGATGGCCACTAGCCAGCGGGCCAGCAACCGGTTAGGCGCGTCGAGTGGCAAAATGCAGAAGGGCCCCACGCAGATCGTGGAGATGCTGGAGGGCTCACCTTTGGTGCAGATGCTGCTCGAGGGTTGGGCTTCTCAGGACCCAAAGCACAACTTGGAGGGAGCCTCGGTTGTTGCACTGGTCAGCTTGTCGTAGTCGTTCCAAGATGGCTGGCTCCACGTGTCTCGGTGCCTCCACGGGTCTCCTCTTTGCAGGGACTGTGGATCGGGCGGTGAGAGGTCTGGAGGTCCAGGTCTTGTCAGTCTCTGGGCTCGGGCTCCGGCGGGAGGCGGCGGCAAAGCAGACGGTGATTCGCTGGATGGTGCTTGCGTTAGCAAGGTGGTCACTCCCTGACCACAGGGGAGATTTTCTTCAGTCTTCTGTGCAGCAGAATGTCGAAGTTCCCGTCTTCTTCTTAGTTTCAAGTTGATTCCAGGATGTCTGAAGTCTTAGGACACAGCTCCTACCTTTAAGCGGATTCTAGGGGCCGGACTACCTGCTAGGTCCCTCCCTATGGGTGGGACCAGGAAGGGGGGTGGTTACACCCCCAATCCTTTGTCCAGCTCGCCCCAGGCCCGGGACTGGTGTGCCCCAGGACCGGTTTGAACTGGCATATGCACCGAGGCTCCTTGTGAGCCACAGGCATGTCTGGTTTCTTTCAAGCCCTACCTGACCAATACACAAAATCCTGTCTGGGGTGGTGCACGCACCTCCCCTGGCAGGAAACCCTTTGTCCACACCTCCCAAGCTGGAAGGACTCCCAGCAGCAGGAGGGCAGACTTGTGTCTGTGGTGGCAGCATCCATTTTGTGGAGCTGAGGCTATGTCTGATTTTACCCGGGTTTCAGGTACTGTACATGTCGTGTCCCTCTAGAAGGGTGGAATGCTAACCCCGTCGCCAGAATTGGCGAGGGGTTAGTATTCCAATTCGTATGACACCTTACTCGACATGTTTTGATAAAGCCAAACCAAAGATAGCATTTAACCGCGAGGTTCATAATGCACTTAAGAGTATATGGTATGACGATATCTGGAAACAGCAGAAGGAAGTTGTTCCGACCACTGCAGACAGGCTCAGCTCATGCCAGAGCACCATCTCACATGGAACCAAGCACTCTGCCTTCAGGATTGTTAAGGCCTGCCATAGGAGTGACTTAGAGGTTACCAGGTGTCCCATTTAAGGTTAGGTATAGGTATACTACACCTAAGTAAGAGGTGATTACACCAACTTACCCCAGCTGAGTGATCAGCCAGTTGTGTCAGATTGTTAGGCCAAGCCTGGGGTGGCATAATACATGCTGCAGCCCCTGGCAGGCCTTGGGTACACCAATGCCCTGGGTACCTAGTGTACACTGGTACAGGGGCTGACAGGGTGATCCACTTCCAATTGGTTATGCACCTAGGGTGCATAGTTTTAATTTAGTAGAGAGAACAGCAGGCTGGGGGTCTGATTGGCAGGCCCACAGCCTCAATATGTCAAAAACCAGTGAAGCAAAAAGCAAAAATTTGGGGTGACCATAGGATAGCAGACCCTACTCTCCTACACCCACCCTGCCCCTCCCCTGCCCCACCTCACTGCCCTACCGTCACTCCCTCCACGGACCGCTACTGTCTCCCAACATATCAAGGAGTTTTGGAAGAAAAGATTGAAAGTAGTTGGTTGGATCAGAGCCCTCAGTGTTTTCAGGAAGTCCAGATATATAAGTGCAAATTATTCCTGCGATTTCAATTTTCGAAGTCATCGGTGTGTTTTTTAAGTAGAGAGATTTCAAATCCAGATGTAATATATGCGAAGTTGCAAGTTGTAGAATCTCTTTTTTTTGTTCTACCATTAAAACATGTGACTCTAGAGAGGACGATTTTTCATCTAAAAGTTCCAACATTTTAGTAGTCTCTTCCATAAAGGGTTTCAACGTACATTTATCTTCAAGAATAACCTCCATAGAAGCCGACATAGATTGCTCTGGAGGGTCTTTTTTAGATCTTTTTTTAATTGTATCAGCATTTTCTTTAATGAGGAAGTTTTCGGAATAGTTCCTAAATGAGATTCAGATTTCTGAGAAGTAGCATCATCCATGTTGTTGTGATTGGAATCTGAATCTGACAGCGTATCATCATTGAAGGTACAAGAAAGTTTAAGGTTTCTTATTTGCCCCATATACGATAAAGGACTAGTAAGAAATTGGGGGGGGGGGGGGGGGGGGAATTTCCAGAAGACTATTGGCTTTCTACGGGTATTCAAGGAAATTAATGTGATAATAAAACATTTGAGAAATTGGTAACAAATTGACTATCCTGAAAATAATATTGAGAATAGGTCAATTAATTTCCTGTGAAAAAGACAATCCTCTCATTAACAACATTTAAATGGGCTACAAAACAGAAGAGATACAAGAAAAATAACCTCTAAAAAGTATGCATGAAACATTGCAGCATTTTGTAGAAGCTCATACCAGAAATTAAATCAATCAATCAGGTTTCTCATAAGTGCGGGTACTCAACTGTGAGGGTCTCAAGGCGCTGGGGGGGTTGATATGCAGGTCAGTTATAGAGCCAGGTCTTGAGGTCTTTCCTGAACTGCGGCAGTGATGGTGATTGCCTGAAATGCAGTGGCAGTATGCTCCAGGTCTTTGCAGCGAGATAGGAGAAGGCTCTTCCTCCAGCCAAGGTCTTGCAGACACGTGGGATGGTGGCCAGGGGCAGTTGGGCAGAGTAGGGATATCTGGTGGGTGTGTAGAAGCAGAGGTGGTGGTTGAGGTTACAAGTCTGGCATTGTGAAGTGCTTTGTAGGCATGCGTGAGGAGCTTGAAGGTAATTCTTTTGTCGATAGGTAGCAAGTGAAGGTATCTCATGTGGCCAATGATGTGGCTGTGGTGTTGGATGTTTAGGATAAGTCTGTGGGAGGCGTTCTGGATGCTCTGCAGTTTCTTTTGGAGCTTCTGGGTAAAGTGCATTCCTGTAGTCAAGTCCACTGCTGACTAGCACATGAGTGACCATTTTCCTGGACTCGGTGGGGATCCACTTGAAGATATTACAGAGCAGGTGGAGTGTGTGGAAGCAGGGGGATGAGACGGCATTGATTTGGCGGTTGACAGAGAGCGAGGAGTCAAGGATGATGCCATGGTTTTGTGCATGGAACATTGGGGTGGGGGTTTTCGAGCACTGCAGGACACCAGGAGTCGTCCTAGGTGGAGGGGCTGGTCCCAGGATGAGGAGCAGAAGGCAGAAAGCAGACAGGGGCTGAGAACATCAGCAGAGCCGAAATGCTCCCCACTTGACCACCAGGGATCGGGCCTCGAACTAAGGACCTGGAAGGGTCAGGGGGCAACAACTACTAGGTGGAGCTTTGTGGCGAGGGAAGCGATTTATTGACAAGGTCAGTAAGATCGCTCCTTCACCGTGCAGAGGCCGCATTTTTAGGGAGGGCTGGATAGCTGGGAGGCAGGAAAAGGGAAAATGGTGCTGGAGGAGGGCAAGCTTCGGGGAACAAGCAGGGGGAATGGAACGGAAGGGGAGAAATTAGACAAGTGATTAAGCAGTAATAGACAAAAATCGATAAAATATCAATAGATAGATACAAAGGAAGGAAGCAATAGATAGATACTGCGGAAGGTGAAAAAAGGAGCAGAAAGCAGGAAGACAGAGGCAGAGAGCAGCAGTAGAGCAGAGATGCTCCCCACTGGACCACCAGGGATCTGACTTCAAACTCAGGATCTGGAAGGGTCAGGGGACAACAGCTACCAGGCAGAGCTGTGCGGCAATGGGAACAATTTACTGACAAGGAACTTAGGAGTCATACACACAGCTCAGTTGAGTATAATAAAAGAAAGCTGTAGTGAGGAAGCATGTTGATGCAGAAAAAGAAACTTTCCGGGTGTTTACCAATCATTCTTGGGGTGAAAAATGTATTTAATGACTGATGGCATCAGCAGGGGCAAACTGGGTATTTTCCTAACAGTGGCAATGAAAGTAAGGTATTATTAAGGAGTGCAATAGCTCCATATGCAGCTTTCTGTGAGGAAACTAGCCCACCACCTTCCAAAATGCCAGGCATGAACTCTCACTCCTTGGCAATATCCCCCTGGGCCCGCTACGCTGTGATAAGGAGATCAAAGAGCTTGGAAATAGGCGAGCGCTGGAGCTCGAGATTACTGAAGGCTCCCTCATCTGTTGGAGCTCAACACAGCACCACAATCTTAGTTGGCACCGAGACCATGCCCTCTACTGTCGATATTTTTGGCCTCAATATTTTGGCTACGATATTGAGGTAGCATGATATTCTATATTCGATATTCTGGAGCCACGCTTTCTGGCACTGGTTACAGATGGCAGGGGCGCAGAGGAGGAAACATATTCGGGGAAGTAGCAAATACTCAGCTGCCCTGATGGTTTTTTGCCTTACAATTTATATTTTTAAGGCACAGGAAGATGAGGTGGCTTGCCCAGAATCACTTTCTAGTCAAGTGTTTAAGAAAGGATTTAAAGCCCAAGTCTTCGACATCTAGGATTAACAATTTAGCTACTCGAGTATAGCTCTTCAAAGATGTGCTATGGGAATCTAACATCATTACATGTCACAACATCCCATGAATGAGAAGAATAGGAAGTGCTGTCTTGGTGGGAGACAAGGTAAGGTATGGGCTATGTACTCATGGCAAGGACTATTCTCTTCAGTTCTCCATTTAAGCTGGTTATAACTTTTTAAAGCACACACCACCATTGTACTGTAATCATGTGCCTACCTGCTATTTCATAACATGTAAATAAAATACTAAAATAACTAAACTTTGCGAAGTTAGGAGCTCGTCGAATGTGCATAGGAAACTAATTGGACATTCTGTCAAGCACCAGCAAAATCACTTTAGCCCTCTGCACACAATTGTAGACAAGCAACATACAAAGAGAAAAATCAGTTGATCTTAGGCATCTGGAGGGCCAGGTGGAAGGTATTGCAGTTCCTTAAGGCAAGGCAAAGCAAAGTAGCAGCCTTCAAGAGCCATAACTATGTTTCATCAAAATATGAGAAACTATCTCAAAAACAGCCCTTTTTTCAGTACAATGAGGTGCTCCAATGACACCATGTTATCCTGCTTGGATCTCTGAACATCTTCCCATCATTCCAACCGGGAGCACTTTGATTTGTATACCAGCTAGTTCAGTGTCAAACTGTGAAAAAATCAGAGACAAGTGTAAACTTCTGAAACAACAGAGGCTGGTGGTCAATAGTGTGGACGTAAAATAGGGAGAACATTTGCACGGTGTGTTTTCTGTAGTTTCTAAATGGGTTGTTTTATTGAGAATTCAGAGGTTTTAAATTAACAATATAAATAAAGTTCATACTTTTCCAGTTATCGATTTAAAAGTCATTACAACTGACTGCAGCAGAGGTACAAACAGCCCATTCTTTTGATTTCACAAACAATTCAGAAGTAGAACATGTTTTATACAGTAAGATATTTTATAAATTGTCCAGTGTGTCGTTCAACGTGCAAAACTGATTGCACGATGTTGCCACGTTATCCCCAGATGAAGTTTTTCTTTTATATCAGTTAGCCATCTTCAAATCCATAATTGTTGGTCTTTTTGTAGTAAAATATCAACATTACATTCTTCTGCGACTCAGTGTTGAAGAAACGATCATACAATTTAGAGCAATCAGCAGCTGAATCCGCACATTGCAAGTCTGGCTCCCCCCTCGATCCCTGCCCCCTGCCCATCTTAAAACTTGCCACCCCAGTGGTGAATCTGATTTTGAACAAACTACTAAATTACTCCCTAGACATGGCGCTGGTTCCTTCCAGCTGGAAACAAGCTCTGCTGCTCCCCCTCTTTAAGAAGCCTTTTATGTACCCTAAGGTTCTTAGCAACTCTAGACCAATTTCCCTTCTTCCTATGACCGTTAAATTACTTGAGAAAAACGCAAACAGGCAGACTCCCTGTAATAAGCATAGATGTAGCCGAAGTATGATGATTAAAGTAGGTTTATTAGTTCTTTAGAACAGGATCACAGAAGAATCAGGTCTTAAGTATAGTAATATAGAAAGCCCCACCAGGAGCAGCTCCCTTGCTGCTCAGCCAAATCTCACAACTGACATCCATCCCTAGGCAACCTCCACATTCCATCATTACATCACAGACACCAACATTCCACTATCCATCCACACTGGCTGAGCAGCAAGACAGGTAAGCGGGGAAGATACATAGCACCTAAACCCAGATACCACACACCTTCCCCCTTAAAGGAACGCAAACAACTCAATAATACAAGCATAGAGAATGGTCATTGAAAAATGGAAACTTACAATAAAACCATAAATGAATCCAATACAAATAAACAAAGAATGTCACAACACATGACCACCTCTTCCCCCTTTACAAATCAAATACAGGAATTCAAATGTCAAACTTTTGTTTCAATAGAGAAATCATGCACCAACATTATTTAAAACGAAAACAAGCAATTGATTTCTATGCCACCAACAGGACATACTAGTTGGCCAGACCAGTATGGTGATGGTAAACAGAGAAAAGAAAAAATGAAATTTAAAAGCACAAGGGGTTACTCACATTAAAATAAATCCATAGATAGTAAATAAGTAGGTGCGAAGTCACTCACAGGTACCATGTGAAAGTGAAAAAACACCTATGGAAAATTATAGCTAACAGCTACTACAATACATACTTAACTTAATAACAATTCCTATGAAGAAACTTGTGAACACACATGTAAGAATCATGTAGGTGACTAATCCACGGGCAATACTTTAAGTAAAAGTGGAAAGTCACATGCAAAGTACTATAGAAAAAAATCACATGTAGAAAACAAGTGGGTGACGGATCCACGGGCACTAAATTGAAGAAAGGTGAAAGGTCACATGCTCATAAGTACACGCATAGCACTGTAAAATAAATAAATGTAATATCATGCACTAAAGGTCTGAAAGCCAGTAGGCAATATCCTAATTAATAAAAGTTCACCTACTGGAATACATAAGAAAACGGAGTGAACAACCATATCACGCAGTTAAGTAATTTTCAGCAAAATGTAGGTGATGTATTAATTCCAAATTGGAAGAACATGGGCTAACAAACGTAAAACTTCAATCAATGACACTTCCCAAAATGAACCATATTGGTAGAATGGGTTCAACCACTAAAACAGTAGAACAGTTATCTTTAGTTGCTCAAATAAACAATTGAACTGTAGAAATAAATCACCCATTCTTTTTATAACAGCGCCAATTGTTAAAGCAAACACAGAACTTTGAAATAGAGAATGTAATTTCATGCACTATGTAGATGAAATGAAGTATCAGGATGAAAACACATGTCAAGAAAAGCTGACCATTGTAACACAAAAAACTAAACAAGTAAAGTTCCATTTTCAAGGATACTTCTCTGCAATTGTTGTAAGTTAGTCCCAAAGGTTTTTTTTTTTTTTTTTCCAGTGCAACATATCTGTTCATTGAGCTTGATTTCCACAGAGCATCGAAGAATTAGCAGGATACGATGTCTTGGTGTTGTTCGGAGAAACTTTATTGTTCCCAAAAAGGAAAACAAACGTGGTTGGCAGAAGCAGCACTACGGAGTGAATACCAGAAGACAGCATGGCTTAGGTGCATGCCTCTGGTAGAAACACAATATGGGGGCACGTTTCAATACGTCGTGCCGGGTGGCTCACAGCAGATGCGTGCTCCTCAATGTCACTGAGCAGGGCAACACTGTGAGGCAGATCGCGAACAGCAGAGACAATGGGACCGGACACAAGGAGCTCTGGTAAGGTGTGCGTGCTGGTGCTTGTTCAGAGCTCGAGGCGCACAGTCAAATGTGGTGGCTCGTGGCGCCTCCATTCAAACAGTGCACACGTTAACGGCAAACTGACAAAGATAGATAATCGAAAATTAACACTCACCAATCCGTGGCGGTGAAAACTATGCTTGCTGTAACAAAGAAAAGCATTGACCAAACAGCCTCCGGTGTGATGTGCAAAGACAAAGTGCTAGCTTTCCTTTTACAGCTTACTTCCTACTTCGAGGTCCCAGTAGAACTGCGCAGATGGCGGTATGAAAGTCCCACGCCGACTGAGTTTCTTATCAGTCAAACTTTCAAGCGTAACAAATGTCACCAGTTGAGAAAAATGGTGCCAGTTAAATCCTCTTGAACGCTGGTGCTCGAATAAAGTTGCCAGAACTTTCTCACTTCCTATGCAGTGGAACTGCAGGTTAACTTGAAGTTATAAAAAAACATTGAAATGGTGCAGCACGCTGCGTAGAGGCAATCTTTCTCTTTTTTTGTTTTTTAAAACAAACATCCACGTATGTAAGGAACGTGAAACACTCAGCACACTTGAAGGTATACTGTATGTAGTATAGAGTTGTTTGAAGAGCAGCAGGTTAACTGTCACTAGATGAAAGATCGTAGATTGTGGATTGACATCGGAATCACAAATGTGAAAGCAGTCAAACATAGAAGCACACTGCTGTTTTCTGCACTTCTTTTGTGTGAAGCGCCCAGGGAAGGTGGAAATTGCAGTAGTCCCTGACGGTCTTCCTCACTGGACAGGTAGTGGCCTCAATGACAAGTAGAGACGGGCAGGAAGAAGCGTGACGCTGTGAACAGTCAGGGACTGGCACACTTAACTTGTATGCAGGCGGTAACTGGCCCTTCCAAAGTTGAGGGCGACCGGTGGGAGGTCACTGGTGGGGCTTGATCGGGGGGCCAGTAAGCTTGAGTTGCTTTTGAGGAATTCTTTTATCTTGCTTGTAGATCTCAATCTTGGAGTTTCATGAAGTTTCTTCAGGTATAGGTTCAATCCAATCGTCGCCAAATGTAATAAGCATAGATGTAGCCGAAGTATGATGATTAAAGTAGGTTTATTAGATCTTTAGAACGGGATCACAGAAGAATCAGGTCTTAAGTATAGTAATATAGAAAGCCCCACCAGGAGCAGCTCGCTTGTTGCTCAGCCCAATCTCACAACTGACATCCATCCCTAGGCAACATCCACATTCCATCATTACATCACAGACACCAACATTCCACTATCCATCCACACTGGCTGAGCAGCAAGACAGGTAAGCGGGGAAGATACATAGCACCTAAACCCAGATACCACACTCCCAATTGGGATTTCATGCTGGCTACAGCATGGAGACCGCCCTGCTTGAAGTCTCAGAATATATTAAAGACAATTTGGACTCAAGCATTCCAGTTATGGTAATGCTTCTTGACCTTTCTGCTGTATTCCGTACGGTCTCACACTATTTTGCCTTAGGGACTTGAAAGGATCGGTATTCAGAGACCAAGCGTGTAATGCTTGAAATCCTTCCTAGACTAATTTCGTTGCGCGCGCTGCATCGCATTTTGCGATGCAGCGCGCGCAAAGGAATTTGTTTTATTTATTTAAATGTGTACTTACCTCCGTTCATCCTTATTCCGGTGTTTACATTTCCCCACCCTGCCCCTCCCCCACCCCGCCTCACTGCCCCACCGAACTCCCTCCGCGGACCGCTACTGATGCCAACAGCTTGTACCTGAGGCTGCCAGTTTTTCTGATTCAGCATCTTCAATTAAATCAGAACGCTGCTGCTCGGCTAATTCTCAAGATTCCACCGCGGGCAGCGGTGTCAGAACATTTCTATCATCTTCACTGGCTTCCAGTGAATAGAGGGATCCCGTTTAAGGTACTCATCGTCCCCTTCAGGGCTTACGCCCACTAAGGCCCTCTCTATCTCAGGCCCCATTTTAAGCCTTACATCCAGGAGAGATCCTTGAAATCTAACAAACTTAAACTCTCCAAACTCCTCTGCATTCACAAGGCCAGAAAAGGAGGTAGATCATTGGTTTAACTGGCATCACATTTCTGTCTGGTATCACCACGCCGGGACAAAGGTTTTACCACCCAGCATTCTCCTCAATCTCCTGAGTAAAATGATACCTCACTTGTGTGGGTGGGCTAAGGACCTGTGACTTGTATTGGCAAAAACAATGGGGATTGAGGGGATAGCACAGCGATTGTTTTTTATATATAAATGTGTTTTATGCTAACGCTGCATTGGACATCCACACAAATAAGGTATCATTTTTATCAGGAGACCAAGGGGGACACTGGGTAGCAATACATTTGTTCTGGCTCAGTGTTGTAACACAGAAATGTAAGGAACATTTGTTGTTTTAGCTAAATGTGTGTTTAGGTCTCGCGAGCCAAAGGCTCGAAGAGACATTTTATATCTGGCCTTTTCAAAGTGCTGCCGTGGCCTAAAGCTACAGTGCACTTGAACGTGCACGCGCGCAGCGCCATGTGTCTTAACTCCGTAGCGATCGTAATCACGATCACTTTCACTTTCGCGGGCTCCTCTGTTGCTGCCATTCCCCCCTCCCTTCTCGTTTTATTTTGTGTGTGCGTTGGCGTTCATCTGACACTGGGTGACACGCTCTCCTCTTCCCCAATGGTAATGTGTGTGCGGTGGCTTTTCATCTGACACTGGGTGACACGCTCTCCTCTTCCCCGACAGTAATGGATTCTCTGCTGTGGCCGAGCTGCTCCCGCCCCGTCAAGCTCCTCTGTTCAAGGCTGTACTGGGTGCCACACCACAGGCTTTCGGCCGGCTCTTCCTCGTAAGTTTAAGAGCCGGGCACTATGCTTCCGTGCACAAAGTAAACACACTAGTTGTATCCGACCACCGTTCCCCAGCGTCGCCCCCCTGCTTGGACATGGATACAGTGGGACTCGGGGCTACCTACCAGACTGTGGAGTTCCAGGTGAGGGTGAGGGCGCCATCTAGTTGTCTCTTCCCCTTTGCTCCACCCAGGCACATACATTTTACCATTCTCCAAGCTTTTAAAGAATGCATGGGTGTGGTGCAGCGTTTTCTTTGTTTCGATCCGGGGCATACTTTAGCTTGGTGCTTGGTGTGACGTGCTTCTGTTTGTTATTCTTCGTCTCCAGCCTGCAGTGGATGTATTTGTGTAAACCCTTTTCATCTTTATCTAAAAACAAAACAACGATCATTATTGAAGTTCATTTATTTAAAAGAGGCTCCTGTGGGATGAATGTGTTGTGTTATAAATGAATGAACATAAAAGCCCCATAGCCTATGGGTTGTTTGGCCGCCCTGCTCCTATGTCCAGCAGAGACAGCATCCGGCAGCGCTTCATGCGCTATCAGCAGAACCGCCTCTTACTCCAGATCCTCCTCCCCGGCCTCTGTTTCTTAGAATCAGGGCTCATCTGTCGAGGGCACGGACCTGATGTCTTTGTGAAAGGCATGAACTCATCTGATATGTATTGTTCTGACCTTCCAGTGTGTGGTCACAGATGTTGAATTACTATGGAAGTGTTGTATCCAAGGTCAGGAGCTGGAAGTAGATGCAAGCCTGCCCCGTGTTTAGATCGCCCATCGCCCAGCTGCCCCTTCCAAGGGTTACACTGTGGCTTGTCTGGTTTGGAGGGGGTGAGAGGGAACATGAGAGTCTTGCCAGAAGGCTCACATCTGCTGCTCAATGGCACACCTCGTACAAGTGCTACCTTGCAGATAGTATTCAGAGAAGGCTCCTCTGCAGCAGAATGGACTCAAGAGACTTTATTTTGCCTCTTTTCCATCTGTAAGAGCTCACCGTGCCTCGTTGAGGTGAATGCATGGGTGTTTCTGTGTGATAAGACGCATTGTCTTGCCTCTAGTTTAGCCTCTGCAGTCCACCAGACATCCCCACTACGTACTGTGTCCAGGCGGCCGTGGTCCTTCCAGTTCGCTTGTTTTAACTTCTTTCTGTCACAGCGAGATCTAACTAGGGCTGGAGTTGCTGTTTTTTGGTCTGCCGGGTGGCTCAGCGAGTTGAACACTCACTGCTGACAAATGCAGTAATCTGCCAGTGACTGAGGTTGAATCTATACAGTGCTTCAGCCCTTTACACATCCCTAAGAGTTGCCAAGCCTGCTGCTACTTGTAACACATACATGTGAGCAGGTATCTCCGTGTGGTGCTTTGACAACTTTCAATAGATTCCCTCCAATCTGCATCACTTCCAGCTTCTGCCACAAGTTTTCCAGCTGCTCACAATGAATCTGAGACACTCCAAGTTCAGTCGAACCGGCACCTTCATCTGTGTTCTGCAGTTAGTGATGGTCTGCTCAACCGCTGCATTGGGTTCAAGAGGTGATTTTCGATTCTGTGTCACTGCTCACTACCAATCTCTTCTAAATGACTCATTAACAATGTCCTCTGAATAGATGTGGGAATGTATATCTAACAAGGAGACATTTGTTGTCATTGTAGTTGGGAAAACTGGGGAATGTGCTTGCTATTTTATCAAACTCCAGCATGTAAATTGTTGTTGGCCAAGATTATAGGAGTGGTTGAGCATTTCACGTGTAGTCTGAGGTAACGTGGCAGGTATGCATGTGTGTTACGTATGCCCCTGTCTGCCTGTACTACGGTGTATGTGTGGAGTGGTGCTGCGTATAGCACCCTTTATGCCTATTGCTTGTGTCCATGAATGCCTGCACCTGCGCTTTCTCTATATAGAGATATTTGTGTAGCGTGAACCCCGCCGGGAAGCACTGAAGCGCTGATCATTGGTTGTGGACCCGCACAACAAAACAACTGCAAATAACCTTGCATGTATGTTTGCTGGGTGCATGCTTGTGTTCCTGTCTATACATATGACCGTATGTGTAAGCATGACAACTTTTTCCTCTGTAAGTGTGTATGTACGTGTGTTCAACTGTCCTTTTGTGTACATATAGTACACAAAACCATAATCTTTTGCATTTGTGAGCGTTTTTTGTGCCTCTTCAAATTCACTCTCCTCCTCTTCTTTCACTATCTTCTACATACACAACCACAGCCTCTTCATACATCCATGGCATTCTCTCCCCTTCTATCTCTTTCTCACACACTATTAATACCATGTTGTCTACAGTTCATTTACCACTTCATACACAAGTTGCCTATCCCTCTCATTCTTACTTTGCAACTATTTTATACAGCTCTCACCCCTATCTATTCACCATATCACATATTTACACCACACAAACACACTACATACCACACAATCCAACCACTTACAAATTCACAACTAAAAAGTCTAATGCAAATCGCAAAAAAACCCTACAAT
Source organism: Triturus cristatus (assembly GCF_964204655.1). Classification (NCBI taxonomy): domain Eukaryota; kingdom Metazoa; phylum Chordata; class Amphibia; order Caudata; family Salamandridae; genus Triturus; species Triturus cristatus. The sequence continues at coordinate 654,731,279 of NC_140589.1, read as the reverse complement.
CAACATACATCCAATTCACTACAAACGACTAAAAAGAAGTAAATAATAAAATTTACAATGCCAAAAACTCAAACTTTCTCAAATGCGAGACCTATTGCATTGCAAATGCTTGTTTTAAGGGGATTCTGGGTAGGAAAACATTGTGGGATCCACGCAAGCCATACCTCCCTGGACTGGTTGTTTTGTGATAGGTAATTTTGAAGTCTCCACTATATATTTTGGGCCCTTTCTTGCCACGGGTACCTGGCTTACCCACATAAGTGAGGAACAATTTTTATTGAGAGACCTGGAGGAATGCTGAGTGGTAGGAAATTTGTGGCATCCTGTTAATCTCACAACTTTTCCACACAGAAATGTGTGAAAATTGAGATTTGGGGGATCCACGCAAGCCAAACCTCCCTGGACTCCCCTAGCTGTCTAGTTTTCAGAAATGTCTGGGTTAGGCAGGTGTCACTAGATGGCCGCCGAGCCCGGGACCAAAAACGCAGGTGACTCCCTTATAAAACCAGGTTGTTTTGTGATATATAATTTTGATGTCTCCACAACACGTTCTGGGCCCTTTCCTTCTGCGGTTAATTGGCCCACCCACACAAGTAAGGGACCATTTTTATCGGAAACAGGAGGAATGCTGGGTGGTATGAAATTTGCCTAGGGATCCCACAAATTTCCACACAGAAATGTGTGAAATTTTTTATTTTTCAGCCCACATTTGAGGTTTGCAAGGGATTCTGGGTAGGAAAATGTTGGGGAATCCATGCAAGCAATACACACTTGGACTCCACTGACTGTCTAGTTTTCAGAAATGTCTGGGTTAGGTAGGTTACCCTAGATGGCCACCGAGCCCGAGACCAAAACGCAGGTGACTCCCTTAAAAAAACAGGTTGTTTTGTGATAGATAATTTTACTGTCTCTTTAAAACATTTTAAGCTCTTTCTTGCTGCGGGTACTTGGTGCACCCAGACAAGTGAGGGACCATTTTTATCGGGAGACTTGGAAAAATGCTTGTGGGGGTAGGACATTTGTGGTTTCTTCCTGAATCTGGAAAGTTATGGCACAGTAATGCAACTAAAATTTGAGTTTAGTCACATTTTGAGGTTTGCAGGACATTGTGGGTAAGATAGCTTGTTGGGAACCACGAGAGAGACATCACTGTGTACTTCTATGGGTGTTTAGTTTACGAAAATATCTAGAGTTGGTAGATTTTTCCTAGAGGGAATGTACACCTTGGCAGAGAAAGAAAGAAAAGACAGTTATTACTGCACAACCATCTATTCCTCAAGCACACACACATGAATATATGTCGTTCTCCCGCAAGTCATCTCTCCACATACCATCACCCCGCATTTTTTACAATGCAAGTGATGTTACAACGCGATACAATCACCCCGCAAACTTTCACTCAGCCTATTCCTTTACCACGCATGCCATTACAACGCAAAGGCATGCGTGGTGAAGGCATAAACTCTGTAAAAGTGGTTAATCTAAATATATATATTTAAATATATATATATATATATATATATATATATATATATATATATATATATATATATATATATAAAATACCCCCTAAAACTCATAAATGTCCATTTGTATCCCAATGACTAAACTCCCCCAATATTGTTAAATTACCCATGCCACCTCAATATCCATACCACCTAACATCGTAAATGACCCTTGGTGGTCCAAAACCACCCAGTACCCTAAAATTACCCTGTGCACCCTAAAACCCACACCCACCCTGATTCCTAAAAATAGCCCTGCACCCCAAAACCCAAACCCACCATGAACCCTAAAAATACCCCCTGCATCCCAAAACCCAAGCCCACCCTGACCCCTAAAAATACCCCAGCACCTCAAAACCTAAAGCCACCCTGAACCCTAAAAATACCCCTGCACCCCAAAACCTAAAACCACCCTGAAACCTAAAAATACCCCCTGCACCCCAAAACCCAAACCCACCCTAAAAATGCCCCAGTACCCCAAAACCTAAAATTACCCAGTGCACCCCAAAACCCAAACCCACCCTGAACCCTAAAAATACCCCCTGCGCCCCAAAATCCAAACCCACCTTGACCCCTAAAAATACCCCAGCACCCCAAAACCTAAAGCCACCCTGAACCCTAAAAATACTCCAGCACCCCAAAACCTAAACCCACCCTGAACCCTCAAATTACGCTGTGCACCCCAAAACCCTAACCCACCTTGAACCCTAAAAATATCTTGTTTACCCCAAAACCCAAACCCACCCTGAATCCCCAAAAATACCCCAGCACCCGAAAACCCAAACATACCCTTAACCCTAAAATTACCCCTGAACCCCAAAACATATACCCCTACACCCCAAACCAAAACCCTATACTTACCTTATACTTACACATAAAAAACATATGCCTTTACCATTCATGTATTTACAACGAATTTCGTTGTAAAAGCATGCGTGGTAAAAGCATGTAAAATGTAATGCCATGCGTTGTAATCGCATTGCGGAGTAATGGTAGTTGCGTTGTGATGCTATGCGGGTGATGGTAGTCGTGGTAAAAGATTTGTTGTAATGGGTGTTTACCCACACACATACTGGTTGGATTTGGCACAAGGGTGAGTGATGGATCAGTATAAAAAAATATATTAACAAGAGAATTCCCAAAAATTAAATGCACTGTTAATAATTGAAAGGAAAAAAACAGAACCAGTGACTTACAGCTCATGAGCTGTAAAGCCGCGTCAAGGCCCCAGCCGCTTTGCTGGCCCGTCACACACCTTTCGTATGTGATACACACAAGACCATCCACACCGCCAGCCACGTAACCAACACATTACTACATTCACAAAAAGGGACAGTGTACACGCTGCCAGAGAAAGACAGAAAAGACAAATATTGCTGCACAACCATCTATTCCTCAAGTACACACACATACTGGTTGGATTTGGCAGAAGGGTGAGTGATGCTTCAATATATAACATTTTAATAACAAGAGATTTCACAAAAATGAAAGGCACTTTTAATAATTGAAATGACAAAAAACTGAACCAGTGACTCACAGCTCATGAGCTGTAAAGCCACGACAAGGCACCAACCTCTTTACAGGCCTCATACACCTTTCATACATGTGACACACACAAACTAATCACACTGCCAGCCGCAGGCCCAGCACATAGCAACACTCACATCAACAGACAATGCCTTTCAAGGGCCAATCACTTTCACACACCCACATGACTTACACAGCAACCACACAGGCTGATGGATTGTGTGGACTGGCATTTGGCATCCAGTGAGTGTAGTGACCAGCAGCTAGTCACTATTTATACACTGCCAGCAAAGTGCCAGTCCACACTCACCACCAGCCAAGTGCCAGTCCACACCCACCGCCAGCCAAGCGGCAGTCCACGAACACCACCAGCCAAGCGCCAGTCCACACACACTGCCAGCCAAGTGCCAGTCCACACACACTATCAACCTAGCACCAGTCCGCGCACACTGCCAGCAAAGCGACAGTCCACACACACTGCCAGCCAAAATACACACAAATTGTAAGTAGATACAAAACTGCAAACACAAAAGTCGAAACTAAATACATCGCACTACTGCTGACCTTAAAACTGAACAAAAAATGTAAAAGCAATACAGACCAGGCAGTCCACTTTAACACTCATGGATGCTCCCAAAAATTATTTTGCGTGTGGTACATTCTAAAACAAGCAGCCATACACAGCGCAGGGTTGGAAGTACATTCGGGGTAGTACATATGAGTCTCCTTCCGCGTACCTCTTCGCCAACAGAATCGACATCTCCTACTGGGAAAGTCTTTTATAGTCTAAAATGCACACAGGTTTGCGCACTTCAGAAACCTGACTCCAAACAGTCACAGGTGAAGAACTTTCATCATGGATGGTAGTCAGTATGTAGACATCTCTTCTGTCTACAAACTTCACAGCTAGAGGTTCCTCACTATGCAATGCACTGTACTGTCCCCGCTCATACTTTGGAAAAACAAGTTCTTTTGGGAAACCTTTACTATAAGAGCGGATTATGCCACAAGCAACAGTGTCCACTATTGCCAATTACCTGAACAACCGTACAACAGTGTAGTTATCTACATATAAATGAGAACTTTGTTAAGAAGTCCTCTACCAAGTTCCCACACAATTTTCACATTCCCTCCGAAAGTGGATGGACAACCAGGGGGGTCAATTCTGGAACCCCTAAGGTTGTACAACCTGAAATTAGAGACATATCTAGTCCTACTGTCCATAGCATATACGTCGTAATTCCTTAGCATGCCCTCTAGCTAGGAATGTACTGCCTAAAAACCAAGCTGACCTTGGACAAGACCAAAGGCTCATCCACAGATATTTCTTTCCCTTGAGCATATATCTGAAATATAGCTGTTGCCATCAAGGGACTTGTAGACCAATGTGAAGACAATGATGGCTTCCTTAGCAAGCCCATCAAAAAGTGAAACCCAAGAAATTCTTACCCTCATACAGATTTGTGGGAGTCCACCTGTTGGACCTGTCAGCCCTAGGGTAGTTTCCCCACCTATTTTTTTATCGTGCCTCATTTTTTCCACCCTCATTTTTGATGTTGGACTTGGGTCTCCGGGCGCCTTTTCATTGCCAACCAGTGTTAAGGTGCAGGTGCTCCCTTCTCCCAAGATGGCTGCCACAGACCCCTGCTACTGCAGAGTGGTCTTTCATAGTAGCACCCTAGCTGCCAGGAGCTGGCTGGAACCCCACAACAATGTTGCGACACCAGCCCGCATTTTTTGTCCCATAGGTAGAATGGGGAAGCTCCTGGAATGTGCTGGAACCTTCTAGAAGGGAGGTGTGGCTTTTACTTTTGCCGCCTTGGCAAGAGGTCACCTGACCTAGGGATACATAAGTGAGTGAGGGAACTTTTTCCAGTTAGTTGGCCAGTTGGGGTGAAGCAGAGCTGGAGAATCCATGCCGGAGTGTAGGCGGTAGGGCCTAGCCAGGGACTTATGCCTCTGAGAGTGACAGGGCTTAGGTGCTGCCTCTTAAGTGAGTGAGGGATCCTGTGAAACCCACTGATCTTGCCCAGCAGTAGGAGGACCCAGGGAACCTCTGCCCAGCCTGACTAGGAAGGACCTAGTCGCCAACTAATCCCCTACCCCCCAAGGAACAGAACCCCAAGGACGCCAGTATCATCTGCGCCACAAAGACTGAATATTGGAACTGCAGAAGCGACATCCTGAAACTTCATGCCAAAGCAAATATTGTAACTTCATAAAACGACTGATTGCCTGACTGCTGGGGATCGACCAGGTACTGGCGCTGTGTTTCCTGCGCTGCCAGACCTGACCTGTGACCCCCTGTGTGGATCTGCTGTCGAGCGTGGAGCTGGCCGAGCTCCCGCTTAATTTGTGACCCCCCCTGGTGCGAGGACCCGCAACGCGATCACCGCCACGGCCCGTAGGCCTCAGGGGAGTGTCAGTGCCAAGTCGGGGCCTGCGGAGAAGCCCGGGGCCCCGCCGCTGCCGTCACAGCGTCAGAAGGAAGAGCGAGTGTCCGGGAGTGTCCCGCGCCGTTGCGTGCATCGGAAGAAAGGCCCGGAGCGGAACCGAGCGACGAGACCAAGGTAACCCCCGGGGGCTGGGAGGTAGCGCGGCCGTGTGGCGGCCTGGGACCCCTGACCCCCTGCTCCCCGGGAGTCATGGGAAGGCCCGGTGCGCCCCCTGCCAAGTGGGAACGACACCGCATGCAGAGACTGTGACTTTCCCCCCTCCGTGGGATTTCCCGCCGTAATTGTGAGTCTCCCCTCCGTGGGATTACCCTCTCCTGGGGACTGCCGTTCGCAGGACTCCACAGTGCTCAATGCATTCTATGTCTCAGTAGCGCTGATCGTCCAATTGTATTTACCAGTGCTCAATGCGTTCTATGTTGGAGTAGCACTGATCGTCCAATTGTATTTACCTGTGCTCAATGCGTTCTATGTTGGAGTAGCGCTGATCGTCCAATTGTATTTACCAGTGCTCAATGCGTTCTATGTTGGAGTAGTGCTGATCGTCCAATTGTATTTACCCGTGCTCAATGCGTTCTATGTTGGAGTAGCGCTGATCGTCCAATTGTATTTACCAGTGCTCAATGCGTTCTATGTTGGAGTAGCGCTGATCGTCCAATTGTATTTACCAGTGCTCAATGCGTTCTATGTTGGAGTAGCGCTGATCGTCCAATTGTATTTACCAGTGCTCAGTGCGTTCTATGCCTAAATAGCGCTGATCATCCATTGGAATTCGCCAGTGCTCAATGCGTTCTATGTCTCAGTAGCGCTGATCATTCCTGTATATTCACCAGTACGCAATGCGTTCTAAGCCTAAGGAGCGCTGATCCCATGTGTTGCATTCACAAGCGCTCAGAGCGTGCTAAGTCCAATCAGTGGGGAACCTCAGTTGTGGTCTCAAGCGCTCCATGCGCCAGTGGAGATCCCAAGTGCAAGGCGCTTCCTGGACCCACAACGCTTATGCTCAGGGTGCTAGGCAAACGTTATACGACCGCAAGTTATGCTCATGTGCCTTTGTTTCTTCGTAGACACCAGTAGCGCCACATGTGCAGGCCCCGGCCCGCAGCACTAAGGAAGTACATACTGCATGAATTGCTGAGGTAACCTTAATGAGATGCTGTAATGCACATGTTAAAGTGTACAGGTAATGAGAAGCTGTGATGCAAATGTTAATGTGTACAAGTTAAGATACATTGCCCTCCAAGATTACCGTGGGTGCTCCTTTGATTAGATAAAATCTGATTAATTTGCATTCACCTTATTGTGTGGCGTCCATTATTATGTGCCTTTACTGCTTCAGAGGATGCGTGTGTTTTATGGTCACTTAACACACAGGCCTTTGGGTGCCCAGCCGCTCGTTTCACGTTACCCCCTTAGGGCCTGGAGACCCCAGGTCTTACACCACCAGGCAGCTCTAGAGTGGGCTCCAAGTCTGGCACTGTTGTCTCTCAAATACTGTTCAGCATACAAATTAGTCTGCTCAACAATCTCTGCCCAAATGCATCGTCCATAAACAACTGAAAAAAATGTATAGGCAAAACGTTTTAAGTATCCACTCAACACCCTGGAACACCAGTAAAGTCAGGCAATGCCAGTTGCACCATGCCTGGGACAACCCAGGGGTCAGCCTTGAAGCCCCAGCCTGCAGTCCAGATGCCTCTTGCTGCACTATCAGCACATCAATGTCCTCCTCTAAAACAGGCACTTCATCTGCACTAAGAGTGGCTTCACATCCGATGATTCCTTTCAGACAGAAAATTCACGGCCAGAATCTTTCACTCCCTTCTCTGCCTCAGATGCAGAGTCAGTCTCATAATCATGTTCAGAGGAAGACTCGAAAAGCATACCAACAACCTGCTGAGCAGTCTTTCTACGGCTAGCCATAATCCTTACTAAGAAAGGTGACTTCTGAAACAAGTTAACAACAACCAACACTGCAAAATAAGTAAAAAGCAAAGTGTGGCTTTATTGCAAAGATCTTTATACTCAAAAATTATACGACTCACTTGCCAGACAGTTGCACTCACTAGCACCTGCTCTGCAGAGACACAGCAAAAACCAACGATATGCCACTAGAAAGAAAAATCTAAACAAATTACTCACAAGACAACAAAATACCCATTGAGCACACATGCAAAAAGATTTTCACACTCAATAATACAGAAGCTAAACATACTGCTAATATTACACCATTTACAAAAACACATTCATGAAGGGGAAATGAAACTCATTTAGAGTAAATAGTACAAAAACCACTGTTGGAGGTGGCCCTTTTTGCAGGGTTATCCCCAAACTTGTTGCTTCTTCCTCCTGTTTTTTTCCTGACCAGCTTTTGTTGGTTTTAGGACTCTGGGCACTTTACCACTGCTATTCAGTGCTAAAGTGCATATGCTGTGACATTTGTATTATGAATTGGTGTTTCCATGATTGGCCTATCTGATTTACTAGTCAGTCCCTACTACAGTGCGCAAGGCCTGTAAATCAAATGCTTCTAGTGGGCCTGCAGCACTGATTGTGCCACCCACATTAGTAGCCCTGAAAAGGTAACTCAGACCTACCACTGCCGAGTCTGCGGCAGTTTGTAACTGCCATGTCGACTTGGCAAGTGCACCCACTTGCCAGGGCTTACCCTTCCATTTTCTTACATATTAGTCACCTCTAGATGCCCAGATGTGTGAGGCATGTCCTGGTAATGAAATACTGCCAATTTCGTTTTTTACTATTGAAAGGTTATCTGGCCCATAGAGAAGCATGGGAGTTAATTTATAACATCTTATAAATATAACTTCCTATTGGGACCAGATAGGAAAATAAAGTTTAGTATGCCTGAACTCAGAATCTAAAGATGCATCTTTTAGTAAAGGTGATTTTTACATTCTGTGTTTGAAAATAACACCTTTCGAAAGGAGGTATTTTCTTGCTTAGCCATCCTGTGTGCCTCTGCTAGGATGTGAATTGTCTGTCTGGCTTTGGAGTGACAGGGGCTGGGGATGTACAGTGGCTCCAGAGAGTCTACATGAGTCAGGGCTGGGCTGAATAGACCAGAGCTGCATTCAAAGTAGTGGGAGGAGTTATCACTAGCATCTGAATGTGAGAAGTTGGCCTGGTATATGCTGTCCACTAGTTATAGTGGGCACCCTGCACCAGTCCAAACAATCCTTATTGATGATAGGTTTAAAGACAACCTTTATTGAAAGCTATCCTAGTGGTAGCTATGGAGAGCAGCCTTCAGGCTAAGTCTTGAAGGAGTGTAAAGCAGCTTGGTTTACCAGATTATAACCTCCTGAATCACTAAATGAAAGGAGAATCACACAAGGTATATATAAAATATATGTATTTATTTCTAAACACTCACTACTAATCTCTTTATGAGAGTAGTGTCCAAGATACACAATAATACAGTTCCAAAATGACAGTAAATAGCAAAATATACAATGGGTTCCAGGGGGGGACCAAACCATATATTAAAAAAGTGGTATAAGAACCACAACTTGACTAGACACAGTGCCTAGAGCACGTAGAATCGCTGGGACCCCAAGGAACCACCCAAGGTAGTGACACAGGAGACCCACAGGGGACGCGTGCAGTGTGAGAACATAGGCGCGAGCCCCGTACTATTTTATGGGAAAGTCGCGGTTGGAATTTTTAGAAGTTAAGGACACTTAGGAGAGGACTTTTAGCAAACCCCTCTAGACTTAGGGGGTTCTAGGGCCCACACACACGGGAGCACCGGAGTACTCGAGTTACCTCACCCAGGGAAGCCGGGTGCATATGTGTCAAATGGTGTCAGGAATCGTCGTTGATTTCAATGGGGACCTGCTGCAAATTGCTGCTGCCGGGAAGAAGAAAAGTGTCCGGTGTGATCCAAGCCTGGATCAAACATCAGAAGAACCTGAAAGCAGAGGGGACAGAGTCTGGGTCACTTGCCAGTGACCAGGGGCATGATAGACGAATGCCCATCGATGTTGGGTGTTTCAGGTGCGAAGAGCTGAAGCTTGACTCTGCAGCCACGAGGAGCAGGAGGCGTCGATGACAACCAGGAGCTGGATTCGAGCTGTCCCATGAAGGATGTCGAGTGCTGTGGTGTCGGAGCTCGGATTGAACCCAACAAGCCTTGGCAACAGCAACCCATGCAGGAAGAGAAAAGATGCTTCAGTGCGGACCAGCAAGGTCCTGGAGACTCCCCAAGCAATGGTGAGTCAGGGCACATCTGGAGCAACCACATAATCACAATTAAAGTTAGAGTTGCCTTCACAGGGACCCACCAGTCGACGGACCAGGGATCTCGAAGGGACCTCGAGAGGAATCACACAATACCAGCCCACGTGTCACTCGGTGAGTGGAGGCCAGTAATCTTCAGTGGAGACACTGCTCGGAGCGTGGACTACAAGTAGCCCAAAGCACAACCTCAAGGATTGATGAGAAGCATATGCACCTGCAAATGTGCACAGTGTCCACGGGTTCCGGTTCCACGGTCACCACGAGGGCTACAGGTCTCAGCTTTGCGGTCGGCCTCTGGGAAGTCTGGGAACTCACCTCCTGTGTTGCAAATTCTTCGGAGTCCGGCGGGAGCTTCGGAGATGCAAACCGGTCAGATGCGTCTTGGGTGCCTGCCTTGCAGGGGAGTAACTGCTTTACTCCAAGGGAGATTCTTCAGTCATCTAGCGCCTTGTAGATCGTTGAAGTTCCAGGATTATGTATCAGAGTTTCGTCCAGGTGTAATCTAGAGTCCTGTAGCCAGGGGTTCCTATCTTATACCCAAGGAAGAGGTGGGAAAAACTCTAGGGACCCACCTATGGGAGGGTCAGGAAAGAGGGGTGGCTACACCCATTTCCTTTGTCCAGTTTCACGCCAGTGCAGGGGCTGGTAGCCCCTGCAACCGGGTTGAGCTCGACTATGCACAGGGACACCAAATGTGCCCCCAGTGCAGACTTCAAAGCACTCTTGGAGTGCACCCACCCAGCCCCAATACACTAAAGCCTGTCTGGGAGGTGGTGACACCTCCCTGTGACAGGAAACCTATTGTCCAGGCCTCCCCTGCCAGAGTTTAATCCAGCAACATTAGGGCAAACTCGTGTCTGTGGCTGGCAGCATCCATTTTGTGATGCCAGGGTCTGTTAAGCTGGTACCGGGTATACCGGTGCTGTCATGGTTCTCCCTTTAGAAGGGTGGGATCATACTCTCACATGAGTTACTGGTGTGGGGTCATGATTCCAAGGTGTTTGACACCAAACACGACATGTTTCCATGCAGCCATCCCAAAGTTAGCATTTACCATGAGGTTATAATGGACTTAAGAGTATATGGTTCGGCTGCATCACAAACAACCCCGGAATAAAGGTTCCGAAGGCTGCAGAGGGGCTCTGCTCATGCATGGGCACCCTGTCACAAAAAACCCAGCACCCTGCTTGCAGGATTGGTATTCCCTGCCATAGGGGTGACTGATAGGTTTATATGTGCAGTGATATGGCGAGATATATTGAACCTATATCTCAGTAAAGGGTGCATGCACCACCTTACACAGGCTACTGTAGCAGTCCTGTAGCATCATTTTGGATGGCTTCCAGGGGTGGCATAATACATGCTGCAGCCCCTGGTAGGCCTCTGGGGTACCTATGCCCTGTGTACATAGAATACCATATACTAGGGACTTATAAGAATCCAATCTGGCGTGTACCTAAAGTACTGGTAATCAATTTAGAGAGGAAGCAGCTAGGCTGGGGTCCTGGTTAGCTGGGCCCCAACCAGACTAAAGTCGAAAAACAGTGAAACATCAGCAAAAGGTGGGGGTGACTATAAGAAGCAGATCCTACTCTCCTACACTGAATAGTCCCGGTCTGCATTTAGAGTAGTGGGAGGAGATTTCCCTTGCACCTGAATAGGCCCTGTCTGCCATAGACAATGCTGTCTTCACCTCCTGCTGGAAAGCTGGGTCAGAGAGGACAGAACTGGTTTGGACTAAGCACAGACACTCCCTGCCTGGGAGGACAAAGGAATTTGGGGTATGAATATTGGGGCTCAGATCCCAGAACTTTAGAACTCTTTTGGAACCAAGACGACTGCCAAGAAGAAGAGAAGGGAGAAGAGAAGCTGTGAGAAAGGACTACCACTTTGCTGTGTGCTTTGCTGTGTTGGCCTGCAGTGGCTGCTTCTGTGTTGGGCAGTGAAAGGACTTGACTGAACTTTCTGCAACTTCCTTGTTGTGAGTTTCTCCAAGGGCTTGAGGTAGAGCTTGCCCCCTGTTCAAGGAGTCTCAGCAACAGCAAAGACTTCAAGTCCTTCTGCGATCAGCACTGGGGACTGTGTTTTGTGCTGCAACAGGAGAAAAGCAACCTGACGCCGTCTATGATGCCGCTGCCGACTCCGTGTCCTTAAGGCACCGCAGAGGGCACCACCGCACGCTGCACCACAACCCTGGTCTCACTGATGACGTCAATCGACACCGCCACCAAGCCGCTACTTGCACGGCAACCTGTGGGCACCGGACTTCGCAGCACATCGCTTCACGACAACGCCTTGGTATCCCTGACGGTAACGCTCCTCGCCGACATTGACACCGCTGCTTGCACCGTGATTCGAGGGCACAGCTCGGAAGTTACACGACACACCGTCCTCATCCCGCACCGCAGCCTTGGCCTACCGACTCTGGTGCAATCAACTCCAGTTCATCAGCCGACGACAGCGCTTCAGCAACGAGGATGACACTGCTTGCACTGTGACCTGCCAGCACCGCACACTGCATTGCTGCACTTAGCACCACAGCCCCGATGCCCACCGATGCCGGCGCTACCAAATTCAATCACGAGGAGTTCGATCTGCAATGCGTGTGACTTCAAGGGCCTGACGACTCCTGCACTGACCTCTGGAACCGACGCCTGCGGACACCGGCCTTTCTGGGCTCATCGAGACGTCACCGACGCCCTGCATTTCTAAAGGTACTGTTTTGCCAGTCTTCCAGACACTGTAGCTGTCCCGCAACACCGCAGTCAGCCAGAATTGTTTGGGTTTGTTGTTCACAATGCAGTGATACCCGCAGACAGAGCTAGAAACTATATTTCAAGTCGATTTTGATGACTGAAGATTTCTAAGTACTGTATTGTGGGTTTTTATCGTTCAGTCGTCTTAAGTATATAAAAATATTGGATATTTTTCTAAACTGGTGTGGTGTTCTTTTGTAGTGCTTTCACTGTATTACTGTTGGTTATGTGCAAATGCTTTACACACTGCCTCTAAGATAAGCCTGACTGCTCATACCAAGCTACCAAGGGGGTGAGCAGGGGTTATTTTAGGAGTGTGACTCCCCTATTCTGACTAGAAGGAAGGGTTCTTACTTGGAAAAGGTGCACACCTTTGCCAACTAGAGCCCCCCATTTCTAACGACCATTTTCTTACCAAACACATGCAACTACACAAACTGCAGAACCACCAGTGAGTAAACCGCAACCTGGAACAACAGTCAAAAGAGCAAAAGCCTTGAACTAGAATAAAAAAGAGAAATAAAACATTACAATTGCAATTGACAAGAAATAAAACAATTAATATTATAGCCCGCTATGTCACTACACAAACGGCCAATCTGCCACCAAGGGGGACAGGAAAACAGCCAACAGTAAATAATAACAGATGCCCCATCCCATTTGGGCAACACTTATCCATGGGGCCACCACCATACATAAATATATACATATCCCTGTGCTAGTGGGTTTTCTACCCCCTGGGGGCAGGCAATGGCCACAAGTATAAGAAAATGTTGAGCGGCGATCCTTGCCCAAGGGATCACCCCCATGCACAAACATTATAAATCCCTCAGGGTTTTCTATGCCCCCTGGGGGCAGATGGGGGTCTAAAAGGGGCAGATCCTCCCCCGGGTGGCAGAGAACGCAAGTATAAAACAAATAATTGGGGGGTGATCCTTGCCCAAGGGATTGCCCGTGCACTTTTAATCAATATCCCTGTGTCTAGTGGGGTTTTCGGGCCAAAATAACAGCCCGATCTGTCCCCAGGGGAGGAAGGGGGGCCGAAACTGGGCAACAGAAAATCACCCACTTTGGAAGCTACCCTTGCCCAAGGGGTCATTTCCATTTACAAAAGAAATAATCACTGGTTCTAGTGATTTTTATTACCCCGCTCCCGGGGGCAGATGGGCCTTCAAAAGGGCAGGAAACAACCACAAGTCTAAAAAAAATTGGGGGGGGCAATCTTTGCCCAAGGGATCGGCCCCATGCACTTTTAATCAGAATCCCTGGGTCTAAAGTTTTTTTTATTAAAAGGGCTGACATGTACCCGAGGGTGGGGGCAGAATACAGCAGACAGAAAATGTCCCCATTTGGAAGCGACACTTGCCCAAGGGGCTGCTTCGATTATTTTGACACTTTGTGGCCCTGGTTCACATTCAATTTCACCCCAAATTTTGCAAGCATGGCCCATTCATCCTCTCGGTCCCAGCTCCTTTTTTCATCTACCTTTTTTCCATGTCCCTCATTATGTAAGGAGATCACTGCTACCACCGCAAAATCGGACTCTGTGCCATCAAACATTCCTTCCCTTTACCTTGATCTCACTCCTTTCCAAAATTGTCTCTGTTCCTGCATTGGCTTTCATCACTTATTGCTCTTGGTTGTTCATTTCATGAAAATTCATTCTAATATGTTTTACCTCAAGTCCAAATGCCTCCATGCTGTCTGTGTTGACCCTGCCAACTCCCCAAAATAATTAAAATAATTGATGGACCCTGTACCTTCCTCCCCAGGCCACACAGGAAATTTCAATTAATCTCTGGTGCTATTGTGGTGTACTGCCATATTCAAATGCAATGAGGCATACCTGTAAGGCTACTTCATGGAACATGGCATCAGTATAATGATGACAGAGCTGCCATGCTGATGTCTTTCGCCATTGACTATGGCACAGATTCCTCCTCAATTCAGGAGAAGGTCCACCAGATCTGTCACAGGCAATAGATACATGTATAGGCATTGCTTTTACCAATGCCTACTACCCCATTCTATATTGATATATGTTTACAATGCTTGAATGCCCAAGGGTGTCTTGGCGCTTGCGTCTGCTAAGTATGGACAAGAGGAGTGCCTAAAATAACATCATAGAGGAAATGAAAACAGCCAAGTTTTGAGATGTTTTCTAACACAGGCTAAGTTTGACTGACATTTGAGATGTCCCAAAGAGATTGTTTCAGAGTTGACAGGTGGTGTAAACAAAGCTTCTACCATCCCATGTCATTTTCTTGATGTTAGGAACATTGACAGTTCTGGAGCCTGCCGAGCGCAAAGATCTTCTCGGCATGTACCAGGAATATTTTATCTTCAGGTACTCAGGGCCTAAACCATGCAAAGATTTATGTGCCAAGCAGAGTGCCTTAAAAGCCACTCTTTTTTGACTGGGAGCCAGACTTGAACTTAGGGAATTTCTTGAGGAGGCGGGACACTGCATTCTGCAATATCTGAAGCTACTTAAGTGACCGTTGTTGAATGCCCACATATAGGGCATTACAATAATCCAGCCTGGACAGAACCAGTCCATTGATGACTGATTTCTGCAAGTCAAATGGAATAAAAGGTAGGATTTTTCTCTAAGTTTTCAACAGAAAAATACAAGATGAAGTAAGTGTATTATTAATCTGGTCGATAAAAGATAGTCTGGAGTCAACAATCACCCCAGATTCCTGACTTTAGACACTGGAGTAGGGAGAAGGCCCAAAGTCTGAGGCCACCAAGAATGTTTCCAGAAGGAAGTTTTCTTGCCACAAAGAAGAATCTTGGTTTTATCCAAGTTCAGCTTGAGGCTGTTGTTGCTCATCCAATTAACAACTATGCCCATACAGCCGTTAAAATGGTACATGGCCTCGGTTACATCACTGGAGATTATCACTGCAATTTGTGTATCATCCACATATGCTACTGACAAGAAGCCAAATACACAGTTTAGTCTGGGCAAGGGAGCTAACTAAATTTGGAAGAGGGTAGGGCTCAGTGATGACCCCGGAGAGACAGCACATAGTCAAGAAAAAGGCTTTGATACGAAATCCCCCAGAGGGACAGATTGTTCTCTGTCGCAGTGTAGAAGATTGAGAGCTGATCCCCCAATCTCCACTAGGTGTGCCAACAGGACAGAATGGCTTCCCTCCATTTTCCAGAATGCTTCTTAGCTCCTGGGTAACCACTACCAGAGCCGACTCAGTACTGTGGTTTGGTGTGAAGCCGAATTTTGCACTATTCAGGATTACATTATTGTCCAAAAACACTGAGAGTGCAGGGTCATATGCTTATAGAGGATCTTTGCCCACAAAAGGAGGTTGAGGGATAGGGCGATAGTTTTTATCCTCATTTGGGTCCAGAGAGGGGTTTTTAAGCAGAGGAAGAATGAAGGCCTTTTTCCACTCAAAAGGAAAGTGACTTGGGTTGATAATGCTATTTAATAGAATATTAAGTGGAATAGCTACCGTCTCTACTATGCCATGTACAATTTTTGGCAGGCAGCGACTGGACAGGGCTCCTTACTTTGTATGTTCAATAAGCTTTACTACTCCTTCAGTGGTAAGAGAAGGACAATTACAGAATTTGGTATTATTGGGGTCTGTCCAGTCCACCACAGGAACCATAGCTGTAACAGTACAGCTAGAGTAAAATTTTCCATGTATTTCCTCTATATTATTTTATTTAAAGGCCGCTAACTTGTCGCATCGCGATTGTCTGGGGGACAATGTACTATTGGTGTTACGGCTAGTAAGCACCTGGAATGTTTTTAAAAATCCGCTTGTGGAGTTTTTGACTAAGTTGAATCTTTCCGAGAAAGAAGTAATTGTTTGTTTCAGCAATAATCACATTTTTGAAGTCCTAAATGTATTGATTATATCTCTTGCTTCCCTCAGTGCAGTAGTTTCTTCTCCACTCTTTCTCTATCTATGACATTTCTGTTTTAGTGCCTTGAGTTTAGGGGAGAACCTGAATGCTGTGGGCCTTCTTCTATACCTATTAATTATTTTGAGAGGAGCCAACTTGGGGACTTCCGCATTTTTCCATTCTGAATAATTACTTGATGCTATATTTCTGTCGCTCATAAGTAGAGACTGAGTCAGATATAAGATGTCGATCAGTTCCATTTCATTGATTTTGTTCCAGGCTCGAACCTTCTTGCCTTGCACAGTTTTTTTGATTATGAGAATTAAGGGTGAGATTTTTAAACTAAAGTTGACAACCTCATCATGTGACCAGATGATTGGTGATGTAGTGGCTACCTGTAAATCTAGGTTATGCAAAAAAAATACCATCTAGCGTATGCCCTCTTCATGGGTGGGGTATTTATCAACTATTTAAGATTAAAACAACATAGAATGTCAATGAGTTGTTCTGGTTGTTTGTTATTAGAGTCTTCCAAATGGAAATTAAAATCACCCAATATGATGACATTCGAATACTTCATACATGACACCAAGAAATCACCTAGTGCATCTAAGAAATTAACTTTCGGGCCCGGAGGCTTATAGATCTATAGTCCATTAAATCTAGAGTTGTTAGTTAGTTAACATCAAAGGGAATTCTATATATGAGTATACACACACTCATAACTACCAATTATGCAAAGATCTGTATTATAGAGATACAAAAGTACTATAGTATCACATATTTTGCCCTCTGAAATTGAGAATTTCTGGAGAAACATGCTCTATGGAAAACCACAGATGGTAATACCACTTGCAGAATTGCTGCATTTCCTCTAACACTAATTTGGTTGGAAGCTTCCATTTCTATTCAAACTGGATTTAGGAGGGAACTCTGAAATAGGCTCAAAATGGAGGCATAATGCAGAGGGAACCACAGAGCTAAACTTTATATGACAGTGTTTCTAGTGACTCAAGTTGCTGTGCCTCCTGGATCAGAGAGGCATGGCAAAAGAACAAGGCAGAACAATAAGACAAACTCTCTACATGCCAGTCATTCAATAACAAATCTATAAGAAGGTAATGTGAAGGTTGTGAAAGATAATGGAATTCATCCTCAAGGCACACTGTGGTTTCCTACTCTGTGTTGCAATGCCTATGCACAGGCTGTGAGATTCCACATTCTGACTCTCATTATGTAGTTAGTGGCAAAAATGCAAGACACAGTATACCATTGTTATCTTCTGACAGCAAGAGCTATAGACTTCTCTGCTAGATCAGTCTCACCCAAGATGGTGGGATAGGAAAGTGTTTTGGACAGGTGTCATGGTTCTGCAGAGATCAGGGAAAAGCAGGACGTGCAGTGGTGCAGATTGATTGAAGATTTATAAAATTATGGAGTTTCAGTTAGTAAATATTTGAGCAGAAATTTAAATTTTGATTCTGTAATATGAAACACGCTGGCAATTTGTATCAATTACTGCAAGACCTTTAACCTAGTAGCATGGATGGCCCGTACTATGGAATATCAAAGGCAAAATATTGACAGTGCAGACTATTGTTACGATATCAAGAGACAAATATTGAAGCAGTAAGTGTGTAGAGGAAGGTAAGGATTTACTATTCTTAACTCCACATCGGTTCACTTTGAAGATATATATATATATCACCAACGTCCGTATTTGTGGAGTTATGTGCAGACTTCTCAATATTTTGTCCCTCAATTTTCTTGCCACAATTTTCTGTCCAATCAATATTCTGCTCGCGATATTCACGACCTACACCGAAAGGATGCAACTACATAATCTCACAATGTGCAGTAGCAGGAAAAAAATATTGACTCGGATCATATCCACACTGAGAATAATTGTAGCCTCATAAATGTCAATCATATTATTATGAACAATAACATGTTCAACTTTATGCCAAATTACAAAAGGACTCCGCTAAATGTGATTATACACCTGTGCTATGGGATAAAAAATCAAACACTGACAGTAAGCCCTTCTCAGGCGAGAAGAGTGCTAATTAGCTAATTATGCTACTTAGGTAATGGTACACATACTGCAAACAGCATCATTACTGATACCGACCATTGGCAAAGTTAGAGGGTTTGGATTCATGTTTAAGTACAAAAGCACTTGTGCGGGGAGCATGGAATGTGTTCAGTACCATTTGGCAGGATTAGATCTACCCTGGCAGTCAGAACCACCTCATAAAAGAGAGGGGCACAGGGCAGAGAATAATCTAACCGGAGTGTACATCATCATGCAGAAGTGGTGCTCAGTGAGCATCTTTCTTGTTCACATATCTCTATCCAAGAAGAGATGATTGATGCACATAAAGATCCAAGGAACAATGTAGCAACCTTTTTAGGTCTCCTCAGAGACAGCTGTAGGTTGTTTGTTTGTGACTTCATCTTACTAGTACACATACACATACATACATTCAGTAGAGAAGAGTGAATTTTTCCATTGGCTACCGAAATTTGTTATGAGATCCCATTGGTTGGAAGTGCAGTCCTTAAAGCCAAGGCATTTGTGGAAGGTTACATAGGGCTTTAAGTAGTCTCCTCTGTTAACACCTTTTTGTTCTACTACCCCTCTATCTCTCTCAATTTGTAGACCCAACCCTCCACCCCCAACCATCCCAAATGCTGGCACCAAGCTGCACCCTCTCATACAGAGTATTTGGTGAATACTTTAAAGCCCCCTGCCCCTACCCTTCTGTGGAAGCAAAGCCCCTGGAGAACACTTTCA
The DNA here is from genome assembly GCF_964204655.1 of Triturus cristatus. Lineage (NCBI taxonomy): Eukaryota > Metazoa > Chordata > Amphibia > Caudata > Salamandridae > Triturus > Triturus cristatus. The sequence continues at coordinate 654,712,102 of NC_140589.1, read as the reverse complement.
TACCACCCGCCTCTCTTCACACTGCCAACGGGCAACTTCCGTGTAAGCACATTGCACAAGAAGCATTTTTCAATGCCTGATTCTCATCCTGCAGCTGCTGGGCTGGAACTTTGGAAGCAATTGCCAACTCTCTGGAGGATAAATGGAGCAATCTCTAAGAGTTGTATGCTGGTGATATTGCAGGGCAGCATGTATTGGGCCCAATGATTCTGGATATCAGATTTCAAATTAATTGGAAAAAAATGTGTTTCTGTTGACAATCAGATTGCTAGGTTATGGGGGAGATAGATCAAAGGTATATGAAATCTATAACTGAGCTTCCGTAATACCCAAACAATCTAACCAAAAACTTTGAACTTGTTTAAGGCTGGAATTCTTAGTTTTCCTCAGAGAAAATGTGAGTGGCAAGTTTGCAAGGAGTAACCAAGCAAAAATACAGTTAATGAAAGAAAGATAAAAAATATGATGAAAATAAAGAGTTATAAAGAAAATTAAACAAGCACGAATTATAAAGCAATAGCATAAGTCATCCATCGTAAGGCAATAGGAGCAAGACATCGTCCATACAGTAGACCCAAACCTTGTCACCTCCTCTTGTTAACTTTCAAGTGAACATGGCTAGTCACAAGTGGTGGTTGATCACTCTGAAGATTTTCACCATAGGGCATAGAAACATATCTGGATGAAAAATTATTTCAGCGGTTTGAAACTGAAACCTCCTTCTGATGAGGAACCTACAAGTTTAAATATGAAAATTGAGCATTCCTGCTGAACCCTCCAATTTCTTGCCAAAATGCTTCACGTTGAACAATAGTTCATTTGAGCCACCCGAGAAAGCACATTTTTAAGAAGAGTTTGAAACCTGCTCCCACTCCTGTGAAAATGTTTCACAACATCTGAAGTTGATGAGAAATTCTAAAAGAAAGCAATTATAACTTCAGGACGGACACATCAGGTTGCAGTTCACTTCTAAAAAATTCCATAGTCCCCCACAACTCCACTTTCAGCTTCACCAAAAAGATCAGTACTCTCTTGACCTCTCAACATCTTGCCTTGCTTATCTTACTTTCGATCAACTACTGGCTCCATTACCTTTCCTTTATGCTGTATTCCATTGTTTTGTCTTGCCTTTTTGTCCTGTTATTACTGATACAGCTTCTTTCTTATAAGGTTAAATGAGAAGGTTCCTTTTGCTTTTAATGGGCCATTGCAAACATGGGTCATTAATGTTCCATGGGTCTGGACATGACAGTTGCTCTGGAATGTTGACTGAGTAGTATAACAATATTAACTGAGCGATAAAAATGTTTCTTCCTATAAAGTTTGAATCATTATTCTATACAAATGTTTGAATTTCACACACCAAAGCCGAGGATGAATATCGTGAATGGCTTTCCTTCAATCAAAGGTTTCTTTGACATGTTTCTGTGTGGTCATGATGCTGCTCTTCAGTCCACACTAGAACCACTGGTCCTGCTCATATTGTTGGCCTTCTTTTGTTGAGCAAACAGCTAAACTGAAAAAAGAGGGTACAAAGGCACCAGGAGTGTGAGAAAGAAGTGTTAATACATCAGGAGATCCATCTGTGACTCCACACTCAGAGCCTATTCAATCTGACCCTCTCATCATGAGACTTGATTACTTGCTCATGTAGCATCTGAAACTTATACTTGATAGGCAGGACGCATTGAGGATCTGCTAAATGCAGGCCATATTTTGCCTGCTTATTCGCTCTGAGGCCCATTTACAATCAGCCCCACCAGCTTAATTTTATCGCTCCCTCTTTGTCGGACCAAGTTCCAAAGCAGGCAGTGGGTCTTTGTCACACTTGGAGAGACTCCCCAGTGAATCTAAGGGTACTCACAGATTAAATAACGGTAGCGCCAACAATGAGCTTGGAGAAAGCCTAAAAGGCCTGGGAGGTCAACTGACCCTCAACGCCCCCCTTGTTTCAATCCAACACTCATCTTCCGTCTTCCACTGGAAGCATGCCTTATGTTCTAATTCTAGCCAATGCCCCTAATTTGGGTGCGCGTGCGAAAGAGGATGTGAGACAACTGAGCCAGAGACTAATGAAATTTCTTGTGCACTGTTGATCATGGGTAGCTCTAGAAGGCTGGTGACCTTCTTGTACCTGTCCATTAGAGGCATCATTATTTGTGACTTAAAAAAGCTTAAAGAGAAATATGACAGTCACTTATGTATAGAACTAATGGATCAGGAATTGTCAATACAGCTGGGTCACACCACTAAGGTGTCTGGAAACACAAAATTCAGGATGATCTAATCTAATTAATGTAATTTATTTTATTTTATTAAATAAAAAGACATTAGCCTACAATTTTTGCCTAGCCAACAGAGGATCCCCACAATTGCCCTAGTTGTGGGGAATGTGGGTCATCTTTCACATGGTTTATGGCACGTCCTCCACTTCAGTGGTTCTGGAAATAGGTATCTGACCTAGAGACAGATTTATCAAGCAGTTGTGTCTCCCTTGCCTCATGCATGGGTGACGCAACTAGTAAGTTAGATTTATCAAGCCACGCAATACCACCATGCATGGCACTGCATGGCTTGATCAACCTAGAGTAACACAACCCAGCGCAAATCTCTGTGTTGCATTCCTCTGCCCCAGGGAGGCATTCCGTGGGTGAAGCCTGGGTGTTCCCACACATCCACCCAAGGATTTTGGTGCATTCCCAGATTTACCAACTGGTGGACCTGGGAATGCATCAAAATGCTATGCCTCCCTAGGTGAGGTGTAACAATGAGAAATATCTTTTTTTCTCCTAGTTTGTTCCTCTTTTCATGTGTGCTTCATCCTGCAGCACACATAGAAAGAGGAAAATGCCTCGGAGGATTGTTTTTGTGCAGGAAGGTGTCCGCTTCCTGCACAAAAACAATTCTATCTGTTATGCAGGCATCCTTGCACCACGGCACAGGGGTACCTGTGTTGGGGCTAGGCAGCAGTTTGTGTGGCAGCGCAGGAAAGGACAGGAATTCTCCATTTAATGTTAAATACGGTGCATTCCTGCCCATTCTCTTTCACACAGTGCGGCCAGATGGCTTGCTGCGCTATGTGAAAGTTTGATAAATGAGGCCACAAATTTCCACCTTGACTGGCAACAAAAAATTATGCATACCTAAGATATCTCTATTAGGATTGTTACTTTAAAGCAAAACTGGGAAATCTATTTGCATATTTATCGACTTGGCAAAGTTTTTGGCTAAAAGATCCATAGCCAATGAACTAATGGTCCCATGAGTATCTGCTGTAGCTCTATGTAGGTCTAATCTTAAGTGGCCATCAGGGAAAATGAAGTACCTAGATTGTACGGAGAGGCAGGCAGGAAATAGACTACGGTGGACTGGGATGCCTTATTATTTGAAATAGCTCCTAAATCAAACAATAAAGCACTGTGAATGTACTGATATAAAGTCTTTATTTTAATTATCAGAATATGAATGTGGCTGTCCTCTACCTCCTCCACAACAACTGAAAACTGGGCAATTTCATATTAATAATACTTAGGGGCTGATTACGATGTCAGTCGGAAAAGCTCCAAATGATATTCGAATTCGCGAATCCAATTCGGAACCTATGTTTCTGACTGAATTAGATTAATTTCCAAGCAAACGATTACGATGCAGGGAAACCATTAGGGATGTCCAATTTGGTTCCAAATGGCATTCAGACAGCCCGAGTTGTTCGGAGCTGAATCGTTCAGCTCTATGGACACGGTTTCCGACGGAGCAATTACGATGGCCGATTCTGACAGCTGTTCCGAAACAGTTTACCTGACACAAAACGGCTGTCGGAATCTGACTTTGGGGGCCTGTAGCAGGCCCCACTTCACCTTGAGGCCTCCAGTTGGGGCCCGTGGGTGTACCCTTGGGACCCCTCTTTCCAACCATGCATAGTGTGGCAGGCACCGCAATGTTTTCCCCAACCACCCCTTTTTACAATGGGAGCCTGTGTTCTCATTCAGAACACAGGCTCCCATTGAAGTCAATGTGAGTCCAACTGAATGAGGTTGAGAAGCAGCGTAATCAGTTGGTCGGACTTGCAGAACCCGATTCGGTCGGAAACGATTCCAAAACCGATTCGGTTGGAAGAGTTTCCAACCGACATCACAATCAGCCCCTTAGTTGTATTGTTCTGCAAATTGAAAGACTAAAAGATTTTCAGCACTACCTGAGCCTGAACCAATTGACTCACTGAAGGTGTTTACATATTATAGGATCATTTATGTTGTATTTTCTGTATAGTTTCTCTGTGTTCAAACAGTGTTATATGTTATTTTTTATGAAATCAATAGAAAACTCTATCAAAAATGGAAGAATGTGCTATCAATAAGCATCTGATCAATGTCTAAGGTAGACTAATAACTATATCAGCACTATCCCTAGATACTGTCCAGGATTAGATAAACATATTAAGTAGAAAAAGTCCCCATAAGGCTACAGGCAGTGGTGGCCTAACAAACAGTGAGACGCAACAGCATCTTGTGCCATGGAACTTCTATGAAAGAAACAATTACTACGAATGCAAATGTAATAGTAAGGGTCATAAAGTTCTGACGGGCTGGATAACGAATTACCGGGTCTGTCAGGAATTATAAAGGCTGTGTATATATCACTGGCTTGTCATGGTTATCACAGAAGCCCCAGAGCAGCAGGAAATTCTCAAGTAGTGTGGGAAAGAATGAGGAATTACCGGGGAAGCAGTCCTGGAATTATAGATTTTCCAGTAATTCCTCATTTCTCAGGTGTTCTCAGAATGCAGTTAATTCAGCACCTCAGATATAATGGGACAGCTGGTATCATGAACTCAGGGGGGAAAAATTATCAACCCTACAAAGAAGCATTCACAAAGAGGCCATAAATGTGAGCACAGGTTTGACACACATTTTTCCATGAGGAGAACTGAGCTGTTTTGAGAATCCCAGGTCAGGGGCTTATCTCTGGACCCTGCAGCCCTGTAATGCAGAAGGACCCAACCCTTAATAATCCACCCTTGAGGGGTTACTCTGACTTCCGCTCCCGCATTTCCTCTATCCTTCAGCTCCTTTTCACACACTGACTGCTGCCATTCATTTTATTTTAAAATAACGGCTAGGCCTTTTCAAAAATACATTTTAGCATTGTAATTTTGTGTTATTGTGTGGTGCAACTGCTATTGAATTTGAGTCAGAGCGGGGGGTTATTCACTTCCTGGTTTCCCGGTCGGCCAGTGAGAGTCGCCATTTTGGGGCGGTGCGCTCTCTAGTCTTTCTGGCTACCGGGAACATAAATATGCACGCTGCGCGGACCCAGGTGCCTTGAGGGATTACTCTAACTTCCGCTCCCGCATTTCCTCTATTCTTCAGCTGCTTTTCACACACTGACTGCTGCTATTGATTTTATTTTTAAATAATGGCTAGGCATTTTTAAAAATACATTTTAGCATTGTAATTTTGTTTTATTGTGTGGTGCTACTGCTATTAAATTTGAGTCAGAGTGGGGGATTATTCACTTCCTGGTTTCCCGGTCGGCCAGTGAGAGTCGCCATTTTGGGGCAGTGCACTCTCTAGTCTTTCTGGCTGCCGAGAACAGAAATATGCACGCTGCGCGGATTCGCAGCGGGCACGCGCAGAGGGCACGCCGAAGGCTCGCGTAAGGCAAGCTCGTCTGCGCCCGTCAGTGTCCCGGAAAGGGCCAGGGCCAGTCATGCTGCTCGTTGGGCTATTGCCTCTGTGGACAGGCTATGCTACACAAGTGAGTTATTACCATCTCTTCGTCCCATATCGTGCCCCTCCCATTGTAAACTGGACTTGCCCACCGGTCATGACACCATATGCCCGTTGTGCAGCTTTAGGCTGCGTACAGACTTTTCACCACCAAGGTCTCCCACTAATATAGCGGCCTTGATTAATGCACAATCTCTCAGGAAACATCATCTGGATGTCTTTGACCTCATCACAGATAAACCAGTGGACCTCCTGTTCATTACAGAGACTTGGCTTGATGGTACATCCGATCCTATTGTCGCCCTGGCCACTCCCGAGGGCTACAAGATTTCTAGAGCAGACAGCCCAGAGGGTAGAGGGGGTGGAGTAGCTATCATTTATGAGGATAAGTGGGATCTCCGTAGAGGAGACACTAGCTCTTGGGGCGATTGTAAAGCCTTGGACTTCAGCATCCGTTTTTTTGCCCATTTTACATTGGGAGGCTCTCTGATTTACAGGCCCCTAGGCTCTGTCGGGCCTTTCTTAAAACATAGGGTGACGCTGTGGTCTCTTGAGCGCTTCGCTTCTCCCAATACATTGTTTTAGGTGACCTAAATATCCATCTCGACCAGGCAGATTCTAGAGACTCACTTGACTTTTTAGACATTTTACAGCTTGCTCAACTCTCTCAATGGGTTAGCCTCCCCACACATAAAGGGGGTCATATCCTCGACCCAATCTACCCCAACTTCCCTATCCTGGTGGAAGATCCCCTTCCGATTTCATGGTCTAATCACTGACTTATCTATTTCTTTTTGGCAGTGGTCATGGCTGATCCCCAGGCAACTGCTATTGTGAAATGAAATGAAATGAAATGAAATGAAAAATAATTTCTAAAGCGCATGGCTGCACTTGAGCGTCCCAGCGCTACGTGTACACACAGACAGACCTCCTCTGAATCGCATCCGGAGATGTTAGTCATTCTGGGGGAAAAGGAAAGTTTTCAGGGATTTTCGGAATCTGGTCAAGCTAGGTTCTTTCCTCATTGATGTTGGGAGGGAGTTCCATAGCTGACCCGCGTTTATTGTAAAGCGGCGTCCTCCGGTCCTTGCTCTTTTTGCTCTCGGGATAGCTACCAGGTTTTCCTCGCCAGAGCGGAGCGTTCGTGATGATTTGTAAGGGCGGATCAGATCTCTAAGGATCGGAGGGCCTGTGCCTTGGAGGACTCTGAACACTGTACAGAGCGCTTTGAATTTCACTCTCGCTCTTATGGGCAGCCAATGGAGCGCTTTCAAGGCCGGTTTCGCTGACGTTCTTCTGGGTGTATTCGTCAGCAGTCTTGCAGCTGCATTCTGTGCCCTCTGGAGCATGTTCAGGGTGTATTCCGGTGCAGCCAGGAAAAGGGCGTTGTTATAATCCAGTCTTGACAGAATAAGGCCCTGTACCAGCAATACCAGCAATTTCCTGGAGTCTAATGGGAGTAAGGGCAAAACTTTCTGTATTGAGCGGAGCAGCCCATAGCAACACCCTGCAGTTTTTTTCGCCTGAGTGTGCATCGACAGCTCCGGTTCAAGCCAGACGCCGAGACTTTTTATGGATCCCTTCGGGGTCGGAGGATCTCCTAAACAAGCCGGCCACATACATTTGGGGAGGGAGGTGCAGAGATTTCCCAGCAACATCACCTCGGTTTTGGAGGCATTAAGCTTGAGTCTTGAGTCGGCCATCCATGCCATGATGTTGGTAAGGCAGGCGGCAAACTTCTCACCATGGCTTTCTGCGAGCGAGAGCGAAACAATCAGTTGGGTGTCATCCGCGTACGTTGCGAGTTTCACTCCAAAGGGTGCGACCTCCTCCTCCAGTGGGGCCATGTAGACGTAAAAAAGCGTAGGCCTCAGTGATGAGCCCTGCGGGACACCACACTGAAGGGGGGTGGGCACTGATCTATTGTTGCCCTCGCACACTTGATATGTTCGATCACTCAAGAATGACGTTAGCCAGGTGAGCGCCAGGCCTCTTACTCCCAGCTCCTCCAACCGGTGGATCAAGATCTTGTGATCCACCGTGTCAAATGCCGCACTCAGATCCAGGAGGACCATGGCTGCTGATCCTCCTGAATCTAAGATGCACCTGCCCTCTTCTACCATGGTGATCAGCGCCGAGTCAGTGCCCTGACCGGGCCGAAAGCCAGTCTGGGTGTGCCGTAACAACTCGTTGGATTCCAAAAAGGACGAGAGTTGCCGGTTAACCCATTTCTCAGCAATCTTTCCCATCCCCGGCAGTAAGGAGATTGGCCGAAAGTCGGACAAATCAGCGGGGTCAAGCCCCGCCTTTTTTAGCAGGGCTTTTACTATGGCCTGCTTCCAACTGGGGGGGACCTTGGTGGCGGCAAAGGAGGCGTTAAGTAGATCTACTGCCGGTCCCGCTATGACATCCATAAACTGCTTTAGGATGTACATAGGCATGGGATCCGTCGGAGAGCCACTTTTTTGCGCGGCCAGCTCTTTACAGAAAGCTTCCCTGGTGATCGGGGCAAACTTGTCCAGCACGGCTCTATCAGTGGCCAGACAGCTCTCCCCTAAGGGCGGGCTCTGACGGGGCAAGGCGAGGCCGGCTATGATGTTTTGAATTTTCTGGTCAAAGTACTGGGCCAGAAGGTTACAGCGGTCCGTACTCCCCTCTGAGGGTTCTGGAGATACTGGAACTTTGAGCAGCTCTTTGAGAATTTTATAGGTTTCCCGTGAAGAATTGGCTGATGATTTTATCCTATTTTCAAGGTAGGCCGCTTTGGTGGCATTTCGTGCCACTTTATAAGTTCTCATGGCTGCCCTATACTCTTCTTTGGAGTTTCCTGCCCAGTTTTTCCGCCAGTCACGTTCTTTCTTTTTACAAATTTTTCTCAAAAGACCCAGCTCTGGGGTGAACCATAAGGATTTGGGGCCCCCCGTCTTCCTGTTGGCTATTTTTAGGGGAAGTACCGCATCTAAGGCTGTGCTGAGCCATTCGCAGAAAGCCTCATCTGCCTCTATAGGATCCCTATTAAGCACCGGGATGGTATGTGTCAGCTTGCGTGTAAGATCGCTGACCGGGAGTTTCGACCATGCCCTTACTGGTACTTGTGCTGTGGTTGCCGGGGGAGGTGGGGGAGCTGTAACGAAACCCAGTTGAAAGGGGATCAAGAAGTGATCAGTCCAAGGGAGAGGCAGGGACGGTGACATGGAAAGAAGGGGAAGATTAGAAAACACCGTATCCAATAAATGGCCCTTGACGTGGGTGGGCTCCTGATTATGGAGGGTGATGTTCCCCAACCCAAGTTCGGATCTTAGGTCGTTTGCAGCTTTATCCTCCGCTGAGTCGAAATGTAGGTTTAAATCTCCAAGCAGAAGAAAATTGGGTGCCGACGCTAATAGCATTGGGGCTTCTTCAAGCAGAGAGTTCGCAAACTGCTTGATGTTGCCCGGAGGCCGGTAAATCAGCAACCCCGACAGTGAGTCATTGGGGGACAGTTGAATCTTAAAGCTACAACTTTCCGCATCCAGGATAGACCCTTCAGTGGCCCTACATGTCAAAGTATCTCTATATATAATGGCCAGCCCGCCCCCTCTGCCTCGCGGTCTGTGCAGGCAGAAGATACAAAATCCGGGGGGAAGAGCGTTCGCCATGTCGAAATCCGAACTGTCAGATGTCCACGTTTCCGACAAAAATAGCACATCAAGCTTATGATCCAAGATCAGATGGTGGATGTGTAAGGAGTGCCTAGGTAAAGATCTACAGTTCAGGAGGGCTAGTCGAAGTAGTTCCCTAGGGGGGGGAGCATTCTGAGCCTCTTTACTTTCCGTAGTACATAGATCGCAGACTTTAAAAAGCACATCCATCCTCAATCCCATCGGACAAAGGCAGGAGGCTTTGGGGCAGAGAGACAAAAGTTGTTCTTGCGAGTATGTGAGAGGCCCTCGCTTTGCTTTGGGCAGCATGTCTGGCCCTAGGTCCGTACGGGCCCGGACGGGCCCAGACGGGCTTGCCTCTGGCGCGCCTCCGGAGACTGTAAACCAGCCTTCAGCAAAATTGACCCACCCAAGTTCTCTTTGGCCTTGTCGGCCTCTAGACCCACTCTCCCTCGGGATCTTGATTGGAGTCTCGCAGGGTTCTCTAATTGGGTTTCTAACACCATGGATATGTTATCCTCGCCCATTTCCTCCAGGTTTTCCAGGGAGTCACCCTCTAAACCCTGATTCACACCCAAATTGATTGCTCTAAAGCACAAGTGAAAATAACTTGAGTGTGCCTGGCGCCTTAGTGGGTACTTTTCCTTGGCCAAGCACAATCTTAGGCTCAAACAAAAATGTCCTATGCTGCGATAGCCCAGGCCAAGAAGCAATATTATTCGGCCTGCATTGAGCAGGCTCAAAATAATTCCAAGGAAATTTTTGCCATAGTACAGTGCTTCACATGCCCCACGGCACAGTCGAGTTCACTTCCAGTCACTGAAACCTGGTGCGATACTCTGTCCAACTTCTTCATGGATAAAATCCGCTCTATTCAGGTGGCTTTTACACCCTGTCTTAGGGCTTCATCAGACCCCATGCCCTACGCTCCTACGTCCGCTCATCCTAGGCACTCCTTGCATGCTTTCTCCCTAGTGAATTTACCCAGCACTCTCAGAATTCTGAAGGGCCTGAAATCAGGTTCACCTTCTGATCCCTGTGCGGCCAGACTGTTGGCAGCAGTCTCTGAGATCATTATTCCTGAAGTGAACTTCATCATCAATACCTCCCTTCTTGATGCTCGCGTCCCGGAGGTTTGGAAGCAGGCTAAAATCCTCCCACGTTTAAAAAGACCTTCCCTTAACCCCCAGATTCCAGGGAATTATTGCCTCATTTCAATTTTGCCCAGCTTAGCCAAAGTGTGCGAAAAAGTGGTGACCAGACAACTCACTGAGTTTATCGAAGGGTCGGACCTCTTGCACCCAGCCCAGTCTGGGTTTCGGTCCTCCCATAGTACTGAGTCATCGCTGGTTGAGGTCTCAGAGGCCATCCAGGAGTGTCTAAATGCCAGCAGGAGAGCAGCTTTAGTCATGCTCAACCTGTCTGCGGCGTTTGATATGGTGCCACACTCACTGCTGCTTTCTCGTCTCGCTGAGATCGGTGACTCGGGCTCTACCTGGGGCTGGCTTAGGTCCTTCTTGAAAGGGCGGATACAACAGGTCTGGCTGCCGCCGGCCGCGTCAGCCCCTCACCCGGTTACCACAGGGGTCCCACAGGGGTCCTCCCTTAGCCCCCTTTTTTTTAACATCTACGTTACTCCTCTAGTCTATTTAGCCGAGGACCTGGGGGCTAAGGTCATTGCCTACGTGAATGACACCCAGCTTCTTTTTACATGGGGGAAGGATGCAGACTCCGTTTCTTCGGCTCAGCACTGCTTATCTTCTGTCTTTCAACTTAAATGCAATGAAGACAAGTCGGAGATTCTCCTTTCACAGTAACTTCCCCCCCAGCTTCAGAGACACGCTTGGGAGTGTGGTTCGAGGATAATCTATCCTTCTCTACTCAGGTTAAGAAGCTTGTAGGCAATTGCTTTGGACTTCTTAAACCTTGAGGAAATTTCTTCCTCTTCTCCCTAGGCCCGCAAAAGAAACAGTCATTCGTGCTCTGATCCTTTCGTCGTTTGGACTATGCCAATGCGCTGTATGTGTGCATCCCAGGATACCTGCTGAATAAGCTTCAGGTTGTCCAAAATGCGGCAGCTAGGATTCTCTTTGAAATTCCCACTAGGAGTAGTGTGCGACATCACCTGCGCTCATTACATTGGCTTCCCATGGCTGAACGGGTTAAGTTCAAATCCCTCGTCATCGCTCACAGCGCCCTTTATGGCTGGGGCCCCTCTTATCTGCAGAAGCGGTTCTCCTTCTATGTCCCGCTGAGACAATTGTGCTCATCAGCACAGCTTCTAGCACAAGTTCCCCGCTTCATTTGTCACAGGCTTTGCGGAGGCTCGTTCGCCGTGAAAGCTGCTCAGGCTTGGAATGCCCTTCCTTTTGCGCTTCGCAATACCCAAGACCCCTTGGCCTTTAAGAAAAAACTAAAAACTCATCTTTTTGTCTAGTGTTACTCTGCTGACCCCTCTTGGCTCGTGCCGGGACACTCTTCGGAGTAGTTGCGCGTGTTACAAAATTAAATAACAGCCCTTCAGGCATTCTCCCATTCAGCCCAAAGCCTATGAATTTTTGTGAGATATTAGAGTATCGTGAGCCCCTTATCGTATTCTGCAAGGGGCCCGGGCCCCATCATTTTTCCTACGCCACTGACCAAGATATACTAAATTGTCCATATACACCTGCAATAGCAATTTAAATTTCTCATTGCTGCTGACTTTCTTACTTTATGGAGAACAAACATATTTTCTGTAAACCACCCAAGCCCTACACTAAAAGTTTTGTACTATTTTTCTATGAGTTTTTGCTATTGGTAGTTTACGGTTTTCCAAAGTGTATTTATTCATTCCGAACGTGTATGAATTAATTTTCGTTTTTGACTGTCTTCATTTCCATCATGCTGAGTAAACAAAAAGAGAAAAATCCTTTTCAGCACTCTCATTTAGATGTCAAAATATCAACTTTTGTGGCAGATAGTAACGACTGCGTCAAAAGTGCTACAGTTTTAGACTAAAGTGCATATAATTATAGGAAGACTTAACAACTCAATTCAGATCCAGTGTGGTGGCAGATGCTGCAGCATAAATCATTTAACAATATAAGAATACTGCATGGCTTTTTGTGAAAGTGGCAACCTGCATCAAAATCCTCTGTGGCCGTTTACTTTATTTGACAGATATAAAAAAAACAAGCATTGGCATAGCCAATAGGTCTCGCCTTTGGGAACTTATAAGCTTTTAGCCATGCAGCACACTGTCCTGGGTGCTGTGCCTCCAGGGTTTGAATAGCTATACGATTACTATACACTGGGTCATGTAGTCTGATTTAGAAATACAAATAGAGCCAGCAAATAGAAAGCCCAACAATGTGATTGAGGTTGCAGGCCTACCCTTGAGCTATTTTCTCCATAATAGTGAGAATGCCTTCACTCATTACTTGTAGCAATTCTGCAGCCAGGGTGTTTTCCCGCACAATTATAGATTTGCAGTATTTGCCACATAAACCATCATCTGCAGACTTGGACAAGAAATGTTTTGTTTCTAGTGCAAACGTAGTGTTTCCGCACAGTGGAAGCCTCTTCACAAAGGTTTACTGGTCACATTTCCGTAGCTTGTTAATGTACTTGGGTAATAAACTGATATTAATTAGGTGAAAGCTTTACCAAGAAAGTATTATCATGTGCAAAAAAAAAAAAATAACTAAGTAATAATAACGAAATATGAGGAATGGTTTGCTTTTCTTGCTGCATAATATAATCAACCCTCGCGCATAATGTTGTCATTTCCTACTGCAAAATTCTTACTCTCCTGCCTGTAGCCTAGGATATCCCACTTGAACTTACAACTGAAAAATAAAAGAGTGATGGAGAACCATACTTCCCTGAAATCATGCTCGTTTTTTTCCACCATCTAGTTTTATTTGTAACAGGACAGAGAACAGAAGGCCTTGCCACAGTGCACGAATGGTTAAACAATGGTAGTTATATTACAATACCAAGGAAATAAAGGTTTCACTTCACTGTTTTAGAAACAGTATTGCGTTTAAATTGTGCGCACATTTGCTGCTGGGATGTCATCAAGTGCATCCAGACGTCTTCAGAAATTAAACTGAAAATGAAGAGAGAAAAATAATAGAAAAGCCTGAACAAGTCGAGGTGCTTGAGAAAACATTAACGCTCTGGCCGCTGTGCCTCAGGAGATTCGGTGTTCAGAACCTCAAAAATATTCAGGGGCTTATTTACAAGCCCTTTACGCCGCCAGTACGTCACTTTTTACCATATTAAAAGTCACGCACTATTGGCACAAGGGGCTTGTGAATAACCCCCTCAAGGATCAAAAGAAAGTAATAGGAATGACTATTGTTCCTAGATACAAGCTTTCTGTAGACATTTTTAGAAAAAAATAATTTATCGATAACATGATGCGTGGCAGCTTAACTCGGCAGGCGACCAACCCATGCAGAGTCTGAACCTGCCGGGACAGTAAAACTGTTGTGGATTCCTCTGCACATACACACCGAGAGTATTTTTGCTAAAAGAGTAAAATAAGTAGAAGCTTGGTTTATTTATATTTCCCCGCAAAATGGTACAATGCACTTTTTGGGCCAAATTGCGTGCATCAAAATAACAAAAGGATAAAAAAATAATCAAAAAGTATCACCAGTTCGAAAGATCAATGAAGCACATAATGTCTGTGACCTGTGCCTCTCCCGTGCTCAATCAATCAATCAATCATAGGCATTTATAAAGCGCACTACTCACCCGGAGGGTCTCAAGGCGCTAGGGGGGGGGGTCCGCTACTGCTCGAACAACCAGGTCTTGAGCTTCTTCCTGAAGGAGAGGTGGTCTTGGGTCAGGCGTAGGTCGGTCGGGAGGGCGTTCCAAGTCTTGGCGGCCAGGTGGGAGAAGGATCTTCCTCCTGTTGTCGCTCTGTGGATGCGGGGGACGGCTGCGAGGGCGTGACTGGTCGAGCGGAGGTGGCGTTTGGGAGCGTAGAAGTTGAGGCGGCTGTTGAGGTAGGTCGGGCCTTGGTTGTGTAGGGCTTTGTGTGCGTGGGTGAGGAGCCGGAAGGTGATTCATTTGTTGATCGGGAGCCAGTGCAGGTCTCTCAGGTGTCTGGAGATGTGAGTTCGTCTGGGGACGTCGAGGATGAGTCTCGCCGAGGCGTTCTGGATCCGCTGGAGTCTCTTCTGGAGCTTGGCGGTGGTACTGGCGTAGAGGGCGTTGCCGTAGTCCAATCGACTGGTGACGAGGGCCTGGGTGACCGTCTTCCTGGTCTCGGTGGGGATCCACCGGAAGATCTTACGTAGCATGCGCAGGATGTTGAAGCAGGACGAGGAGACGGCGTTGACTTGTCTGGTCATGGAGAGGGAGGAGTCCAGGATGAAGCCCAGGTTGCGTGCGTGTTCTGTCGGTTTGGGTGCGTTGCCCAGGGCGGGGGGCCACCAGGAGTCGTCCCAGGCGGAGGGTGAGGAGCCCAGGATGTTAGGACTTCCGTCTTGTCTGTGTTCAGTTTCAGGCGGCTGGTCGTCATCCACTCGGCCACGTTTTTCATCCCTTCGTGTAGGTTGGCTCTGGCGGTGGCGGGGTCGTTGGTCAGGGAGAGGATCAGCTGGGTGTCATCGGCGTAGGAGATGATGTTCAGGTTGTGTTGGCGTGCGATGGCCGCGAGGGGGCTCATGTAGACATTGAAGAGGTTGGGGCTGAGCGAGGAGCCCTGAGGGACGCCGCAGATGACTTCCGTGGCTTCTGATCTGAACGGGGGCAGGCGGACTCTCTGTGTCCTTCCGGTGAGGAAGGAGATGATTCAATCCAGTGCCTTCTCCTGGATTCCGACGTTGTTGAGGCGCTGCACTAGGGTGCGGTGGCAGACAGTGTCGAATGCCGCGGAGAGGTCTAGGAGGATGAGGGCCGCTGTTTCTCCGTTGTCCAGCAGGGTTCGGATGTCCTCGGTGGCAGCGATGAGGGCGGTCTCGGTGCTGTGGTTGGCCCGGAAGCCTGACTGGGAAGGGTCGAGGGAACCGGTCGTCTCGAGGAAGGCTGCCAGTTGCTTGTTGATGGTCTTCTCGATGACTTTGGCTGGAAACGGGAGGAGCGAGATGGGGCGGTAGTTCTTGAGTTCGGTGGGGTCCGCCGTTGGTTTCTTTAGTAGAGCGTTGAGTTCGGCGTGCTTCCAGCTCTCAGGGAAGGTGGCGGTGTCGAGGGAGGTGTTGATGATGTCCCGCAGGTGGGGTGCGATGACAGCGTCGGCCTTGTTAAAGATGTGGTGAGGGCAGGGGTCGGTTGGGGATCCGGAGTGGATGGAGTTCATCGTGCTGATGGTGTCTTCGAGGTTGATCGGTGTCCAGGCGTTGAGGGTGGTGGTGGTGGGGGGTGTTGGTTTGGTCGTGGGGAGCGTTGGTTGTGTTCTGAAGCTGTTGTGTATGTCAGCGATCTTGTTGTGGAAGTAGGAGGCGAGGGAGTTGCAGAGGTCTTGCGATGGGGTGATGTCGTTGGTTCCGGCGTTGGGGTTGGAGAGCTCTCTGACGATGTTGAAGAGTTCCTTGCTGTTGTGTGCGTTGTTGTCCAGCCGGTCCTTGAATGCTGTTTTCTTGGTGGCGTGGATCAGTTGATGGTGCATTCGGGTGGCGAGCTTGAGGGTAGTCATGTTGTCCGGCGTTGGGTCTCTTCTCCAGGCTTTCTCGAGGGCTCGGCAGTTCTTCTTGGAGCTCTTGAGTTCGTCGGTGAACCACGGGGCCTTCTTGCTTCCGGGTCTGCTGGGCGGGGTCCTCAGAGGGGCGAGCTCGTCCGCGCAGGTGGAGATCCATTTCGTGAGGTTGTCGGCGGCTTGGCTGGGGTTCGGTGAGCTGGCGGGAGGGTGCTGGCTCAGGGATGCGGCGAGTTGTTCGGCTGTGATCTTGTTCCAGCTTCTTCGTGCAGCCTGTTGCTGGTGGTGGTGGACCGTGGTTCTTTTGAAGGTGAAGTGGATGCAGCTGTGGTCCGTCCAGTAGAGTCCAGTGGCGTGGCTGAAGGAGATGTCTTTGCTGGACGAGAAGACGGCGTTGAGTGTGTGTCCGGCGAGGTGGGTGGGGGTGGTCACCAGCTGCTTGAGTCCGAGGGTGGCGAGGTTGTCAAGCAGGGTGGTGGTGTTGCAGTCGTTGTTGTTCTCCAGGTGGAAGTTGATGTCCCCGAGGAGGATGTAGTCAGCAGAGGGGAGGGCGTGCGGGCTGATGAAGTCGGCGATGTCTTCGCTGAATTGAGTGCGTGGTCCCGGGGGTCGGTAGATCAGGGTGCCTCTGAGGGTGGTCTTGGGGTTGGTGTGGATCTGGAAGTGCAGGTGTTCGGCGGTTGTCAGGGTGTTGTCGGCGTTGGTCGAGATACGGATGGTGTCCCTGTGGATGATGGCGATGCCTCCTCCAGTCTGGTTGTCGCGGTCTCTCCGGATGATCTTGTAGCCCTCTGGGATGGCGATGGCGATGTCGGGCGCTGAGGAGTCGTTCATCCAGGTTTCCGTGAGGAAGGCAACGTCAGGAGCTGTGGTGTCGAGGAGGTTCCAGAGTTGAACGGCGTGTCTGTGGACGGAGCGGGTGTTGAGCAGGATGCACTTGAGGTGGTTGCTGCTGGTGTTCGGCTTGGCGGGTGCTGGTGTGGGGCGGGTCCGGATGCAGGTGAACTTGCAGGTGCGGCAGCTGAAGGGTCCGTGGGTGCGTCTCGGAGTGGCTCGGTAGCACCCGGGGGTTCGGCCGGTGTTGAGTGCGTTGAGGGTGGCGGCATCGTAAGTCCGGTGGGGGGGTTGGCCTCTGCGGGGGCCAGGGGTTCTGGCGCTGGGTGCGGTCCAGGCGCGGACGGGCGCAGACGGGCTTACCTTTGGCGCAGTTTCGGCGCTCATTCGGTGCTCCCTCTGCGCGCGTCCGCTGCGCGGTCGCTGAGGGGTCGACATAAGAGGGGAGTCGGGAGGGCGGGTCAGCTGGGAGGCGGGGTCGCGTCCACCAATGGACTGGCGAGGGGGCGGGGCCGCGGTCAGGAAGCGGCGGGAAACTGGATCGGGTTGGGCGGGCGGCCCTGCGGCGGCTGGGGCGCCGCTCTCGGCGTCGAAGGAGACTGGAGCAGCAAGGGTCTCAGGAGCAGGATCGAGGAGCAGCGAGGGGGCAACCAGGCCGGAGGCGCAGTGGTCGCTGACCAGGTGCGTGCGGGTTCCCCTTAAGAGGGGAGTCGGGAGGGCGGGTCAGCTGGGAGGCGGGGTCGCGTCCACCAATGGACTGGCGAGGGGGCGGGGCCGCGGTCAGGAAGCGGCGGGAAACTGGATCGGGTTGGGCGGGCGGCCCTGCGGCGGCTGGGGCGCCGCTCTCGGCGTCGAAGGAGACTGGAGCAGCAAGGGTCTCAGGAGCAGGATCGAGGAGCAGCGAGGGGGCAACCAGGCCGGAGGCGCAGTGGTCGCTGACCAGGAGCGTGCGGGTTCCCCTTAAGAGGGGAGTCGGGAGGGCGGGTCAGCTGGGAGGCGGGGTCGCGTCCACCAATGGACTGGCGAGGGGGCGGGCCGCGGTCAGGAAGCGGCGGGAAACTGGATCGGGTTGGGCGGGCGGCCCTGCGGCGGCTGGGGCGCCGCTCTCGGCGTCGAAGGAGACTGGAGCAGCAAGGGTCTCAGGAGCAGGATCGAGGAGCAGCGAGGGGGCAACCAGGCCGGAGGCGCAGTGGTCGCTGACCAGGTGCGTGCGGGTTCCCCTTAAGAGGGGAGTCGGGAGGGCGGGTCAGCTGGGAGGCGGGGTCGCGTCCACCAATGGACTGGTGAGGGGGCGGGGCCGCGGTCAGGAAGCGGCGGGAAACTGGGCGCAGTGGTCGCTGACCAGGAGCGTGCGGGTTCCCCTTAAGAGGGGAGTCGGGAGGGCGGGTCAGCTGGGAGGCGGGGTCGCGTCCACCAATGGACTGGCGAGGGGGCGGGGCCGCGGTCAGGAAGCGGTCAGGAAGCGGCGGGAAACTGTTGGTAAATAAATGGGGAGCCCAGGGCCCTGGCCACGTCACTTGGACCCTGAAATTAAAATGCTTGCCTGCAAGACAAGACCAAAGAACATAAAGTGAGCAGGTATGGTTCTTACAAATTTTATTATACATCCATATGTGCAGGAGAACAGGAAGATGGTTGCTCAGGGAATGATTTCGCATCTGTGGTGCATTGTCACTCGGTTTTTCATTTTATGACGTCCCTTACCTGATGAAGTGCGCTGATGCCATAAAAGTTGGTGTTGTTTAGTAGGTCGCTCTCGCTTTTGCCATGCAGCATGACTTCAGCGTCTTCAAGTTAGCCAGCTGCGTAAGCTTGCAGGAATTTGGCAGCCCCATTGAAGGGAACGGCCCAGGACTTAATATGGAGAACGGGAGGGGTGTGGGAACAAAGTTAACATGGACAATGAAGAAAGCTAACACTGACAACAGGTGTGGGACTAAAGGCAACCCTATCTACGGCAGGAGGGGGCCTCCATGATAGCAGCTGTGCTCGGAACAGGAAAGCCGAGGCAAAAGAACACAAGCATTTGCAATGCAATAGGACTCGCATTTACGCGACAAGGCACGAATAGTAGCGCGGGAAGAAAATAGTTTTCAAAGTAAAGGGGCCAGTGGCCATAGAAGGATGCAAATGATGACATGGCCGTCATGAGGAGGAACTCACAAGCCTAAAACCAATTGAAATGCAGCATTCAGGACCTAAGCCAATGAAAAAGATGGGCGGAGAGTGGGCAGAGCTTCCACAGAGCTTCCACGCCATACTGAATACTGCATGCCTCGCTAAGCGAGCAGCGCATGCATGCTGCCGCTAAAGGCTCAACCTAAAAAGGTAATATGTAAAATAATGCATTTATATAATGTTAACATTGGCGCACAATACAATGATCTTTAGTACGTGTGAGACTAAGTGGTCTTTGTGTTTCCTTTAACCACAAAAATTTCATATAGCCCAGGAATAACCTTTAAAATATTTATAAATGGTTGCCATGTATTGGCTAGAATTAGGCAATATAGAAGAGCCCATGGCTTGAATGGGTATGCATTTCAGTCAGTCAACGCAATGCAAGCAGGTTGTAGTTTAATGCACCTTGCACCACATATCTTGAGCTGAGCCTGATGACCCCAAGAAGGTTGATGCAGTACTGGACACATCCACCTTTACAATTCTTCAATTGTTTGACTAACATAAAGCACACAATCACAGAGCAGTGGATAAACATGACTTTCTTTCTGGTTGTTCTGCTTACTGTGTTTTGTGTAGGTGCAGACACATATGCACATGTGCGGACACACACACACTCAATTGACAAAGCCATGTTCAGCCGTAAACAGTAGTTTACACCCAACAATGGCTTCATTTACACCTACTTAGTATCCACAGAATGACAGAAAGCAGCATTTATACCTGCATAATGCTATACCATAACTGAGTCCATCGACAAAGATGTGTACCCCATGCAAAGGATGGGGAATAGGGGATTACGGCATTGTTTGCCTTGTGATTTTAAGGAACGGCCACACACTCGTGAGTTTTAAGTAATTACAAACATCTGTCTGACCCTTTGTTACCTTGGAATTGGTGAGAGATTTGTACTGCAACGGGCTACAGTAAAACAACTTCCACGCTGGTAAGGAGAATGTAATACTCATGAATTTCATAGATGTGTTAGGGAAAGGATTTCTCCACAGGCAAAAAAAATGATATTCCCCTATGGAGAAAGAAAGAAAAAACACAAAAAAGCTCTAACTTCCTCAGTGCAGACTTGTCCATCCATCCATCCATATTCATTTATAGAGCGCACAGCTACCACCAACGGCGGTGTCCCGGCGCTAAAATAGCAGCGTAGTCAAACAGGGGAATGGGGGACAAGCTAGGGCAAATCAAACAGCCATGTTTTCAGTGCCTTCCTGAAAGTGGATTCTGATTCTGCTTTACGCAGCTAGTCAGGCATAGAATTATAGAGAGAGCGGCCGTTCTCACTGCGAAGGCTCGCCCGCCAATCCTGGCTTTGGAAAAGCGAGGAGTGTGGAGTGGCACCTGAGAATTGGATAGCAAGGTCCTGGTCTGGTGATATTTCTGAAGTCTCTGTTTCAGATATCCTGGACCTCTATCTCTTAGGGCTCTGTAGGCAAGGGACAGTGCCTTGAATTTGATTCTCCTTTTTACTGGGAGCCAGTGAAGGCTGCGCCAATGAGGAGAAATGTGATGGCGGAGGAGCATATTTCTAATGAACCTCACTGTAGCGTTCTGGACTGTCAGCAATCTCTGGGTAAGGTAAGCAGGGAGACCCAGGTACAAGCTGTTAGCACAGTCCAGCTGAGATGTAATAAGGGCATGGACTATTGTTGTCCGACAGTCCATCGGCAGCAAGTGGAGGAATTTTCGCAAGGCTTTAAGTTTCCAAAAACAAGCTCTGGAGACTTGACCAACCTGGGCCTTGCCCAAAAGTTTAGAATCGAATTTAAAGACTAAATTTCTGACTGAGGTGACAGGGACAGGAGGGGGGTTCAGGTGCGCCGGCCACCAGAGATCTGCCCGTGGTGGCGAAGGTTGATTAAAAAACTTCACCCCCGTTTTGTCAGCATTTAATTTCAGGCAGTTGTCTGTCATCCTGTCATCCTTGTATGGCCTATATAACTCTCCATCGTGGGAATAACAACATCCAAAAAAGTCACACTGCATTCACAATAGTCATCTTGGGAAGATGTTATTGGTGCAGCTTTCTAGGAGTACTACTGGGAGTGTTTATGATTAGCAAAAAATTATACATTTAAAAAAAATTATAGCAAATCTGCAGACTGCAGGAGTACTTCTGTGTGTGCAGATTTACTACGTTCTTTGTGAATTATGCCCAGCGTTTCTGTGCGTGGGTGCAGGAGGCCCTGCTTTTTTCTTTAGTTGACCTGTAGATTTATTTTGTGTGTGTGTTTGTAGAGCAGCGAACATACATGTGAGTTTATGCAGATCCGTGTGTGCATCCTTAGGTCTGGCTTGACAGCACATCTGTCATTAGACCTTTTGCAATCAACCTCAAAAAGAGCTTTCAGGAGTAATACAGAGACCTGATTTGGCTGCACCCACATGTTGGTGGACAGGAGCACATGATTTTGTTGGTCAAAAATGTATGCTTTCATAGAAAAAAGGGCTTCCAATCCAGACAGCTGTGAATATTTTGTCAGGTGGCATAATCGAGGATGTATGTCTTCTTAGAGAACGCTCACTAACATTCATAACTTATCAAGCTTACAATGGGATTAAGCTCGAACAATCAGAGGCACTGTTAAAGTGTCTTAGATAAGTAGCTGATGTATGGTGCTTGATTTTCACTGGCATCAAGCAGCACAGATCCCCTTCTCTTTCCATAATTAACTTTAGACTTCAGAATGCAGTTGTGTGTTTGAGAGCAGTGTGGGATGCCCTGGGCTACAGTAATCCACATGTATTTACAAGTCTGCCTTGCTAGGGCAGCATTCGCCAGATATTATGTGATCGACAAAAAAAACCTTTCAGAGAATAAATATCTAATATACTTTATTCGAATACGAGTTGTACTCATGAAAGTGCACTGTCAAACAGTTAAACCCATACACTAGGAATTTAAAATGGCTAAAAACAAATACATAAAACGCACCCCCACCCCATCAAAAGTATATAAAGCTCGAAATCAAGTGGAAGATCTATAAAATGTTCATTGTGCGATGGGCTCTAACAGCTGCTTTTAAAAAGGCGCTAAAATTTATTATTTCCTCCTCATCCACCAAATTAAAAAGCATGTTCTCTCAAATTCTTAACAAATTGTTTCCTTTAAAAGGCAATCAAATTACTACTGAGAGAGGGGCTCGGACTCCACCCAGCTGTTAACTTCCCTCAGTACTGGATTTGATTTGGCCAAAGTTGTGCATTTCCACAAAAACGCCTGTTTGTAGAGAACTGTTTGGCTTATGGCAAAGCTTATACTCCATACAACAGGACTGAGTTGGTTTTGTTGACAAGCCAAGGATAACACCTGTTGGCCTAATGGGTCCTCTGGCGAAAGGTATGCCAAATGCTATAGGTCAGGTCTGTTTAATATGAAAAGTTATGACAAAATCTGTAGCCCTGGCTTATTTATTGTGAAAAGTAAATGTTAAAGCCAATACAGCTCTAATCGTGGATTGTTATCACACTATTGTGAAAGCTGTTGACAGGTATCTGTTTACATGTATTCTCACAGGTCTTCGTGGTAGGCAAGGGCTTGATTACGAGTCCGGCGGTCCACGGACGCTGGACTCGCAGGGGCGCAGAAGTGGTGGCCTCCTGACTTACCTATTACAATTAGGATGGTCCATGCCATGCAGGAATTGTTTTTGGCATTCCCATTGCGGTGCCCATTTTCTGAGGCACCGCCTTGGGTACGTCAAATGAAAACCCGCCAGACACGGGAAACACTCGTAATCCGGTGGGCAGCCTGACCACAAGTTTGGTGGTGTGGCAGCGCGGCGGACCCGGGGCGCACCACCAAACTTGTAATCAGGCCCCAGAGGTTTTGATGTTCATCACCAAAACACTTGCTTAAAAACCCTGGGAGTAGAAGATTTTCACTGTGATGATTCTGGCTAGGCCGTCTAGAAAGGGGTTGTATATTGTTTGGCAACTGTAATTCTGTACATATTTGTAGTTGTGTAACTGTATGCATGATTGTTGTCAGTTAATGCGCACTTCAGTAGGTCTGTGTTGGTTATAGTGTCAAGCCAATAGTAAAGACAATAAGCTTTACTGGTTAACTGGGAAAAGCTACAGCAGATTCAGTAGGCAGGTATTTTCTAGGGGAGTGCCAAAATAACGTATTTTGCTTTCATATAATTAATGCAAATGTTTGGAATCTGTCAGCACTGTATTTTAGTGAGAAATGCATCATTGTGACCATTTTGATGCAACAATATATTATATATTATGCAAAAAATAGCATGAAAAACACAAGTGCTATGAACAACAGCCACACACTTTCCGATAGTCCTTGTTACTCCTGCACTACGATGTTTCAGTGAACATTGTAATTGTGCAATGTGTGTATTAAGCATAACACAGAATTCCTAAAATTAAACAAATCACAATGGCGTCATTAAGATTTTGGCCAGGGCACTTGGTGACCTAAAATAAAAAAACATGGGGACAGAAAATTTGCCCTATGGTAATCCTTATTAGGTTCTATTAGTACAGATTGTATACTGTTTTGACAACTGTCATTTTGTACATATTTGTACATTTATTACATTGTACCGGATGGATGCCTTATAGGAAAGCTTATGACTAAAACAGCAGTTCTGAGTTGGTTATGATGACAAGCCAATGATAAAGGTTATAGGCCTGAATATGTATAAAGTTACAATAAAGGCAGAAAGGATGGGATATTGATTGTGAAAAGCATACATTTAGGCTAGTAGGTATTTAAGGGTGGATTTTTATTGCTCTGTATTAAAGCCTATATATAGGTATATTGTTACATGAAATCTTATAGATTATCTATGTAGGAAAGGACTTTGATTTTGGTTACCCTGCTGAGAAACTGAGAAGATTTCTACTGTAATACTTCTTGCATACATTCATATTTATAAATATATTTTCATACAGATACATAGAGGGCCATTAGGCATTCTTCTACTATTGGTCTACTTGAGTGTCATTTATACACTGTTTCCATACTTGATAGTGTACTGCTTGGGGTAATGGTTCAAACTAGTCGTTGGCTCTCACCCTGTAATGACAGCAATTTCTGATCGTTTGTGCACATCCACCTGAAATGCACCTCAATGTCAGTCTTACTTGGTCAGCCCTTCAATTTTCAGTTTTTTCCTTTTATAGTTCCTGTTTTATTTCTTTGCTACTCCTTTTTTATTTTAATATTTAAGAGCATACTACAGCTCTCTAGTCTGTGCTAACAGACCTCTTTCTTGCCTCACATTTCATTTACAGTGTGCTGCATTCCATATGGCCACTTCCTCCAAGCTAGGTGACTATTATGTGATGCTGCTGTCCATAGTGTATAATTGTTTTACCATTCCAAGATGGCCAACACATTGGGTCTAAACATGGCAATCAAGCTGGAAGCCTAGAATAACTATAGACTAAGCATAATACTTCTGCTAAACGGACACCATTGTTATATTTAGCTTTGTCATTGCAAGCCTATGCTCTCCATGTTTAGACGTACAAAAGGGGGTGGTGATGGACGGAGCATCAGAACCAATCACACACTCACACCCAGTCAATAGATCTGGGTTTGATCCATCACCGTTCTTTAACCCACTCTGCCACCCCAGTTCAGACATGGCCATATGCAAATCAGTCTAACCCTGTGCCTCATGGGAACAGTCCAGCCTGAACTGCCAAGCCATGCCTTCCCTGGACCGGAAACAAGCTTCCTAGGACCGGTTTCTGGCATTTCAGCCGTCTTCAGCCAGGCTTGCTTGAATCCAGTGGCAAAGTGAGCAAGGGACTCACGTCTGAGCATACCCTGCCAACTTATGGTGAACAAAGAGGTACAAAAGGGGGTGGTGATGGACGGATCATCAGAACCAATCAAACACTCACACCCAGTCAACAGATCTGGGTTTGATCCATCACCGTTCTTTAACCCACTCTGCCACCCCAGTTCCGACATGGCCATATGCAAATCAGTCTGACCCTGTGCCTCATGGGAACAATCCAGCCTGAACTGCCAAGCCATGCCTTCCCTGGACCGGAAACAAGCTTCCTAGGACCGGTTTCTGGCATTTCAGCCGTCTTCAGCCAGGCTTGCTTGAATCCAGTGGCAAAGTGAGCAAGGGACTCACGTCTGAGCATACCCTGCCAACTTATGGCGAACAAAGAGGTACAAAAGGGGGTGGTGATGGACGGAGCATCAGAACCAATCAAACACTCACACCCAGTCAACAGATCTGGGTTTGATCCATCACCGTTCTTTAACCCACTCTGCCACCCCAGTTCAGACATGGCCATATGCAAATCAGTCTGACCCTGTGCCTCATGGGAACAGTCCAGCCTGAACTGCCAAGCCATGCCTTCCCTGGACTGGAAACAAGCTTCCTAGGACCGGTTTCTGGCATTTCAGCCGTCTTCAGCCAGGCTTGCTTGAATCCAGTGGCAAAGTGAGCAAGGGACTCACGTCTGAGCATACCCTGCCAACTTATGGCGAACAATGAGGTACAAAAGGGGGTGGTGATGGACGGAGCATCAGAACCAATCAAACACTCACACCCAGTCAACAGATCTGGGTTTGATCCATCACCGTTCTTTAACCCACTCTGCCACCCCAGTTCAGACAAGGCCATATGCAAATCAGTCTGACCGTGTGCCTCATGGGAACAGTCCAGCCTGAACTGCCAAGCCATGCCTTCCCTGGACCGGAAACAAGCTTCCTAGGACCGGTTTCTGGCATTTCAGCCGTCTTCAGCCAGGCTTGCTTGAATCCAGTGGCAAAGTGAGCAAGGGACTCACGTCTGAGCATACCCTGCCAACTTATGGCGAACAAAGAGGTACAAAAGGGGGTGGTGATGGACGGAGCATCAGAACCAATCAAACACTCACACCCAGTCAACAGATCTGGGTTTGATCCATCACCGTTCTTTAACCCACTCTGCCACCCCAGTTCAGACATGGCCATATGCAAATCAGTCTGACCCTGTGCCTCATGGGAACAGATCAGTTGACTGGGGGTGAGTGCTTGCAATGTTCAACACTCCGTCCATCATTTCCTTTGGTTTCTGCTTTGTTCGCCATAAGTTGGCAGGGTATGCTCAGACGTGAGTCCCTTGCTCACTTTGCCACTGGATTAAAGCAAGCCTGGCTGAAGATGGCTGAAATGCCAGAAACCGGTCCTAGGAAGCTTGTTTCCGGTCCAGGGAAGATGTGGCTTGGCAGTTCGGGCTGGACTGTTCCCATGAGGCACAGGGTCAGACTGATTTGCACATGGCCATGTCTGAACTGGGGTGGCAGAGTGGGCTAAAGAATGGTGATGGATTAAACCCAGATCAGTTGACTGGGGGTGAGTGCTTGCAATGTTCAACACTCCGTCCATCATTTCCTTTGGTTTCTGCTCCATGTTTAGACAGCAGCATGTTGTCTATTTTCTACAAATTAATTTATCTTGTTTATGTTGCTGAGTGTTTGTGTTTTATTGTAGTTGTGTCAGAGGGTTAATGCAAGAGTTGAGTCAGTGGTTAGAAGAATACATACATGAGTGCAAAGATGAGTGTCAGAGTGCATGTATCATGACTATCACGTCCCTAAACTCATCAATGGCACAAAAGGCACTTTGATTCATAAGCCAAATGTATTGGCATTGCCAGTGCCTGTTTTTCATAATGAGTTACATAAAATCGAAACACAAATAGGGAGCAGAGTTGGCCTAACAGCTAGGGCGGTCGACCACGAATCTGGGGAACTGGGTTTGAGTCTCTGCAATGACGCTGAACATCCTGTGATTCTGGGCAAGTGACTTAACTCCAGGTGCCTAACAAAAATGAAGGTGTCCTCATGTAATGCAACTGGTGCTATGTAAAGCGCTCTGATACCTGATTTGGGTCAAGTTTGTGCAATATAAAACTCAGTAAAAAAAATTATGAATAAAACTTCACACAAAGCAAACCCAGGAGAGAGGAACAATATTGTCCTTTGGTGTGAAACGTTGAACCAACTTTAGTGAAAATAGTTGTGACACATCATTGTCTCCTGCTGCCAGTCACTCAGCAAAGTACAACTTCCTCATCAAAGCACATTCTTAAAAGGCCTCTGTTCCACTGCATTTGTTGCTGGCTTCACTAGGCTTCTGTGCATCAGGCTAGTGTATATGTTTATAGTTTCCTAGATAAGGGATAACAGAGCCACTGCAGGCACTGCAGTTCACAAGAACGTTGGTCTGTATTTTGTTTGATTGTCAACTCAGCTACAGGGCTACTGGGACTTGAATGGAACAGGACAATATAATATGTGGAGGAGTAAAAATAGCTACACCAACAATTCAATATGTCTGTTCTGACCTGAGTAGATGGCGCATCCATCTTAACAGACTGCATTCTTCCGAATATGATCTCTTCTGGTTTCTTGAAAAATATCCATAGGGCATGAAGGATGACACATGCATCATGGGCTTCATTGTTTACTTGATTTAAAAGCATCAGTTTCTGTAAGCTGGTCTTTCGCATGAAAAATAACAATACTAACGTGCTAATTACGAGCAAAGGTGCTATGTACTGCACATGATAAGTAAAAATACAACACGGTACATTATTTATCGAGTGTGATAAATAGCCCCTTTTATGAGTTGTTGGTGAATAACATGCTAATTTAGGTGTTCAATGCACCAAAATCCACATGATATGGTAAATGTTGTATGGCTTTCCACCATTAAATTTTTCGCAGGTGTGACGTATCAAAATTTAATGAAGGTTGAGTTATTTAGCGCATCCGATAATTATAGGGTGTATTTAATACCTAGCAACTCATAATTGCAACACATACGTGAACAGGAGCTTACACACTCGTCAGCATTAACTGGACAAATCGTAAACAGGACCGAAATGACATCTTAATCCCCAAAAGGGTCAGAACAACAACTGCCCAACACACCAGTCTAAGAATTGGATGCAACCAACATTTTCTGTGTCTAATTGTTGGAGATACAAGATAATTTTATCGAACCCACTAGACCCTACTCTCCTCTCCCACTTGATTTGCTTGTATCCATGGTTGACATACACAAACCCTCCCTCTCCTCCTAAGAATGTAAGCCACTTAGGAATCCTCTTTGTCATTGGTGTCTTCTTCACACCTGAACTGACTCCAATGCCAAACGTTCTTTTTACTCTTGCCATCTTCTCAGAGTGATCCACTAGTTGTGGATGTGTACTCAACATATTACAGTAGTTGGTAAAGTCATGTGAAAAGTCGACATATGTCAGTTAATAATCAAATTACTTTATTGTAGCGGCAGTCGCAGCTTCCAGAATCTACCACTGCTGTGAGTAGCTGACTCCAGTCAAATGTCCAAAATGTGGAACCAGATAACATTGCATGTTTAAAAAAGAACACTTCAAACAAGAAGAGGTGCAGCTAGCAAGGAACCCATGATGAGCCAAAGGGATACATACATACAAAATGTTTGGCAGGGAGCCAATAATAGTGTTCAGTCAGATTTTACAATTCCCTCTGTAGATCCTGAAGCTGGAATCAAGTTCTGAATCAGCAGACAAGCCTTGGGCATTACAAGAGCACTTGGATATGGATTCCTTGTGTGGGGGTAGTGGTGGATCAAGTGAGGCCATCCTTTACCCCGCATGCGTTACTCTGCATGCCATTACCCCGCATTTTTTACACCGCAAAATTGTTTACTACACAGGGCTTTACACCGGAAACTATCACAACGCATTCCCCCGTGGAGTAGAATAGTAAATTGAGTTAGAATAAATAATTGCGTTAGTATATGCAGAAAGTCATAATGGATTTAAAGTGAACATGTGAGTGGATTTCCATGATATTTTTCTCACCTTCTATCATGTACCACAAAGGTATTTTTTTTAAATAATGCTTAGTAATGTTCTAAAATATTAGTTTGTAGCTCTCTCAGGAAGAGAAAAGCTTTGGCTTCCAGATGGCAGGGCAGTTCTCCTTGTAACTAGAACAAGATAAATAAGATGACAAACTTGGCCACATTGACACCATCTAGACTTGTCATGCACACATATGCTTTTGACTGAAAAATATCAATGAAGTTCAGATATGCAACCACAAACATCCACAGATTTACCAATTTAAGACACATGCAAATATTCTGTTCTATTGTTTCATATTTATATCCACAAAAGCAACATGACCGTGCAGTGTTAGGAGTAAAAGCTCAACACTAATATTCATTCATTATATTATAGCTAATGAATTATTGCAATTCAATGCAAGTAGTTATCTATAGTGGAATATGGATTGTGGCCCAGGGTATTTTCTTCATATATAAGGAAGAGTTATTTTATATTCCAGCTCTAGTGTGTCAGAGGTTTCCCCAACCATAGTGAGTGTGTTATAAAGCAGATGCCACAAAATATATAAAACGTCATAATAGAAAAAGTAAGCAGCCACTGCAATAATACTAAAACAGTTCTGATTGAAAATATCAACATTGTTGCAGGCTGAGCCTATCTGAAAGACCAGGAAGAGTAATGACATCCAGTACCTCTAGCTGACTAGCATAGCTATCCTTTGCATGGTCATTAGTGATTTCAGGGAAGCATGGATACTAGCATTGCTCCTGTTGGGTATGGATTACCACAGTAAAGCAACCTCTACATATAAAATCTAAGAATAGATGTAACTGCAAAACCACAGAAATGAGTAGGATATGGTTAGGACTGCAATTTACAACTTGACAACAGCCACACAAACCAAAATGCAATGCCTAAGACCTCACAATATTTATATCAATAACATCACATAAAAGCACAATCTAATCATGTTCAGGTGAGACACACACAGGAGGCCTAAAGCATTGCTCCTTACCTGGAGTGTGAATCAGCACACACGCTCAACCAGAAAGGAAAACCATGGTCCTCTCTCACATTGTTTTGTTCCCTTTTTCATTTTCTTATCCCAATCCAAGATGGCCAAAACCTACATTGATGTCATTTATTCCACTATAAAAGGAATACCATTATAAAGTTCAGGCGTGTCACAAGTATTCTTGTGTCATTGCTCGCTCCATGACTCGGAGGATTCTCCACTATTCCAGTACTCTGCTACTTGCTGTCCTTCGCGTGTTTCTTGGTCTGAACAGCTAGGGGGTTTTTCTGACTCTTGTTTTTCTTCTTCTGACTGGGTTATTTTCTGGAGCAGTGTTGGAGATCATGTCCTAACCTGGCACCTGGCACTGTTTCTTGAGATGAGTGGCCATTTCTATTACATAAGAAGACACTGGAAGCGTCGCCCAGAAAAGCTGCGCTTGACAGGTACTAAACCACAACTGCTGTTTCATTTATTTAGTGCTTCCTTTTGCAGTTCCTCTCATACAACTCTTTCACTCCAAATGTTCTCACCACTACACTATTCTGTTTGTACTACCCCATTGAACACAACATTGATAGCCCATCATAAATGTTCTCACCACTGCATTTTCTTTTTGCATTAACTGATTAATAAAACATTGACTATATAGCCTTACCATTCCCTGGGATATCAAATACCCCAGTGTCTCGCACAAGGGGTAGTATTACAGTTCCTTTATTTCCATCACAGACCCCATATTACACCTTACACACCTCCTACGGGCAATACTATTACCATAAGCCTTACACTCCTAAACTTCATGCAATTGGAAGATCCTGTTACTGACATTCCACCTAATCCAGGAAACATATACTTACGGAACATATAGCACAGACCAAGACATGACATCATGTCCAAAACCAATGTCCTTGCTTTCCATCAAGTCAAGGAAATTAAACACTTCATAAGCCATAAAAAGTATTGTCATACTGGCCTCCAAGAAATCCCCACACAGTGCTCATCCAAGAGACCCATCTGTCTCTGAAGGAATAGGGCAAACTTAAAAGTGACTGGGTGGAGAGAGAAGTTAGTACCAGAAGTACGGAATACGAACCACTTCATTAACAGGACCAAAGACAGTCATTGTTTTGAAAGCATTGCAGAGTGGTGATTCTGATTCACAAATGCAACAAACTGTCTGAGAAACTTGAAAAGATACACAAGGATGATATGTTTTTGCCAAAATCTACATATTATCCTAAAGCCATCCTGAAGACAAGGAATTCGGCATTTATATCCTGTGTCCACCTATCAAAGGGAGCAATATCGGATCATTCTCTGATCTGACTAGACATCGGCCTTCGACCCATTGCTCTATTGTATAGTAGGTCATAAATGAACACAGCCAAATAGAAATTACT
The DNA here is from genome assembly GCF_964204655.1 of Triturus cristatus. Taxonomy (NCBI): domain Eukaryota; kingdom Metazoa; phylum Chordata; class Amphibia; order Caudata; family Salamandridae; genus Triturus; species Triturus cristatus. Next base: position 654,680,838 of record NC_140589.1, on the reverse strand, counting down.
GGTGGGGAACATTCTACTAAGAGATCATGTACATGAATACTTAGGAGTAGATTTACAAACATTTTTCGCTGGGTTAGCATAAAAAAGTGACGCTAACCAGCACAAAATATTTTTCCCTCATTTATTTTCCAGAGCAAAATTTGTTTTGTGCTGAAAAGTACCCTGAAAGTAACGCAAAGCAGCATGAAGCACTGCTTTGCATTACTTAGAGGCAAGGGGGCGATACATGGGTGGTACGTGGGCGTTCCCATACTACCACACATTCCTTTGACAGGGCTTAGCGCCGAAAGGTAATGGCATTAGAAAGGAGGCATTAAGAGGAGAAATATTTGTATTTTTCCTTTCTTTTACGACTTTGCATGCATGCTGCACTGTGCAGCACATATATAAAGTAGGAAAAGCTTTAAAGTGTATCCAAGCATAGTATTTTCTACTGGAAGAGTATCCTTCCAGTACTTAACCTATGCTATACTCAGGCATACACCCTTGCACGGTGGCGCAAAGGTGTGTGCCTGGCACACAGCAGCTGAAATCTGCCACGGCACTAAGGAGAGGGGAGGAGAGAGCCATATCTCTGTAGGTATAGTGCTCTCCTGCTTCCTACTTGTCACTTTTGGCTGCTGAACTGCATTCTGTGCCTTTTTTGTGAATCTGGTCCCAAGACTTAAAATAAGGCACAGTTACTTCATCACAAACCTTTTAGGCAGCAGGAAATGTGACGTTGAGATAGGAGGATAGAAAAAGAAGACATCTGTAGAGCGAGATATCAAGGCACTCTCAGCAAGATATATGGAACATCCATCTGTAGAACTGAGGCAAAACCTAAAGTGGGAAAAAATGTATATTAACACTATTCACAAAAAAGGCAGAATATTCTCTATCACTTACCTACAGTGATGGCACTATGAGCAGGGCGAAAAGTCAGTATGCTTACTTATCTCACAACGTTGGCAAAGGGAGGCCCAGACTCCCATACCTGAGCTAAAAGATGATACACACAATCTAATTACATACCCTAACGAAATATTAAAGATATTTTCTATCTAATATTGAGACCTATACAACTGAAACCACAATTACATGTCAACGGAAGAGAAGGAATTGTTACAAAAGGTAATAGTACCGATCTTACCCGATACGAGCAGAGCACTTAGAACAGAGAGAGATTTCACTTGGTGAAGATGGCCTGGCAGGTAAATTGTACAGGATAAATAAGCACTCCTCTATGGCATCTTCAAAGAGGCAGAGATCAGTCAAGAATGTAATAGGATTATTGTAACATTGTTTCCAAACTCAGACAGGGACCAACTACTAAGCTCCAACAACAGTGTTGAATTGGGATTCCTGTTTAGAACATTAAATAGTGTGGGCATAGGACAGGACTTTATAAACAAGGTTAGATTGCTCTATGAAATTCCAGCAGCATAGGTTGACTGTCCCCATGTCCCCAAGAACAGAGGGACACGGCAGAACTGCCCACACTCCCCCTATTGTTTATCATTTAATTAGAGCTCTTAGCAGCCTCTATTAGACAGACAGAAGAGATTAGGGGGATGGACACTGTGGCAGGACAGACTAAAGTTCTACTACATGCAGACAACTTATTTCTAACCATCAAAAGTCCTAGACAATCAATCCCTATATTCAATTTTCTGATAGAGTCCACATTCCTCTTCTCAAGTTACAAAATAAATTGCAACAAAATGATCCCCTCCCATTATCCAAAGGTACTGCAAGACAAGCCATAGATGTGCTTAGATTCAGATGGCGGAATATAAACCTAAAATGTCTAGGACGTTTTGTCATCAGCGGCCTGGATGACATGATAGCCAAATTCTGCCAGTGCATTGACAAAAATGATAATGACTTTGCCCAATGATCATTGTTACAACTATCCCTATGGGGGCGGATGTAAGTGGTAAAAATGGTTGTAGTCCTACTGGTGTAATTACCTTCTCGGAATGCTCCTACTACCATCCTGATGGCTTTACTGAAAACCATTACCAGACATATTCGTGACTTTATTTCGGCTGGTAGAAGACACCAAACTCAAACTCTGGAAACAACAGTCAGCAGCAACAAGACAGGGGCTTCAATTACCTGATATGTACTCTTTTTATTTGGCACACCAAGTATCACAACTACTCGTGAGCAGCCACCCAAATCCCTCGATGTGGACCCGAGTAAAAAGACCCTATCAGAATGATTTACCTGACCTTCAAGGTTGATATAACAGCAGAGATCCATAAGGTCAAACACAGCTACTCACTGTTAGACCAATGTTGTAATCATGGTCGATGTCTCACAAATGCCTTATGACACATTCATAGCAGGGCATCCACAAAGAACAACAAAGAATTCGTAATTACACAGCGTACAGTTGCAATCTTGTGGTATATCCACAGTAAATGACTTATTACAATGGTACTCACTTAAATCTTTGGAAGAGTTGAAGCAGGAATACCATCTGCCACTATAGCATTACTGGCGATATAGACAATTCAGATATTGCCTAGTTGGTCAAGGACCCATTTTCCTTGCTCAATCTCCCATTCTCTCATAAATACAGCACATATAAAGGTAAAGTCGCAGGATTATACAACATGTTGATTTCGCCAATACATTCACTCAGGTACCATGAGAAACATGAATCCACTGAGAGACTGTATTGAATGTAGAATACTCAAAGGACTTTCTAGTAGGAGTTTCTCCTGCTCTTGATAACAACTGTTATTTTCTTGTAGGCATGAGTGTGCCGTCCTGGGAGGTGCCTGACTCCTGTAGCGCCATCTTAGCATGGTGTCTACTTATAATTGATTTTATGCTTTATTTTTCACATGTTGCTTTTGCATTAATCTAATTTACCTGTAGCTGACACTGCACAAAGGAGCTTGTGCAGGTCAGCAGGGGTTGCTGGACCCTAGTTTTAGTTTTTCCTTTGCCCTCAAATTTATTTTTAGTCTTTTCTTTCCAGAACGCATGTAGCAACACTTCTGCCACGCCCCTTTGGATGCTGAAGCTTAAAACATGATGGCAGCGTGTCCGCGCCAACTTTCTGGTAGGAGTTTCTCCTGCTCTTAATAACAATTGTTATTTTCCTTGTAGGCAGAAGCATCAGGCAGGTGCCTGATTCCCGTAGCGCCATCTTAGCATGGTGTCTATTTTTCTATAGATTTTTTATTTATTTATCCCTCACATGTTGCTTTTGCGTTAATCTAATTTACCAGTAGCTGACACTGCACAAGGGAGCTTTCAAATGCCTCCATTCTCTAGGCATAAGGGGCAAAACCCTCAAGCTTCTGCAATCATTTCTTTCAGAATGAGAACAATTGTTGAATCAAATGGCCATAGCTCTTCTTCTTTTACACTACCTTGTGGTGTACTGCAAGGATTGGCACTGAGTACGACTCTTTTCAATCTATATGTAACATCTTTAGTGTCACTGATTAAAAGTTTTGGTTTCTCAGTAGTCTCGTATGCTGATGACACCCAGATTGTGGTGTCAGTCATGGAAATTTTAGAGAGGACTGCCGTTTGTTTCCATGATTGCATGCAAAAGACTGGGAGTTGGATGTCAAATAACTGCCTGAAGCTGAAAGCAGATGAAAGAGAGGTTCTACTCCTTGGCAATCATCCATTGTTCTGGTCTCCCAATTGGTGGCTTGGTATACATAAAAGGAGGAAGGGTGAATATTAGTCGCAAACAATTTTTACAAATATGTGCAGTTGTGAAGGAAGCACAAACACTTTAGTAAAACTGCCCTCACCCACAACAAGTTGTGGCGTGCTTTATCATAGAGCTGCTACTGAACGCCTTCTGCGCGTACCCACGATAGAGGTGGAGCAATAGGGAGGGGTAAACAATACAAACAATCAAAAACAGGAAAAGAAAAGGATCCTACATAAGTGCAGACAGAAGATGGTTAAAGTTGACTCAGAGATATCGTCATTATAATTGTATTCATAGATTTCATAGTCACATCTAAAAAAGGGTATTAGAAACTCTTGGATGGTGGTGGTGTGAGTAAATTATGTACTCACCACCCCTCCGTTCTGCATAGAGGTCAACATGTTTCTGCCGGGTTCCGATTCTTTATCTGGCATTCATCAGGACAAACAGGATCCCTATGCTACTTCTCCAATATATTAAAAACCCCTAAAGTATAAACACTGTATTAGGTATTACTCCAGCTGTAAGTCTGGTGTATTCAAGTACATTACTCCTCAGATGCTAACGAGTTTATTAAGATGAGCGCTAGAACTGGCACGGGATTAGAGGGCAACCCCCTGTAGTCACACTTTCATTGAGGGTGGTCTGCTGCCACATAATCGGTCTCTCCAAGTGCCGTGAAGTTCCCAATTGGTGACCCCAGGAATTTGGTGCCCTTTTGACCCCTGTTGCTAAAGCAACGTTGATGAGAAACGTTTCTTTGTTGGACATGTAAATGGTATCATCTCCTCATGTTTTCTAATGTTTAAATCACTTAGAATGTTTTTTTCTTTTATTCCTTTGGATTTGCGTAAGACAGTGATCACTGCACTCGTCTTTTCTATAATTGACTATTGCAGCGGGTTGCTCCTAACTGCTCACAATGCACAAGCTGCAGATGTCTCAAAATGTGCAGCATGATTACTTCTGGGGATACCAAAATATCAGTCTGTCTCCCAAACTCTTTCCTCACTCCACTGGCTCCCAGTGAAAAAGCTGGTGGAGTTTAAATCTCTTTGTATCGCCTTCAAGGACCTTCACCATGAGGGTCCAGAATCTATTAGACAGCTCTTCCAATGGTACATCCCTTCCAGACCTTTACGATCTTCTTCTCTGGCTAATTTGGTTGTGCCCAAAGTCAGGAAAGCCTTGTGAGGAGGCAAGAGAGTTGGTGTGGCAACGGTCAAATTATGGAATTCAATGCCCCTTTGCCTAAAAAACAAAACCAATCTGCTAAACTTTCGTAAGGCCCTTGAGACATGACTGTTTAATAAATAGCTAGGCCTGCACTGTCTCTTCATGGATTCTGCTTCCCCTGGTTTGGTTAAATTTTTCTGCCTTTATTTCATATGCCACAATTTCTCAGCGCCTAATCACCCAAAGGTAGTAGACCGCTTTATAAATCATAATTTCATTTCATTTTATGACTGACTCTATAATCTGAACACACAATGGCCCATATTCTCAAGGAGCTATCGCCGAGTTAACGGCACTTTATCGCTGCCAAATTCATTATAAATTTATCACCCCATTCACAAGCTTGTGCAAACAGCCTATATCACCATTTTTCCGGCGATAGCATCCTCAAAAAACATTGCCACAGATGACCCCGGCAACTATCGCTAATGAAATGCAGAGTAGGCATTCCAAAGCCACGACAACACCACTCCATAACATTCTCAATGACCATTCACATCGGCAATAAGATCCCAATACAGGCGATAAGGCACGGTAGCAGCAGGAAACTAACACCTGCTCTGGCCTAGTGTAAAGTCAGATGGCAGCCGGCACCACAAAAGGGAGCCCAGCCCACAGCCACACCTGAAGAACAACGGATGCCATGGAGCTACTCATCATGCAGCTCGCAGCCCCAACAGGCCCACAACACCCACCGCCACCACACCCAGGACCATGACCCGGACCCCCCCGCACCACCTCCCCAGACCACCACCGAGGCAGCGCAGACACAGACCGTGGACCTTCAGAAAACGCACCAGCCTCACAGACTTAACACCAGAGAATGTCATTGCCCACTACAGACTCAAAAAGACAACCATCCTCCGCATCCTGAACATCATTGCCCACAGGCTGACGGTACCAACACAGCGGACAACCAACATCCCACCGCAGACAAAGCTGCTGGCTGTGCTGCACCTGTTGGCCTCTGGGACCTTCCAACCAACAACCGCCAGAGTCGGAGGGGTCTTACAGCCAGCCCTACCAAAGTTCTTCAAACCTGTCCTGGATGCCATCATCAGCCTGGTACCCCAGTACCTATACTTCCCCCACACTGCGCAGGAACAGCTGGAGACCAAGCAAGGATTTTACGCCAAAGCTGCATTCCCGTACGTGTTGGGGGCAATGTCCTACTTGTGGCCCCTGCCCACACTGCACACAATTACCGCAACAGAAAGCACACGCATTCCATCAATGTGCAGGCAATAGTGGACAACCGGGGACTCTTCACCAATGTCGTCGCCAACTACCCAGGCAGTGTGCATGACCCATACATCTTCCGTCAGTCCATCATCAACCGGTGCTTCCAGGATGGCACCTATGGAAATGCTCTGCTCGTTGCTAAGTACCAAATGAACACACCACACACCTCAACTCCACAATCATGCAACTCACAACTCTGGGAATGCACACTGTACAAACTCACATACAGCATGCCAAACAACATGCCCACCTACCAGACACGACAGCACAACTTACTGTGGGAACCTGGACTAGCCATGTACATGAGCCATCAATGGCATGGCACCTCAGCCACACAATAGCAGATTGTGGGGAGAGGTGGGAACCAGTCATGTGCGAAGGAGGCAAGTGACCCATGAATGAGAAGGTGCACAATGCCAAGTGTGGCGGAGATGTGCAGGACAGACTGCAGTATGCAGACGACACACATATCCATGTCGAAACACACCGCTGGTGTATGGAGTGTAGTGGACAGTGGACGCAACCATGTCACCCCAGCCAGTGGGGAAGATCGTGGTAATGTAGCTTGTTACATTCCCCCTGTAAGCGTGTGCAGAGTGGGCTGGCCCGGCGTATGCCAGGCCAGCGTAGGGGTGTGGCTCCTCCACAAGTGGATCTGGGTGTTGTTCAGTGTGGGCCTTGCCAAGGATGTGGCTGATGCGTGTATCTCTGTTGTACTGTCTGTGCCACCTGTGATGCAATAAACAATGTTGCTATGTGGCATGTCCCCGGAGTGCGTGGTCGGCTGAAGGGGTACATGGGGGAGGGCATGCCCACTCGGGGTCAGGGATCACACATGCCAACTGTTGTGTGTGTCGCTATTAGCTCATCATGAGCCAAAGATGTACCCTCAACTGCATGTCAACTTCAGCCAGACAGGTGCTCTCCATCTGTGTCAGCCCTGTCCTTGCAATGGGCCTATACACACGTGGCCGGCCACATTCTGTGCAGCATCATCACTGTGTCATACTCAGACTTGCAGACATGCGCAGACAGGCATGTCAATGACGTGCCGTAGGGGTGCATGTGATGTAATCGCGCTATGCACACTAGTGATTGTGCTCGGGTGGGAGGTGCAGCAGTGTGGCTACGTAATACACATTGATGCAGCTCATTTGCAACACACAGTACATGTCATATAGGAATCACTAAGTCACACATATCACACACCAATGAACCAGTGTGTCTGCCAACACATCATGCAGAACCAACTATTGTCTCATGTCTCTCTGCACTGTCACAGGTGAACAAGGATATGAACTCTGCCCCTGGATGATGACACCCCTCCGAGCCACAAACACACAGGCCCAGAGGCAGTACAATGTGGCCCACAAATGCACCAGGGGCATCGTGGGGTGCACATTTGGTGTGTTGAAGTCACGTTTCAGGTGCCTGGATGTCACAGGTGGAAAGCTTCTGTACAGCCCAGGCCTCGTGTGGAAGATGTTTGTTGCATGTTGTGTGATGCACGACATATGTGTATGCATCAAAGCCCCATGGATACGAGTGCCAGATGCACCGGACGATGATGATGGAGATGAGGCAGGTGGACTACACCCCACTGCAGCCGCAGCAGGAATAGCCCGTAGGGACTACATCATTGACAATTTCTTCTCTGGTTGCCGTCGCATTGTGTGGGTTCTTCACAGTAATGGCACAGTACGTTGACTGCCACAGGCACTGCATGCGCTAATAAAAGCATTCCGATACACATTCCCTGCGTGAATGTCACTCATCTGTACAGGCACTTCACTCATACAAGTGTGGGTACTACATGTTGTGCTGTCAATTGAGGGATTTGTTGATGGATGGTGGGTGTGTCACCTCTGTGCAGTGAGGCTGTTACTGGTGTCACGTATTCGAACTGCCAGTTCTGTGTGTTACAGTTGTTATGGTATCCCACTCCTCTGCGTTTTACATGTGTCCCAGATCATTCCATTTTGGCTATCATTTGCGGCCTACAAGTGACAACAGGGATTCTTTTGTGCTCTGATATGTGCTGCCATGATGCAGGGATGCACCCTGTGACTCAAGTCCCACGACATGGGCAACATGTACGTAAGGGGGAGTCACTGCCCCTACATTAGTCCGTGCATTCATTCTTGTTTGGTCATGGACATGGCACGTCGGTGTGCAGGGGTTGTTATTTGTCCTTCTGCAATGTGAGGGGGAGATGCGGTTTCAACTAGCCACCAAATTGGCCATACTACACAGTGTGACTGATGCAGAAGACATAACATTGGAGGCAGTGGATGAATACCACTCTCTCCATTGCACAAATCTGCATTCTGCAACATTGCTGCTCACCAACCCTACCTTCCCAAAGCAAATGAGCCCTCAGAACTACTGCTATTACCAGCCTTCATACGCACAACCAATTCCCAACACAATTTCAAAACATCATAGGGTGAAACACCACATATCCTAAAAACCTGCACAAAACCTGCACACATCTCATATCCCTTACTACAGTGTCATCGTGGCTACTGAATGAAATAAACCAGGAATCCAGCAGACATGGATACACGTTACGTTCTTAATTAAACATGCATTTGACCAGTCATTAGATCTCCACTTACAATGAAAAATGGATTTAGGAGAACCATGCATTGAATGGATAATCAACAAAGGATCTAGGGGGATACCAACAGAACAGAGACTACACTTGACCATTCACTTCTCACAAACCTTTCCCTACTCGTTTTGCTTCCCATCATCAAATAACGTCCCTCATTTAATACTGTTCTATTGATATTACTTCTATGTTGGCCAATAGCTCATCTCATAAGAAACTATGTTTTATTGTGGGATAAATGTACAGTGACAACTATAATTGAACGAGTATGAATCATTGATTGAGAATGCCAACTACAGTATAGCACTTTCGATGTTCTAATATAAAAAAATAATTATAAGATTTAAAAAATAAGAGCCTGGTCACGAGCATTTGATATGTATGTCAGAAATATAACTAATGCTTACTTAATTTGTGAAAAAACGCAGATTTTGCAGATAAATACACAAAGTGATGAACTTCTGAACTTTATGAAAATGTTGATATTTTCAGTAGAATTTCAGTGTTTGCAGTAACAAAGTATTGGTTATTCGCACATCCCTAGTTTATATTTGTGAATCTCAAATTTGATCTAGTGATTGGTTTATATATTTTAAAATGGAGATTATGAGTACAATATTTTAAATACCCTAAGACCTTATCACATAAAGTGCAACTGTTAATTCAAGACAAGGTCTCTACCACAGTTTCATGGTGGCTGGTGTCTTAAATCATTCAGAGCAGGCACAGTACCTTTTTACCACCTTAATCAGTGGTGTTCACTTTTCGCTGAACTTTATAGATGTGCTGCCTTTACTTAGAAATGTATCAGCATTTATACAACAGAATATATATGGGATAAAGTCCACCCTGCAATACATTATAAGGATACTGCGAGTCACCCAGGAGTTCCATTACCATATAGAGCAACTAGGCTAACTAGGCTAAAGTCCAAGCTCCTTTATAAGGTTATGTAACTCTGAGTTTCAATATCCTTATAATGTATGCCAGGAGGTACGTTATCCCATTTATCCCATTTAATACATGGTCACACCATTACCTTTCCCACAAACCACTTAAACTCCAGGGACATATTTATAATTTTATCACGCAGTGCAGTAACATTGTACTGTGCATTCCTGCCTTTTCCCAGCTCTGGCACACAATGAGCTGCCTAGCGCCAACGCAAGCACTCTTGCACCATGGTGCAAGTGTGCCTGCGTTGTTAGCAGGATTGTTTTTGTGTAGGAAGGAGCACCTTCCTGCACACACGTAATACCCTGAGGCATTTCCTTCTTTCTAAGTGTGCTGCAGATTGCAGCACACACAGAAATGGGGAAAAAATTAGGTGAAGTAAACACATTTCTCCTTGTTACGCCTCACCTGGGGAGGTGTAGCAGTTTTGGTGCATTCCCTGGTCTACCACTTATGGTAAATCTGGTAATGCTTCAAAATCCATGAGTTTTTGGATGGGAACATCATGCACCAGCCATAGAATGCCTCCCTTGGGCAGAGTAATGCAACACAGCGATTTGCACTTGATTTATCAGGCTACTCAATTGTTTCTCAAGGGTTGCAACACTTTTGTATCCCGTTGCGTGGTGCAAATCTGACACAACTCTTCAGTATAGCTCTTTCATATAAATGCACAAGCATGTTTGTGAACTTGAAGAATAACAATAAAACTTCTAGCACAAAATTAAAAACATCAAAAATCTGTCAGATATTTGTTGCGAACAGATATTGGAAACAATTCAATACAAGTCAGTTTAAAAAAAAAAGCGGCAGTAACTTAGAATATGTTAAAATATGCAGAAAGATCCAAGCTTTTCTCAAGCTATCTGAGGAGTGCAGAAAATGAACATGTTCTCTCTGCTTGTCATTTAGCAGAAAAACGAAAAGCAACCTATCTGTTTTTATTACTTTAAACAGGTGCTTAAATACTGTTCTGTGACCTAACCTGCCATTCACCTTGACTGCTGGCTCAGATACCAGGCATTGTGACATCAAAACTCAACTGTAATAATAAGTCTTTTCTTTATAATAGGCGTTATACAGGGATTACAGAATCCAGTGTATTAAAATAATATAAACAAAGAAACATAACAACACAATTGTAGCATAACCGGGCACAACACTACAAAACAGTTAGAACCCAAAGGAAAACCCAGCAATAAACACATTGCAATAAATCAGCACAAAACACAGTAGCACAAACAAATAAACACAACACATTAACACCACAACAAAATGTCTCACCATAGATATGCAGCTAAACATGCAAGAGCCTTGTCACATATTACCAACTTCAGAATCCTGGTTTCATAATACAGTGGTAAAGGGTGTTTAGAGAAAACACTACTTTAACTTATCACCAAGGACATGAAATAGCGCCAGTCAAAAATGTTTTTGTGATCCAGCTTTTTGTATTATGTATAATGAGCAACTTGCATTGCAATGCTATAAATATGATTAAATGTGGATAATCTTTGATTGTTTATAATTTAAGGGGCTTAAGGGGCATATTTAGCGTTTGGCTGAGAGGGTACTCTGTCACAACAGAGTACCCTCTCTGTCAAAATCTCAGTGCGACTGGGAAACGGATAGATCAACAACATGTTGCTGGCCCATGGAAGTATAGGCAGTTGGAGGTAAGCCATACGACTATCTGGCCTATGCAGAGTGGGAAGCCACGTGGCTTTTTTTTCTGCTGCCACCACCAGTTTTGGGAAAGAGGGTAAAAATAAAAAGACTACCCCTATACCATGGTAGAAACCACACATGGTGTGGGGGACATTAGTTTTACATTGTTCAAAAATAAAAACCCACTTTGGGAGATTGTTTTTCTGAAAATGTTAAACTTTGCAAAAGTTTGATGGAAAGCCATTATATTTGACTGTGCCATCAGTCAACTTTCCCAACATTGACAGGAACCGCTGCGACGGCTATTCTTGCCAATGTGTAGAGATGTCAAAGGGGCCGATGGACATCTCTAAACTTAGTGGATAGAATGTCCGTCAGGTTGTGAGAAAGTACCCTATTTCTTGCATGGTATGCCCCCACTTTTTGCTGAATTGCTAATGTACTTTGACTGAGTGTGCCCTGGGCTCCTGTCAATCAGGTACCCAGGGCCTTTGTTCCTTCCCTAAAACTGCACTGAAGCCTAAAACCCAATTGGTATCTCTGGCCACATGTCAGCTCCTGGTAAATGGTACCATAGATACCCAGGGCACTGTGACCAGAGAAGGCCCCTAAGCACTCCAGCACTTACTGTGCCACCCTTAGAGGCCCTGTACCCTGACACACACACACACTGCCTTTGCAGGCTGAGTGTCTGGGTGCAGAACAAAACAAAGAGATGACATGGCACACATCCCTGTGTGCCATGCCCACAAACCACTGCCCTGACATACATCAGTCACCCCTCTAGCTGGGTGCCCTATGCCAGTGGTGAGGGTACAGGTGCATGAACCCTGTACCCCTACAGTGCCCAGGTCCATTCCTGGGCCCTGTAAGTGCAGTGCTGCCATTAAGAGTATATGGTGCTGGGAGGTTGTCATTACGAACTTCACAGCACCATAATGGCTGCACTGAAGACTGGGAAGTTTGGTATCAAACTTCTCAGCACATTAAACCCACACTGATGCCAGTGTGGGATTTAATGTAAAATGCACCACAGAGGGCATCTTAGAAATGCCCCCTGAATAACGACCAACTACCAGTGACCTGACTGAGTGGTTGCGCAGGCAACCACCACCAGACATGTTTCTGGACCCCTGGGTCGAGAGCCTGCTGCTCTCGGGGGCCTGAAACAATGCACATCCTGGGACGAGGTGCCAAGCCTCCTCCCCCAGAATGGGCAGGGTTCACGAAAGAGAAGCTTCAAAGGCATGCTACCTTTGTGAGCCTCTCCTGACCATTTGCTGCTTTCAGCAACTGGTCCCCGCTGGTTCTACCCCCCACTTTGGACAGGAGATCCAGCAGGAAAAACAAGTGAGGAAGTGAGGTGTGCCCACCTCTGCCAACTCCACCCCTAAGGTGGGGGAGGCGAGGTGAAGCACAACCTCAAGTCCCCAGCAACCCAGGGACAAGCTCCTGCCCCCCTCCCACTGGAGAGTAGCAGAATAGGGGTATACCCACCCCAGGGAAGGGACCCATTGGTCCCTGCCCTTTACCTACCTGTAATGCCCCTAAATGTAGCATTTAGGGACACCCTGAACCTTCCTTCCTCAGATCCTGCAACCACAAGACAAAAAGAAGAAGGACGAGAAGCTGTGCAGAGCTAACAAGAGGGTGACGCCCACTAACTTGGCCCAAGCCCTACTGGCCTGTCTCCCCTCAAACATGCTCCTGCAAAACCCCGGTGTGTCCAGCGGCCAGCAACCTCAAAAACCCCGGAGGACCTGCCTGCATTCACTCTCCAAGCTGTTTCTCCGTGAACAACGGACGTTTTTGAACGGCAGCTTCTGGTGCCAGCCAGAAACCGCGAATCCAGCACACTCTGCACCCGCCGAGCCCGGCCTGTGTTTGAGTGAACAAACACCACTAGGAGGTCCCCCCGGTGATCCTGACCTGAGATCCGGCGACCCCTGACCTGCCTCAAGCCTCCAGATGACGCCTGCAGCCTTAATCCAGGAGACCCCCCCTACCACAACCAGAGAGGGTAAGAAAATCCAACGTCTAAAGGCACCCCTGCACCCGATACCCCATGGCCTTGTGTGCCCAACCCAGTGGTGCCTAACCATCCCTCTGCATCCCAACTTACCCCTCGAAGTGGTGGTCACTCCTGGAAGATCTTCGTCCCCGAGCCTACAGTGTTTCTTTGTTCCGGAGAATCTCCATTGAACTCAACAGGGCACCCGACCTCAAAACTGCACCCTGCACCCGGCTGCCCTAGCGCCGCTGAGGGTGCCCCTTTGGTGCTAACTTGGTCCCCAACTTGCCCTGATCTTACCCTAGGAGCTTTTCTCCCACAACCCTGTGGCCTGCTTGCCAGCAGCCACCAACCAGAACCCCCCTATCCTCCATAGGATAACATTGGGCCTCAACACTCTGCACCCGGCCACCCTAGTGCCACTGGGGGTGCAACAACAGTGCATCGCTGACCCTGGGAGACCCCTGAGTCTAACCCCAGAACCCTAACTCAAAAGTCCGATTACTTACCTTGAAACCGATAACTCATTTTTCCTCATAGGATAACATTGACACTTTTTCTCCCAAAAAGTTTGTCGACTTTTGAAAACTGCACATATTCCTTAAAAATCAGCCGATTAACCACAACTCATTTTCTCAACTGTTTTCAGGAAATGTCCCAGTGCTGAATCCAGGATCCAGCACTGAGTAAGAAAAAGTAACGATAACCTAACTTACCTGCTAAGTGAATTTCCTCCCGTAGGATAACATTGGTGATTCTATGTGAAAAAGTTTCTAAGTGTCAACTTTTGAAATGCAATAATATTCCTTAAAAATTGTACCTTTAACCAAAACGCATTTACTCACCTGTTTTCAGGAAATGTCCCAGGGCTGAATCTAGGATCCAGTCCTGTGGTTAAAAAAGTTATCTGAAAAGTAATTAACTGCATTTTACTTAAAAAGCCCATTCAATTGAATGTACTATACCTGCAATGTGTTGCAAACTGCTTTCTTGAAACTGTGACCAAAACCAGTACAAGTTATACTGCAATTTTGAACTGTGTCTAAACAAGTACATTAGTACTGCAAAGTATTTATATGCTTACCTGTACCAGGCTTGCTTGGTTCTAGAAATAAAACAACAGTATATTTTTTATGCAAAAACAATTGGCCTAGAGTTCAGTTCTTGAGTGTGTGACTTCATTTGCTGACTGAGTGTGTACATCAAATGCTTTACACTGTCCTCTGATACTGCCTTACTGCTCGACCAAGCTACCACTTTAGAGAGTAAGGTTCTATCTAACTTTAACCTCTGCCAAACTTCTGGAGACCCTTGGACTCTATACACACTGTACCTCACTTTGGTGCAGTAAATATAGAGCCAGTTTCTTACACAGGGGGAAATAGTAAAGTACTCCATCATCTGACAAGCAAACCTTCTGCCAAACTCAAGATCAAGTTCCATGTGTCTTAATAAATATTTGTTTTAAATAATAAAATCTCAAGATACAAGACCCAAAAATGTGACAGTGTGTTCTTAGTAGTCGAAAAATTGACAGTATTCTCTACATTGCTAGTTGCAAAGGTACTCTTCCCTCTGATATTGGCTCATGCTTTTACGGTTCTAAAGATGAAACTGGGCAACGGCACTATGACAAGTTGTGCATTAGTATGCTTTATAACGAGGTACTGAAAACTAGCGTTTCACTTAAGGAAATGAAATTACGCGTAATGCTACTTTGTCTCAGTTCTTATTGCAAAACACATTAAAGTATAATGTCTCAAAAGCATCTAACTTCTCGTTTTATTACACAACTCTAAATTAGGGCATCGGATGTAGAGTGTTGGCATTTCCTAGAGTGTGCATCTGGTAGAAGAGACTTGGATGCATAAGTGAAATCTGGTCCTTAAACAAAGTGCCAGGGCCCTGACGATAAAGCCAGCATTCGAGCCGGTTGGCAGCCGTCGAAGCCTGCCTGCTTGCTTGAACTTCCTTTAAGGCATGGCTCCTGGCCACCTTGGCTCTGGAAGTACAGAAAAGAGATAGATTGTTCGGGACTTGAAAATAAAAGGGCATGTGCGGCGCTCTAGTCAGAAGCAGCAAAGCGCCAGATACACGCTGTGAAGTCTTGCATGGCTGCTCAACACATGTCCCAGAGCGGCCATTGTAATTATCGGCAGGCAGGGTACATTATCAATGATGCTGAATTTACTGTATCATGAATTATTGCTAACATCAAATCCACCAGCAAGCTCAGCACAAGCAAGGAGATGCATTAAATATATGTCAACGGCACAACAGTATTTCAGGTCCAGATTGAAGGTTTGTGCACGTGGAACCTGCTAGTGTTACATGCCTACTCTGATGATGGGAACCAATATCATGCTTATTGTGCAGCATGTAAGTGTTGAATACGCACATTTTTTTTCTCCACAAGCTATGTTGTAAAAGGCTTAACAGCCAGCACTTCAGTACACTGGAAGGCATGATGCAGAACTTACGGTAAAATGCAGTCATCTCCAAATACCTTCTTATTCCTTGTCCCTCCTCCACCAGGCAGGCTGAAAAACATTTTCTATCTTATCTGTCTCTATAAGACTTATTCATATTCCAGCACCTCTGTTTGCCTTTCTAGAGTCAAGATTTCCAATGAGACTTTTAGCAGGGCCTAAAGCCCTATTGTTCTTTTTTATGTGGGGTATTGTATTGTATTTATGTAGCACTTACTACCCCTTTCAGGTAGGCTTGCAGCAAAAGACAAATACAGTGGTGTTGGACTTTGCACTTTCTGCAAGGTCATCCCCAAACTTTTTGCCTTCACTCTCATCTTTTGAACCCCTTTTTGTTTGCTTTTAGGACTCTGTGCATGTTTCCACTGCCAACCAGTGCTAAAGGTATTGTGCTCTCTCCTTTAAACATGCTAGAATTAGCTTACACCCGCTTAGATAGTTAATTTATTTGTAAGTTTCTACTAAAGTGGTACAATTGAAAGTCCCTTGTAAAGTGGCACTACGTGAACTCAGGGACTGTAAATGAAAGGCTACTAGTGGGACTGCAGCTCTGATTGTGGCACCCACTTAAGTAGCACTTCAAGCATGTCTCAGGTCTGCCATTGGTGCCTGTGTTTGCAGATTTAAACTGCCATTTCAGCCTTGCAAAATAAACCTTTTTCCAGCCTCAAACCCTCCTTTTAATACATATGTCAACCCTAGAGTGGGACCTGGACAGCCCATGGGCAAGGTGCAGTGTATTTAAAAAGTTGAAAATGTAATTTTTTGTTTTACATGTCCAGATACTGAAAAACTCTTAAATTAATTTTTCACTACTGCAATACCTACCTCTCTCATAGGATAAAACTGTAGTTACCTTAATACATTTATTAAGCTGTAACTTCCAAAAGGGAACAGGTAACCAGCTCATGCTTGGTGTCTTTGGATTTGTAATGAAAATTTCTCTCTTATGGTAGAGTCGTATTTTAAATTACAATTTTGGAAATACCACTTTTAGAAAATTTGCATTTTCCTGCCTTAGTCATTTAGTGGCTGCAGCCAGTGTCTGGGTCACATGACTTGGTATAGCTTATAGATGGGCTTTGTGTATTTCTCCTAGACAGCCACACACAATAGGGAGGTTAGGTGTGCCTGGATGGGCAATCACTGGCGATGGGCACAGCCCTACTTACACTTGAATAGGCTGTGTCCTGTTTCCACTCAAAGGGGTGCATACCCCTGTTGTTAGTCTGGAGCTAGGGCCGTGGAGGCTGAAAACTTACCTTCAAAGGGACACCTTCAGAAGCTTCTTCCACTTCAAAGGAAGACCCCGGTATAGATATTGGACCTCAGACATCAACTCTTCAGTATACTTCTGGATGTGTGGAAATTCTGCATAGGAAGAAGGACTGCTGTGCTACTAAAAGGACTGATGCCCTGTAGGACTACTGCTTTTCTGGACTGCTGCCATACTGGATTGCTCTCACCTGCCTGAGTCAGAGGGATGGGACCTGAGTCTGCACCCAGGACTCCCACAGTGACTCCAAGGGCTCGTCTCCTGACCTCCTGTTTAGAGTCATAGGAATATTAACAGGCTCCCAACCAAACCACCTGAACCAGCACCCAGATCCAGCAGGAGCAACACCCCTACACCCAAGTGGTGTCCCTCATTTCCTCGACCCTTGGTGTGGCCTCAGTGGAGCTGAATTGAAGTTTTTCAGCTCTTCATGAATGTGAACAGGCCCGTTGGCACCAAAACTATATTGCTCTCACTGCTGACCAATGCAAAGTTCTGTCACCCTCAAACAATCAATCAATCAATCAAATAATTTGTAAAGCGCACTACATACCCGCAAGGGTTTCAAGGCGCTGAGGGTGGGGAGTTGGGGGGGTGCTGTTGCTACTGGTCGAACAGCCAGGTCTTGAGTCGTCTCCTGAAAGTTTGAGCTACAGCATAGGCCACGCATGAGAAGTACCCCCGCAAAGCTCCTACCCGACTATTTGCGACAATAACAGGATTCTTCGCACTACAGCAATGACCATTCGTGACACCAGGCATGCTCTTTTGTGCTACATCGATGACTGTCCGCGCTGCTTCCCGCCTCCTCATGCTACTCTTTGTATTTGAATGAGATGGTAACTTGAGGCCGGACAAACCTGGTCCCGGTATTTGACCCGCTCTACTTTATGATCAACCTGAACTTATGACTTTCTCCTGGTCTCGCACCACCAAGTAGCCATGAGTGGCGCTTTGGACTTTTTGGCACTATATTTACTTAACTCTTTGAAATTGTAAATGCTTGGTTCCACTGGTTGGATTGTTATCATTTTGGTCTTGATTTATTTATTGGCTTTTGCCCTATTTTGATCAAATTGATGTGGGTTTTTACTTGGGTTGTGTTTTCCCTTTATTACTCCTTCAAGTGCTGCATAAATACTTTCAACATTGCCTCTAAGTTAAGCCTGACTGCTCTGTGCCAAGCTGCCAGAGAGTTGAGCACAAGTTAATTTGAGGTTTGCATGTGCCACATCCTGAGAAGGATTGTGGTCACTGCTTGCTCTCAAACAGTAACCCAATTTCTCACACTGATGATCAGCAGTGAGGATTAGGACTTGTGTTTTTGCAGATTCTGAGTCACACTAAAAATCCCAGATGAATAATATGAAATCAATTTGTGTTTTAAATTCTCACTAATTGGCATTTTTGTTTTTTCCAAATCCACCCTTATTGTAGCTGACTGTTTGTGCCTATGGCTTCACCACCAAGAATGGAATTCAAGCTCCTCAATTCGGAGAGCTACACTGTTGCCGTGCTCAAGGAAATTTGGAAGGAGAGGGGGTTGCCCACCAAATGGAGCACCAGGAAGGAGGAGTTTCAAAAGGCTCTAAGTGCATGGGCAGAGGCCCACCAGTTGCCAGTAAGAGTAGAAGAACTGGATGGACAGAATGATGTGGACGGTCATAAGATGCAGCAGTCAGCTGAGGGAATTGACCCATCTCCTGAGTTTGAACTCCCTGCCAGAACAGAGAGCAGTGTGTCCTCTCAAGGCTTGTGCCCTGAGGAGCTAGCGGACAGAAAGGCTGAAACAAGTTAAAAATTAAGGAAAAGAAACTTGTCAGGGAGGAAGAGTAAAAGAAACTGGCCATGGAGGAACAGTAAAAGAACCTGGCCATAGAGGCAGAGCAAAAGATGGCTGAGAGGGCCTTGAAGGAGAGGAAACTGGCCATAGAGGCAGAAGAGAGGGAAAATGCTCATAAGAGGAGCCTCAGAGAGCATGTTGCCTCTTCGTTAAGCCTGACGGCTCTATCCCAAGCTACCTAAGGGTTGAGCACAGGTTAATTTGGAGTTTGCTTGTGCCTCACCCTGACAAGGATTGTGGTTACTGCTTGAATAGAGTTTCACCCCCCTCAACCAGTTACTTAATTTCTTATAAGTGGTATGAGTATCTCTGGTGACTTAGACATATTTTTACTCTTCTCAAAACCCCCAATAAGGCCTTGAGGAGGGGGCGAGTGATGCCAGCCAAATGTATCTATGGGTGCTCTTCATGGCCATTTGCACCTGTGCAGGGTTGGTTCCATATGCTCATTTATCAGGGTAAAACATTGCCTAATTTTAAGGGGCGCATGCAACTGTGTTGGATCCAGTTTCTGCTTATACAGAGTAGCTAGTAATGTTACCAAGTTAGAATCACAACATGTATTGAGATATAACAGAACAAATGTTGGAGACAAGATGGGTATTGATTGACATTAATTTGCTGATCTGTGGTCTTCTAGCCATATTTGAGACATACGAGTAAGGATTTAATGATGGCCTTGTGCCACATTTCAAACCATCTATATTCAGACTCGCAGACATGCTCTTCTATTTCCTGGGACATTTTAGTATCAGGTCACAGAAAGACACCCAAGCATACTTCTGAATGCAAGCGTATAGTCAAAAAAAGATCCCCAATGAGTCAGGCTTATGAAAATTGTAAGTAACACATTTAATTATTTTTCATAAACAAATTTCAGCTTCATCAAGCATTGTCTAAAATCATGCATTTTCTTCTTATTTCTCTGAGTGAAAGTTCTTACATCTGTAGAAACCCATATAATTCCTGCCACCCAACATTCCCACACTTCTCCCAGTAAAAACAGTGCCTCACTTGTGTGGCTGGGTCTTTTATCTGCTTCAGAAAAGGCTCCAAAATGCAGAATGGAGACATTAAAGTTCACCTTGAAAATCATCCAATTTTCGCAATGTGGGTAGCTGCAATAGTTGGGCCCTTGATCGCCCGCTACCCAGGGAGACCTATTAAACCCACCCATTTCTAAAAATTAGACACTCAGGGAAGTTCAGGGTGGTATGACTTGTATTGATCCCACTACATTTTCTTATCCAGAATTCCCTGTAAACTTCAAGTTTTGTAAGAAATCACACATTTTCTTCATTTGTCTGGAAGGGAAACTTCCAGAATCTGAGAAAATACACAATTTTCCCGCCATCCAGTGTTCCCAAACTCACAGGATAAAAATGGAACCCCATTTTTGTTGCTGAGCCTTTGCCTGAGACAAGGACAAACTAACCTATGGTCCATGCAAAGATCACAGTGCTATGTATGGAACTTTAAGTTCATATGGTCAATCTTTCAATCCGTTTTTTTTTCTTTTCCTAAATATATTTCCTTGGCATCAAACTGGACTTCTTGACAGCAGGGGAAGGCTGATTGAGGATAAACCCTTCAACCTTCCCCCTGTGGGAACAGAAAGAATGTGAGGCAATCTTTGTGGTAGGGTAGCAGTCCAATTCCACGGAGGGTCTCCTCCACCCTTTCTTTTTTCGAATAAACTCCATGGCATCGTATTGCCCAAGAGGGAGGGTAGATTGAAGCTAAATGTATCACAAGAATGAATGCATAAATAAACAATAAGAAAGGCATATTTTCATACAAACATCCTCTGCAAGCAAGAATAATTTAAGAAATCCAACAGCTATTTTCCTGCAATCCGCCAATAAACAACATTACAATGCCTAGCCATGTGCTTACTCGCCTTGTGGATACATGGGTATATAACTATAAGAACAGCAGGTATATAGGCAAAAAAAATCTGTTTATACAGTATAAACGTAATCAGCAGTTATCATCTGATAAAAAGTTTACAAAAAAAATAGAACAGACTAGCACCATATCCATCAATATCCCACCATAATCTCACTCGTGGTGTTGACAATCCTAATTCATGGTGTAGATTGATAAAATAGTGCCTTCAGCAGTTATGATAAGAGGGGTGCCTCTCGCTGCCATTACCTTTGGACATCGGAGCTGGTCTCTCCACTGCCTGTGCTGCCCGAGTGGCGTGGACGCTGTGCTGATTCTGGGGAGGTCGCTGTGGAGGCTCACAATACCGGGACTGCGAGGACCAGGGTGCCTGCCGGTTAGTTCATCCAGCACACCTGCTTCCTCTTCCCGGCCCCGCCTCCTGCAACTACATTACTTCTCGCGGCCCCCGCTTCGCGGGAGCCGCTCGCTGCCATTACCTTTGGACATCGGAGCTGGTCTCTTCACTGCCTGTGCTGCCCGAGTGGCGTGGACGCTGTGCTGATTCTGGGGAGGTCGCTGTGGAGGCTTACAAGACCGGGACTGCAAGGACCAGGGTGCCTGCCGGTTAGTTCATCCAGCACACCTGCTTCCTCTTCCCGGCCCCGCCTCCTGTAACTACATTACTTCTCGCGGCCCCCGCTTCGCGGGAGCCGCTCGCTGCCATTACCTTTGGACATCGGAGCTGGTCTCTTCACTGCCTGTGCTACCCGAGTGGCGTGGACGCTGTGCTGATTCTGGGGAGGTCGCTGTGGAGGCTCACAAGACCGGGACTGCGAGGACCAGGGTGCCTGCCGGTTAGTTCATCCAGCACACCTTCTTCCTCTTCCCGGCCCCGCCCCCTATTAGCCCCTTACATACTCTATAAGACTCCCACCTATACGCGCCAGCGGGACGCGCCCGGGGCGAAGACCAGGCAAAGAGCGGGCCGTTTGAGGCCGTTCGAGCAAGGGCGAGTTAGGGCCTGGGCCTGTGTGGGCTGCCTATAGTCTTACCCATATTATCTGTAGTTCCCTGTTTCATCATGGCCACCAGAGAAACAAGGAGCAAGAGTGCTTTGGCGACTGGGAAGACATTAGGCACATTAGATACGTATTTTGCAAAAGCTGGGGCCCTACTTGTTGATGAGATCTCAATTCTTGAAAGACGTATTTCCCAAGAAATCGACTGGGTGAGGAGATCTTCTCTGGGTCCCCTTGCACATGCCACTACCCCCGTTAAATCACCTAACTGCACTTTACCATCTGCAGGGGGGGTTAATGGTTTGTCTGCTGTTTCTGCTGTTTCGGATATTAATTGTTCTGTTATCTTTGCTAATGACCGGGACATTTCTGATAGTGCAGAACTTAGCTTACTACCTCTCCCATCTGGCAAGACTCCTATATCTCAAACTACTCCCTTGGTGGCTGCCTCGGACCCTAATACAAGTTCCAATAAGGATTTGACGCAGCAACTTCAGGGGAGGAAGGAGGGAGCCATTCCCAAAACGAAAAAAAGGGCCTATACGACAAGGGGGGAAAAACGCAAGGCC
Source organism: Triturus cristatus (assembly GCF_964204655.1). NCBI lineage: Eukaryota > Metazoa > Chordata > Amphibia > Caudata > Salamandridae > Triturus > Triturus cristatus. The sequence continues at coordinate 654,658,357 of NC_140589.1, read as the reverse complement.
AACAAATCTAATTCTAAGTTAAGGGGAACCCACCAGGATCTAGCTAACAGAGGGCCTGTTCCCCCACAAAAAAACGGAGTTTTGATTTCTCATATTAGGGGGGAAAAAACGCCTAGCCTACACAGACCCGTAGGAGCGCACAATTCTATTTTTTCTGATTGTCGCACCCTATTGAGGGAACTGCTTATTCCCTTGGAAGATCGTCTGGCTAATATAGAAACTTGTTTAATTAATCTGCGCAAGGGATTACTGGGTATAGCTGCAGCTCAAAAAGTAGGCACATATGGAGCCGCTGGGGATTTTGTTGGGTTAGTGAATTTACCCACAAATCCTATTATCTCGTCTTCTGCTATACCCACTCCATTAGTAAATGTTCCCCCAGTCCCCTTGTTAACAACTGCTCCCTCAAACACATGCAGTCAACAACTTTCGACACGATCTGCTAGTGGCCAGATTTTACCTGCTCCGGTTGTTAGAACCGGCAAGGAGAAATCATTAGATGAGGCAACTAATTTCTCAACTAGGCAATCTAGTTTCCCTAACTGGCGTACAGTGATAAATCTGCCTCCCGAGGCGGCAGCATATTCTGTTGTTTTGAAGGGTGTTCCTATGCTCCATGGAAATGTGAGGGAATCTCACGAGTCTTTACACAATAAGGTCACTAGTTGGCTAAATATCCACAGGCCATTACCTCCAAACTCCAATGGAGAAATTCTTATGGTAAGAAGGGTCCCATGGATTGGTCAAACCGACAAGAAATGTGCGGGAGACTGTATAATTGTAAATTTTAGGAATCCCAACATTGTGCCGTATATCTGTAATTGGACTGGGAACACAGGTTTTACATCCATTGAAGTAGTCCACCTGTCATATTTTTATCCCATTACCTGTAATCCAATTTGGAATAATGATAATGGTTGGACACGGGTGGGCTCTGCTGGCGATGGTTTTAGACTAAGGTTTTCCTGTTATGTTCCCACTGCCAACTTCGGTAATCTCTTTCATCCTAATAGATACAGCTGTCTCGATCAGGTAGATTGACTTTATAAGGGACAGGGGCACGGGAGAGGTGAAATAGTCACTGCTACTCAATATTCTAGTGCCCTCCATGGAGAGACTTTGATACCCTTTAAATCCAAAGGCTTAGGAACTAATCTACCCAAGAATGTACCATGCCCTACCTGTATTAATATCACATCGTCAGCCCCATTAGTTACTAAAATAGCTCCCATCGCTCAACCGACCTCGGAATTTTCTTTGCCCTGCCCGCCGGTTTCAATGCTGGATGTCACACAGGTGAATTCCGGCGGACGTGGCTCAGAATTGACTGACGATTCACTAAAGGTCCTCTCTTGGAATGTCGCTGGCATTGCCAATAAACTTGACACGAGCGACTGGGACTCTCTGATAGGTAACAGTGATATTTGTCTTTTTCAAGAGACTTGGGCGAGGGAACCACTGTGCAAAGCAGGATATGCAGTGTTTGAGGTGAATGCGAGTTGGTCTGGGAGAGGGAGGCCCTCTGGAGGCTTGGCGATCTGGGTGGCTAGTCACCTTGGGTGTACTGCGGAGAGTCTTCTGACTCTATCGCATGACATCCAGTGTGTTCTACTTAGGTGGCCTAATCGCCCTAATCTAGCAATTATTAATGTGTATTCCCGCCCTATTAGTCTGGCCACTGAATCCCCTACAATAGACGATCTCATGTGTTTTTTGGATAGTCTTCCCAGGGATTTCAGGATAGTGATGGGGGGTGACCTCAATTGCCATTTTGAGCCCCTGGAAGGACTTAAGGAAGACGCCCTTACAGTGGAAGATGATTTCTGGGGAGTCCCGCCCTGCCAATCTCCCTTTGTCAAAACATGGTCCCCTTTAGTAGTACAAATCCTGTCTTTAACGTTAAATTTTTCGTTAAGGGCGTGTAATGGACGTACCGCCTCTGATACCCCTTCTGTATGTACCTTTAACAGGACGAATCAGGAGTCCAGGCTGGATTATATTTTTGTAGATATTGGTCTCTGGTCCAAGGTCGTGGACTTTAGAATAATACCTAGGACGGACAGTGACCATAATGCACTCGTATTGTACTTGGCACATTATAATGGTACCGCCCGACCATCTGGCACTGATACCATTCAAAATCCCGGGAATTTGTCTATTAGTTCTAATAGACGCAGGGTTAAATGGGGGAAATTGGTGAGCTCAGAGGAGTCTCTAAGTAAAATCTATCAGTTAGCACTTCCCAAATTCGAAGAACTAGACATTTTAATCATGCAGCCAAGAAACCTAGAATTTAATGAGAAACTAGCCCTAATTCACGAAGAACTAGTGGCCCTTCTAGGTGAGGTTTTTTATCCAGTGTGTCCCGTAAGGAACATAAAAACTCGAATTCCAACTTGGTACAACTCATCTTGTAAAAAGATTAAGACCGAACTAATAAACTGCATCAAAAAAGGTTCGGATAAGCGCCAAGTGGTTGACCTCAGAAGGAAGTATAAGAAAGCCATGGCTGAAGCACGAGCGGCCTGGGACTGGAATAAATGGCAGGACCTCACTACAGCGCTTGAAGTGAAGGACGTGAGAAAATTCTGGTCCCTGGTAAATACTGGCATGGCAGACCCCAAAACGGCAATAGAGCCAAACATAGCAGCATCGGTCTGGGAGGCACATTTTGGTCAACTCTACCAAGAATCATCCCCAAATGGTGATGTTCGGGATGTGGCTTTCACCCCTGTCCAAGTTCCAGTATTGGACTTGGAATTTACTCTCTCTGAGGTGGTTAGTGCCATTGAGGCCCTGGCGAGGGGGAAGGCCCCAGGTCTCGATAGATTGCCTGGCGATCTTTTTCGGCTACACCCAGAGATTTGGGGCCCTTATTTTCTCACCCTTTTTAATTCCATCCTGGGTGGGATGGAGGTTCCCAGTACCTGGCAGGGGGCAGAGATAGTGCCTATTTTTAAAAAGGGCTCCCCCCTCCTTCCGGCCAACTATAGGCCGATAAGTCTTATAGATGTCCCCCAAAAAATCTATTCTCGCCTCCTTCTGAACCACCTCACAGAGTGGATGGAGGAAAATAAAATCCTCAGCCCCTTTCAAGCTGGCTTCAGGAAAAATACGTCCACCATGGACCAGATCTTCTGTCTCGTTTTCCTTTACTGGAAAACTGTGAGTATCGAGAGGGGAAGGCTGTACATGGTGTTCGTGGACCTGAGGTCAGCTTTCGACCTGGTTCCTAGGAGGAAACTTTGGGAGACACTAATGGTGCTGGGTGTCCCGCCCCATCTACTAAATGCAATCATTAGGCTCCATGAAAACAACTTCGCACAGTTTAGGTATGAAAGGCTGGGCGCGCTGACATCTAAATTTCCGGTCCATAGAGGGGTTAGACAGGGCTGTGTCCTTGCACCAACCCTGTTTTGCCTATATGTCAACAATGTCATTGCCCATCTTGACAGTGTTATTGATAACGATGCCCCGTCTTTGGCTGGCAGGAGGGTACCCGCTATCATGTTTGCGGATGATACCCTCCTGCTGTCCAAATCTCCGATGGGGATTCAACGGATTTTAGATGGTTTTGGTCTCTTCTGTAGGCAATATGGCCTAGAAATTAATACAGGGAAGACCAAATTTATGATATTTAATCCATCCGTGAAAACCAGACCCAATCCTTCCCTGGGCTTAGAAAAACTGGAGAGGGTGAAAACATTCCAGTATTTAGGGGTAACTTTGCATGAGAATCTTTCATGGGAACCTCACGTTGTGACCAGCTGCGTAAAGCTTTCTCAACTTTCGGGGGGAATTTTAAAGGTGGCAAATTCCTCAACGTATAAACCTATCAGCCCGGCAGTTGAAATGTACAAAACTCAGTCCAAAGCAGCTGTGTCATATGGAGGAGAACTCTGGGGGTTTAAAGCGGGTACAGGAATTTCTAAGGTAGAAAATAACTTTTTGAGGCGACTCCTGGCCTTGCCCCGAGGGACACCCCTCGTCCCGTTAAGATTAGATTTGGGTTTACCTCCTATAAGAGACGACCTGCAATTAATGCCCCTAAGATTCTGGCATAGGCTCGGGTCAACTGCTGAGATGGAATACTATAGAGAAGAGCTTGCACACGTAATGAATATGAACCTCCGCGACAAAATCCCGTGGTTAGCCCATGTAAAGAAAGAACTCTACCGGTTAGGACTCCCGGAACTATGGGAGTCTCCTGAACAAGGCTGTCGCAGGGTTTCACGCAAACGCCTTGTGGGCTTATTTAGGGAGAAATGTTTTGCTTCCCTGGTCTCTGCATCCAATAAAGGTACCTTAACTGATCGATTCTTGAATTTCAAGGATACATATCAGTTCGAAGGTTTTATGGACATTATTTTTCCTATTTTATCTAGAAAATTGTTCATACAATGGAGGCTAGGGACTCTCCCTATTAAATCTTTTACCTATAATTGGTCAAATAAGAATGATAAAATCTGCCCAGGCTGTTGCACTCGCGATGAGGAAGAAATTCATATCTTGTTTTTCTGCTCAGCATATATCAGACCAAGAAAATACTGGCTAGTTCCCCTTTGCAGGAATCTGGGTATAAGGAGCCATTTGAATTCGTTCAGAATATTGAAAACGAGCACTGATCCCCACATAGTTTTTGCAGTTGCCAAATTCTTAACGGCTATGTGGCAGATAAGGTCCAAACTGCTTATTGTTTGCTCTGATTAATGAATTTCAATTGTGCTTTGTGTCTCTAATTTTTCGCATAATGGTTTTACTGATCATATCAAATGGGTTTTATTTATCTTAAGTGGATGTTTTTACTGATGTTGTATGATTATATCTTTTATGGCCTACTTGGCCGAAATAAAGAAAACTTGAATTGAATAAGAGGAATTGATTTGAAGTTACTGCTATATAACCTGTTTTAGGGAACCTATTTCCTTTTTTTGCAGTATGCATACATATTTTGGAAAAGCAGTTTCCAGTAGAACAGTAAGCCTGCCCAGTCCCTGCTCTAGACACATTTGTACTTGGGTGAAGACTACACTGACAATTGCACCTGTGCATCTAGAAAATGTGCCATTGAGCAAAGTTATCAATTTTTGAATATATATTGTGTTGTAAGAGAAGATAGTTTTACATGCAGTCGTCTCAAACAAAAAGTAAGGCAGCAGTCTTTGATTTCAAGCCATTTAAATGTGCTTTCTGGTGGGAATGCTCTGGGCTAGTCTTTTTTATTTGATTCTGGTTAATGGACCTTTTTAGTAGCCTGAGAGGGAAAGAGGTTAAAAAAGGGTTAACTGAAAGTACAGTGTTATCATGAGGACCATACAATAAGAGTTGGAATCAGCAACTTGAAGTTAAAAGGTTTATTACAAACTCAAGGTCATACTGATATATATCAATCTCAAAAACATAGTATAAAAGTATAAAATAGCCAAAGGAGGACCAACGCATCTTACGATATTGGTCCTCAACAACAAAGAACATATAAAGATCTCAGTAGCAGTGATACATAAAGTGAGATACATGATTTGATGACTAGACAAATGGTGTCAATCCTTCTCCTGATACATGGAAAAGATTTACAACATCTACTAAAACCCTACACTAAACTAAAGATGAGGAAAACCCTAATGAATGGAGGAAGCAAGAAATGTGTTAGCACCTCTGTAGAAGTTTTATAAGTAAAGAGTCATGTATAGCATGAAGCCACATAATCAGAGATGTTAAGAGAGGTCTGCACCTCTCCAAGTTTAAAAGGGACTCTGACTAACCCCAAGGTGGGTTCACTAATTGAAATGCACAAAGAACATTCGAGAAATGTGACCTCATACATATCACAGTACATTTCCAGTTTCCAAAAAAGAACTTGCCGCCTTGAACACTACTCCCATATTCCAGTCTCCACTTCCAAGACGTCCTTAGATTCCTCCCTTCCTCGAATAGTACCAACTTGTAACACTCCCTTTGTTCTTCATTAAAATTGTTCGACCTTGCCAGTTCTTCCTTGCCTCACTATCTCTGAAATACAATGAGCTTTTTACTAACTAACGACTGTCTTTGGTCTGCACCTGCAGAAGAGAGAAACATGCAGAAACACAACTTTTACGTTAATATAAAACATTTCTCAACTGTCAGCTTAAGGCCCACAATCACGCTAACTTAACATTTCTCTTTAACTGCATATTAGGTTTACAACCTACATAAAATCCAATAAATGAAATCTTTAATAAGGGAATCAAATATTTTATGCTGTACTCATATGTAGCACAATATACCAATACGTTTTAACTAAGCAAAATTGACAACTGATCACAATATATAAAGGAAGCATTAAACACACATATGATTCCTTCTCAATAATCCCTGCGAATGCAAAGCATTAAATGCATTTTAGCACACATTCTTTGAACTAGATGCTGTGCTCCTCTTGCCTCTAACTTACTGTATACATTTTATTTGTTGCGACCCATTGTCGCCTGTCATACTGTCCTGTTTGATCTTGATGTATATTGCCCTACTTGTCGTTCTCACCCAACCTGCCTCCTATGTCCACCTTAATTTAATTTTGCCCCTGTTGTATATTGTCCCACTGTTACCCTGATTTTTCTCCCCTTGGTGTTTTCCTTTGTAAACTGTGTGTAAAGCGCTCTGATACCCACATGGGTCATGTTCGCGCTATACAAAACCTTAAATAAATAAATACAAATTCTTACAATCCAATCCTATAGAAAATGAGGTTCAGCAATCCAGATGTCTCTGAAATGAAAAAAGTTTAATATGCATGCACATATATATTAAAATACACAATAGAAGCACTTTCTATAACTTTCGTGCACCTAATCGCTTTAGTATTACTGTGTCACATGAGTACATACGTCCAAATGTAAATATATATGTGACCTAGCCAAATGTAAAAAGATGGAGCCAAAATTATGCTACTCCGCTGGCAAACCATGTGAATTACCCTAATCCCCAGAGAATTGCAGGAGCACGTCTCATCCAATTTTGTTCTGTTCAAATACAAACAAAAACTATTTTTTGTTCCAAGTGCTATGATCTTGGTGCTAGACAAATTAACTTGTAATCAACATATAATCTCAACTATCTACTTAAGAAGCCAACACATTTTATACACTCACAGGCGTTTGAACCAGAATGACTGTGTCCCCTAACTCTGGTGGTACTGGTCACTTATTTGAGATAGCTATGTTCGTTTCATCTACATGTAGACAAAATTGCAGGGGTGCCAGCATGCACAACTGCTTTATACCAGAAGATGTGTAAATGGTATTGGTGACTACACCGTAGTCTCTTATTTTTAATAACACCCCGGTAAACATATAAAGAACGTAGTAGGCCACAGTAATTAATGTGGAATTCTTTTATTTTCCTATTTGGACAATATAATGTTCTGATCAATACAATCAAATGCTTGATTACCTTCAAAAAAGCAAAAAATTAAAACACAGACATTTGTCCATACGGAGACCCCTGGCTCACCACGAGTGGAGTAGCTTTAGCCATGGTCTCACATCTGGTCTAAACCTGAAGGGTAAAAGATCGGTATAGCTGATGCGACGAACAAGGACTGGGAAAACCATGACATTTTATTTATCTCTGACCTGGTGCGCAACAAGGTGGTTAAATCTTTTGACGAAATAAGGGGCATATTATCAAGCCAGGCGATAAAATTATCGCAGCTTTAGCGGCAGAAAACGGTGATAATGGGCTTGATAATATGCTCTATGGAATTCCAATTGAATCCCATGTTGGACGTCCTTCACATTTAACATGGGCTTCAATTGGAATTCCATAGAGCATATTATCAAGCCCATTATCGCCGTTTTAGGGGCAGTTTTCTGCCGCTAAAGCGGCGATAATTGTATCGCCTGGCTTGATAATATGCCCCTTAGTTCAAACAGTCGAGGGCAGGTTTTTAACTATCTCTACATTGGAGCTGCAGTGACATCTTGAATCAATACAGCAAAGTATTGTGAAATCCTTGCCAATAAGCACAAATTCTCTGCCAAAACTTTGATGAATATGTACTATGCCGTGCTATTGGAATTAGTACCAAATGATTTCAGTATTTTCATGAGCAGATGGAGTGATGAGGTAGGTGATGACTTCCCTTCCGAAGTAAAATTACTATATTGAGCTAGCTACCTCATGCTGTATATTCTTGGAGAACACCGCTTGATGATCCTATGTCGTTTATAATATTCTTCCAAAAAATGAATTAATTTCACAGCGACAAAGTATGCAAATGTTAGCTATTATGTGAGCTTGGTGGTTTTCCCTTTGGCTGTTCACAGATGCTTTTACAGAAAAGTTGCACCCTGGAAAATATTGGCAGACAGCATTAAAAAGAAAAAGCGCAAAGTAACAAAAAACTTCAAGATGCTGAACCCAAAAGCAAGTCTCTTCTTGTTAGGCTGGATCTCGGTAAGGGCAACACTGGAGCTTGCAGTATTATAAAGAAATGTGCCTGCTGCACAAACGTAAAACAGATGCTGAAAAGACTGGGACAGAAATGGAGATGAGAGGGCTTTAACAGAAGCATTGACAAGAATGTAACAGAAGCAAACATTCTAGTATCAGGAGCAAACCACCTTTATTTTACCACCTGACAGAAGAAGACTAGACTCCAAACAAAAACCCCATGACTGGAAGGGGCTGAACTCAAAACAGGAACCAGTTGACAGAAAGGGTCTGGTGTCTGTGGACGTCCAGAAGTGGTCTCCAGGTGTAATGGTCATCTTGGAAAGGTGTATATGTTTGACTGTTATCTTGGAACGGTATCTGTCTTAGTTGTCCATCTTGAAAGAAAGTTTATGCTTGGTGGCCATCTTGGAATGGTGTTTGTGTAAGGAGGCATTCTTGGCTAGGGTGAGCGTGAACCATAATTGTCTTCTTAACTGAGTTAAGGTTTTTTGGGAGGATTTCTGAAGTAAGTTATCTGAAATTACACCTTTAATAGGTACTCCAGAACCCAAGCATAGTTTGTTAGGAGTGACTACCCTATACGGCAGTAGGAGGCTCCATGTACGATTAATATACTTTGGCAAAAATTGGTAATTTTAATTGTCTTCAACTAACACTAGCATGAAGAGCTTATTGTGATCTATGGTGGTAGATGTATTTTTATGGAGTAAATATTCTATTGAAAAGGAAGGGTGTGAGGCGTGTTGTCCAGTTCTTTTCTACACCAATTATACAATGGAGTGCTAAATTAATTTCCTCTTGATGTTTGTTTTGCTTAACGTGTTAAATATTACTGCATATGTTGCTATTTACAAGAATGTGGATGCACATGCATGTGATTTTGTTCAGTAATTTCATGTTTTATGAATTTTTCTCTTGTTCATATACACTCACGATGTGCATAATGCACCCGGCTACAATAAAAAGAAAATTTAAAATACATTATAAAAATATTTTAAAAATATTTACAGGACACAAGTAAATAATGTGACATTTATTTACAGATTCATTTGCAATGACTTGATTATTGAAACTGGTATTAAAATCCAGGCTTGCAAGAACCATGGTCAAAATTAGAGCCTCGTGTAATAAAATGTGCTATCTGTTGCCTTGTTCCACTTTTTAGCGATGATAAAAGGTGGGTTCCACATCATGGGGCAGATTTACAAGAAACTGACATATCTCTGCGTTAGAGCAGCGATGCGTCAGTTTCCCTGCGTCTGCGTGCAAAACCCTTGCGCCACTATGGCTATATCGTATTTACAATACGGTGCACCATGGCTCAAGGATTGACAGATGCATCAGAAATTCTGACAATTCTGTTGCCGCAAAAGTCATGCATTGCTGGAGTTGTGTCACAAGAACGACGCGACTCCAGCAATGCATGGGGAGGCCTTTACATATTGTACTGCATCACTACTTACGCCTGCTCCAAACAGGCGTAAGGTTTTGACGCAGTGGCGTCCTAGAAGTGGCACAATGAAATCTTGTAGATTTCACTGTGTCTCTTCCATGAGGCTTTCTTGCGTGGGAACGCCCACCTTGCATACATTATACCTGACGCAGGTATAATGTGGCGCAGGGCTGTTCAATGTGACGCATCTCCCTAAATATCTTTAAGAGAAAGATGCGTAAAGTATATGTCAAAATTTGCCACACATAAATCTAAAAGTTATCATTCTTCCCGAAGAGTTCAGCTCAGAGAATTATAAAGGGCTCCAAGCACATTTCTTGTTACCCTCCATTAAAAACAAAATATACACGGACTGATGTCTTGTAACTTTGTCTTATTCCCTCCCACTCCTTAAAAAAAAAAGCAGACCATCATCCAATGTGGAGACAATTTTTATTTCCGTAGGTTCATATTCATCATTGTTGTTGTATGGCTCTTGCGCTACACAAGGGGACGCAAAGATGACACAACAACAAAGTCAGATTTATCAAGCCACGCAAGGCTACCTTGCGAGGCCCTGCATCACTTGATAAATATAGATTAACACAATATAGCATAATATAGCACAACACGCTGTGCTTTGTTACTCTGCCTCAGGGTTTTCTACACATCCACCCATGGATTTTGGTGCATTCCCAGATTTACCAACACTGTTAAACCTGGGAATTCATCAAAATGCTATACCTCCCCAGGTGAGGTGTAGCAAGGAGAAATATCTTTATTTTTCCTAATTTCTTCCACTTTCTATGTGTGCTGGATTTTGAAGCACACATATATAGAGGAAAATGACTCAGAGGCTTTTTTTGTCAAGGATGATGCCCCTTCCTGCACAAAAACAATCCTGCTTACAACACAGGCACCCTTGTCTTATGGTGCAAGGCTGTTTGTATTAGTACTCGGCAGCCAAGAGTGCGCCAGCCCATGGAAAGGACAGGAATGCACCATATGATGTTACATATGGTGCATTACTGCCCTTTCACACAGCGCAGTGCAGCAAGGTGGCTTGCTGTGTTGCGTTGCATGAGAAAATGATAATATGCCCCTTAATTTCCACATCCTCATTACTGTAGAGATACCTTGATAATATGTGTCTGTGAGCCTACAGGTAAATCAACTATTAGGATAGAAAGGGTGTCACATATAATTTTAAATAAGTAACGTTTCTCAACTTCATCACTTAGTTATCAGCTTTTCAATCTTTAATTGTTCTTTTTTTATATACCCTGTCCTGTGATATGTGGTATATAGGGAGGGCAGGTTGGTCTAACTTATCATTTCAAAGGTGCAAGTGAATGATCGTCTGTGAGTCAAGTGATGATGAGCAAAGGGAAACCCTCACTGCTGCACTTTGTGCATTCCCTCTAGACAGCTACAAACACATAAAGGGTGGATGTGACAGAGAACTCATCTGCAAACATCTACATTCGGATAGCTCCTCCTGGGCAGGAGGAGGGAGGTGAAGCTAAAGTTTACACCTGGATAGGCAGTGTCCTGTTTGCCACACAAAGGGCTGATTACCACCCACACATAACCTGCAAGACAGGACTGGGATAAAAGAGGCCCTGTGCACTTCATTAGCCTGCTTAAAAATTAACACCCGTACTTCAAAGGCAAACCTGAGTAGAAGTACTGGGTCTCTGACCCTATCAAGACTGTACACTATTGAACCAGTGGAGAACTCTCCCAGGAGTAAGGACTGCTTTGCTACACGGATTGACATTCTGCTTGACTGACTGCTCCTAAGGAAATGCTGCACTGCTGTGCTGGCCTGCTGTGCTGCCTGCTGATCTCAGCTCTGCTGAGGATAAGGACTGGGCCCATCTCACTAGAACCCAAAGTGACTTGAAGGGCTTGCTGGCTTGTCCCCTATTTTCTGAAGTCTCAGGGCAATCACAGACTTCTTGCAACTCTGCTGCTTGACTCTGCCATATGTGAGTCCTCCCTAGTCTGAGCTGCCCTCTCCAGTCCTGGGCCTCAGAAGTGGGTTATGCAGCTGTTTTGCTTCAAAATCAACGCATCGCCACATCAGCGCCAATTGGAACCAACACAGCGCCCTTCTACGCTGCCGCAGTGTGGACATGAAGACGGCCATGTGCAGCTTAACAAGGACGCAGGACCTGACTGTGAGTTTCCACAACATACAGTACTGATCCAAAGCTCTGACTGTGAAGATGTACGATGACGTGGGACTCAACTGCAAGGCTCGAGTTCAAAGCATACATTCACCTGCGTGAATCAGAACCGATGCATCTTATTCTCAAGGTCGATGCTTTTCTACATCCAAGGTACTTTGTCAGTGGGACCTATCTTAGCCCTGTAGGTGGCCTGCTCTCCATCGTGGTCAGCCTGAATTTTGCATTTACTCTGGTCTAGCCCAACCTCAAGTAACCTTTAAGCTCTATTGACTTCTACACATTATTTTTGGCTTATTCTTTAAAAATTCATAACTTTGGTACTACTTATTAGACATTTGTCGTTTTGGTGTTGTTTTACTCAGATATTCTATATTTGTCTAAACCTGTGTTGAATCTTTTTGTGGTGTTTTCATTGTGTTACTGTGTTTACACATTGCCCATTTAGATAAGCCTGACGGCTCTGTGCTAAGCTACCTGAGGGTAAGCACAAGTAGTTTCTTAGTGTGTTGCTAGCTTACCCTGACTAGGTTGTGGTCCTTCCTTGGACAGGGTGCATACCTTTGCCAGCTAGAGACCCAATTTCTAATAGTACCATCATCTAATTTTCTGGTAAGTGAAGGAAGGGGATGATAGCTTTCTGTATGTGCCTTTTTGTATATACATGTGTAAGCATGTTCATGTATGATTCAGCAATATGCTGTGTTTGTAGTTGGGAGGGTGCGCATGCACACAAGAATTTGTTTGCATGCATTGCTTTTGTCTATATGTACATGAATCTATATCTGCCTATCTTAGAAGGATGTTAGACTGGATGGATAGGCAGCTGTTGTGAGAATGCTTACATTATTGTGGTCCATGCGTTTTGTGGCCCACATTATCATTAAGGTAGTGTAGCTCTGGTGTTTCCCCATCATTCTAAAAATAATGAGTTATCACTTGTCTAATGGTAGCCCAAACTGCACATAATGTCAGCCTTTGCAAAATGTAACCTTTAATCGCATTCCACTGCCTCATCCCTAATAATGGTGCCATTGTGTTTTGCCTTGGTATATTGGTGGCTGCACCACCATAAAGATTACCTTTTGTCATGAATCTTGGAAGTGCAAAGAGAACACTGCAGTTTCCAAGATGCCACTAGTCCTCCATGACATAAAATATATATTATACTACAAAAGTGATGATTGTCAGGTCACAGAGAAACAATACAAGGGGAAAACATGGAAAAACAACAATACCAGTGTTAATATTGATATAATTGATGCCAATGTTTATAATGATACATTCATATGTAGGAACGAACTCACATCTCTATTATAAAATTCACCCATTCATGAACTCTCCATCAACCCCCGACTCAGAAATACGATGTCAGTCAGGCGCTGAGACCTAGGCCTAAGGTTACTGATTTACAGGTCACAGGTGGGTTGGCACGTAGCCGGCAGACAAATTTGTGAACAGGAAACTCAGGTCAATCCCTCAGATAAGCTTAGCAACACCACAAAGGTCCAGGGAGATTGGCCCCAATAAAGATGGCCAAAGGGGTATTACCAAAAGTCTGTAAAGTCAGATGCCACATGAAGTTGGGAACACACAGTCAATCAGGACTCAGCACACCCAGTACACACAGTGATCATGCCCCCATCATGTCGGACATCTGGACATATGACCCACTGGTCCCTATTGTGTCTACACAAGGTCGAGGCCCACCTGCATTTGTGATCAGGAGCTTATTTATGACTTACCGTCTGAAGCGCTTGATTAAACCAATTGTTACTGTTTTGCCAAACGCCTTTTGTCTTTTGGTTTTTTCAAGGTAAATTCATATTCAAGCAATATCAGATGGAATACTGTAGAACCTTGTAGCATATTCAAGAGAGGTAACAAAAAATTAATACTGTTCATCTATAAAACAAAATACAATAATCCTATAAAAATTACTCACCTCTAAGAAGGCCTGGGCACTTCTCACCAGGAGAATGTGAAGGACACTGGTCCGACTGGAAACAACAGGCACCTGTAATAAAACACACACACCTAAAACAAGAAATAGTCCTAACCTAAGAGAAGGGATGCTCGGAAAATGTTGCCAGGCAGTGTGCTTCTCTATTCTAGGTATTCTATTCTGCCTCTGCCACTCATAATCCAGGAAAGGAAGGAGAATTTCAGACCCTCTTTGATGGTACCAAATTGAGTCTCTTTTAGATCCAGCCATTGCTTTACAAAAAGGAGGTTGCTATCTTGGAATCCTTTTCAAATTAGTGTTACCCACTGTCTTGCCCTATTGCCATTCCAGACCTGGGCTCCAGTTCCTCCAACTCCCTAAACCTCTAACCTGGATTTGCTGTCCATCGCTACTTAAACCATCCAAGTCTTTATTATTTGTGATGCGGAGCATGAGTTTTATTGTAAACACCTCTTCATTTTGCGGATCTCCGTGATATAATGGTAGTCCATGTTTGGTCTAGTAGTGGTCCCGGAATATTTGGGCTCATCCTTTATGCAATGGTGATACTGGCATACTCTCCTCCACATAGTGCTATCCCACCTGGCATACTCGTTCCTCCTGAATCATGTGACCGTCCTGGATATTAGTTTATATGTGACTCATGTAATCATGATCATGGCCCACTGGACCTTTCCTTGACATAATGGTCGCCGACAACTGGATTAATTGTGACCTGGCCATTTTTGTGAACTACCCTAGGCATAATTAGTGCCCCTACTATTATTATGATGGACAGCCATTCCAATCCACAGCCCAGTATATTTTGGCCCTTTTTTGTATAATAGTGTCCCTGGCAAAATGTTTCCTTTCTTGACAATATTGTGAAAGACCTTGGGCTCAGTGGTTTCAAATTTTGAACCACCTTGGCATAATGGCTTTCACTCCAGAATATGTGACTCTGTCATATTTGAGTCTACATGCATACCCATCTTGCTACTAACTGTGGTCCAAATATACACTCAACTCAGTAAACAGAGACCACAAATGTCAAAGACTTTGCAGCTTCAGTTCAGAGTTTTGTTTCTGTGACCATTGGTCTATGTTTGATTGCATTTGATCACATGTAAAATATATATTTTCTGTAGTCAACATCAAGTATGCATGCCATCTGGAGCACATTTCCTCTTTTCATCCTGGAAAGGGATGTATGCTTGCACTTGGCTGGAGTACATCTGACCTTTTACAGGAAAGGGGAATGTGAATAGTTTGTGAATACTGGCAACTGTTCTAGTTTGTCAGTGTTCACAAACTTCCAAAGGCCAACTACACCTTGCAATACCCTAAATCTCACCCCATGAATAGGATTTATTGTACGGAGATCTACGCAATCATGGTAGAGATATCAGCACTTTAATGGCTTTGCACCTGCCAGGAATATCATTGTGAATTCCTGGCAGGCATAGCTGAGTTACATTTGGTTGTAAAAATATTTGTTGTATGAATTTTAGTTTGTGTCTAAGCCACTAGATATTTTACTTAAAGCATTTTAGCGATCCTATTGTGATGGGAATTTCTCCTGCAATATATACGGTCATGTAGCCCTCCCATGAGACCCTGACTGCATTTAAAACTAGTATCCTGACTTTTATGTTGGCCCTAAAGTCACACTTGTCTGACTTGTGTGCAAAGGCCTAAACCTGTATGTGATATCAAGTCCAAGACATAATCTGTTGCCTGGAGTTGCACACTGAAAATGCCCTCATAGCGGACAGAGGACTACTGCTCCTGCATTAGGCATAGCATACAAACAATGGTGGTAACATACCTTATTTTCTGATTTAAGAAATTGAGTTATTAGTTGAGTGGAAGCCCCACTCAGATAATAATAAACACAATCCTGGTCAGGGTTAACCACAAAAGTCATTAAATAAACTTGTTCTTAATCCTCTGGTAGCCTGGCACAAAAGTATTCAGAAGCTTAGTGGTTCGGAGTTTGCTGAGCACCTTATAATCATTGTTAAACCTTGTGAGGAGACATTTCAAGATTGTCTCTACCTTGTTTTGGGAGTAAACCTATGGGCTTACCTGACAGTAGGTGGAGACCGCGGCTGTTCTTTGATCCTTTATACTCTTCTTTTAAGACCGTTGCTAGATGATCAAAATATGCTGCACAGAATTCGAGGGGTAATGCATCCTAATCTGGAACCTTCTCTGGTGCCATACCCTTCACTTTGCCACTTACTACCTGCTTTGTGATATTCTCGCCTAATATTTATTTTTCCTCTGGAGGTAGCTGTGTGATATCTATTATGTAATTTTGCAGGAACTGTATGTTATTCACCTTCAGGACTGCACTGACAGCTTCCTAGTATGCAGAGAGTGCACCATTTACCTAATTCTGGCAATATACCAAGTCTCCCCTAACTGTCTAGATTTTGAGTATGGGGAATAGTCTCTTTTCAGGGTTTGGTAACCTGGCTTGGAGTCTGCTTACTTTACCTCGTTCATTGTGATTTCTGGTCAGATGGCCGCCTGTAGCCATAGCTCCTTAATCTCTCTGCGAGGTGTGCTAACTTTTCTCACACTATGATCAGGTATTCTTGCAGTTCAGGGTGTCCAGGCCTTCTTTTTATATGTTTCTTAGAACCTGATCTTTTCTGACTACTTTTTGGATCAGTGTCGATCTGACCCCAGTTGCAGTCTTAATACAGTTTTCCCTTATTACAGTCTTAAAGGCTTCCCACTCTATTAAAATGGATGAGAGTGTGTCCTTTTCCAAGAAATATGCTTGATTAGCTTTCCTAATTGCTTGGTGAAATACCTAGTCCTCTAGTGACTTTACTTGCAGTATCAGTTCAAGAAAGTCACTCTCAGCTTTCCCTATCCCATCATTAAGCTCAGTGGGTTGTGATTAGAATAGGTTCTTGTCAAGTATTCCTTATGGTCTACCCCAGCATGTATTTTGGTGAAAATACAAATGTGTCCAATTTCACACACATATCATGCATGCCAGAGTTGTATAAATAATCCATGTGTCAGGCAGGAGCTAAGGGCCCTTGCTGTCTTGCATGTCACCGATTTAGAAGGCACAGATGGAGTCTTTCGAGATCCACACAGGTGATACAGATAAAGGCCCCTCTTAACACTAATTCAAAGTGTAGTTTGGTAGCTGTGTGTTTTGACATTTTGTCTTTAAATAGGGCTGCTCTATGATCAGGTTGGGTACAGTCACCAGGGCTATAACTTTCTAGCCTAGCCTGCCCCTAATATTGAATATCTCCCTTCCATATCTTTGATCTCTGTCATCTTTGCATTGGGAATCCTGGCCTGATCCATGATAGTACTTCCCGAGAGTAATTGTTGCAATTGCCCAGTCCCGTACTTCAGTAAAGCAATTCCCTCTGATTTCACCAGATGTGTCTCCAGTGTACTATTGAGCTCACTCACATTCCAGGCAATTATCCTTATCTTCCCATGATTGTTACTCATTTTGCTTGTGTTTGTGAGGGTATCACTTCCAAGCGGCTCTTTCCCTAGATCCTCTGTGCGTGCAGCCTTTATCCTCCATGTGCATGCCCCTGTCAGAATAACAATGAAACTCAATGAATAACCCCAAACTTCCCATCCCCAGACAGACCAGCAAAGAACCCCTATCCAAATATGACTCGAATCATAATTTTCCTCCAACATCAATATCTGTCTCTAACCTCAAGCTGATTTTGTGGAATGTGGATGACCTAGTCAATGCTACCATTACAGTCAACCCCCGCAGCCTAATCATACAATATTTATCTGGTTAATCGGGGACTAGAACGTTGATCTTCCATTTCCTCATCCAGTCTCTTTATGTTCATCATTCTCCATTTGCAAGTTTTCTTGTGCCGTCTTTAAGGCCTGAGCCCATGTTCAGTCAATAATGGTTTTTGACATTTATTTTCTAGATCAGTTTGTCAGCACTGCTCACTGTCACTTTTGGCCTCTACAGGTCATCTTCTGTGTAGTGCGATTGATTTGAGTCAAGATTTGACCCTCTCCTGTGGTTTCCAAGAGCTGGGTCACCTGGAAATCTTTATCGATGTGTGCTGCTGCAACAGCTAGGTTCCTCTCAAGTTGCGCCTGATGGCGTGTAAGTCATCTGAGTCCAGCTCTTTCCTCCCTTGATCTCTTGCATCTCCATGTTCTGGGCTCCATAGGTGGGGTGTTTCTCAGTCCAGTCCCACACTTCATTGGGATCAGTGAAAAAGCATGTCTTCCTTCCCAGCATGACTTTGAGTTTTGCCAGAAAGAACAGAGCATATAATATTCCCATTTCTTAAAGCCTCAGTTTTGCCTCTGTGAATGTTGGCCTTTGATGCTGCAGAATATGGTTGTGGCCCCTGAACTGCAATAGCCTTGACAGATCTGGGTGAAGGTGGCCCCGCTGGCCTTATGTGGTCCTTTCTGAGCAAGAAAGGACCCATGCCTTTTGGATCCATGTTTCCCAGTAGATGAGGAACCAGCTACCTTCAAATTTTTCTGGCAAAGCTACCTCACTGATGCTATTACTTCAGGCTCTTCTCTCAGAGTCATCCGCCCTGTACTCCAGGAATCTAACCTGTTCAGCCAAGATAGTCACCTGCTTCTGCAGGTCTTCCGTGGCAGGATAAAATTCTGCTATGGCTTGTTCTGCCTTACCGACTCATTTTGCCACTTTCCTTTGGTTGTCCCAGATTCACTACCAGTCAGTGGTGGTGCAGACCTTTTAAGGTTTATTATTTCTTCTGTTGATTACTTGTTTGGGCTCTAATAGTTCTTGGTGATACTCTGGAAATATGTAACTATATGCTGGAATTATCACCTCTCTTCCTATGATGCGTATCTCACTCAGTTGCAGCCACCAAATGTCTCATTAATCTTTCTCTTTTCTCTGAGCTTTCAATGCTTGTTCAGGGTGATTTAACTTTGGAGGGGGTAACTGCTTCTCTCAATTTGAAATCTTCTTTTCGGCCAATGCAAAACCCTGTTCCCTGTTTCAAGCAGCTGTCATTGTGCTTTTTGCTGAACATGACGATTTCTTCTCTATCCTCAATGTCTTTTTCTCAGATTGTGTATGGACTTCCAGCAGGGTTTCATAAAGCCTAATTGGTAACAAAGAGGTGCAGTATTTACTGCCCACCCTGCACTGGTCCACTCTCCATCTGGGTATACACCTGCTATTCATTAATGGCAGTTCCTGCATTCCACTTTTGTGCACCCAAATGTACTGCTTCTCCAACCCCTGAAGGGGAGGGCTGTCAGGCATTCTTGATTTTGGAGGGGACTCTGCGCTCTAACTTCATTTGCTGAGCCCAGTGCAGTGTCGTCGTGAAGTGCTGGTCTTTTGCTTGTGGCAGGGTTTCTTATGCTCTCTTTTGGGCTTGAACTTTGTTTAGTCAATGATGGTTTTTGACCACCACTCTGTTGCCCTTAGTCCTGGGCTGTGTTGGCTGTCTTCATCCCTAGCTTGCACAGGTGTTCTACAGTCATGGCCTGATGGCTGACATCTTGCTTACTGCGTGGTGCTAAGCAACTCTCCCTGGTCCTCAGTCCTTTTCAGTCCCCTTGCTATGCATTCCAGTGTGCTTGTGGAACACCAGGAGTCTGTCCACTCCTTCGAATGGTGCTTACTAACACAGGATCCTTTCTGGTCGCCGTGAATAGCCATTAGTTCCAGCAGGACGCTCATTTCTCTGGGGTGTCATTTTGATGTCCCATTAGACTTTTTTTAAACATATAAATTATTTAAATGAATTGCATATCTTTTTAGCAAGTTCACAACAAATAAGTGAACAAGAAATATTATTAAGGGTGGATATTCTTTTTAATTATTTAATAATATATATATATATATATATATATATATATATATATATATATATATATATATATATATATATATTACCTACTGGCGGTCGCCAGTAGGTAGTTATAGTTAGGACCACGTTTCCATAGGAAAACCTCAACATTCTATTTTGAATAACTTTGGCGCCGGTCGACGAATCCTCGCGAATTTCCCAAAATAGGTGGGGCGCTACGCTCCGCTCCTACCCTGAAAGTCTCGGGGGGATCCGTCAAGCGGGGGCTGAGATAAAAGGGGGGTCCCAAAACGCGTTTTTCCCATGCATTTTTCCATAGGACCTTTAGAACGAGCTACAGCCCGAACGGCTGAACAGAATTACTCAAAATTTGGCAGAGAGGTAGTCCCTAGGTCAAGGAAGTGCCTTTTGTAGGTTTGGTGTAAATCTGTTCAGTAGATTCTGAGAAAATAGCCTTTAAATCAATATATATATCTGAGCACGCTTACCGTACGCTTACGGTAAGCGTACGGTGGCGTGCGCGAGCGCGATTCTGATTGGCTCTTAGATCTTAGTAAACATTCGAATCGGCCGAAACCAGGAAGCGGCGGCCGCCATTTTGTGTATTTCACTCTGAAAAAAAAGAGTGAAAACAAGGAAAGGGGGCAATGAGGAGAGTTACAGACCCCCTAACATTTGTAAGGGGGTCAAAGAAGGACAGAAAAGTACAAAAAAAACATTTATTGATTTTAAAAAAAATCACGGGGTACGCGTACGGTAAGCTTACGGTAAGCGTACGGTAAAAAAAATAAAAATAAATAAATGAAAAGCAGATTTAAGAGTTTACCGCGCACGGAACGAACTGCGTTAAGTGGGTGCGCACGCCACGAATGGCGTAAAGTAACTTAGCATTTAAAAAACCGTACAAATTCACTGAAAAAACCATAGGTTTCACACACGTTATAGTTAGGAATTAGCATTTAAAAAACCTTGCTAATTCACTGAAAAAACCATAGGTTTCACACATGTTATAGTTAGCTGGAAATTTTACTGATAAAAAACCAATGAAATTCCCCCGTTATAGTTACTGTAGGCAACTATAACTCACGCGACCGTAATCCTCTGCTGATGACATATGTGTCTTTATGAAAAAAAAAAAATTGTAATATATGTATAGCTAAAATTTAATGGAAGAAGACATGGGCAAATAAGTGTCTAAATACAGTATTAGCATCAGCAGAGGATTGCGGTCGCGTGAGTTATAGTTGCCTACAGTAACTATAACGGGGGAATTTCATTGGTTTTTTATCAGTAAAATTTCCAGCTAACTATAACATGTGTGAAACCTATGGTTTTTTCTGTGAATATATATATATATATATATATATATATTACCTACTGGCGGTCGCCAGTAGGTAGTTATAGTTAGGACCCTGTTTCCATAGGAAATCCGCAACATTCTATTTGGAATAACTTTGGCGCCGGTCGACGAATCCTCGCGAATTTCTCAAAATAGGTGGGGCGCTACGCTCCGCTCCTACCCTGAAAGTCTCGGGGGGATCCGTCAAGCGGGGGCTGAGATAAAAGGGGGGTCCCAAAACGCGTTTTTCCCATGCATTTTTCCATAGGACCTTTAGAACGAGCTACAGCCCGAACGGCTGAACAGAATTACTCAAAATTTGGCAGAGAGGTAGTCCCTAGGTCAAGGAAGTGCCTTTTGTAGGTTTGGTGTAAATCTGTTCAGTAGATTCTGAGAAAATAGCCTTTAAATCAATATATATATCTGAGCACGCTTACCGTACGCTTACGGTAAGCGTACGGTGGCGTGCGCGAGCGCGATTCTGATTGGCTCTTAGATCTTAGTAAACATTCGAATCGGCCGAAACCAGGAAGCGGCGGCCGCCATTTTGTGTATTTCACTCTGAAAAAAAAGAGTGAAAACAAGGAAAGGGGGCAATGAGGAGAGTTACAGACCCCCTAACATTTGTAAGGGGGTCAAAGAAGGACAGAAAAGTACAAAAAAACCATTTATTGATTTTAAAAAAAATCACGGGGTACGCGTACGGTAAGCTTACGGTAAGCGTACGGTAAAAAAAATAAAAAAAAATAAATAAAAAGCAGATTTAAGAGTTTACCGCGCACGGAACGAACTGCGTTAAGTGGGTGCGCACGCCACGAATGGCGTAAAGTAACTTAGCATTTAAAAAACCGTACAAATTCACTGAAAAAACCATAGGTTTCACACACGTTATAGTTAGGAATTAGCATTTAAAAAACCTTGCTAATTCACTGAAAAAACCATAGGTTTCACACATGTTATAGTTAGCTGGAAATTTTACTGATAAAAAACCAATGAAATTCCCCCGTTATAGTTACTGTAGGCAACTATAACTCACGCGACCGTAATCCTCTGCTGATGACATATGTGTCTTTATGAAAAAAAAAAAATTGTAATATATGTATAGCTAAAATTTAATGGAAGAAGACATGGGCAAATAAGTGTCTAAATACAGTATTAGCATCAGCAGAGGATTGCGGTCGCGTGAGTTATAGTTGCCTACAGTAACTATAACGGGGGAATTTCATTGGTTTTTTATCAGTAAAATTTCCAGCTAACTATAACATGTGTGAAACCTATGGTTTTTTCTGTGAATATATATATATATATATATATATATTACCTACTGGCGGTCGCCAGTAGGTAGTTATAGTTAGGACCCTGTTTCCATAGGAAATCCGCAACATTCTATTTGGAATAACTTTGGCGCCGGTCGACGAATCCTCGCGAATTTCTCAAAATAGGTGGGGCGCTACGCTCCGCTCCTACCCTGAAAGTCTCGGGGGGATTCGTCAAGCGGGGGCTGAGATAAAAGGGGGGTCCCAAAACGCGTTTTTCCCATGCATTTTTCCATAGGACCTTTAGACAGGGCTACAGCCCGAACGGCTGAACAGAATTACTAGAAATTTGGCAGAGAGGTAGTCCTCAGGTCAAGGAAGTGCCTTTTGTAGGTTTGGTGTAAATCTGTTCAGTAGATTCTGAGAAAATAGCCTTTAAATCAATATATATATCTGAGCCAGCTTACGGTACGCTTACCGTAAGCTTACCGTACGCGTACGGTGGCGTGCGCGAGCGCGATTCTGATTGGCTGTTAGATCTTAGTAAACATTCGAATCGGCCGAAACCAGGAAGCGGCGGCCGCCATTTTGTGTATTTCACTCGCGTAAAAAAAAAGAGTGATATCTTGAAAAGGGGGCAAGGGAGAGAGTTACAGACCCCCTAACATTTGTAAGGGGGTAAAAGAAGGACAGAATAGTATAAAGGAAACATTTATTGATTTTAAAAAAAATCACGGGGTACGTGTACGGTAAGCTTACGGTAAGCGTACGGTAAAAAAAAAACCAAAAAAAAAATGAAATTTAGATTTAAGTGTTTAGATATTAGGGGGCTCTAAAAAGAGCCGTTGTGTTTATTAAGTGATTTTTTTGTGGTACCTACAAGTAAGTACCGATGCAGAGTCTAAGGTTCAAGAGGAAGACTCTGTTCCCTTCATCATTGAAGTGCACACCATCTCCTCTATAAATGTCTTGCATGTCGTAACGCAAGTTGTTGTGGTAAATGGAACCCATACCATAGTCACGGAGGAAAGCAGAAACAGATTTGTTGACGTGCTTTCTTGCTTTGTCAATCTGCGGACAGAAATGATTGGACCAGTTCCATTTTTGCCTTTGGCATATGTTAGAAAACACAAAGGCAGTTTTAGGGAAAAGTGAAAACAGTTGTGCAAAGGTGTCCTTCATAAGCATTTCCAGACCTACCCCAGTCAAAGTGCCTAGGTCATTGCCACCACAGTGCACTATTATGAGGTCAGGGTGTTGGATTTGCATGAAGGATTTCACCAATGGCATCAATTGGTGCCACTTTAACCCTCTCTGACCAATCCATTTAATGTCTACATTTGGCAAAGCAAGGTCTCTCACCATACCTGTTTTCTCTGCAAACTTTTCACTCCAGAAGACATAGCTGTGCCCTACAATCCACACTGTGAACATCTTCAAAGGAGAACTGGATGCACTCAGGAGGTGTCTTTCAGTAGAATGGCAATATGAAAAGAAAGACAGTTTGGAAATGGAGGCATACATATTTTTTTCAAAACAAAAAGAACTGATTGGCTGTTTCATACCATTCTAGAATAAAAACTAGGCTGTATGTGTAAATTAATAGAAGCATGTTTTGTATTGGTACAAAAAAATGTGTTACCAAAGAACAGTACTATGGATTTGCTGTTAGGTTTGAAAAGTCAAGCACTCTTGCTCTGTGGAATTGAAACATTGTGTGGCGAACTTCTGACCTAACTCCACACAGCAGTGTTCCATGAGCTGTTGCTATGGTAGCAGGCAGAAGTCAAGTTGGGGGAAGGGTACTAGGCAGAAGTCAAGTTGGGGGCAGGGTACTTTTGGAAAAGGGTTGGTTTTCAACCAATAGAAATGTGTGATTACATTTGAAAAAAAGGGGGAAGCACTGAGATTTGAAACTTACATGTATATGTGTGGAAAAATAGAGGGTAAGTTTGCCATTATCTGGTTCTGCTGAGAGGAGAGAGGTGTAGAGAACAGAGATCCTGGCTCTGATAATCTGCTGTTTGAGTGCCACATTTCTTTCACAACAAACTAATTTAAAAGGTGAGGTTAGAGTTTGAGAGGGGATGTATATGGTAAATTAAGAAATGAAAAATAGAAATGTAATTCTTTTTGTTGAAGTTGCGTTTATTATTTTCTGTTTTGGGAGAAATTTAAATGTGAGGAACATGTAAAATAATATGGACTATGTTTTCACGATAAATTAAGGTGTATTGGTATAAAAAATGAATAGTTTAAGGGTTTGAGGTTGGACTCAGTAATGCAAATACATTCAGCATCACTAAGGCTGGTTGCCCTTGGTGGAATGTAGGCAGTCACCCAGGTTACACACGTTGGGAAATATAGGCAGAGATTTATTGTGTACAACTCTGGTAATTTTATATTTGCATTAGTAGGAAAAAGGGGGAGCGATTTTTTGGTGCAGAAGCAGACTCTTAGCACACACCCAGCTCCTTTCCATGTATAATCATGCACAGTATTTACAAGCGAGTGGGTTTTGAGGTTTCAGTCTGTAATGCAAAGACATTCAGCATCACTAAGGCTGGTTGCCCTTGCTGGAGTGTAGGCAGTCACCCAGGATACACATGGTGGTGGTCTGAAAAAGCAGTCTGGACATGGGCTTTTTAAAAAAATCTGAAAAGTGGATTCATAATATGTCAGTCTGTAAAAGTGATTATCACTTGCCAAAAAAAAAGAGCAGTAAGTGTGCATTCAAATTGGCAAAGAAATTTCGTTTTGTGACTAATGTGAAAACATGACTCTGTGTGCAAATAGGAATTACAGGCAGAGATTTATTGTGTTTTGCTCTGGTGATTTCACAGTTGCATTAGTAGGAAAAAGGGGGAGCGATTTTTTGGTGCAGAAGCAGACTCTTAGCACACACCCAGCTCCTTTCCATGTATAATCATGCACAGTATTTACAAGCGAGTGGGTTTTGAGGTTTCAGTCTGTAATGCAAAGACATTCAGCATCACTAAGGCTGGTTGCCCTTGCTGGAGTGTAGGCAGTCACCCAGGATACACATGGTGGTGGTCTGAAAAAGCAGTCTGGACATGGGCTTTTTAAAAAAATCTGAAAAGTGGATTCATAATGTGTCAGTCTGTAAAAGTGATTATCACTTGCCAAAAAAAAAGAGCAGTAAGTGTGCATTCAAATTGGCAAAGAAATTTCGTTTTGTGACTAATGTGAAAACATGACTCTGTGTGCAAATAGGAATTACAGGCAGAGATTTATTGCGTTTTGCTCTGGTGATTTCACAGTTGCATTAGTAGGAAAAAGGGGTAGCGATTTTTTGGTGCAGAAGCAGACTCTTAGCACACACCCAGCTCCTTTCCATGTATAATCATGCACAGTATTTACAAGCGAGTGGGTTTTGAGGTTTCAGTCTGTAATGCAAAGACATTCAGCATCACTAAGGCTGGTTGCCCTTGCTGGAGAGTAGGCAGTCACCCAGGATACACATGGTGGTGGTCTGAAAAAGCAGTTTGGACATGTGCATTTAAAAAAATCTGACAAGTGGATTCATAATGTGTCAGTCTGTAAAAGTGATTATCACTTGCCAAAAAAAAAGCAGTAAGTGTGCATTCAAATTGGCAAAGAAATTTCGTTTTGTGACTAATGTGAAAACATGACTCTGTGTGCAAATAGGAATTACAGGCAGAGATTTATTGCGTTTTGCTCTGGTGATTTCACATTTGCATTAGTAGGAAAAAGGGGGAGCGATTTTTTGGTGCAGAAGCAGACTCTTAGCACACACCCAGCTCCTTTCCATGTATAATCATGCACAGTATTTACAAGCGAGTGGGTTTTGAGGTTTCAGTCTGTAATGCAAAGACATTCAGCATCACTAAGGCTGGTTGCCCTTGCTGGAGTGTAGGCAGTCACCCAGGATACACATGGTGGTGGTCTGAAAAAGCAGTTTGGAAATGTGCATTTAAAAAAATCTGACAAGTGGATTCATAATGTGTCAGTCTGTAAAAGTGATTATCACTTGCCAAAAAAAAAGAGCAGTAAGTGTGCATTCAAATTGGCAAAGAAATTTCGTTTTGTGACTATTGTGAAAAGAAATGTAGTAATATATTTAAATAAAATAAAGGAATTTTTTTTTAGTTTTTTTCAGGTATTGCTGAAGAGCAGTGAACAAAATTTAAGATGCCTACAAAATCCAGAGTTCAAAAAACTCACAAAAAAAAACCTATATTTGAAGACAACTGGAGGACCAAAGTTAGTAGAAGATGCTCATGTTGGGAAAAAGAAAAAATCTTCTGGTAAGCAGAAAAAACAATTTCTAAAAAATATATTCAAAAGAATGAAAAATGTACAAAATGTCTGTACTGGAAAGAATGTTTTGAAAAGAAAAGGACAGGAAAAAATTGAGAATTTAGTTAATGCAAATATACCTTCTGCAACTGAAAAGATTTACATAAATAGAAAAACAGCGTTTAAAGAGATACGTAGAAAAATGTTTCAGAGAAGAGTTATGTCCAATTTGATAAAGGATGTGAAGAAATATAAGCAAAAGAGTAAGTTTTATAAAAGAAAAAAAGAAATTGAAGCCATTGCAGCAAAGGCATTAGAATTAAAAAGGAAACTATTCATTTTAATTTTGAATAGGATGCGTACATTAGACAAAATGGTTAATGTACTGAAATCACATAGCAAAAGGAAAAGAGTAGTGAACAGAACAAACTTTTGTAAAGTGTTTTTAGGAAAGTGGATGCATAGTTCAAGTAGTGAACCTTTTTTTAATGAAGAGAGCTATTTTCAAAGTAATAGTTTGCTGCATGCAGTTGACACCAGAGGTCGTGCTTACGAAGTAAAAAATGGTTGCATAATGGAGAAGGAGATAATGGTTCCAAGAGATGAGGTACAAGTGATGGCAGATAAGGCTATGGGGAGACGTCCTAAAGCCCCAGTGTACACTTGGAATTGTAGTAGTATTTGCACTGTGCGTCAGGAATCTATTGACAAATTTCGTGAGTTTCTAAGAGAATTTAGTAAAAAAAGTATAAAACAGAAGATTAAGGTGCTTCAAAGTCTAGATCCGTGCAGAGTGAGAGAGAATACTGGTTTGCAGGGTCATTCTCTGGCTTGTCTATCTAGGAAAGTGTGTAATAGTGTTTTCCATCATTTTAGGATGTTGGCTGTTCATCATACTGAAATGAGAAAGTTTGTGAGACGGTTGTATTTTGCTAAAAGTCCAGCAATAAAGTTAGATGAATTGAATAGGGCTCTGTTCCGTGGAACGGTATCAGATGTAGAGAAGGTTGTTGATGAAATTCAGTTTTGTTACTTTGGTCCTGAACAAAACAGTGCAGAGAAGGACACAGTAAATGAGGAAGAAGTGGAAGAGAATGTAGAACCCTCTGTAAGTAAGACATTTAATGATCACATAACAAAATTTGCAACAATCTCTAATGAAAGACCAAATATTACTTGTATTTGTTGCCGCAGAACTCATTATAGAAAACAAACCAGGTATGTTGATCTCTACAGAAAGAGTGAAAATGAAGATAATTATAAGTGGAAGGATTTTGCCACATATATATTTCTTGAAAATTGTTTTGAATTGGGTGAAGTACAGCGTATTTGTAAATACTGTTACAACAAGTTAGAGGAAAATAGAATGCCGACCAGAGCAGTACATAATAATTTAGAATTGGATGCTATTCCTGCTGAACTTTCTGAATTAAATACATATGAGTCTATACTCATTCAATGTGTTCATCCGTTCCAGACCATAGTACGTATGGAGCCCAAAACTGGTAAATTACCTCCTTCTGATTTACTGAGAGGTTTAAAAGGTAGAGTGGTGTATTTGCCCTTGGATTTGAAAAAAAATATGGAAACTATTGATGCGGATACTTTGGAAACTGAACCATTAATTATTCTGGTTAATGGTGTACCTACAAAGAATAAGAAGATTTGGCAGGAGCTGGTAGATGTACGGAAAGTACACAGAGCAAATTTGTATTTGAAAAGGAATAACAAATGGTATGAATCAATTTATATAGAAGAAGAAGAAGATTTACAAGAAGACACAGAAACACCAACTGGACAAATTGAAAAAGTGGACAAGTCAAAGGAAGAAGAAATTTATGAACATTTTAGCATACATCCTCTTCATTCAAAAGAAGTTATGGGAGACAATATTGATCTCTTTCAGATGAAGAAAGCAAAAGGAAGTCCCGTGAGTGTATGGGAGGAGAGCTTGGAAGCTCGATGTTTTCCCCAGCTGTTTCCTAAAGGAAAAGGAGGACGATACGATGAACGTCCGGAACAGATTCCAGCTTCTGAGTATCGGACTACAAGACTATATGCTGAAGATCCCAGATTTCGACAAAGTATTCCTTATTTGTTCCATCTTTTATTTGAAAGCGACTTGTCTGCACTGTCTTATGCAGTAAATCACATTTTAAAAAGTGGAGTACATTTACAAAATGTGTCTGCTAAGGATTTTATGGAGAAAGTGCAGCACCGAGATGATCATTTGGAAACACAACTGATCAATCTGATGGCTTGTCAGCGTGGGACAAATGAATATTGGTACCGACGCCATGGTGAATTAAAATGCATGTTACGGAATTTAGGAACACCAACATGGTTCGTTACCCTAAGCTGTGCGGAGTACGCTTGGGATGATTTACTGGATTTTCTGCGAGAGGCAAATTCAAACATTAAAAACATCGAATACAAGACAGCAGGAGAACTGTGCTCATTGGATCCGGTTAATGTTTGCAGATATTTCAATCATAGATTTGAGGCTATGATGTCCTTCATCTGCAATAAAAAAAATCCACCTCTTGGAGAAGTAGTAGATTTCTTTTGGAGAAAAGAGTACCAGGCAAGAGGTGCTCCTCATATTCATATGCTGTTGTGGATCAAGGATGCCCCAAAGTTTGGAACAGATACTGATGAAGCAGTGTTATCTTACATTGAAGAATATGCAAGATGTGCTATACCAAAAAGCACAGAAGAGAAAAAGTTAAAGGAGCAAGTTTTACGTTTCCAAAGTCATCGGTGTGGAAAATACTGTCGACGGAAATACAAGAGCAAAGATAAATACTACACTAAATGTCGATTTGGATTTCCTAGACCTGTTCTTTCAAATGGAAGAGTAAACAGTTTTATGTCAGCTGTGAGACATACTATCACAAGAAAATCACCTAAGAATACCTACAACCTTAAAAGAAAAGAAGAATCAAAAAATATAAATGACTACAACCCAGTCATTTTATCCATGTGGAACGCTAACATGGATATACAGTATGTAGCTGACAATTCCATTGCTGTTGCTCGATATGTAACGTCTTACATTACAAAATCAGAAAAAACAGAATTGAAGGAAATGTGGGAAGAGATTTCTCACGAGAAGACTGTCAGTAAGAAGCTGTACAGTTTCAGTTTGAAGATGTTATCGCATCGAGAAATTGGATCCTACGAATGTTCAGATAGGTTATCTTCTGCAAGTCTCTACTCGAAGTCAAGAAGAATAATTTGGGCAAGTTTAGGCCTTGCAGCAATGAGAAATCGGGTACTAAAATCTGTTGGAGAAATTGAATATTTGGCCGAGAATGACCCAGAAAGTACAGATATTTTGAAATCAAACATGTTGGACACATATTATCCCAAGAGAAGTCAACATATGGAGAACATGTGTCTCTATGAAGTGCTGCAGAATGACATTTATTCACGGAAAGCCGCAGAAGACATCAACAATGGAAAATATAAAGTCATTGGTGGGGAAGGATGTTTGGTGAAGCAAACAAAAGGAAGTTTGATAAATCACAGGAAGCTGAGTTGCGACACTACTGACAAGAAGGAATTTTACTACTTGGCTCTTTTACAGTTGTTTAAACCATGGCGTACAGAGGATGAACTACTGGGAGAATTTCAAAGCTATGAAGATTCTTTTAATGCTTGCAAAGACAGCATACAATGCAGTACATTCTCAAGTTATCTGCAAATGTTAAATGAAGAAATTGAACAGGAAACTACAATTGCAGCAGAAATAGCTAGAGACAGTTCTCAGGACAGCCAAAGTTCCGAAACACTCAGTCAAGATCCCCTAGGACAACCAATCGTTGAAAATGAAGCATCAATAGCCATGAATGAAGTGGAAACGGCTATGAATCAAGCTCAAGAAGAATTTATAGACTTACAAAATTTGGAAAGACAACTGAACGAAGAGCAGCAACAAATTTATGAAGAGATCAGAAACAAAATTGATCACGGATTTCTACATGAAAAAAAAGAGTGCTCATGCACATCATTTCATCCAATCAGGATGTATGTAAGCGGACAAGCTGGAACTGGAAAAAGTTTCCTAATTAAAGTCATCAGAAGCTACCTACAGCAAAAAACGGATTCTACTTTGTCTTGTGTGGTTACTGCTCCAACTGGGTTAGCAGCATATAACATAAAAGGAATCACTTTACATCGTTTGCTAATGTTACCAGTGGAGCATGAGAACAAAATACAATACAACAAGCTAACTGGAGAAGCATCCTTGGAAGTTTCAAGAGTCTTGAAGAAGATGCAAGTTCTCATTATTGATGAGGTGAGCATGGTTTCAAACTTAATGCTTGCCTTTGTGCATTTAAGAATGCAGCAAATTCTGAAGACAGACTATGACATGTTATTTGGTGGAAAACACGTCATAGTTTTTGGAGATCTTTTGCAACTTACTCCAGTTAAAGGACAACCAGTGTTTAATACTGTGACACATGAAGACACAAAGAAGTCATTGGGAAGCATCGGAAATACAAATATTTGGTCCTTCTTTGAGTACAAGGAACTTACTACTAATATGAGGCAAGCAAGCGATGAAGAATATGGAAGTATTCTGAAAGATATCAGAATTGGACTACTCACAGAAGTTGGCAAAAAAGCATTACATAATTTATTTCCAAAGGAAGAAATAGTTGCAGAGAAGATATACAAGAACATTGCAGAAAAGAAAAGTATCATCTGCTTAATGCCAACTCTACGTGAATGCTCAATATTCAATGAGGAGCTTTTGAAATTGGAAAAGGAAGAGATCAGGAAATTAGAAGCAGTGGACAAAATTGAGGATGGAAGAATTACTGTCACAGTAACAGGCACACTGAAAAATAAATTGGATTCACTAGAGAAGAACATTTCCAAAACAGCTGGATTAGAAAAAAATCTATATGTTTGCATGAACTGTAGAGTATTTTTAAGGAGAAATTTGGATGTTGAAAAAGGTTTAGTTAATGGAGCTATGGGAAGAGTTGTGGGTTTTATTAATTATCAGAAAAAAGATGGAATTGGATGTTGAAAAATAAAATTTGATCACATAGAAGAAGTTAAAGACATTTGTCGTTGTTCAGTTCGTTTCATGCTTGTGAAAGACTTATATGTACGTAGGAAGCAGTTTCCGTTTTCGCTAGCATATGCTGTAACTATTCACAAGTCTCAAGGATTGACTGTAGATTGTGCATTTGTGAACATTGGTTCAACTGTGTTCAAAGAAGGTATGGCATATGTTGCTTTGTCACGAGTGAAAACATTATCAGGTTTATTCATGATAGACTTTGATGACTCAAAAGTTAGTGCTGATACAAATTGTGTAAAGGAGTATAATAGATTAAGAAGAAGCTATGCTCCTCATTTAGGTCAGTATCCTGTGTTGGAGAAACGTGTAGTTTCTCGTAAAAGGAGAAATGAGAATATCTGTGATGAAGATGTACAGAGGAGGGAAAAAAAGAGGAGTGATGTAATTGCAAGCAAAAAGAGTAAGGAAAAAGAAGAACAGGTTGTAGGATGTCATTTTGAAAATAGCTCTGGTGTCAACTGCTACGCAAATGTAGTGCTGAATGTTGCATTTTATCTGGAAAGTTTGCAAGAGCAGATAATAGTAAATCAGGGAAAAAGATTCTGTTCAGAGCTGAGTCTCCTTTTTCAAAAGCTGAGTAATGATAAAACTCAAATAGAAAGTGCTACTGAAATTAGAAAACTTTTAGATGTATGTTCAGGACGAACACAGTTTTCTCAAAATGAACAGCAAGATGCACACAAATTTTTGATGTTTTTTCTTCAGGTACTGGAAGAAGAAGAAGTTGCAATTGATAATTTATTTGGTCTCTCTTATAAATGGGAACATAGTTGTGAAAACTGTTATAATATATGTGGCTCTAATGTTGATAATGAAAGGTTTATTTTTTTGACATTGCCAGAGACTAAAACAGTCACTTTTGCTAAATTAGTTAAAGATGCTAATCATAGCATGCAATGCGGTGAGTGTCAATCTGACATGTTTTCAACATTAATTTTAAAGGAATACGGACAGTATGTAATTTTAATGATGCAACGATGTAGAGCTGATGGTTCAAAATTGGATACTTTAATAAAGAAGTTTACAGGACAGCAATTATCAATTTCAGGAAAAACTTTTGTAACTGTTGCAATAATTTTCCATGAAGGACCTACTGTTACTTCTGGACATTACACAGTTTATCTTAAATGTGAAAAAGGCTGGACACTGTGTAATGATTCCCAATTGGTTTTTAAGCAACGTTTGCCTTTTGATTTAGCAAATTCCTATCTAATCTTCCTGAAACCTAAATTTTAGAGAGACTTGGCAAGATCTGGACAAAACAATTTTACCATTTGATTGGATTACCATTGGAATTTTCAAAAATAAAGATTTTTTAAATTATCATTTGGCCTAATGGAAAGATAACCAATTGTAATGTGGACTTTTTTAATTTTTAATGAAACTTTCGAAAACCAAAAATTTAGAGAAAATCGGTAACATCTGCACAATTTAAATTTTGGAATGTTATTGGAGTGCCATTGGAAATTTATTCAAAAAAGATTTTTTGAATTACTATTTGGCCATGTGGAAAGGTAACCAATTCTATTGTGGACTTAATATATTATTAATAAATCTTTCGGGAACCAATATGTTACAGAGAATCGGTGAGATCTGTACAAATAAAACTTTAGAATTTTATTGGATTACCATTGGAAATTTAATCAAAAAAGAATTTTAAAATTACTATTTGGCCTAAAGGAAATGGAACCAGATGTAATGTGGAGTTATTTGAGATATAATATTGTGATTATACTTCTGAAACAAACATATCAGACGGTAGTTTAAAGAAATAAGTATTGGTATTAGATGATATTTTTTTAGAATATTATGCATTTCTATAATGTTAAGTTTAAGTAAAAAGAGATTCTGGGCTTTTTTAATACAATCTTTGAGATTGTTATTTTTTTTTGCCCGCTGTAAAATGATGAATGCAATTGCTTTCACAATTTATAGTGAAATGCAATATATTCTGAAAACAGCAAAAATAAGGCAAAAATATTTTTTGATAAATATGTAAATATGTGTACTGTATTATAAAATGTTTTAAAAATATTAATACTTTTTTCTTTTTTTTCAGATTGATATAGAAAATTTTCAAAACCTAGAACCATTTTTAAAGCAATTTTTAAAAAAAACAAATGAATAAATATTTTTTTGAGTGGGTATGGTAAGTCAATAATAATAATTGTAGTCTCTCAAGGACCTTGTAATGTGATAATGGGTATCTAAATTTCTCTTCTGGGACCACATGTCCCTGCATGCAGTTCGGCGCACGAAGCGTGGCCCACTGGGGGCCATCAATCAATCAAGTATGCATAAATTAAGCAGAGTGTTCAGGCGCCAGGAATGAAAGCAAGCCCCTGACGAGAGGCGGATGGCCTCGAAACGCGTAGGGCTCTCTAATCTACATTCAAGACGCCGAGGCAGAGGCGAGCTGTCGAGTGACTCCTGAAAGCTGCGGGCTCTTTGGAATACAAAATACTAGCACGGTTGTTCGTCCGCGCAGGAGAGCACCATCTGAAATGCAGATGCTGCGGCTGGGAACTATGTCCATCTGAGCAGCACAGCAAGCTCGAACTACAAAGGACATTGCCTCGACCTCTTGATTCCTACTTAGGCAAGAAAATGCTCTTACACATACTCGCTGCCTGGAGCCCACTGTGGGTATCTAAATTTCTCTTCTGGGACCACATGTCCCTGCATGCAGTTCGGCGCACGAAGCGTGGCCCACTGGGGGCCATCAATCAATCAAGTATGCATAAATTAAGGAGAGTGTTCAGGCGCCAGGAATGAAAGCAAGCCCCTGACGAGAGGCGGATGGCCTCGAAACGCGTAGGGCTCTCTAACCTACATTCAAGATGCCGAGGCAGAGGCGAGCTGTCGAGTGACTCCTGAAAGCTACGGGCTCTTTGGAATTCAAAATACTAGCGCGGTTGTTCGTCCGCGCAGGAGAGCACCATCTGAAATGCAGAGGCTGCGGCTGGGAACTATGTCCATCCGAGCAGCACAGCAAGCCCGAACTACAAAGGACATTGCCTCGACCTCTTGATTCCTACTTAGGCAAGAAAATGTCTACACATACTCGCTGCCTGGAGCCCACTGTGGGTATCTAAATTTCTCTTCTGGGACCACATGTCCCTGCATGCAGTTCGGCGCACGAAGTGCGGCCCACTGGGGGCCATCAATCAATCAAGTATGCATAAATTAAGGAGAGTTTTCAGGCGCCAGGAATGAAAGCAAGCCCCTGACGAGAGGCGGATGGCCTCGAAACGCGTAGGGCTCTCTAATCTACATTCAAGATGACGAGGCAGAGGCGAGCTGTCGAGTGACTCCTGAAAGCTACGGGCTCTTTGGAATACAAAATACTAGCGCGGTTGTTCGTCCGCGCAGGAGAGCACCATCTGAAATGCAGAGGCTGCGGCTGGGAACTATGTCCATCCGAGCAGCACAACAAGCCCGAACTACAAAGGACATTGCCTCGACCTCTTGATTCCTACTTAGGCAAGAAAATGCTCTTACACATACTCGCTGCCTGGAGCCCACTGTGGGTATCTAAATTTCTCTTCTGGGACCACATGTCCCTGCATGCAGTTCGGCGCACGAAGCGCGGCCCACTGGGGGCCATCAATCAATCAAGTATGCATAAATTAAGGAGAGTGTTCAGGCGCCAGGAATGAAAGCAAGCCCCTGACGAGAGGCGGATGGCCTCGAAACGCGTAGGGCTCTCTAATCTACATTCAAGATGCCGAGGCAGAGGCGAGCTGTCGAGTGACTCCTGAAAGATACGGGCTCTTTGGAATATATATATATATATATATATATATATATATATATATATATATATATATATATATATATATATATTATCTTCTGGCGGTCGCCAATAGATAGTTATAGTTAGGACCGTGTTTCCATAGGAAATCCGCAACATTCTATTTGGAATAACTTTGGCGCCGGTTGACGACTCCTCGTGAAATTTTGAAAATAGGTGGGGCGCTCCGCTCTGCTCCTACCCTGAAAGTCTCGGGTGGATTCGTCAAGCGGGGGCTGAGAAAAAAGGGGGGTCCCAAAACGCGTTTTTCCCATGCAATTTTCCATAGGGACCTTTAGTCCAAGGTACAGCCCGAACGGCTGAACAGAATTACTTGAAATTTGGCAGAGAGGTAGTCCTCAGCTCAGGGATGTGCCTTTTGCATATATGGTGTCAATCTGTTCATTAGTTCCTGAGAAAATCAAAAGTAAAATCACATACATATCTGGGCGGAGCCTAACGACACATCTCATCGTGAGATCTGATTGGCTGTCAGTACTTAATCCAAGAATTGTTGGCAGCCATCTTGGGACCAATATACATGATAGCACCTCATTAAAAAGCATTGCAGTTAATAGAACGTTTTAAGACTTTAGTTACATTATAAATCATTTGTTGATGGTACCATACTCATTTTAGGAAGTGTGGTGTGTTCTAAGGTGATTTTACCATGTGAAAAAGGCTTCTGCTGTGATATCATGAACCATGCTTGAGAGAAAACTATTTTCTCATGCTTTTCCCACAGAGGTTTGGAAGGTGATCTATAAGCTCAACTGAGAGCATATTTTCTGTAAATTCACATTATCTTTCTCAGTCATGTAAGAATGAAGTCTGACATTCTCAGTAAAACATGTACATCCAACAAGGGCAGAGACTGTCAGTTGATTCCTTTGTGTTCTACTGCAGCTTCCCAGAGTGCTCTAAAGAACAACTAGAGCGCTAACAGTCTTACTTATGACAAAAGTATAGCACACCTGAAGCCATCTTGATTGGAATAAAGTGGTAACACTTAAAACATTTAATTTACAAAGGAACAACATGAGGGGGTTCATTTTGCCATATAAATTATGATTAGTGCTGCAGAAAGAAAAACTAGGGCACATTTTGACTTCTGAAATCCTCTTTTATTTCATAAAAAAATTCTGACATGCAGACTGAAACATGCACTTTGAATACCAGCAGCAGACTTGCCTGGTGAGCAGTAGCTTTACTACAGTGATCTAATGAGCAACTAGAGTGCTAGCATTCAGAATTTATGGAAAATGTGTGACACATCTGAATGTCTTCTTGATGGAATCAAAGTAAAAAACTGAAAGTATTTCCTACTGAGGAGACTGTAGTAAATGAGGAAATTAGGAAACTTCATAACAAATAAATCTCCCAAGATGGCCACCAGAGACAAAAGAGCCCAAATGTAGCCCAAATATCACCCAGATATAGCCCAAGTATAGCCCAATGACAGAATGTCCCAGAGTGTTCTTAAGAACAACTAGAGCGCTTACTGTCTTACTTATGACAAAAGTATGGCACACCTGAAGCCATCTTGATTGGAATAAACTGGTAACACTTAAAACATTTAATTTAAAAAGGAACACAATGAGGGGGTTCATTTTGCCATAGAAATTATGATTAGTGCTGAAGAAAGAAAAATTAGGGCACATTTTGAGTGACTTCTCAAATCCTCTTCTATTTCATTAAAAAATTCTGATATGCAGACTGAAACATGCACTTCTAATACTAGCAGCAGACTTCTGTGGTGAGCAGTAGCTTTACTACAGTGATCTCATGAGCAACTAGAGTGCTAACATTCAGAATTTATGGCAAATGTTTGACATCTGAATACCTTCTTGATAGAATCAAAGTAAAAAACTGAAAGCATTTCCTACTGAGGAGACTGCAGTAAATGAGGAAATTAGGAAACTTCATAACAAATAAATCTCCTAAAATGGCCACCAGAGACAAAAGAGCCCAAATGTAGCCCAAATGTAGGCCAAATATCACCCAGATGTAGCCCAAATGTAGCCCAATGACATAAGTGTGCAAAACACTTATTTTTTGTGTATTTGCAGTTTTATATAGTGCAGACTTGTCAGGTATTGGAGTGCTTTACATGAGCATCGGTTACATCACACAAGATCAAATTCATTTTGGTTGTAGACATGGGGAGATTAAGCAGAAACTCCAACCTGGTTCCCCAGTTGCAAAGTCTGCAGCTCTGGAAGTAACACCACACCCTCTCCCCTTGGATGCAACATTTAATCAAGTGGTCAACTGGATAAAAAAACTAAGATTACAAATAATTTAAAAGTTCTTTGTCGCTATTTGAAAACTCAGAAAATATGTCCTCATTTGAGTTTTTTAGAGCACTAACCATAATTTTGATGCAAATAATACCCTCTCATATATGTAATTTCTAAAGGAAATGCTCTAGGCATTACAGTTTTGATTACATCAAGATGATGTCAGGCGTTCCACACTTTTGTAATAATTATTGAATGTTAGCAATCTAGTTGTTCATTGGGATACTGTTGAGAGGCAGAGGTCAGGGGCACGGACTCTGAAAATTGAAGGCAGGTAGGAGAGTGCAGAGGCAACAATTTGACCACACTAGGCAGGCAGGAAGGGCAGTGGCAGCACAACAGACTATGGAGGGCAGTGGAAAGGGGGGCAGGGGCAACAAACCAACAATACAGGACTGGCAAGAGAGGCTGTGGCAATATAATAGACCATTGTGGGCAGAAGGAAGAGGCAGCGGTCATACAACCATACATGCCAACAGACCCATTTCAGCCAGGAAACGTCCAATGTTTTTAAGCTCAAATGGGCTTTACTTGATCTGTTTCCTGTCTACAATCTTCTCTTTTTTAATGTAACTCAAAGGGGAAAATCAATACCCCAGTTTTATTTCAAAATCTCCCTCTTACCAAGTTCAAAATGTTTGCAAGTATGGTACATTGGATCATGGTAGGCAGGAGGAATTGGGGTAGGGACATGGACTCGGATAACGGAGGACAGGAGGGACATTGAGAGGTGCACCAAACTGACCCTACAGGGCAGGCATCAGGGTTTGCAGCAGCACAATACACCATACAGGGCATGCGGGACGGGAGTGCAGCACAACAATCTATAGAAAGCAATAAGGAGGGGACAGGACCATGCACATGGACAACAGACAACAGAGGGGAAAGAGGCAATGGTAGCTAGTTGACCATAATGGACAGACAGGAGAGAAAGCTGCAGCATAAAAGACCATAAAGGGCAGGAGGGACGGATCAGGGGCATTACAATGGAACCGACAAGCCAGGAGGGAGGGAATAGGGGTCTGCACATGGAAACAGAGGGCTGGGGACAAGGGAGCAGGGCAGGAGCAGCAAGATGGCCATGGAGGTCAGGCAGGATGGGCACTAGAAACAAGACACACCATGGAGAGCAACAGTGAGACTATGATGGCATACACACAGACCATGGAGGGAAGGTGGGAGGGGGTCAGGAGCAGCTAGCTGACCACACAGGGAAGGTGGGAGGGGCCATGGCAGCACAGAAGACCATGCATGGCAAGCGGGAGGGTAAGTGGGAGCACAATGGCTATGATGGGCAAGAAGGAGGGTGCAGGGGCATGCACAAAGGACCATGGAGGATAGAAAGGAGGGTCAGGACCTGGGCACAGACAAGAGAGTTCAGGGGAAGGGGCCTCACAACAGACCGCGCGGGGCAGGCCGGAGGAGCAGTTGCAGCAAAACAGACCAGGGAGGGCAGAAGGGTGTGGCAGTAAAATGGACAATGGAGGACAGAAGGAAGGGGATAGGGGCATGGCATGTGGACAGGCAGGGTGGAGGTGGCAGGGACAGGTTACAGTCATCTGACAATGCTAGGCAGGTGGGAGGGGAGCTCAACAGAACACTCAGAGTAGAGAGGAGTGGCAGGTCCATGGGACATGGTGGTCAAAAAGGATGAAGCCGGGGCATGCACAAAGACATCGGAGGGCAGGGGGAAGGAGAATAGGGGCAGCAAGCTAAGCACAGAGGCTAAGCAGGAGGTCAATGATGGGCCATAGAATTGGGCAATGGAGGGCAGGAGGAGTGGACTGGTACATCATGATAAATGGAGTGCAGTGGCAGCACATCAGACCATGCATGGCAGGAGGGAGGAGGCTAGTCCATGGATTCAGACAACAGAGGAGAGGGAGGAGGTGGATGGGGCAGCAAGCTAACTGTTCATAGAAGGTGGCTATTAGGAACTTTATTGTTTTTAAAATGTGTGTCTGTGCGAACTACTTAAAATATGAACAAGTATGCAGCATAATCTCACTTTTATTCAGGCAGAAGAGGACGTTTGGGACTGTGACTCCGGGCTCACTTGGCAGAAACATCCCCTGACCCTCCACCCCCCATCGCAAAATGTAATGCCCGTGAAAAGGGTAGGTGGACGCAGTGTTATATAGAACATAGTCCTGAGAGCACGATTGAAAATGAAAACTAGATATAGTATATGGTATAAACTATGCACCAAAAAGTGTGATATAAGATGAACCGGGCCTTGAAATATAATATGCAATACATTGTGCGCAATGACAGATTCATTGGAGAGCGCGAGATAGCACAGGCACTAGCGCTTGCTATTTGATATGCGCCTTGGAGTGTAATATGCACAGGGCAGTGTTGTATAACCTAAGTAGTCTCTAAAGTTGTAATATAAAATATGTGCTGGGTAGTGTAACATTGCATATGCACCGTGACAAAGATATGGATCCCAGATTATAATATGTATGGCATAGCGCTGTGCTTTTAACATAGGCATCGAGGAAGGCACGTTAGATGGGGCAATATAACCCGTACGAAGGCAAGTGTGGCATGACATATTCACGGGGTGGTGTTACAGTGCACATGGGCTAGAGAGTGTCATAGCATACGCACTAGCTGGTGGAATACAACACAGAGGTGTGTGGCACTCGGCGGGCACTGGTGGGTGTAACACAGCATTGGGCTCAGCCAGGAGCTTGCTGTGACTCTCAAGTGAGGTTTGTCTCCTTTCCAGAGAGTAAAATAAAAAGTATTACACATCCGGCGGTGGATGTGTGTTTTATTAACCGTGAGGGGGTTTCTTGCATAGTTTGGTCGAATTTTTGTCGAATCCCCTTTGAATGGCTTGGTGTACATGTGTATTAAATGTGCCCGTCAATAGCTACCCATGTTTGTATAAATAAACGACAAGGGTGTCTACTTGGAGAGTACCCACCAGCGGGGGCGCCGGGATTAGGCACGGTAGGGTGTCAGACATGTCAGAGCTTCACTAGAGGTGTGAATAGATTCTACGTGGATTCATTGTATGTATAGTCGCCTTTTAATGAATATCACGCAAATCGTCATGGTGATAGGTACATACGGTTTGTCCAGCATGTCCTAGGTGTTTCTATAAATATATATTTTTTTAAAACAATAAAAATCAAAGGCCGGCCCCGGGGGATGGGGTCCCCGGGGCCATAAGTGGCCTGAGGAGGGGGGCAACACAGCCCCCCTCCTAAAGAATAAAAAAAAAAAATAGGCCATGACCCGGGGGTTGGGGTCCCCGGGGCCGATTAAGGCCTTGGGAGGGCCAAATTAATTTTTTCAACAAAAAAAATTAGGGTGCAGGCCCTGGGGGATGGGGTCCCCAGGGCTAATAAATTAGAAAAAGAAAGGGGGCCACACAGCCCTCCTTCTAAAAAAAAAAAAAAAAAAAGACCGGCATCGCGCCGGAGGCCACGCCCCCTCCTTGCAGCACTCTGCAAACGCGCCCCCTGGCCAGTTGTACGTTGAGGAACTAATTCCCCTTCAATACTGAGGGTGCCTGAGGGCCAACTAGCCCAACAGGTATCTCCAGTATGCGCCAGGGAGCTGCGTTGCAGACAGGTGTTCTGAGGCCACGCCCCTTTTTACACCTCCATGCAACGCAGCTCTGTGGCGCTTACTGGAGGTACCTAGTGGGCTAGTTTGACCCTAGGGACCCTTAGGATTCAAGTGGACTTAATCTCTCAAATCAGAATGGCCACAGGGCGCGTTTACACAGTGGTGAAGGGAGGGGACAGGGCCTGAGGTGACGTGTGCAAACACGCCCTGTGGCGCGTTTTTAAGTTGGGGAAATATTTCCCTTTCAATCCTGAGGGACCCTGGGGTCCAACTAGCCCACCAGGTGCTTCCAGTAAGCACCACTGCTCTGCGTTGCAGAGAGGTGGTGCAGGCCGTGCCACTTTTTACACTTCTCTGCAATGCAGCTCTGTGGCGCTTACTGGAGGTACCTATTGGTCTAGTTGGACCCTAGGGACCCTCAGGATTCAAGGGGACTTAATCTCCCAACTTAAAACGGCTACAGGGCGTGTTTACACAGTGGGGAAGGGAGGGGACGGGGCATGAGGTGACGTGTTCAAACACGCCCTGTGGTGCGTTTTAAGAGGTAGTTTTAATCCCCTGCCCTATTATATACTAGGGGCTTACAGAGGAGGTCATGTTAATCACAGGGGGACCCCAACGCATAGTGTGTCCTAGTGTATGTAGGTGTTTTCACTGTATTTTGAGTGTCTTTTAACATAGCACTGGCTCTAGGACTGGTTAGTCAGACTCAGTTACCACCAGTATCCGTCTGATTGATGTTGATTTTGCAACAAGGCTTGTTTCTGCTCTTCTGTTTGTTCTTTCTGCACGTTATACTTCTTCCTGCACTTTTCTTCGTCTTTGAGGACTTCTGTTGCTTCTTTCTGCATTTCTTTTTTTTCTTTCTGTGCGTTTTTCCTTCTTTCTTCACATGTCCTATCGGATGTATGACGTTACAACGCATACTATTACAACGCATACCTTTACAACGCATTTTTTACAACGCACAATCCATTACAACGCATGACATTACAACGCAGGACACTACAACGCATTTTTAAAAACTACCTTTACAACGCATATCCATTACAACGCATACTACCTTTACAACGCATACCATTACAACGCATAATATTAAATTGCATTTAAGGTAAGTATTAGATAGTATAGGGTTAAAAATTACTATTCTAACTCCAGGGGGTGCAACAGTAGGGTAAATGTTGGATAGTATAGGGGTAAAAATTACTATTCTAACTCCAGGGGGTGCAACAGTAGGGTAAATGTTGGATAGTATAGGGGTAAAAATTACTATTCTAACTCCAGGGGGTGCAACAGTAGGGTAAATGTTGGATAGTATAGGGGTAAAAATTACTATTCTAACTCCAGGGGTTGCAACAGTAGGGTAAGTGTTGGATAGTATAGGGGTAAACATTACTATTCTAACTCCAGGGGGTGCAACAGTAGGGTAAGTGTTGGATAGTATAGGGGTAAAAATTACTATTCTAACTCCAGGGGGTGCAACAGTAGGGTAAGTGTTGGATAGTATAGGGGTAAAAATTACTATTCTAACTCCAGGGGGTGCAACAGTAGGGTAAGTGTTGGATAGTATAGGGGTAAAAATTACTATTCTAACTCCAGGGGGTGCAACAGTAGGGTAAGTGTTGGATAGTATAGGGGTAAAAATTACTATTCTAACTCCAGGGGGTGCAACAGTAGGGAAAGTGTTGGATAGTATAGGGGTAAAAATTACTATTCTAACTCCAGGGGGTGCAACAGTAGGGTAAGTGTTGGATAGTATAGGGGTAAAAATTACTATTCTAACTCCAGGGGGTGCAACAGTAGGGTAAGTGTTGGATAGTATATTACTATATTATGCGTTGTAATGGTATGCGTTGTAATGGTAGTATGCGTTGTAATGGAATGCGTTGTAAAGGTAGTTTTTAAAAATGCGTTGTAGTGTCCTGCGTTGTAATGTCATGCGTTGTAATGGATTGTGCGTTGTAAAAAATGCGTTGTAAGTGTAGTGCGTTGTAAAAGTTGCGTTGTAAAGGTTGTTCCCCGTCCTATCTCTGTAGGCATAGCTAGAAATTAGCATTTAAAAAACCTTTGAAATTCACTGAAAAAACCATAGGTTTCAGGCACGTTATAGCTAGGAATTAGCATTTAAAAAACCTTAGAAATTCACTGAAAAAACCATAGGTTTCAGGGGCGTTATAGTTAGCTGGACTTTTCACTCGTACAAAACCATAGAAATTCCCCCGTTATAGTTAGTTCAGCTAACTATAACACGCGCGCCCGCAATGCACTGCTGATGACGTCACATATTACATCACTCATGATATGGTCAGTGACATCACTGATGACATCACTGATGACATCACTGATGACATCATCCTTGTGATAGAGTGGCAGACCTCCTCTCCCCCTAATATAACCTTTGATACACACATTCAAAAATAGAAATTAAAATTTTCAAAACAATGGACATACCAATACCAGTTACAACAACCTACTCAGTAATTGTAAGATCAACATCCACATCCACTCATTCACCAACAGTCCTATACAGTCACTCATACATGTACTCACTCATCATATGTACTCATACACCTATTCATCCTGTTACACAACGCCACTCATCCATAAAGTTACTCACACACATAGTCACTCATGCTAATAAAGAATCAAACATCCGTTTACCTGCATATACAGTTATACACACACCACCACACTTACTTCTACAGAAACTTACACATACTTAGTCTTTTAAACAATCACTTATAGAAACACATACTTATTCATACAGGAACTCTTTCAATC
The DNA here is from genome assembly GCF_964204655.1 of Triturus cristatus. Classification (NCBI taxonomy): domain Eukaryota; kingdom Metazoa; phylum Chordata; class Amphibia; order Caudata; family Salamandridae; genus Triturus; species Triturus cristatus. Next base: position 654,614,082 of record NC_140589.1, on the reverse strand, counting down.
TCTCACTCTCACATATACTCACTTATATACACCAATAGTCACATATACTAGTTTAAAATATATATAGTTACTCATAGAGACACTATTCAGACAGCCATTCACTCACTAACACACCCATGCACACACTCATCCACCCATACAGTCCTGCACACATGCTGTCTTCAACACATACAAACAGTGAGTCACTCATTCATGCACCTATGCACTACGTAATACCCCCCACCGAACCATACAGACATCAGACACTTATACTGATACTCAAAAACCAACTAATAACCTATATAGACACTCATGTAGCTACTCACCAACCCATGCAGCCACTTATACACAAAGTGAGAGACTGATACAGATATTTACATATTTAAACATTACTCACTAAGCCATGTATTCACTAGGATACACTTAATCAGTCAGTTATACAATCAATTTTTCAAAAACAAATCATCCATTTAGACACTTATATACCCATTTATTCTTCCATCGACCTTGAGATATACATATATAAAACATATGTAATTTTCAGAAAAACACACATTCACTGGGTGATGACATCAGTGATGTCATCATTGATGTCATTTTGAGATGTCATCAGTGATTTCATGAGTGATGTCACTGACCATGTCATGAGTGATGTAATATGTGACGCCATCAGCAGTGCATTGCGGGCGCGCGGGTTATAGTTAGCTGAGCTATCTATAACGGGGGAATTTCTATGGTTTTGTACGAGTGAAAAGTCCAGCTAACTATAACGCCCCTGAAACCTATGGTTTTTTCAGTGAAAATATATATATATATATATATATATATATATATATATATATATATATATATATATATATATATTTCACTGAAAAAACCATAGGTTTCAGGGGCGTTATAGTTAGCTGGACTTTTATATATATATAAATTAAATTAATATATTTGATTGATTTGATTTGATTTTTTGATTTGTAAAGCGGAACGATTGCCCGGGGGCGTCTTGGCGCTTGAATTGGCTGGACATAAATGCAGAGCAATGACGCCTTAACTAGCAGGACTCCGTGATCAGTTCGCGAAAAGCCATGTTTTTAGAGATTTTCTGAAGGCAATAAGAGAGGTGCTGTTTTTAATCACTAGTGGTAGAAGATTCCAGGTTTTTGCAGTTCCTATTAGAAAACTTCTGCCTCCCCAACGTGCCTGTCTGTACCTGGGTATTTGAAGCAGTTTTGACTGTGAGGATCTAAGAGTTCTAGGAGGAACATAGCATTTCAAATGTGATTTCAGATATAAGGGACCTCTGCCCTCGAGTGCTTTAAATGCAATACATGGCGATTTGAATATTATTCTTTTTTTCACTGGTAACCAGTGCAGCGCACCTAGTCGATGTGACAGAGATTCAAATTTCGGAATGTCCAAAATCAGTCTGGCTGAAGCGTTCTGTAGGCGCTGCAATTTATTTAGATATTGGGCCTGGATCCCAACATAGAGGGCGTAGCAATAATCCAACCTGGACAGAGCTAAGGTAGTTACTAGTGTTTTTAGAGCATTGGCGGGAATAAAGGAGCGAATCTTCCTGATCATTTTCAGAATACCCCAGAAGGTGGCCGAGAGGTTATTAATATGGCTGTCAAAGGTCAGTTTATTATCAAAGATCACACCTAGATTTCTGGCCTTGACGACCGGTGTTGGGCAGTCTCCCAGGTTAGCCGGCCACCATTTCGGCAACCAGATTAAAGGGTTGGAGCCCAACAACAGGACTTTCGTTTTCATCCCATTCAGCTTTAAACAATTGGTCTGCATCCAGATGTTAACATGAGACATACAATTGTTAACGCGATCAGCAGTCTCGTCCTCGTTGTTAGTTATGGACACGACCACCTGGGTGTCGTCAGCATAAGAGCTCACGGAAAAACCATACTGCCCGATTATTGTGGCCAGAGGAGCCACATAAATGTTAAACAGCGTGGGACTCAGGGACGAGCCCTGTGGCACCCCGCACGGTAGATTGAAGACTTTGGAACTGGAGCCGCCCAATTCTACTGAGAAGGATCTATCGGCAAGATATGAGGTGAGAAGAGCAGTAGTGGAATCCTGCATGCCCAGCTCCACCAATCTGTCAATTAGTATAGTATGATTGACAGTGTCGAAGGCCGCCGATAGGTCTAACAAAATCAAGGCGGCCTTCCCTCCTTCATCTAGTGGTTTTCTAAGCTCCTCTGTAGCTGTAATCAGAGCGGTCTCCGTTCCGTAGCCCTCTCTGAAGCCATATTGGGAGTGGTCTAAAAGATTGTTCGAGGAAATATAAGAGGTAATCTGGGTATTAAGCAATTTCTCCAGTACCTTAGATGGAAAAGGTATTCTGGAGATTGGTCGATAGTTACTAGGATCCTCTGGATCCAGATGGGGTTTCTTCAACAGAGGTAGTACGGAAGCCGCCTTCCAGGTCTCAGGGAACTGTCCTGAGAGTATTACTTCAGAGAACAGTAGGCCCAGTTGTTCACTGAGTATTTTTGGAAATATGTTGAAGATTTTTTGGGGGCAAGGGTCTATTAGGGCACCAGATTTGGTTGCCTTTACTGTTCCAATGATCTGTTCCCACGAAGGGATGGAGAAGGAAAAACTAGTTTGTGGCGTGCAAGGATCAGCCACTGACTTTGGAGATTTGGTAGAGGGAGGATTGCTATTCAAAAATCTTTTATATACTGTCTTTACATTGTTGACGAATGCCTGACCTAGAGTATTACAAAACTCTGGGCTGCTGTCTATTTTGGATTTGGCGGGAAGCTTGGCTAGTTTTTTAACAGTGGAGAAAAGTTCCCTGCTGGAATTCTTAGCCTCCAAGATTTTTGCTGTATAGTATTTGCTTTTTTCCTCAATAATTAGTCACTTATCTAACGTCAATGATTGAGCATATATTATTTTTGACGCCTGGTCGTAGTTTGACCTCCACTGTCTTTCGGTTCTTCTACATAATTGTTTTTGCGTTCTTAATTTTTCAGAGAACCAGGGTTCGGAAGGTTTTTTCCTTCTAGAAATGATAGTTTTTAAGGGTGCTGCGGCGTCTACCGCCTTTTTGACCCAAGATGTCAGAGTATAAGCTGCTTCATTCGCATCTCCTTCCAGCACAGGTTTGGTTTCCATTAGTGAAGTAAGGAGAGAGTTAATGTCAATGTTGGCCCAGTCTTGGTACGTGAATGCAACAGGTGTAATAGTTGTTGCTGTTTGTTGGGAGCTAGCTTTAATTAAGAAAATATTAGCTTTATGGTAAGACCAAGGGACTGGTAGCACCTCAGATATTTTAAGCATGGTATTAGAGGTAAAGATGCCGTCCAGGGTATGCCCTGCAACATGAGCAGCTTCTCTGACTAGCTGTTCCACAGAGAGACCTGACATAACATCAGTAAGTTCGATACTTTTGTGATCAGCTAAGTTTTCTAAATGGTAGTTAAAGTCTCCTAAAATTGTGTAATCTGTATAGTTTATGCTGGTTTCCAGAAAAGGGCTTATTCTGTCCAGCAATATATTGAAATTGCTTTATTGTTATATACACATTGAAGAGTTAATGTGCTGAAACATTTTATTTTATTTGTTACATGTTAATTTGAATTATTTTCAATTATTTTACAAGTACGTTTTACCTTTGAATATATTTGTTATTTTTAAACACACACGTTTTTATTAAATTTCCCTGTACTTTCCCATAGGGAACTCTATACCAACAGGCGAAAAGTTACTTGTAGGAACTTTACACTCATAAGTCTATTCATAGTAGTCTCCACCCCCTCATTTGCATGGGTGGGAACATATAAGTCTACACCTAGGTGTAAATCTTCACTTAAAAATGGTGAATATCAAAAAGGGGGCATTTACAACAAGGTGCAGGAGTAGATCTTCATGTACGTAGACCTACACATATGAATGTATCTTTGTGAATAAGACCCATTTTGTTTTTATTGTATTTTCATATCCTTATACGGTGCTCAAATATTTGAATGTATGCAAGTGCCTTGCCTAAGTTATCCATGTATGCATTACTGCTTTCCTGTTGTAAAGCACAACGTTGAATGGTTTAATATAAAAATTGTGCTTGGACTCTTGACGTAAATTCATGTGATGCTGTTAATACTGACAATCAACATATTTGCCATTGTTTACACTGGCACTTTCTCGTAAAGGAGAGGGTCACTTTCGAGATTAGACTGAAACATCTGTTTTCAATGACCTTTTAAATGCACATACTTGAGTGTGAAATTGATCCATAGTGTCAACTTGACATTCAAAAAAGTAATATAAATGATTGGCAGAATTGATAATCTGGGGAACAACTTTAGCCCAGCTGCTTATTTCAAGTGCTGTCATGTGTTGGTCGATCATGGAACTTTAACCACATGCACTACAATATATTATACGGTCAGTTCATTGTCAATGTCTAGTATACTCAATAAGTCTTAACTGACAAGCACCAATAGTGCCTTTTCGTAAAGGTTTTTGAATAACTAGACACTTTGAACTTCTAACATTTGTTTAATTGTATTTCATCTTTCACAGACCATCAATAGCTATGACTTAAAGATGGAACAATGAAGGTAAAAAAGCCTGAAAAATCATCAGGTTCTTGATAATGGTTTTCCAACAAAGGGCCTGATTTAGATTCTGTGAATGGGTTATTTGTCATAAACGAGCCCATCTGGTGTATAACTAGTGCATTATATCAATTGGCACTTGTAATATGGCGGACGGGATATCAGTCATGTTTGTGATGAAGTAACCTGTTCCCCAACTCTAAATCAGGCCCAAAGTTGGGATCTGCATGATAGTGATTATTATATAATGGGACATTTTTAGAGTGATCAATCGATGAAATTGTCTCATAGATGAATAATAGTATTAGCATTTACATATTGAAAAAAACCACCAGCCCCAAAGAAATAGATGTTATTTTCTCTTCCTCAAATATTTAAATGCAAGGAAGCGTTGCTAATTGCTAGAAGTTTCTTCAGTACCTCACCTGGGGATAACATTTCACCCTTAATGCACTCCACAAGGAAAGAATGTGGACACATTTTAAATAGTCTGTGTTCAGTGCCAAATTAAAAAAATAATAAGTGCTGGTGGCCCCCGGCCAGCTGCCTTGTCTTGAACCCATCTCATGCCCCTTTAATCAACTACCAGACACTCCATGGCTCTTTATCTTATTTTTACAAGTTTCCGCTTTCCCACTTTGTGACTGTTTTTTAGTCTTTCTCCTCCTCTGTCTTTTCTCCGTCTTTACTCTGTGTTTCTTTTTCACTCGTTTGCTCTCGCCCAATGTCTGGTGTGGAAAAATAAATGCTGGTCCCCAAAAATGAATGCTGATGGGCCCCACTAGCAGCCACTGGCTTAAATTAAACACTGTCCGTGTCATTCAAGCACCTTGATTCCGGGGCCGAATAAACATGCGCTCAATAGTAGAGCACTTTGAGCACAATAATATTAGAAAAGGGGCCTGAGACGAGGAACGCAAGACACTGACCAAATACTTGTGAATTTCATGATGGTGTTGAATATGCAAAGTAAACAGATTATGCAAAACACATTGGAGGTCTGCAAGGGGAAATGTATTTTCTAATTTGCTAACCAAAGGTCTACATTTCGGACATTGATGTACAAAATATTGAGTGTACCACAGAACCCCACATAACTGGAAGGTTTTGCCTGAGAGTACTATTTTTTCTTGAGAGTATTATTTTAGCTTTGTTATATTACTGGTATTTGTTTGGCGTGCATCTGTCTCGTTTTTTGCAGAGAAGCCCTTTCGTGATGTTCTCGAGGGTGTGTTAACACACTTATCTAGGATGTCTGAATTTACGTTGCTTCGCTTTTTTAGGAGCCAATTTCCCACAGAGCTGGAGTCAGTGCTTGACTTGGATCTGTAGTTGCATGTGTTGGGCATCAGCTATCATTTGTGGGTCTCGACCTACAGCAAGGGATAGAAAAGTAAAAAAGAGAGACAAAAAGGAAGAAGAGAAAGGAAAACAATGATCAAGGGAGGAAGCAGGGATGAAAAAAAATGAAAATCTGCCTGCTCTGTCTTTTCTGTTTGACATGCACTCGATAGGGGCTGGGAATGCCAGCCACTTTCCTCCATCATTGACCACAGTGCACCTGACATATCACGAAGATTATGTCACACACACCTCCCAACAATACCTTCTAGACTACTGAACTGATACTGCAAATTGCACTATGGGATGCTTCTAAGCTTAGACTCTAAGTGGGATGTCTGTTCTTACTGTTCCCTAAGTGTCCTCAGCATTCGGGAACTTGTCAACCTACTCCATTCTAGATCCATCATGGCTTTCTCTTCAAGATGGATAGATGCCTTATCCTTTCCACTCCTAATAACACCCACTCTCCACTATCTACGATCACCTCCATATGGGCTCTATGACCAGCAAGGCCCAGTTGTTTGTGGGGTCATTGGCTCATAAATGCCAGAGTTTCTACCAATGGGTCCCTCATGAAATTCCAGCACCTTTCTTGTGCCTAGTGTTAACTTGTCATCCCTCTGTTTTAGTGATGAGGATATCTGGATTTGACCTTAAATCTCTCTAATTACAAGAGATTAGTCAAGATACCACAGTCCCTGAAGAAACACACCACTGAATGCACATTGTCTAATCTCTTATGTTACTCTAGCTTCACAGTGAGATCTACACCACAAAAACACACAAAAGTAGATCTGAGTGTGATCGTTCATCGATAACCATCCTCAGGATGTATGACCTGCCACATCTACAGCAGACCTCCTCAGATTCACTCAATTGATAGTCAGTCCTTCCAACCTACAGTAATGTGATCTCAGGATGAACACTACTGAACCAACGCTAACACCACTACTTGCCTGGAACAGAGACCATTCACGCTCAAACCAAGTTATATGGTTCTCACACTGGCACCAAGTCAACCAGATTGACCTCTGGGCTCCTTTCATGCCCTCACACTAGCAATTCATTGGGAAATAGGCACCCCATACATCTCTGATTAGCCTTCCATCAGCCATAAACCTCTAGTACATATAAATCAACAGCCACAACCCATTTTCCGAAAAAGAACCTCTATGCCTGAGATATGATCTCGCAATGCTGACCATACCACTGGCATCAGGCTGTACTGAAGAAATCCCACTACTGCAAGACTGCAGGCAAAGTACTGATGCATACGTCACCAGTCACTACATTAGCCCTGCAGAATCAACTAAGAGGGCTATTGTTGCAAAGATGAGACATACACTGCAGGTTGAAGAGTCTTCTTTATTACGTCTCAACACCATCACAGGTTCCAGTTAGCTGGTGTCAGCTGTGGAATGTTCACACATTCTTGCCTGGCACAAACCAAGGGAAGGGAGGACAGGGGGTGGCGGGGCATACCAACTGTGGATTACAACACATCTCCTTACATAGGGAAGGGAAAGAGAGACAGTGGGTAGGAAGGGGCACCAGGTGAAAACAAAGCTACTTTCAGAATGCAACAGTATTTACATGCAGTGGGGTCACGAGGAACTCCAACCTAGTTGTATTGCAGTGCCAACATATGATGAACTCATGTGAAACAATAATCTCTTGCCCACCTAGGCGCAGTCATAGGTCTTAATGATCTCCTATGAGCCACATTAGCATTTCCCCCCTTGGAGCATTGACTTGGGGAATCGGTACCTCCCTGTGCTGAACAATTCTATCTATGCTCCAAGTTTGCCCATTGGTAAGCTGAACTACATTTCTTCCCACCTTGATTACCTTCATGGGTTCTGAGAATCTTGTGGCCTCCCTCCTGTTTGATTGGGAAGATCTACACAGACCCAATCCCCTTCTCTGACCATGCGTGACTTCACGTGTTTAGTTGCATCATACCTGACCTTGTACTTGGCTTGATGACTGGCAACTCATTCCCTAATCTCGTCACGATTCACAGCACAGGTGTTCTATCTTTTTAGGGGAGGGGAGAGTCTGGTTTTGGGAACCATACCCTTCAGCGAACTGAATGGGGACACCCCTGTGACCAGGTTCGGAGTTGTGCGATAGGCCCAAAGTGTGTCTTGCAAAGTGTCCTCTGCCGAGATGCCTAAGATCTCAGAAAGCTGTAAGCATTCTTTTACCATGCGATTCATGCGTTCTACCAACCTGTTGGCCCGGGGGCAATATAACCCGTCTTGTTGTGGGTGATACTCAAATATGGCGCACCACAGTTTCTACTGGACCTCCAGGCATTCCTGTGAGCCTCCACAGCAGAAATGTAAATGCTGATTCTCTGCAACATGATATGAGGAAATGTTTGTAACACCATTTGGACCCGGCTTTGTCGTCCGGTCCAATTTCCTTCTATACCCTCAGATGAATGCTGCCAAGTCAGGAATCTCCTCTTTGGGATATTATTATGTTACCGCTAGGGATGGTCAAAATGGTGTCATTTATTCCTACTTGTAACATGTGTAATGCTTTCAAGAATTATGTTTTTATGCATATTACCTGCGGGTGATCTTCTGTACGAAAATCATAAGTGGAGTATGAAAGTCACAAGACATATCAGTTTCAATATATTGTTATTCTAGTTTCTAAAGTCATGTGGTGAATATTGTTAGTACAACGCATGAAGCTATGTCACACATCCATTTTCACAGGTCTTACAAGACATTATTCCTGAGCAATCAAAGTCTCCCATAAGAGAAAATTACAGGATTAACAAATACATAACGAAAACAAAAGTTATACATAGCATGCATAGCTCAATAATTGAGGTTTATGTGAGATTACGCTGGCATGATAACAATCACACACAGCCGTAGCTAACACCAACTCATTGTATACATTAGACATGTTTGTAGAAGTGTACATTTACAAAAATAACATCAAAGGACTCGTAGATGGTGGTCCCTTCACTCAACATTGTCACACAGGGGCTCTGCTTTCCCCTTTTCCTCTTGGTGACCTTTGTACATTTCTCAGGTCTCCTCCTGGTGCAGCTAATTCTACAGTGTCGTATCCATATGCCTACAATGGTCTTTTCAACTATGTGACCCTACCAGCAATACAATCTATAGCTGGTGTGTGTTTCATATCTCACACTTGGGTTTTGCTATCTTTGTCCCTTTACATGGTTTTAGATAATGATGCTGAATCAGTGATTCTGCTCCTTCACATGATCCATCAAGATAAATGGCTGTTCACAGGCTCCTCTATTGGGCCCTGGAGCTGCCAGCACACTAAAGGATCAAGATGAGAACTACATCTGTCACACCATCTTAATGTTCTATGCAGTCCCTACGTGCAATGGGTAAACATACAGCAGTACTGCCCAACTCTTACTATTGCCATCTCCTTAATTATTAGGCATGGCTGTCTATTCCCTGCTTATACACTGACATTTGTCTCTCCTGCAAGTACCTTTGGTTTCAATATCAACATTTCCAATCAATTGACACCTTTCAGCATCTACTCACCCACTGAACCAAGATATCAATTACCAAGTCCTCTCCTCGCCTTTCACACAGCCAAGATACAGATCAGCTAATTAATGATCAGCAAACTGGATTCATATGATAGTCTTCCCGATCACTCTTTCTTTCATCTTGACAAAGTCTTAAACTTCATAAAGCATGTAGGAAAGTAGGATCTGCTTCTTATGGTTACCCCCACCTTTTGCTTTTTGCACCCACTTTTTTGACTAGTCTGTCTGGGATCCTGCTATTCAGGACCCCAGCCTATCTTATTTCTCCCTTAAATTGATATGTATGTACTTTGGTACAACTCCAGATTGGATACTGGGGTACCCTTATCAGTCCCTGCTATATGGTACACATGTACCCAGGGCATAGGTACCCCAGAGGCCTCCCATGGGCTGAAGCATGTATAATGTCACCCCTGGAAAGGCCATGCAAAATGGAACTGTAGGTCTGCTACTGCAGCCTATGTAAGATGGTGCTTGCACCACTTACCATAGATATAGGTTCACTATATCTATATATATCACTACACTTAAAACTTTGTAAGTCACCCCTATTGCAGGCCTTAACAATCCTGAAGGCAGGGTGCTGGGTTTTACGTGAGAGGGCACTCCTGCATGAGAAGGGCCCCTCTTCAGTCTTCGGAGACCATTCTCCCGGCTGTATGTGATACTACCAGACATATAGGAAGAGGTGCATTATAACCTTGCGGTAAATGCTATCTTGAAAACGACTGCAGCAAAGTATGTCATGTTTGGTGTCAAACACCATAGAATCATACCTCCACACCAGTAACTGGTGTGGAGGTATGATTCCTCCCTTAAAAACCTAAGTCTACTGGTACCAACTTTCTCGAGCCTTACAGCACAAAATGGATGCTGCCAGCCACAGACACGAGTCTGCCTTCCTGCTGCTGAGCCAAGCTTGAGCAGGGGAAGGCAGCACAATAGGCATCCTGTCACAGGGAGGTGTTACCACCTCCCAGACAGGATTTAGTGTATTGGGGCTGGGTGGGTGCACTGTCTCAGTGCCAGAAAGTCTGGCTCAGGGGAACATTTAGTGTCCCTGTGCATAGTCCAGCTCAAACCACTTCTGGGAGCCATTTGCTCCTATTCTGGCGTGAAACTGGAATAAGGACATGGGAGTAGCCTCCCCTTTCCTGTCCCCCCATAGGAGGGTCCCTAGAATCTGTCCAGCCCTCTCCTGTGGGTATAAAATGGTTTACCTGGCTACTGGACATTAGATTTTACGTGTACAATATTCTACAAGAAGATACCACTACACTTCGACCGTCTGGACACGCTGGTCTTCACTGGACCTCCCTTGGGTTCGACTTCATCTTCCCTTGCCGTCCCCAGTCTCGCCAGTGTCCGTGATCCATACAGGCTCTGTGCAAGACCCTGTGGACCTCCAAGACAACAGAATAATCTCCCTTGGAGTGAAGGTGTCATTCCCCTGCAAAAGCATGCACCGTAATGCATCTGACCAGTCTGCTGATCCTGAGCTCCTGCGGGCTCCGAAGGCTCCAGCAACACAAGAGTTGGGTTTCTGAAGGTTCATGAGGTCGAGCTGCCCTCTTACCAAGTTTGAGGCAGATATCCCTTATGGGAACAACATAACCTGTACCCCTGTACATCGCGGTCACTTGCAGCTGCATATGCTTGTTTTCATGCAACAATTCTGTGCATTGGACCATTTGTAGCCCTGACCCCAGCGCATCTTTACTGAGAAGGACTCTGACATCCTCACACTCTATGTCCTACTAGCTAGTATCCATTGAAACCACCTGAGGTCCCCTCGCAACTCTGTGCCTCCAGCCTGTGGGTCCACTTGAGTGTCAACTTTGCTTTATTTTGACTCTCCTGGATCCTCAAGGCCTGCCCTGACTCCCCTTCCTGTGTTGAGTCTCCTGGTTCTTGCTGGGCCAGATCAACACTTAATTTGACCATCTCTGTTGCTTGCCGCTGCCAAGGCTTGTCAGTGCTCCCGCCGGACACCGATCCCTCAGCACTCAACATCCTTTGTGGGACAGCTCTTATCTGGCTCCTGGTAGTCCTTGACATCTCCTGGTCTGCACAGCTGAAGAGTCAAGATCACCGTCAACACACCTGAAGCAACCGACATCGGTGGGCATCCGTCTACCGAGCCCCTGGTCACTCCAAAATGACCCAGACTCTGTCCCCTCTGCTTTCAGGTTCTTCTCATCTAGAATCCAAGTTTGGATTCCACCGGACACTTGTCTTACTTCCAGCAGCAGCATTTCTTTGTCGACATCCATCAAGAACGATGATGGTTTCCAACGCCACTTCGTGCCTATGCACCCGGCTCCTCTGGGATAGGTAACTCTGGTACAAAGGTATCCACGGGTGGGGTGACTCTCCAACCTCCTAAGTTCCAAGGGTTGTCTTTTCAATCTGCTGGGAAGGGTCCTTAATCTCTAATTTTCTAACCACGACTTTCCCATTGAATTGTAGGTAGCACGCGGTCGTATTCTCACTCTGCACCTGTCCACTGTGGGATCCCTACTTACTCACCTTAGGTGGTTCCTTGGGGTCCCAGCGATTCTACACCTTCTAGACTAGGTCTAGTCCTGAGTCGTGGTTCTTATACCACTTATTTAGTATATGGTTTGTTCTCCTCCTGGAGCCCACTGTATATTGTGCAACTTAAGTTTGATTCTTTGCAACTGTATTATTTGATTTGTGTTCAATCCTCATGTAGAGGATACTAGAGAGTATTATATATAATAAATACATATTTTTATAACTCCTGTGTGGTTTCCCTTTCATTTAACTAATACTATAAGGTTGTATTCTGGTAAAACAAGCTGCTCAACATTCCTTCAAGACTTAGCCTGAAGGCTGCTCTCCATAGCTACCACTAGGATAGCTTTCTATAAAGGTTATCTGTAACCTATTCACCATAAGGGTTGTTTGGACTGGTGAAAGGCGCCCACTTTAAATAGTGGACAGCGTACACCAGGCCAACGTCTCACAAAGCATTATCCTATTTCCCTAGAGACACCCCTACTTCACATAATAACAGGCTGGCTCATTTTCAAAGCAGGAATCTATTAATACTTCTAACATTAGTCTTCAAAGCTGCTCATGGGACTTCTCCATGCTACCTCTCTGATAAATTGACCCAATGATCTGCTCATACAACTTCAGTTAAGTTAATTAGTATTTCCCAACTTCACCTAAACCACTCTGTGCACATTCCATATTCTGGCCTTTCCACCTTATATGATACACTCACTGGACAAGACTTCCACTGACTTCGACCGACCATTCGTGCCATCCCATCATTACACGATTTTATACTAGAACTAAAAACTCATCTCTTGTAACTCAAAAGTAAAGATGACTAACTACCCTACAGAGAGACCTAACAGCGTCAGCAGCTTTGTGTGTAAGTACTGCAAATGTGGAGCTATTCTCTGCATTATGTAGGACTTAGATGGCCGTTTGTCTTAGTTTTACTTGCTCTCATGCAAGGGCTTTCTTAAAACATTCTATTTACAACTGTGTTGGTATTTGTAATTTTGCTCGATCCATTTACAGTTGTATGACCCAAATGTAAATATGCCTCATTTTGCAACATTTCTCATCGAAATTTTATATGATGATATGAATATACAAATATATATACCTACTTAGAGGGCTTATTTATAAATGTAGACATAAAAACGTGAATATTTCGGTTTTCATCTAAACCTATTTTTTCATTTATTCCCTATTCACCAGCATTCCTGGCAGCATGACTGGAAAGCTGTGGCAGGTGCAGGTTTTCAGACGCACTGGTGGGAAAATCAGGTGACTTTTCCCATGTTCCCCTTCTCCCACTGAGTAGAGCTCTCCATAGCGAGGAAGTCCACACATGAAAAATAGAGAACTATTTTGAAATGCTGTTGGGAAAATATTTTTCCCTTTGGAGAAACTCTGCTACTCTCCCCCCCCCCCTCCCCCCCCCCCCCCAAAATCTGATGTCATCCGTTACCTTTCCTACAATGGAATGAGAGTGACTACAGCAGTGTGATTGAGCAAATCTCCTGACCATTTGCATGACTTAAACAGAGGGGAGAGGAGTTTGAGATTATCATAAAAGTGTATATGTTTGTGAGTGTTTCCAAACTTTCAAGACAAACTACCCCTTGGAACAACCGCTCCTTAAATGGGATTTTATAGTGTTGATATCTTCACACATGAGCCAGAGATCTCCATGGTGGTAAAACTATTTATGCTTGCTTTGAATCCCTTAGTCAATTTCTGACAAGCATAAAAATATAAATGTGGTTGTAAACTTATATTTACAATCAAATTTACCTTAGTGAATAGCCCCGCTTAGGATTGTTTACAGAGTCACCCTTGTAGGTTCCCTCTTGATACAATGGTGCCCTTGGAGACCCACAGCCCTTACCACTTGGTGACCTGTCGGTGGATCTTTCAAAGACTTGCCTCCTCTTTGTATATAGTTGAGCACCATATCCACTCCAGTTTTTGTACGGGTCTTTCAATTTTGTCAACTCTTCGACATACCAGTTGTTGGTGACATTTTGTGCATCTTGTGCTTCTCCCTTATTGTTGAGGTCTTGACCAGAGAAATTATTACTGAATAGTGTGGACATGTATTTGTCTAGAAAAGCATCTGCTTTAAATGTAATTTTATCTAATAGGACCTCATGTAAGTCTTTGACTGCTTCTAATATGTTTGGGGAACATATTAGCAAAGGTACCAAACGTAAATTGTGAGAAATGAAACACATAACAACTGTAGGAAATGTGGCTAATAGTTGTGCAGGATGTGGGACTTGTGCAGTAATAGCTCCACAACTTCCCCTTGCTGCTCCTCCCTCCACAACACAGGACCAGCGTAACTCAAAGACTGAATCTAACTCTACCAACCCTCCAAACAGCTACACTCCACCCCTCTCTCCCTCGCACGAGTCACCTGCAACGGCAGAAGCAAGTCAGGAGGGCGTTCTTTCTCCTTCGTCTGTGCCAAAAGCTGGAGCAAACTTCTTCAACCCATCAGGATTGGCACTCCACTTCTCAACTTCCGCAAGAAGCTGAAGATCTGGCTGTTCATCTAGGAGAATTGTTGGACCTACTTTCCAGCTCCAGGACCTGGGTACCTTCACTGGTGATAAGCTATACCACACAAATCTACATAACATAGCATTACTGCAAACCAAGCACCACACCTTAGCCTTTGATTTTTCTCAGGGTAGAAAAGTAGAGCAGTACAAGGGTTCCTAAGGGGAGGTGGTGTGGGCTAATAATAAACATTCGCTGGTGTAGAAGCCTACTAAAAGAAATATCAGTCTTTCAGCACATAAGATAAAGAGAGAATCTATTACATGACAAGATACAAATCAATAGTACGTGCAGCACCGGAACAGACAGCAAAGTGGCTGAATGTCCAACAAGGAGGAGACTTCCAAAGTTGTTTATTGGTGCAAACTAACAAGGGACAAGCGTCACTAGTAATGCAAATATGTTCAGTAAAAGTACAATATTATGACATTTCTTAGGGAATTGATCAAAGGGGAGGCTTCTGCCCATCAGTAGCTTCAGCAAGTTACATAAGTCTAGAACACTAGGCCAATCAGAAGAGCCCAACACTGTGTGATGCCTGCACGGTCTGAGATGTTTCCACTGTTGCTACCCAGGTGTTCTCTGATCCTGACATTTTTAAACTGCAAAAGCTAATGCAATGTACAAGTAACTGTAACTTCTACAGAGGGGATTTGCAACATCTGTTCTGGTGAAGTACATGTAGACTGTGCCACTTCCAAATATGGTGTACGAAAGCGCTTGTAGTTAAGCTAGCATCATATACTATCTGAATGTGGTTCATGAGCAAGCCTTATGTTGCAAGAGCAGCTTTACTTACAGCAACTTCAGAAACATTTAATTAATAATTTTATGTCAACATTCCACAGGCCTTTAAAGTAGATATTTGGTATCACATTATGAAGGCAGCTTCCACACTGGCACAAAATAATAATACTCAATCCATTTTTGTCCGGGCAGTGCTTTTCCTTTAGCAAAAGGAAAAGTTCATTTATTGCACACACACTACTAAATACTAAGGTTCTTATTTACAAGCGCCTTGCACCACCGGTGCTCCACTTTTTCCCATTTTAAAAGTGGAGCACCGGCGGCGCAAGGGGCTTTTAACAATGCCCCTAAGCATTAATTTACAAATATACACATAAGGAAGATAGAAATTACATTAAGTAATATTCTGCAATCACATTTGAACCCTAAATGGCCATGAGCCTCAAAATCACAGTACCCTTCCCAACCTATACTAGATAGACATCACCATATAGGGGGGTATGACTTTAAATAAACAAAGCCTATTAGCTTTATCAAGGGTCATCACACCAAATACGGCAATGTTTCACCATATTCAAAGGTCAACAAACCACATGTTAAAAACCACCATAATTTGATCTGCAAACGCAGTAATCAATAATAACTTTGTGTACATGCAGTAATCAATAATAACCATGTGTAAATGAAATTATTAATGTAAATAAAGCATTTTAACATTGATCAAAAATCACTGTCAGTATTATTATATCAATAAAGCATTTTGTAATGAACATAACATGTGCCTGTGTCCTTTTTATATATTTTTAGGCCACATAAAATGCAGCCATAGAAACTGCCCCTAGAAAGCAATGCACTCCGTGTGTGTATATTTTTATACACCTTCAGACCCAATAAATTGTAGCCATACAACTAGCCTCAAGAGGGCGCTCCACTCCCAGCTGAAGAGCGAAATATCCAGCCTTGGGACTGTTTTAAATAGTGATAAAAATCCTGAGGAGTCAACATTTTCGGGGCCCCGCAAACATAGGGTCAGTGTATAAAATCTTTGTGGAGAGGAACAGCATCACAATTTCTTTTAATGTTGGTGGTGCCCCTGCCGTCCTGGGGGTCACCACTAGGCAAGACAAATATCTTAGCAAGCCTCTCCATCAGACATTATGGGGCGCTCCCTCCAACAAAGCAGTGAATATTTGAACAGAGGGTCTTTTACTGTGTTCAGAAGCTTGGACGTCTTTTTTGGTTTATTTTTCTTTCTTTATTTCTTTTGGAGGGTGGTGCCCCGGTCCCATCCGGGATACCTCAAGCATTTTTTCAGGTTGGGGCAGTGTGTGGGACCCATTCCCAGCTGCCCTGCAGGCTCTTCAGCTCCCGCCTCGAGTGGGAGCCAGGGATACTCTGTTGGTGCCTCAGCCGAGGCGGGAGCACCTGGGAAATGACAGGAATGCGCTGTATAATGTTAAGTAAGGTGGATTTCAACCCTTTCCCTATCACGCAACCCAGCGCAGCAAAGTGACTTGCTGTGCTGCGTGCTTGTTTGTTAAATATGCTCCCCAAGTGTATGACTTATTTTATTGGTAGAGGGTATACACTTGGTGGGAGGAGGATAGTGCTCCACAATTCAATCATGGCTTCTGCTTCCTTCTTCTCTCATCAACCCAATTATTGATATCACACATGATGAAGTTTTTTCAGGCCATTTTATAAAGACTGGCAGCCTTAATGAGAATCCGGTCATTTCAATTGTTATTCTACTTGCTGTCTGTGGTGGTTAAGATGGGGAATTATTTAAGCTACTGGTGTGTACTGTCCATGTGCTGCTCCTCATCTCCAACCTGTTTTAATGTTTGATAGAGAAATAATGAGTTGAATTCCACCTCAAAATTGTTTGCTGCCTTGAACAACCTTTCTTTTTAAACGTCTTATTCAGCTTCTGTAAAATGTTGTGAATGCAGCTGATTTCATTTTATTGTTGCAGAACTTTACTAGTATTTTGCATTGCATGCCGTTTTTCCTATTCTGCTTTCTTTGCTCTTCTTTCTCCTTATGATCCACATTTTTAAAAGCTGATGGGGTACATGGAGAAACGGATCCCTCCAATGTAATTACATCTTGGTATGTTGCTGCCCTGGTGAAGTAGTTAAGGGTTTTAGAGAAAAACTGAACGCAGAGCCTTGGCTCTCTCATTAGACGACTCTAGTGAGAGGATGTGTCCATCACAGTGTTGCTGTAAGTCTATTCAATTTTAATGCGGCCTATGCAGTTACTTTTTGTTTTTTAACTCTAACTTTATTGCACGCTTTGCAATAAAATGCAAGTATATGTGGACAATAACTCGTGTAAAGAGGTAACATTGCCATTTCAGATATCAACCTATTATATACCATCTCCTGATCAGTCTGGCTCTTTTCTGTCCACTTAATATTTAATGATACATAATATGTTGAAGCTCTTAGAGATAACACTTCCATAGCAACATTTAATGTCATACCCTCTCACACAGGTCTGCTTATATAATGCTGCTTCATCAACTTTCCGAGTTTCGTTAGTAATATTCCAGTATTTGTTTCTGCATAATTTATATTATTAATGCCAAGAATTTTAAAGCAATAGGTTCACTTGCTGTAAAGTACACACATTCCATACATAAAGCTTTAAAAATCAATGAAATATGGCTTTTAATGTGCAATGTGTGCATATTCACGATGCATTTTGGGGTGCCTGTCAGCATCTGTCCTACATTTTGAGGTCACCTACCTTTAGCTTCGAATAGAACTTAGATGAGGAAGGGTCTTGCCTAATTTTATGTCATTAGAGCTTCAAGAGGCCACCAGGGGAGACTTTGAGTTCCTACGCCTGTAATAGCGCCCACCCCTAAGGGTAACTGCTGGAAGTCCACTCAAAACAATATTTATAACTATATGTGAGCTGTAGCTTTGGGCCCTCTATGTTTGTAAGGAGTTAATTGTCAATGCTCGCTGGCTGTAAAAAATTATGATCTTTTGCATGGTATACCTCTGTATTTTTGCTGTTTTTGTTGGCTTTAGAACTCTTCACACTACTCCTGCGAACAAGTAGTACGGTGCCTGTGCTCCCCCTTCTAAGATGACTTAAGTTGATATATTCCAAATTGGTATATTTAACTTACCTTTATGTCCCTAGTATATGGCACCAGTTGTACCGAGGGCCTGTAAGTTAAACGGCACTCATGAATTGCAGCCCTTATTGTGACATCCAGTACAGTGGCCATGTCAACAGGGCTTCATACCAATCACTGTATTCGGACTATATTAGTGTAAAAAGTGCAATTCTACCTGTTAAAAGAAACCTTTTGGCAGGTCAAAGCCTTCCTTTTCAATATTAGTCAGTCACCCCTGCGTAGGCCTTATATCCCATAAAGCTGGGGGCATGATATTAAAAAGTAGGACATGACTAACACCTGAAATCTAATTTGCACTGGCGGTTTTATTGAGAAAAACTGGGGTGAAATATTAAATATAATAATGCTCTTTCGGTATGAAATACCTAGAAATATAATTCCAGGACTCTTTGTAATAGTTATTAAAAGCCCAATTAAATGGTGGTCTGATATTTTGATAAATATTAAGGGAAAGGGACTTTTAGCAAGTTATCTACTCCATACCTTAAGTCCCTTAGGTTAATTTGAATTAGACTCCAGCTGTAGCCCTCTAAGTGCTCAAGCCATAAATGAGTTGCGAAAATGTTTCCCATCGCAGAGACAAAGGCATGGGTGTTTGGAAGTGTATTTTTAATCTCTGGCAGGATGACCATTTGCGATGTACCCAGCAACTTAATGTACTTCAAAGGGTCTTCCACTTCACAGGCAGATGTCAGATGACACCCAGCCAGGCCCCTTCCTTTGTTCTCCCAGTAAGGCAGGCAGCAAAAAGGTAGAGGGGAGCTGCCTCCAGAAATGGATTAGAGTGACCACAGAGAAGAGGCTGCTCATTTCCCTGGCCACACCTTTGGGGTGGGCATGCAGGCTCTGCACAGAGGTAAAGGGTTTTGCTATCTTAAATTTAGCCAGAGAGGGGCACTGTTGGATTTTTTTCATTAGGGCACATATGGGATGTTCAAAAGTGGGTATGGTAACCTCTAGGAACATTTTATCCGTTGGTAAGAGAGGAGCCAGGAGCCACTCCCACCCACAAGCAGATGTCAGGTATAAACGTAGTATCCTCAGTACCCTTTTTAGAACTCCACTGGAACTGAGGAGGCAATCAGGATCACTGAAACTGAGCTTTAAAGAAAAAAATAACTTCCCTACATATATATTACCTACTGGCGGTCACCAGGATGTAGCTATAGTTAGGATGTAGTATCCATAGGAAGAGCGATTTTTGTTTTGCCAATCCCTTTGGTGTCGTTTGACAACTCTTCACAAATTTTTCAAAACTAGTTTGACCGCTACCTCCCCGGGGCAAATGGTAACAATTAAAGTGGTGGGCAGGTTGGCCCCCCGCAGCCTGGGAACCACCCCCTTCCCAGGACCTTGTCTTGCTATGGAGGGGAGCTACTTAGCCCCCCTCCTGGAGCCACATATGGCCCTGGGCACTGCCATCCCACAAGGCAGGCTCCTGCTATGTCCCTTGGTGCCTACCCCGGGACATAGCTGTTTGCTATGGCTTGGCAGGAGCTTTACCGCTCCCACCAAGCTATAGCAAACTGTGCTCACTTTCAACAAATGAGAGTATTTTCAATGCTCTCCCTTGGTGAAGGTGAGCACAAATGCTTTGAAAGAGAGCAAGCTGAATGTTAGGAGCTCCCTCTCTGACAAAGCAATGCTGACTTCCGGAGGAGGCACGGAGCTGGCAAGGACCACGGGGCCTAGAGGCTCCCCTTGTGGTCCCCAACACATCTAAGTGGGAACCGTAGGCGGATACCCACACTAGAGGCCTGGCCCCGGGGGATGGAGTCCTCGTGTCCAAATCGGGCCAGGAGGGGGGTAACACGGCCAACCTCTCATCTACCTCTCATATACCAGAAGAGACCATGTTTAAAAAACATTTGCGCTTGTCCCTTTTCAGTTGTTATGCACAAACTGAAATGTTTTTTAAACATGGTCTCTTCCGGTGTGTTAGTAACACCGAGGAAGGCAGATCGCCGAAACGCGTTTGTTGCTTGCTTTCTGCTGGAGAAATGAAGCTCTTCAAACGCCCCCTGCGAGTGCTGGTTTTCTTTGTGAAAGGAAAAGAAAAGGAGCGATAAAACATTGAGGAATCCACAGCTACACACAAGCACCCGTCCGAGAGTGCTTCACAGAGGTGGAACGCGAGCGGTAATATATATATATATATATATATACATATATATATATATATACGATTGATTTTTTGTACACGCAAATTGAATATGGAAACAAACATTCATGATACCAACAGTTGTTTGCATCGAGAGAAAAATTCTTTGGATTGAGCAATCAATTTCTTTTTATAGATTGTATATTGTATAAATTGTAAATTTATGTCTCCATAAAATTGAAATCATGCACTTGCACTTTCTGCCATATAAAGATGATCAAATGTACTTTACAGATAGCATTGTAAAAAATGGCGGACTAATATTGACATTATTTAAATTTGAGGGTTAGCAGTCTAGTACTTGCATAATAGTAGAAAGCAACAAGGGGATCTAAAAGCACTTTTTCACTTTAAATGACGCTCTAGACTAATGGACTCTATGGTCCAGTAGAAGACAGAGAGCCAAAACACGTACACTGTCCATATTTTTGTTTTGAACTATGGTGTGCTATATAAACACTCTCTTTAAAAGGCAAATTACCTGCTGAGTTCACTTTTTTTGGTGCTGTGAAGTCCTTGCTGCACGAAGGTGTGAAAATTGTTGGAGATATATATGTATATATATATATATATATATATTATCTACTGGCGGTCGCCAGTAGATAGTTATAGTTAGGACCGTGTTTCCATAGGAAATCTGCAACATTCTATTTGGAATAACTTTGGCGCCGATTGACGAATCCTCGCGAAATTCTCAAAATAGGTGGGGCGCTCCGCTCCGCTACTTCTCTGAAAGTCTCGGGGGGATTCGTCAAGCGGGGGCTGAGAAAAAGGGGGGGTCCCAAAACGCGTTTTCCCCATGCATTTTTTCATAGGACCTTTAGTCCGAGCTACAGCCCGAACGGCTGAACAGAATTACTTGACATTTGGCAGAGAGGTAGCCCTCAGGTCAGGGATGTGCCTTTTGAAGGTCTTGTGTAAATCTGTTCAGTATTTCCTGAGAAAATAGCATTTAAATCAATATATATATCTATAGGCGCGCTCCGAGCGCGTACCAAAAGCTTACCGTACGCGCACGCCGCCGTGCATGAGCGCGATTCTGATTGGTTGTTAGATCTTAGTAAACATTCGAATCGGTCGAAACCAGGAAGTGTCGGCCGCCATTTTGTCTCTCGCAGTCTGAGGGGCTGAAAAACAAAGGTGGAGAACGTGAAAAGGGGGCAGGGTGGACAGTTCCTGACCCCCTAGCCTTTGTCAGGGGGTCCCAGAAGGACCCCCAAGGGCAAAAATTAATTTTAATTTTTTTTTAAAAAATCGCTGAACGCGCGTAGCGTATGCGCACGGCGTAAACGGAAAAATTCCGCGAGAAAAATTCTGCGAACTTTGCGTAACTATTCCGCGATTACGCGTACCATACGAGAATGGCAAAAAAAAAATTCAAAAAGGAAAGCTTAAAAAAAAATAAAAAAAATTGTGAGGTAAGGTTGGCTCTTAAAAGAGCCGTTGGGTTAATACAGGGATAGAGGAAAGAAAGAATGGGAATATTATGAACGTCTACATACGTGCTGGTCTATCTTATTGTTAATAAGGGAAACACTGGTCTCCCCAAAAACAATAAGACCACAACACGTTGTACACCTCATTGAAACCCTCCGAAATCGAGGGTTAATGTCCAGAGGAGCTGAAGAAGGTGATGCTCCCACCTCAGAGGAAGGGCTCAGCTGAGCTGCCGATGATGTACTCGGCTGAGCTTCAGAGGTTGGGCTCCGGTGACTTACTGAAGAGTTTTCTTCAGTATGTCGAGCAAAGGTCCTGGGATGTTTATCCCTAAGGTGTCTCATCATAGAGTGATTTCCAAAGGAATACTTCTTCCTTGGATCTCCTCTAGATAAAACACGCTCACAAAGTCTGCAAGTGACCAATGGAGCATTGACCTTTTTCTGCCCCTCTGGAAAAGTAAAATACTCCCACACAAAAGAATCCTTTTGTTTCCTCCTTCTCTGTCTGATGATGGTGCTGCTAGGCTCACTCTCAGAAGAGGACTGCTGCTCTGCCATTGTATCTCAATGTCAATTCAGCTCCTTCTCCTAGGGGATCTCAAGCAGTAATGAGGGGAATGGGTGTGGTGTGGGAAGTTTCTGGAACTGAAAGTAGTTTCAACCAATGAAAAGTGTTCTTTGTGGATCACATGACCTACCGTGCGCGCTCCGTAAGCTTACGGTACGCGCTCGTAAACAAGTACGCATGCGCAAACGTGACGTAAATATGCGCTTACGGAGCGCTTACGGAGCGCGTACGTAGGACGCACTCGCGCATGCGCATTACACGCACCTGCGTAACCGCGACGTTGGTACCGCGCAACGCGCATGCGTGTATGCGTACGTCACATACGTATCACGTAAGCGCACCGTACTTATGACGTACGGAGCGCGTAGCGTCAGCTTACCGTACGCGCACGGCAAAAAATGCATAAAAAAAAAAAGTGCAAGTTTCAAGAGTTGTAGAAGATAATAACTGTGATGTACAACTGTATGTAAACATTAATTTTAAAAAAAATTAACCATTCCATAATGCAGGATATAGTACATATATTATTTTATACATAGGTTGGATATTATTTTTTACCCAAAATCTCGAAAACAAATTTGCATTTAAAAAACCGTACAAATTCACTGAAAAAACCGTAGGTTTCACACACGTTATAGTTAGGAATTAGCATTTAAAAAACAGGACATTTCACTCGTGAAAAACCATTGAAATTCCCACGTTATAGTTAGTGCAGGCAACTATAACTCACGCGACCGCAATCCTCTGCTGATGATGTCAGATATTACATCACTGATGACATATGTGTCTTTATGAAAAATAAATATTTGTAATATATGTATAGCTAAAGATTAATGGAAGAAGACATGGGTAAATAAGTGTCTAAATACAGTGATGTAATATCTGACATCATCAGCAGAGGATTGCGGTCGCGTGAGTTATAGTTGCCTGCACTAACTATAACGGGGGAATTTCAATGGTTCTTCACGAGTGAAATGTCCTGCTAACTATAACATGTGTGAAACCTATGGTTTTTTCAGTGAATCTGCAAGGATTTTTAAATGCTAATTCCTAACTATAACGTGTGTGAAACCTATGGTTTTTTCAGTGAATATATATATATATATATATATATATATATATATATATATATATATATAGGTACTACTGGGGAGAGGGAGCAGATGGACTGCTGAGAGGGTTGCCTGGCAACGATGAAATCCACCATGTTGATCCCGCAGAATAAAGGGAGCAGGCGAGTCAAAAATAGCATTATTATGTGCAGGGGCGTGTCACTTTACCTTGCTCTGGATTTTGGACTATCTTGTTCCTGATAGCGGGATTCTTTGCATAGCAACCCGAGGATCGTTGGGCAGGAAAGCGGCAAGTACTATCTGGAAGAACTTTCTCTGTCCGCTTTCTATTGCCATAACCCTCAGCCAATGAGAATCCTCGGCAGGATTTTCAACAAAAGCCCCGCGACAATTTACAGCTTGAAGCACACAGCAGACACCCGGCATTGAGGAAGGCATCCGCCGAAATGCGTCTGCCAGGGGCTGACAGTTTGGAAATCGCGAAGATTGCTATGTGTATCCTGGTGGCATTAAACCTGAGTTTGGCAACCCTAGCATGTGTCAGACCAGTTTTTAATTAAGCGGGATTGGAGGAGTATGTGTAAGCGGAGGTCTGCTCCGCTTTATGGCACGCCCCTCGGTCAGGAGCTCCGCGTATGCCGGCAAATTTCTTTGGTTTGTGGTGCATGGAATGCACAACGCGGCGCCCCCCCAGCCTGGACTGGTTCAAAGGTACTGGGGAGAGGGAGCAGATGGACTGCTGAGAGGGTAGCCTGGCAACGATGAAATCCACCATGTTGATCCCGCAGAATAAAGGGAGCAGGCGAGTCAAAAATAGCATTATTATGTGCAGGGGCGGGTCACTTTACCTTGCTCTGGATTTTGGACTATCTTGTTCCTGATAGTGGGATTCTTTGCATAGCAACCCGAGAATCGTTGGGCAGGAAAGCGGCAAGTACTATCTGGAAGAACTTTCTCTGTCCGCTTTCTATTGCCATAACCCTCAGCCAATGAGAATCCTCGGCAGGATTTTCAACAAAAGCCCCGCGAAAATTTACAGCTTGGAGCACACAGCAGACACCCGGCATTGAGGAAGGCATCCGCCGAAACGCGTCTGCCAGGGGCTGACAGTGTGGACATCGCGAAGATTGCTATGTGTATCCTGGTGGCATTAAACCTGCCCAGGGCAAATATCTGAATCCCAAAGGATACAATGAGTCACAAAGAAATAAAATATCCCTAGAAAGAAGTGACTCAAACAGATAGATTCACCAAAGAACAAAAATATATTTCCACTACAACGTTTCAGCTTCACTCATGATGCTTTTTGAAAATTCAGCTGTGTCATCTGTGCAGCCACAGAGCAAACCATTTTGTACTACCTGAGGAAGGCGGAAGCTGAAACGTTGTAGTGGAAATATATTTTTGTTCTTTGGTGAATCTATCTGTTTGAGTCACTTCTTTCTTGGATATATATATATATAAATATATATATATATATTTTTTTTTCTCCAACAGTCCTGTATCGCTTGCTGAACAGGTACAGACCACAAGTTGCCATAAAGTTTAACGTGCTTTAGTTTATTTCTCCATGGTCAGCATGACGCGTTTCGGCTGTTGACACACAGCCTTGATCACATGACTCCCCGGTGAAACACATGATTTTTATACAGTGCGTGATTGGATGTTGTCAGTTACAATCGCGTTTCAAATGAAAATAGAGCTAAACAAAATACTTCAATTCCGGAAATATTTGTTAAAATCCATAAATATATAAATATCTTTAAAACCACATAATTTACTAGTTAAATACATAATCAAGAATAGTTTGATAAAATTCATAATAAAATAATATCATTGATTAGTAAGCTTGATAATATAAAAAGCCTACATAACGGGTAACTTTAATGCCATAGTGACACGATGTGTTCCCTATTGTATGAATTGCGCTCTATAAATATCAATGCAAAACCACGTCGTAACTTATCCTTTTAAAGTGCAAGTGCTCAAATTGTTGTCTCATATGTGGACATAATGCGACTAGTAATATTTATCACATACATGTTGATGATACTCTCATATTACATCGTAAATCACAATAATGAAAAATGTATATAGTGCTTAAAACGTGATAAAATGAAACTCTGATGCTCTTGATTAGCTGTTCCTAATTTCTATGTCTATGGTCTATTCAATGGATAAAATGATGACATTACATCCACTAAAAACTCTCATAATTACATACTAGTTTAAAAAAATTCTTGTGTACAACTAAGATCCCAACGATCATGACATTAATGGGTATTGATGTTCCTATGAGCCTGAATTTAGTTATCCCTACATAGTATACAGGTAAATATATAAACAGAATAGAATTCCTATAGTGTACTAAAATACCTTATAAAATACCTTATAAAAATACTTTCATAAAAAATACTTTCATAAAAAGTTATTTCATAAAAAGAAATTCATAAAAAATGATGCAAGTCTTCTCCTGTATTTAATCCCTTTGGGATTCTAGTGTCTAAGAGAAGAATATATTTGGATTCCAACTGTCTAAGCTGTTTCTCGCTATTGCCGCCTCTTATATTCTTTTTTACAGAGTCAATTACATAATAGCATAAATCATTCAAGTTCTTATTGTGGGCTAATTTAAAATGACGTGCTACTGGGTAAGTATCGTCAGAGTTGACTATTGCTCTTAAATGTTGCAGGATACGATTGTATACTTGTAGCTTAGTGCTACCCACATATTTGATCTTACAAGTACATTCCAAAACATATCCTGCATAGTCCGTGCGGCAAGTAAAAAGACTTTGAATTTTAATAGGATTCTTCTCGAATACACTTGTATATTCTGTAGTATTGATACCAAACTTACACGCCCTACATAAAATACATTTATGAAAACCAGATTTACCAGATAGCCAGTTAGTAGAATTAATTACTTCAGGGTTGGACTTAACTAATACATCTCTCATTGAGGGTGCTCTTCTAAATGTGATGAGAGGCTTGGTAGGAAGAAGAGGGGCTAAAGTTATATCTGTTTTTAATAAAGGCCAATGTTTTGCTATAATACCCCTTACTTTCTTTTCTTCTACATTATATGTAGTTATAAGTCTTACTCCTCCTTGGCTACTTTGTTGATCCTCATCATTGTATCTTAAATTCTTTTTTTTAGATGTAGCAGTAGTGTTTAAGCACTCTTCTCTAGTGTGGCTATTTGCCTTGTTTTTGGCCTGTGTTAACTCTTTTAGGCAGTATCCACGTGCCAAAAATCTTTCTAGGGCTTCTTCTTGACATTTTTCTAAGTCAGTATCAGAACTACAGATTCTGCGCATACGTAGGAATTCTCCGTAAGGTATACTTTTAATAAGGTGACCTGGATGAGCACTACTGGCGTGAAGGATTGAGTTTCCCGCCGTTAATTTCCTGTGTAACCTAGTCTGAATTTCATTATCCCTAATGTAGATTTCTACGTCCAAAAATTGGACAGAAGACTTATTAATCTCAGCAGTAAATTTCAAGTTCAAATTGTTGTGGTTAAGTACATTGATGAATTTTTCCACTGCTTCTGGGGTACCCTTCCATATCATGCAGATGTCGTCAATGAATCGCCAAAATCTAATTACATTGGTGTCATATATTCTTTTGTGGGTGCCTCTGAGGACATGTTCTTCCCACCATCCAACATGTAAGCAGGCATATGATGGAGAAAAACATGCCCCCATGGCAACTCCTCTCTGTTGCTGATAAATCTCCTTGTTAAACAGAAAATAATTGTTTTCTAAACAGATCTGCATCATGCGCAATATCATACCATTGTGTTGACAACAATTCATATTACGCTTGTCCAAAAAATATTTAACAGCATTGAGTCCATTAGCATGATGAATACTCGTATATAGGGTACAAATGTCCATAACCACTAATACATAATCATCTTCCCATTTTCTTATAATATATATATATTATCTACTGGCGGTCGCCAGTAGATAGTTATAGTTAAGACCGAGTTCCCATGGGAAATCTGAAAATTCTATTTTGAATAACTTTGGCGCCGGGTGACTTGTCTTCGTGAAATTTTCAAAACTAATGGGGCGCTCCGCTCAGCTCCTACCCGGAAAGTCTCGGGGTGATTCGTCAAGCGGGGGCCGAGAAAAAAGGGGGGTCCCAAAACGCGTTTTCCCCATGCATTTTCCCATAGGACCTTTAGTCGAAGGTACAGCCCGAACGGCTGAACAGAATTACTTGAAATTTGGCAAAGAGGTAGTCCTCAGGTCAGGCATGTGCCTTTTGCATATATAGTGTAAATCCGTTCAGTAGTTCCTGAGAGAATCAAAAGTAAAATCACATATATATCTGGGCGGAGCCTAACCACACATCTCATCGTGAGATCTGATTGGCTGTCAGCACTTCATCCAAGAAGTGTTGGCAGCCATCTTGGGACCAATATACATGATAGCACCTCATTAAAAAGCATTGCAGTTAATAGAAGGTTTTAAGACTTTAGTTACATTATACATCATTTGTTGATGGTACCATACTCATTTTAGGAATTGTGGTGTGCTCTAAGGTGATTTTACCATGTGAAAAAGCATTCTGCTGTGATATCATGAATCATGTTTGAGAGAAAACTATTTTCTCATGCTTTTCCCACAGATGTTTGGAAGGTGATCTATAAGCTAAACTGAGAGCATATTTTCTGTAAATTCACATTATCTTTCTCAGTCATGTGAGAATCAAGTCTGAGATTCTCAGTAAAACATGTACATCCAACAAGGGCAGAGACTGTCAGTTGATTCCTTTGTGTTCTACTGCAGCTTCCCAGAGTGTTCTAAAGAACAACTAGAGCGCTAACAGTCCTACTTATGACAAACGTATAGCACACCTGAAGCCATCTTTGTTGGCATAAAGTGGTAACTCTTAAAACATTTAATTTAAAAAGGAACAAAATGAGGGGGTTCATTTTGCCATAGAAAGTATGATTAGTGCTGCAGAAAGAAAAATTAAGGCACATTTTGAGTGACTTCTCAAATCCTCTTCTATTTCATTAAAGAATTCTGACATGCAGACTGAAACATGCACTTTCAATACCAGCAGCAGAGTTCCCTGGTGAGCAGTAGCTTTACTACAGTTATCTAATAAGCAACTAGAGTGCTAACATTCTGAATTTATGGCAAATGTGTGACACATCTGAATGCCTTCTTGATGGAATCAAAGTAAAAAACTGAAAGTATTTCCTACTGAGGAGACTGTAGTAAATGAGGAAATTAGGAAACATCATAACAAATAAGTCTCCCAAAATGGCCACCAGAGACAAAAGAGCCCAAATGTACCCCAAATATCACCCAGATGTAGCCCAAGTATAGCCCAATGACAGAATGTCCCAGAGTGTTCTAACGAACAACTAGAGCGCTAACAGTCTCACTTATGACAAAAGTATGGCACACCTGAAGCCATCTTGATTGGAATAAAGTGGTAACACTTAAAACATTTAATTTACAAAGGAACAAAATGAGGGGGTTCATTTTGCCATAGAAATTATGATTAGTGCTGTAGAAAGAAAAATTAGGGCACATTTTGACTTCTCAAATCCTCTTCTATTTCATAAAAAAATTCTGACATGCAGAATGAAACATGCACTTTGAATACCAGCAGCAGACTTCCCTGGTGAGCAGTAGCTTTACTACAGTGATCTAATGAGCAACTAGAGTGCTAACATTCAGAATTTATAGCAAATGTGTGACACATCTGAATGCCTTCTTGATGGAACCAAAGTAAAAAACTGAAAGTATTTCCTACTGAGGAGACTGCAGGAAATTAGGAAACTTCATAACAAATAAATCTTCCAAGATGGCCACCAGAGACAAAAGAGCCCAAATATCACCCAGATGTAGCCCAAGTATAGCCCAATGACAGAATGTCCCAGAGTGTTCTAACGAACAACTAGAGCGCTAACAGTCTTACTTATGACAAAAGTATGGCACACCTGAAGCCATCTTGATTGGAATAAAGTGGTAACACTTAAAACATTTAATTTACAAAGGAACAAAATGAGGGGGTTCATTTTGCCATAGAAATTATGATTAGTTCTGCAGAAAGAAAAATTAGGGCACATTTTGACTTCTCAAATCCTCTTCTATCTGATAAAAAAATTCTGACATGCAGACTGAAACATGCACTTTGAATACCAGCAGCAGACTTCCCTCGTGAGCAGTAGTTTTACTACAGTGATCTAATGAGCAACTAGAGTGCTAACATTCAGAATTTATGGCAAATGTGTGACACATCTGAATGCCTTCTTGATTGAACCAAAATAAAAAACTGAAAGTATTCCCACTGAGGAGTCTGCAGTAAATGAGGAAATTAGGAAACTTCATAACAAATAAATCTCCCAAGATGGCCACCAAAGACAAAAGAGCCCAAATGTAGCCCAAATATCACCCAGATGTAGCCCAAGTATAGCCCAATGACAGAATGTCCCAGAGTGTTCTTAAGAACAACTAGAGCGCTTACTGTCTTACTTATGACAAAAGTATGGCACACCTGAAGCCATCTTGATTGGAAAAAACTGGTAACACTTAAAACATTTAATTTAAAAAGGAACACAATGAGGGGGTTCATTTTGCCATAGAAATTATGATTAGTGCTGAAGAAAGAAAAATTAGGGCATATTTTGAGTGACTTCTCAAATCCTCTTCTATTTCATTAAAAACTTCTGATATGCAGACTGAAACATGCACTTTTAATACCAGCAGCAGACTTCCGTGGTGAGCAGTAGCTTTACTACAGTGATCTAATGAGCAACTAGAGTGCTAACATTCAGAATTTATGGCAAATGTGTGACATATCTGAATACCTTCTTGATGGAATCAAAGTAAAAAACTGAAAGCATTTCCTACTGAGGAGACTGCAGTAAATGAGGAAATTAGGAAACTTCATAACAAATAAATCTCCCAAGATGGCCACCAGAGACAAAAGAGGCCAAATGCAGCACAAATATCACCCAGATGTAGCCCACATGTAGCCCAATGACAGAAGTGTGCAGTATTTGCAGTTTTATATAGTGCAGACTTGTCAGGTATTGGAGTGCTTTACATGAGCATTGGTTACATCACATAAGACCAAATTCATTTTGGTTGTAGACATGGGGAGATTAAGTGATTTGACCAGAATCACAGAATGTTGAGCTGAAGCAGAAACTCCAACCTGGTTCCCCATTTGCAAAGTCTGCAGCTCTGGAAGTAACACCACACCCTCTCCCCTAGGTGCAACATTTAATCAAGTGGTCAACTGGATAAAAAAAACATAAAGAATACAAATAATGTAAAAGTTCTTTGTCGCTATTTGAAAACTCAGAAAATATGTCCTCATTTTAGTTTTGTAGAGCACTAACCATAATTTTGATGCAAATAAGACCCTCTCATATATGTAATTTCTAAAGGAAATACTCTAGGTATTACAGTTTTTATTACATCAAGATGACGTCAGGCGTTCCACACTTTTGTAATAAATATAGAATGTTAGCAATCTAGTTGTTCATTGGGATACTGTTGAGAGGCAGAGGCCAGGGGCACGGACTCTGAAAACTGAAGGCAGGTAGGAGAGTGCAGATGCAACAATTTGACCACACTGGGTACGCAGGAAGGGCAGTGGCAGCACAACAGACTATGGAGGGCAGTGGAAAGGGGGGCAGGGGCAACAAACCAACAATACAGGACTGGCAAGAGAGGCTGTGGCAATATAATTCCCCATTGTGGGCAGAAGGAAGAGGCAGTGGTAGTACAACCATACATGCCAACAGACCCGTTTCAGCCAGGAAACGTCCAATGTTTTTAAGCTCAAATGGGCTTTATTTGATCTCTCTCCTGTCTACAATCTCCTCTTTTTCAATGTAACTCAAAGGGGAAATTCAATACCCCAGTTTTTTTTCAAAATCTCCCTCTTACCAAGTTCAAAATGTTTGCAAGTATGGTACATTGGATCATTGTAGGCAGGAGGAATTGGGGTAGGGACAGGAGGGACATGGAGAGGTGCACCAAACTGACCCTACAGGGCAGGCATCAGGGTTTGCAGCAGCACAATACACCACACAGCGCATGCGGGACAGGAGTGCAGCACAACAATCCATAGAAAGCAATAGGGAGGGGACAGGACCATGCACATGGACAACAGAGAACAGAGGGGAAAGAGACAATGGTAGCTAGCTGACCATAATGGGCAGACAGGAGAGAAAGCTGCAGCATAACAGACCATAAAGGGCAGGAGGGACGGATCAGGGGCATTACAATGGAACAGACAAGCCAGGAGGGAGGGAATAGGGGTCTGCACATGGAAACAGAGGGCTGGGGGCAAGGGGGCAAGGCAGGAGCAGCAAGATGACCATGGAGGTCAGGCAGGTTGGGCACTAGAAACAAAACACACCATGGAGAGCAACAATGAGACTCTGATGGCATACACAAAGACCATGGAGGGAAGGTGGGAGAGGGTCAGGGGCTGCTAGCTGACCACACTGGGAAGGTGGGAGGGGCCATGGCAGCACAGAAGACCATGCATGGCAAGCGGAGGGTTAGTGGCAGCACAATGGCTTTGATGGGCAAGAAGGAGGGTGCAGGGGCATGCACAAAGGACCATGGAGGATAGAAGGGAGGGTCAGGACCTGGGCACAGACAAGAGAGTTCAGGGGAAGGGGCCTCACAACAGACCGCGTGGGCAGGCAGGGGGAGCAGTTGCAGCACAGCAGACCAGGGAGGGCAGAAGGGTGTGGCAGTAAAATGGACCATGGAGGACAGGAGGAATGGGATAGGGGCATGGCATGTGGACAGGCAGGGTGGAGGTGGCAGGGACAGGTTACAGTCATCTGACAATGCTAGGCAGGTGGAAGGGGAGTGGCAGCTCAACAGAACACTCAGAGTAGATAGGAGTGGCAGGTCCATGGAAGATGGTGGGCAAAAGGATGGAGCAGGGGCATGCACAAAGACATCGGAGGGCAGGGGGAAGGAGAATAGGGGTAGCAAGCTAAGCACAGAAGCTAATCAGGAGGTCAATGATGGGCCATAGAATTGGGCAATGGAGGGCAGGAGAAGTGGACTGGTACATCATGCTAAATGGAGGGCAGTGGCAGTGCTCCAGCGCGGAGTGCAAAATCCCTCCCTACCGTTGCGGACCAAAAGATCTCACACACGCACACTATCCATACATTCGCTGGTGGGGCCCATAACACCAACACACACTCACCATCAGTCCGTACGAGAGGCGATTATCCTTCCAAGTGCTGGATAATGAGGGAGGAAGATACCACTTTACCCTAATGAGCAACAAACCTACAATCCCTTCTTATACTCATTAGCCCTAAGATTCTACATTTGGTATTCCCCTCATGACCGGTATGGATGTGTTAGTTGTAGATTTAAGTGAATTTCTAATACTCTAATTAACCTTTTCATTAACACATTTCAATGAATAAACAACCCAACTCATTTCTGTAGATGTTCAAATCCAAATTTATATTAATATTGCAGATTAAATCATTCATTTGATCAAGTTGCCATTCATATTTACCTAGTCTGGCTAAAGTCGTCCTCTATGTCAAATCTGGCAATCTCGCAAATCTATGCCCATCAATTTAGCAGGTTAAGTTCATCAGGATTTGGGGCATTAATTCAGTCCGTCAAAGATTCAGGCTAACAGCTGTCCTGCAGTGTCACCGTCCTCTTCGTCAGCATATCATCAGGAAATCGAAGGAGCGACCCTCCAACCTCTCTATTCTATGGGTTTTATAATAATTTCAATAGCAAAATGTAACAATATTGAGTTTTAAACTGTTCTGATTGGCTGATCAGGGGTCAACCTCTCTGTTCCCATAAGGTTTAGTCCATGTTGTCAGCATACTTGCTGGTTCCGGTTCTTTAATAAAGCCTTTTGTCTGTAGCGCTGGCACCTTTCCCAGTGGCCTTGATAAGTACAGCTTGCCTGGGGTCAAGACAGGGCCATTGTTGCTCATCTTTTAGCACAGGCGCACTTCACCCAAGCCTGGTTCAGCGTCGGCAGTTGGGTTAAGCACCAAAAGCAGCCATCATTTGATAGGCCAGAATAGTCAACTTAAGCAAAGAAACACAAAAACGTAATTAATACATAGAAATGACTAATTAAATGTTATTCCCTCGCTAATACCCATATGTGTGTGTATTTATTTAGCCAAAAGCAACACTCAAAGTGGTTTATACTTACTTAATAAAGCACGAATCACAATTTCATCACCAAAGCGACATATATCATGCAATGTTCTAATTATCTATCATTAATATGCCTACGAAATTTAGTTCACGTCATTAATTAGGCCATGCAGATGCAAATCCCACGTGTATTTTGGTCATTAATAAGGTTGATTAGTTATTTCCACATCACTCCAAACCATTAGTACGATTATGATTAATTAATGAATCTAATTAATAAAACGACATGCAAAATGGGATGGGTATACAAAAAATTTGCATAACCCGCTCCAGCCGCAGCACATCAGACCATGCATGGCAGGAGGGAGGAGGCTAGTCCATGGATTCAGACAACAAAGGATAGGGAGGAGGTGGATGGGGCAGCAAGCTAACTGTTCAGAGAAGGTGGGTATTAGGAACTTTATTGTTTTTAAAATGTGTGTCTGTGCAAACTACTTAAAATATGAACAAGTATGCAGCATAATCTCACTTTTATTCAGGAAGAAGAGGACGTTTGTGACTGTGACTCCGGGCTCACTTGGCAGAAACACCCTCTGACCCTCCACCCCCATCGCAAAATGTAATGCCCGTGAAAAGGGTAGGTGGACGCAGTGTTATATAGAACATAGTCCTGAGAGCACAATTGAAAATGAAAACTAGATATAGTATATGGTATAAACTATGCACCAAAAAGTGTGATATAAGATGAACCGGGGCGTGAAATATAATATGCAATACATTGTGCGCAATGACAGATTCATTGGAGAGCGCGAGATAGCACAGGCACTAGCGCGTGCTATGCGATATGCGCCTTGGAGTGTAATATGCACAGGGCAGTGTTGTGTAACCTAACTAGTCTCTAAAGTTGTAATATAAAATATGTGCTGGGGAGTGTAACGTTGCATATGCACTGTGACAAAGATATGGATCCCAGATTGTAATATGTATGGCATTGCGCTGTGCGTTATAACATAGGCATCGAGGAAGGCACGTTAGATGGGGCAATATAACCCGTGCGAAGGCAAGTGTGGCATGACATATTCACGGGGTGGTGTTACAGTGCACATGGGCTAGAGAGTTTCATAGCATACGCACTAGCTGGTGGAATACAACACAGAGGTGTGAGGCACTCGGCGGGCACTGGTGGGTGTAACATAGCATTGGGCTCAGCCAGGAGCACGCTGTGACTCTCAAGTGAGGTTCGTCTCCTTTCCAGGGAGTAAAATAAAAAGTATTACACATCCAGCGGTGGATGTGTGTTTTATTAACCGTGAGGGGGATTTCTTGCATAGTTTGGTCGAATTTTTGTCGATTCCCCTTTGAATGGCTTGGTGTGCGTGTATATTAAATGTGCCTGTCAATAGCTACCCATGTTTGTATAAATAAACGACAAGGGTGTCTACTTGGAGAGTACCCACTGGCGGGGGTGCCGAGATTAGGCACGGTAGGGCGTCAGACACGTCAGAGCTTCACTAGCGGTGTAAATACATTCCATGTTGATTCATTCTATGCATAGTCGCCTTTTAATGAATATCACGCAAATCATCATGGTGATAGGTACATACGGTTTGTCCAGCATGTCCTAGGTGTTTCTATAAATATATATTTTTTTTAAATAATAAAAAACAAAGGCCGGCACCGGGGGATGGGGTCCCCGGGGCCATAAGTGACCTGAGGAGGGGGGCAACGCAGCCCCCTCCTAAAGATTTTTTTTTTAAAAGGTCATGACCCATGGGTTGGGGTCCCCGGGGCCGATTAAGGCCTTGAGAGGGCCAAATTTATTTTTTTCAACAAAAAAAATTAGGGTGCAGGCCCTGGGGGATGGGGTCCCCAGGGCCAGTAAATTAGAAAAAGAAGGGGGGCCACACAGCCCTCCTTCTTAAAAAAATAAAATAAATAAAAGACTGGCATCGCGCCGGAGGCCACGCCCCCTCCTTGCAGCACTCTGCAAACGCGCCCCCTGGCCAGTTGAAAGTTGGGGAACTAATTCGCCTTCAATACTGAGGGCCCCTGAGGGCCAACTAGCCCAACAGGTATCTCCAGTATGCGCCAGGGAGCTGCGTTGCAGACAGGTGTTCTAAGGCCACGCCCCTTTTTACACCGCTTACTGGAGGTACCTAGTGGGCTAGTTTGACCCTAGGGACACTTAGGGGCAGATTTATGAGCCCCTTGCGCCACTTTTGCATCACTTTTAACATGGGAAAAGTGACGCAAAAGATTCAAGGGGACTTAATCTCTCAACTTTGTACGGCCACAGGGCACATTTACACAGTGGTAAAGGGAGGGGATGGGGCCTGAGGTGACGTGTGCAAACAAGCCCTGTGGCACGTTTTAAGTTGGGGAAATAATTCCCCTTCAATCCTGAGGGACCCTGGGGGTCAACTAGCCCACCAGGTGCTTCCAGTAAGCGCCACTGCGCTGCGTTGCAGAAAGGTGGTCTAGGCCGTGCCCCTTTTTACATCTCTCTGCAACGCAGCTCTGTGGCGCTTACTGGAGTTACCTAGTGGTCTAGTTGGACCCTAGGGACCCTCAGGATTCAAGGGGACTTAATCTCCCAACTTAAAACGGCCACAGGGCGTGTTTACACAGTGGGGAAGTGAGGGGACAGCCTGAAGTGTCGTGTGCAAACACGCCCTGCGGCGCGTTTTAAGAGGTAGTTTTAATCCACTGCCCTATTATATACTAAGGGCTTACAGAGGAGGTCATGCTGATCACAGGGGGACACCAACGCATAGTATTCCCTAGTGTATGCAGGTGTTTTCACTGTATTCTGAGTGTCTTTTAACATAGCACTGGCTCTAGGACTGGTTAGTCAGACTCAGTTACCACCAGTATCCGTCTGAAAAAGTTGAGGGTACAGGATGATTTTGCAACAAGGCTTCTTTTTGCTCTTCTGTTTGTTCTTTCTGCACGTTATCCTTCTTCCTGCACTTTTCTTCGTCTTTGAGGACTTCTGTTGCTTCTTTCTGCATTTCTTTTTTTTCTTTCTGTGCGTTTTTTCTTCTTTCTTCACATGTCCTATCTCTGTAGGCATAGTTAGAAATTAGCATTTAAAAAACCTTTGAAATTCACTGAAAAAACCATAGGTTTCAGGCATGTTCTAGTTAGGAATTAGCATTTAAAAAACCTTAGAAATTCACTGAAAAAACCATAGGTTTCAGAGGCGTTATAGTTAGCTGGACTTTTCACTCGTACAAAACCATTGAAATTCCCCCGTTATAGTTAGTTCAGCTAACTATAACTCGCGCGCCCGCAATGCACTGCTGATGACGTCACATATTACATCACTCATGACATGATCAGTGTATAAAAACTACTATATGTGAGAGTCAGGGATTCTGAGAGTGGCTGTATGGATGAGTATGTACTTGTATCAGTGATTGTATAATAGAGTATGTATATGTTAGTATATGTTTGAATGAGTGAGGTGGTGTGTGTATAACTGTATAGGTGAGTAAATGGAAGTGTGATTGATTCTCTGCATGACTGACTTGGTGTGTGAGTAACTGTGGATGAGTGCTGGTGTATGAGTGTCTGTGTAGGTGTATTAGTGCATATGATAGTGTTGTATTGATGAGTGACTGCATGTATGAGTGGATGTATGTGTAGACCTAAAAATCAGTGACTACATATGTAGTAACTGGTATTTGTGTGTCTATGTTTTTGAAAATCAAAGGTTATATTAGGGTGTGAGAAGATGCATCAAATTATCACATGGATGATGTCATCAGTGATGTCACTGACCATGTCATGAATGATATAATATGTGACGTCATCAGCAGTGCTTTGGGGGGGCGTGTTTTAAGTTGGGGGATTAAGTCCCGTTGAATCCTAAGGATCCCTGGGGTCCAACTAGCCTACTAGGTACCTCCAGTAAGCGCCACAGAGCTACTTTGCAGAGAGGTGTAAAAAGGGGCGTGGCCTCTGAACACCTCTCTGCAATGCAGCTCCCTGGCGCATACTGGAGGTTCCTGGTGGGCTAGTTGGCCCCCAGGGACCCTCAGTATTCCAGGGGAATTAATTCCCCAACTTTAAACGCGCCAGGGGGCGCATTTGCTGAGTGTTGCAGGCAGGGGGCGGGACCTAGCCGTGATGCCGGCTTTTTGTAATTTTTTTTTTTTTAAGAAGGGGTTCCCCCTTCTCTTGCCTTTTTTTGTGCCCTGGGGAGCCCATCCCCCAGGGCCTGGCCGCCTTTAAAAAAAAAAAAAACATGTTAATGGGAGGGGGCTGTGTGGGACCCCCTCCCATGGGCACATCAACAACAATCTCACAACCCCCAATGTAGGTACACGTCCATGTACTGAATAGGGCTGTGCATAGGCCTGACCCAAATGAAAGCAGGCCAGGAGTGGTGTCCTACACCACATGTGACAACAGAAGTTCACGTTGCATACCTACTCACACACAGCTGTGTGGACACATCCTGTTGTGATATATGACATTGCTCAACATGGTCAGAGGTTGGACACCATACTCACATTGCTGTAGTCACGTAAGTGCACATGACGTCCAGCACCAATTCAAAAACACTGTCTGGCTCACAGAGGTGGAGCTTTCCAAAGGGACACACCCCCATTGCACATGCGTCAGTCAGTTTCTCCCTGTGTAGGGACGATACTCATTGTGGCACACGAGTGGACAATCCCAACAAAACACCCCACAGTTAGACACCAGTGGAGTTGCATTTATTGGCATGTGCGTGTCAGTACGGATGAGGCAACGGCCACAACAGGCAGGGACGTGCTTGAGACACTTACACACAGCATGGGTACATGTCAAGGTTCAGGAAATGTTGGGGCTAAAATTGGCAACATTCATCACGGATGGCAACGCTCTCAGTCCACCTTGCCTTCCTGGATGAGTCATATTTCGTTTGGCATCTGACCATTGCCCCGGGCAAGGGGGCACGACTCACTGCCCATGGGATCTGTATGTTGGTCTGACTCCGGAGAGCGCAGATTGTCTGCTCTGCTGACGGTGATCAGGTGTGAGGGTCCGACAGGTTCACATGTCGTGCTACATTGCCATATGTGTGCTCTCCCCCAGCAGTGTGCCCGAATTGACAACTTTGCCAAACGACGCTGTTTTGCACCGAGCAGGGACCTGCATCACCTTGCACAGGTGTTTGTACAGAGGCCTTGTAGCACGCACATGCATCCAGGGCCGTGACGAAGGCAGACATTTCCAATGTGGTTGTGGGATGTGTGAGCATTCCCCACGATGCAACAAGTTGTTGGGACATGTGCTGTGGGTGCCAATCGGATGTGACTGCATGAGCGTAGTTACTCGTTCATGAATGCCCGTGCAGCTTCATGTTGCAATGTGTTCAAATAGTATGTCGTTGTCGTGTTCAAGGAACACCAGGGTGAGCCAATCCATTAAGTGGTCCAGGCAGGTGTGCTCAGCCCATGCCGTTTCACCAATCCGCAACACAGCCCAATAGGGTAGTGCCTCGATGTGGTCACTGCACATGAGGAATTGTGCAATCTCCCGTGCACAACTACCAATACATATGCAGTATGTCTGGGCATTCCATGCACGGCTGTCTCGGTTACACTCCTGTTCCTGATCCAACAGGGGGCACAGACATAAGTCATAGTCCAATTCATCAACAGTTGTGTGGGATAGGCAGACATCCATGGGACACTTGAATGTGCATGTTCAGCAGTGGAACCAGGGCTGGACGCATGTGACGTAGGCAATGCGGAAGCTGAGCCGATAACTGATCTGCAGCACTGCCAGTGGCACTGTGCCCAGTAAATGTAGCATACGTGCACGGTACTGTTCCACGTGACGGGGGTTGTGCATGTGCCCGGTATGGCCTGCCATTGCGTTGGTGCATCTCGTGCAACCGGCACTCTTCTGAACTGCGGCAGTTGTGTGGAGGATATGCCACAGCTCTGAGCAATGATTTGAATGTGTGTGCAACGTTGGGGAAAGTGGCTTTCTGTTTCCGTGTGTGTCAAGGACATCCCATGCGGGGGTACCACAGGCAGGGGCTTCTGTGTGTGGGGTGTGGATGATTCAGATAGTTCATTTGCGGAATGCGTGGTTTGGGAGTCGTCCCCGACTGCCATGGCATCTCTCTCAGGGTGTTCCAGGCACATTCTGGACCAAGGTCAGAGGTGCAGGTGTCCTCCCGCCTTCTGCATTGAAACAATGGAGCTTTCACCCCTGATGTTTGTCTGAATACTACTTGCGTTTTAGGGATGTGATGTGGCTTTGACGCTGAGATTGGGACCTGGCCTAGGGCTCATGGTGTACGGATGGCAATACACACACACATGTTGGCATGTGTAGCCAGGTGGCCGAGGGGCCTTGCGCTACTTGTGCAATCTCACTCCGTCTCTCTCCCTCGCTCTCTCCCTCTCTTTCCTTTGGTGGGCGCATGGCACACCTTCTTCTCTTGGATTTGGTCTTCCAGGCTGTGTGCTATGGATTGTCCAGTGAGGAGCTGCTAGGGCTCATCCTAAGGGTTGACTGGGCTTTTTTCTGTATGGTGTTTTGTGTTGGTGATTGCATTGCTGTTTGACTGAGGCTCCATTTTCTGGCCACGCAGGTGGGTTGGATTACCTGCTTGTGTGACACCAGGCAAAATGTTTGTATTGGGCTTCGTGGTGTTGGTGTGCAGTTTCTTGGTCTGGGGTTGGGGGTGGTCCTGGGGAGGGGGGTGTGTGGGATGTTGCAGGCCTGGGTGTGGTGTCGGTGGGTGTTGTGGCCATCTTGGGTGTCCGGGACGCATGATGTGTGGATCCATGGCATCTGTTGCCCTTCCGATGTGGCCCTGGGCTGGTCTCCCTTTTTTGGTGCTGGCTGCCGTCTGACTTAACACCAGGTCAGAGCAGGTGTAGATTTCCTGGTGGTAACGCGCCTTATCGCCTGTTTTATGTTTTTATCGACGATCTGGCTGGTCGTTGAGAATGTTGAGGTGTGGTGTGGTTGCGGTTTTTGGCATGGGAACTCCCACTCTGCGTCTCATTAGCTATAGTTGCGGTGAACCTCTGTGTCGATGTTGTTTGCAGCTGCTATCGCGGGTAAACTGGTGCTGTGGGCTGTTAGCAACAGCTTGTGAATGGGGAGGTATATTTATCGCCACTTTGGCTGCGATAAAGTACAGATGCCTCAGCGATAAATCCTTGTGAATATGCTCCTATGTCTTTTTTTTTTGGACTCAGGACTGAGTCCGAAGTCTTAAGATGGCTGCCACCTCTTCCTGGTTGCTGTGGTGGCAGCCAATCATATCTCTGGTTGAGATCTGTTGGGTATGTGGATCCTCTGTGGGGTGATATCTGCACAGGAGCTCATCAACAAAAAAATGGTGCGGTGCAGCAAGCCATTTTGCTGCGCCGAGCTGCGGTATTTTAAAAGCACAGGGATGCATCATATTAACAACAATATGATTCATCCGTGTGCTTTTCCATGCGCTAGCGCATGATTGGCTGTCATGCACCAGTGTAGGCATCCTTGTGTCATGTTGCAAGGGTGTCTGCACTGCGGGGATGATTGTTTATCTGAAGGAAGCTGTCCCTTCCTGCACAAAAACAATCATCCTCGCAAGGCAGACGCCTTCCTGCACAAAAGCAATCATTGATGATATTTTCCTCTTTTTATGCATGCTGCAGAATGCAGAATGTATTGGAAGAGGGAAAAACGAGGAGAAATAAAAGAATTTCTCCTTCCATGTCTTCCCTTGGGAGGTGTAGGACTCTGACGCATTCCCCGCTTAACAAAACTTTGTAAATCTGGGAATGTGTCAGGTTCCATGGATGTTGTGTGGGAACACCCACAGCAACACCAATGGAAAATCCCTTTCATGCAGAGTAATGCGTGAAAGGGGCCCATCTTTACAAGGCCACAAAACATCATGCAGAGTGACTTTACGTGCCCTTGAAAATATGGACAGGCACACCGCGGTGCCAGTGCATCAAAGAAAGTGAAGCACCGGCGGAGCAAGGGCCTTGTAAATGAGGCCCATGGGTTTTTTGGCCTTAATTTGTCCAAATCTACAGAACAGATTTACACCAAAATACACAGAGCACTCTTTCCTAAGTCCTGAATTTCACCAGTTAGAGTGTGTAATGCGTAATGTACACCATAGCTCATGCCCCGCCATCTTTTGATCTTTGTAGACAGCCTTTTTGTTTTACATGCCATCAGCAAAGGGGTGTATTGCATCCAACAACAAAGAAGGTGTGCGCAACTATTGCACTCTCACCAGAGTGCTAACTTCTTTAGTGGTCCACCCACATATTGCAAGTATTCATGTGATACTCTTTGGTGGTGCTAACATGTCGCCACAAGTTATCAATACTTAAAAGTGGACACTAACAGCCTTATTCACAAAGGTATCTACACATGTAGATTTACTCATATGTAAATGTATTCTTGCACTTAGATGTAAAGATTTAAAATATACTAATTGTGTTTATAAATAAATATTATTTTAATCAAAATTAAAAAGGCTTACACTAACAATTTTATATTTAAATATTATTTGTTATTTTTAATTATTACTTATGTGCTTTTGAATTATTAAACAAATGTTTACAATATTTATTAAATATGTAAACGTTTAATTTATGTGCTTCAAAGAGAAGCTAATTATTCCATTTTAAAATCATTTTTTTTAAATGTATTCTTACTTTTTAACAGTAAAATATATATATTTAATTTGAAAGTTGAAACAATGTAATTAAATGTGTTTATTAATATTTCCTGAGAAGTGTAAATTTAGACCATGCCTCCATTATGTTTTGTGGGAGTGAGTTGCAGTACCTATGATTGACCATATGTGATGTTAAACTTACTCCAAGGTTGAGCAGGAGTATATTTACTACTGTTGTGGGACCTTTTTCGATGTGTAATTTTAAAGGTGTCATTTTGTGAATAGATTTCCCTACCCAAATCCCCTCCATACCCTGTCTAAACCCCACCTATTTAGGATAAAGTATTCTCAAGCCACTCTCCCGCTTCCTTCTACGTTTACTAGCGGAAATCTCCACAAACAAGACAGCTATATCTGCATGAGAAAAAACAGGAATGGCGCAGGCAGTCTTCTTTAACATAGCTGTGCAAATAGCATTTTGTAGAATGTGAGTAGCAGTAATATCGCACTACTTTAACTACTACATAATACAGCTTGTGCATCAGGCCCAAAAGTGTGAATATCTAATAAAAATTGTGTGCTGAAAAGGGAAACTTGAGGAGGCACCCACACATACACAAACACACCTACAAGAGTCTGTTGCAATTCACTTTAGCTGCACTCACCTCTATTCCACTAGTAGTCCAGCCCAAAAAAGCTAAAATCTACTCTAACTACGGGCCCGATTGTGATATCGGTCGGACTGCTGTGGCGGTCAGGAGACTGCCTGAAAGCAGTCGTTTGTCCGACCACCCAATGTGACCAAGGTGGAAGTTGGAAAGTGCTCCTTTACACTGCAGCCAGGAAAAGAGCGCAGCAGAAGCTGCCGGGTTCAGGAGCACTTAGTGCACATCCATGCACTGTGTGCAATGCACCATGTACATGGATGTGAATGGGGGCACTTCATGTGCCCCCAGGGCCACTTTGAGTGGCCCACGAGGGACAGGGCCCCTTGGGCTTTCATGTTCCCTTTCTGACAGCTTTTTAATGGCAGTCAGACCACCGTGAAAAGGCCGTTGGAAAGTGACATCGTAATCCTGATGGCCGTGCCTGCCTCGGCACCACCACCGTTCAAGGGATATGATTCTGACCAACACACCGACGGGGCTGTAGTTCCTGTCGGAGGCGGAAGTCTTCCCCCCCAGTGGTTTCAGTCAAACCGCCTGCATCATATTGCAGTGGTCTGACAGAAGGACTGTCTATCCGTGGTCCCAACAACATTGTAATGAGGCCCTAAGCCTTGAGTGAAGTAACTCATACACCACACATGGCCACTCTCAAGTACTGCAAGGAAATCACATACATCTCAATGGAAGCAGGGAATAACACTGCCAACACAGCATAACATCAAACAAATTCAAAGGTGTAAATCTACATGTTTGGACTTGTAACAATCATAGGTCTCTTTTTGGTGATTTGGCCTGTAAAATATAAATGTATACTATGGTATCCATGATTCTAATTCTAGGATCTAGCATCTGGTTTGATAGAAGAACTGCGCTTGTGTGCAGGAGCACCAAGCACTATTTTCTGCATCATTTGGCACACAGAAGCTAATCTCAGATTTTGTCATTGTCAAGTGCAGGTATAAGGAGGATTGTGTAGAGAGCTCCAAAACACTGCAATTGAACTACCACTGCAAAATAACTGTAAATATTCCTACACTGCGTCTTCAACTTCAACTGCAAACACCTGAGCCATCCTAATCTTAATGCACACTGATGCTAGGCTTGAGGTTAAAAATACTTCTTTGACTTTGGAAGCTAACCTTGTCAAGTTCACTCGGTACTGCTTAAGGATATGACAATGAGGGGGATATTCACAAGGACATATCTCTGATTTATCACCACCTTAACGCATCAAAAGTGGAGATTTAACACCCCATTCACAAGCTGGTGCAAACTGCAGACATCGACAGTTTTCCTGTGCTAACTGCTCCAAAATGTATTTACGCGATGGACACCACCAACTAACCCTAATAAGATGCAGAGTAGCTGTTCCCGTGCAAAAACACACACAAAAACCACAACACCACTTTCACAATGAACTGCCAGATCTGCCAAGCGAACCAAA
Source organism: Triturus cristatus (assembly GCF_964204655.1). Lineage (NCBI taxonomy): Eukaryota > Metazoa > Chordata > Amphibia > Caudata > Salamandridae > Triturus > Triturus cristatus. The sequence goes on along the minus strand of NC_140589.1, from coordinate 654,569,471 downwards.
AACAGGCGATAAGCCACGGTAGCCAAAGGTATTTAACACCTGCCTCAAGCAGGTGTAAAGACGGATGACTACGTGCAGTAGATAATGGAACCCCGCACACAGCCACACTTGAAGAACAAACATCAACATGGAGCTACTCATCATGCAGCTCGGAGCCCCAACAGTGCCACAACACCCACAGCCACCAACCCCAGGACCCGGACTCCCCCCGGACCACCACAGAGGCAGCGCAGAGTAAGACAGCGAACCTACCGAAAATGCACCACTCTCACAGACCTAACGCCCGAGGAAGTCATTGCCCACTACAGGCTCAAAAGGGCAACCATCCTCCACATCATGACCCACATCACCCACAGGCTGACGGTCCCAACACAGCGGAGAACCAACATTCCTCCGCAGACAAAGCTGCTGGCTGTGCTGCACCTGTTGACCTCTGGTACCTTCCAACCAACAACTGCCAGAGTTGGAGGGGTCTCACAGCCAGCCCTATCAAAGTTCATCACACCTGTCCTGGATGCCATCCTTAGCTTGATACCCCAGTACCTTCACTTCCGCAACACTGCGCAGGAACAGCAGGAGATAAAGCAAGGCTTCTACACCATAGCCGCATTCCCGGCCATGTTGGGGGCAATCGACTGCACACATGTCCCACTTGTGGCCCCTGAGGATACTGCACACCACTACCGCAAAGAGGGCCCAACACAGGCCGGTGCAAGTTCCAGGCCCAAATCCCGCGACCTCTGCAGCCTCCGCAGACCATCGCTGGCCCCCCAATGCTGGTCCACATCACTTCTTACTTATTAACATGCTCCGCCGGCATCCTCTTCGGCCCAGAAGGTCCCACATGGGGAACGGTGTCCTGAGTCCTGAATGGCAGTGACCCCAAGAATGTGGCAGCAGCCACAGCACTAGACTCCCTTTGATCAGTGAGGCATAATTCCATATCGCAGGCTTGCGACACATGGTGCCACTAACCCTGTTCAGTGCAAGCTGGCGACACATGCTGCCACTAACCCTGTTCAATGCAAGCTGGCGACACGTGGTGCCACTAACCCTGTGCATCATGAATGACCGTCAGCCTCTGGTGGAACATCATTGGTGTCTGAGCCTGTGGCCAGGGGGTTATCATCAGCAATGGGCAGGTACAGACTTGGTGTCTGGCATGGATCTGTGGCATTCATATCCGCCATGTTGCCGGACACAGCCCCTTGGGGTAGGCCTCTCATACTCCCCCGTGACACTCCGCGGAAGGCACCTATGACACATGCGAGGCCCTGCTCTACCCTCATGACCCTACCCCAGTCTTTTGCAGGTCAGAGTTGTGTGGCGCTGGGCCCGTGTCGGCCGCTGTGCATCCGGGGCCACTAGACCTGGGCGACTCGAGTCATTCCCCCTTGTTGTAATGACATTGCATTTCTGAGTGCCTGATAACTGTTGGAGTTGTTGCCAGCACCAGCTACTCCCTGGTTTACACTCACCCCACACACAACCAGCACAGGCATCACTGGATCAGTGGGCCTGCCATCACATCCTGCCGAACCAAGTATTGACTCTTTTCTCCCTGCACTGTCACAGGTGATTAAGGATATGCACTCTGCCCTTGGATGCTGACACCCCTCCGAGACCCAGACACACCCGCCCAGAGGTAGTACAAAACGGCCCACATACGCACCAGGGGCATCGCTGAATGCACATTTGGCATGTTGAAGTCACGTTTCAGGTGCCTGGATGGCACATGTGGAAAGCTCCTGTACAGCCCGGACATTGTGTGCAAGATGATCGTTGCATGTTGTGTGTTGCACAACATCTGTGTTCGCACCAATGCCCCATGGATCCCAGTTCCAGAGGTACCGGACGATGATGGTGACGATGGGGTAGGTGGCCCACATCCCCCTGCAGCTGCGGCTGGAATGGCCCGTAGGAACTCCATCATTGACACTTACTTCTCAGGAGCACGTCACATTGGGGCCATCCATGGCAATCATGGGACAATAGAAAATGTCCAATTGCACTGCATGTGTGATTAAAACATATTTGCAGGTTACAGGTTGTACTTGTACATTGTCATGTTACATTTTCCTGCGGTTTCAGATGTGATTTGCCATGTTGTGCACATTTGCGGAACCAGTTGTGTCCTGTGTTCTGTTGTGGAGGGGTTGCTGTTTGTACCAGGATGTTGTCAATGTCAAAGTGCACTTATGCTTATGTGCGTATGCTGCAGGGTGGGCGAGTCACTCCTGCGGCTCTGATTTGTCTGCCACTGGTCTCTTTCATGCGGTGTGCCTGTCGGTTCTGTTCTTCCACGGTGCTTGGATGTTGCGGTGTTCATGTTATCCTCTGCAGTCGGTCATGGTGCTTCCGTGGTACTCCGCTGTTGCTGTATTTTTTTCTGTGGCATTTTCCATATGCTGTTCTTGTGCTTTTTCCCACATTACGCATGAGTATTGCTGCCCTCGCGCTGGTTGTCACTGTTTTCTTATCGCGCTTTGGCCCATCGCAGGTTTTTTTGTGTTGTGGTTTGTGGTTTTCTCTCCATCAAGGTGGTTGTAGGTTTCGGCAGACTATCGCATGGTACCGCCTTGTTGTGAATTCCACGTTGACATGGGGTTATTTTCCCGCGATGGGCTGCGATATGTAAAGTTGCATTAACATTTTTGGTGATGTTTAGCACACGTTCTTGTGAATATACCCCTGAGTTTCTACGAGTTTTTGGTTCTTAGTTAATACCTTCTTTTCTCAAACATATTGTCTTTAACTTTTGCTAACAAGCAATTCACCTTGTTCCAAGGTTGTTTTTTAGGTCTCGACTGTGCTGTCTCCTAACAACTATATACAATACAGATAACACGACCCAATTCACAATTTCGCGCCTCATTAATTTCGCTACTGTATCGACAACAAAAATCAACAGCAAAATACACATTCTGTTCAAAGCGCCTGAAACGATCATGCAGCTGGGTGGACAGACTTGGAGGCGACGAACGCAAGCCTCTCAGTGGATTTCTCGAGCTCCCGCTTGCTGACCGCCCTCACCTCGGTGTGCAGGGCAGCCCTCTTCGCAGCTCCGGTGCTGTTTTCCCGTTGTAATTTGCACGACTCCCCGGGACTGTTGCTGCTGCCCTGCTCTGCGAGGTCCGCGGGGGGAGTCTTGGGTGAGTCACTGCTTGAGGTGGGTCCCTGGAGTGTGGCGGCGGTGGCACCTTTTGTTGTGGAGACGTGTCTCGCAGGCGGACAGACCTCTACCAGTGGGGTCTGGGGGCTCCTCAGCGCAGGATCCCGGGGCTGACTTTTGCGAGCTGTGGGGGAAGCTGGCACCAGCGAGGTAGGCTGGCTCTCCCGGGCTGCCTTCCTCTTTGTGGGAGAGGCAGGCGGTGGGAGCTGCTGTTTGCTTTTGTCTGATTCACCTCTAGGTGACACTTTCTGATTAGCCCCTGCCTTGGGATCCGGCTTGCTGGGCTTGGGCGGCCGCTGAGGAGATTTTGTGCTGCTCTCTGGAGCGGCTGCCGCTTCTTTCTGCTCTTCGGGAGGAGGGAGGCCTTCGTTGACCGCTTCTTACATTGAGGGGGACTCCCACGGGGGCTGGTCACCATTCTGGCTTGCGTTGAACCTGAAAGATCTCCTCTTCTTGCCAGATTTCCTACCACTGGATCTCCTCTCCATCACCAGATCTGCGTCACCAGCACTTTCTTTCAGGGTGAGGGGGTCAGGTGGATCAGAGGACTCCACAGCTTTGGTCAAATAAATATCCACTGTTAAAACTTTGGCAGGATTTGTGCTTTCACCTGCAATGTCAGGGAGGTCCTTCACCTCCAAGGTCTTCTCCAGATCCACATGGGTCTGCTTGACCGAAGAGGCCGGGGTAGCCTCAGTGGGACAGTTGTCCTTGGTATTCTGATCCCCTGAGAAGCTTGGTGAGGACTTTTCCTGGTCAAGTCCTTTATTCACTCGAAACACTGGCTTGGCTTTTCAGGTTTCTGAATTTCCCAACAACAGTTCTGCATTGGTGGCAACACTTGAGACATGCTTTTTGTTGGTCGTTGAGGCCCTGCTGGAGGGTCTGTTTGTTTCTTTAGCTGTACTTACTTCTTTCCCAGTCAGATGGGCTGTATTCCCATTGCCCTTGGTTGCTTCACCCTCAGGACCTCTACACCTATATACTGGGACAGAACAAAGGCAAAAGCATGCATCTCTTAAGTACCTGTGAAGAGATAGCAAGCTGTGTGCCTTTGTTTCCCTCTGTGGCATTTATATTTGTGTGAGGTTCCAGCCACTTCTAGTCAAGATATTCAAACAAAAGGAGGTCTGATGGCCCCTTAACTTCGGCCTGGCTGGAGGTGGGGGAAAAAACAACCATTGGCATAGCCAATAGGTCTCGCCTTTGGGACCTTATCAGTGTTTAGTTATCCACACAATATCCTTGGTGCAACAACATCAACTGTTGCATGGCTCAACACTTATAAGGTCCCAAAGGCGAGACCTATTGGCTATGCCAATGCTTGTTTCCTTTTATAGTCGCATATAGCTTAGCAAGCAAAATGTATTCGATTTTTTCTGCTTAATTCTTCTAGCAGCAAACTTCTATTGTGGAGTTATTGGACTAAAGGACTGGTTCTGTTCTCATCGCAGCCCTCAAATCTGCACTGATATTACAAAACATGCCTTTACCACCCATGCCTTTGCTCCATGGTCTTTACTATGCATATACCATTACGATGAACATCTTACCACTCATGTCTTTACCATGAACATACATATAAATGCATTAAATTAACCATTACAACACATACCATTACCACGCATACCTGACGACACAAACATTTATAACGCAACTTTTTTATTTAATTTTTTTTTCATAAATGTTGAATGAAAAATTAAAAAGAATAGATACATTCACTATATATATATATATATATTTGTCAGATATCATATTTTTTACAATATTTGTAGGCGTTAAAAAAAATACATATGGTGTGCATCTCCATGCAACAAAAGCCAGCACAACGTAACACATCACAAGTCAAAACAATGCTTCACAACCCTTCACAAATATCTCCAAATTGATATTACCACACTACCTAATGCAAAACAGCGCAACTGTGTGTACGTTTTTAAACATCACTATAAATGAATGCAACAGAATGCAATTGATCCCAACAATTCAAAAATGTTTCGAAAAATGAATGAAAATGAAAGGAACACATCACAACATGGCACAAACGTATAATAAAGAATTTAAACAGTATTTGCATTTAAGAAATCCAACTTTCTTACATTTCTACATAGGCAGAAACCCTGTCCCCAACCAAGATGGCTGACACAGTCTGAGAACAAGGTCAAAAACACATTTCACCTCAAAAATACTTGTAACTTTAGTCAGGATTTACATCATAGAAAACTTTCAGCAGTTATTTTACTGCATATTATAGAACACCCTTAAGAAACAAATAAAAACAGGCATCCACCATTTGTAGTCAGTGGTACACTGCCTTCTGACGTGACGACATGCACCAGAGTGAACAGTAGAGCTGATCAGACACAGTACAAAACACAGCCATCTACCTATACAAGTAAGTATAACTTAGACATTTATTATGCTTTGAAATTGCTATATATATCATAGAATCATTCATTCTTTAAATGTGTACTTACTTTTTCAGACATTGTAAAGCTTGTTGATACACAGAGTTTCTGAAGCTTTTAAAATGAAACAATAATTAAACATTAATGAAAGTTAGAATGCAACCTTTTTTTATTTGCAATTTAATGATAATAATTCCTCAAGACTAACAATGCTAATTTTTATTAAAAAAATTAAAAACGTCAATCTACTCAGGGATGGTGCTGGACAGTGGGTGGGGGTAGAATTACTAAACACACTCCACCAAGTACTTACCTCAGTGAAGGTGCTGGACAGTGGCTGGGGGGCAAATTTACTATTCTAACTCCGCCAAGTATTTATCTCAGGGAAGGTGCTGGACAGTGACTAGGGGGCAAAATTACTTTTCTATCCTTGCTACTACTTACCTCAGGGAAGATGCTGGACAGGGGCTGGGGGGCAACATTTCTATTCTAGCTCGCCAACTATTTACCTCAGGGAAGGAGTTGGACAGTGGCTTGGGAGCAAAATTACTATTCTAACTCCTCCATGTACTTACCTCAAGAAAGGAGCTGGACAATGGGTCAGGGGGCAAATTATCGCAGGGAAGTTCCTTAACAGTGAATAGAGTGCATATTTAACTTTTTTCTTAGAATTAACTTAAAAGCAAACAGCAAAGCTTCTAACAAGAGAAAAATTACCACAAACCAAAAAGAAAGTCTGCAAAATCCTAGAGCAACACCAAAAATAAATCACCAAGAGAAAAGTAAGTAATTCAAAAGTCAAAAATAAGCACAAAGAATTCAGAAAGGCATAACAATCTGAAAATATTCTTTTTAACCTTAGATACACAACAAAGAAAAAAAGACCAGACCAGGCCTGAAAATCTTTTGTAATCCAAAAATACCATCTATTATTCTATGATGAAAAAGGAACAAGGAACAAATCACCAGGTAGAAATGTTGTTATTAAAAATAAATGTTTAATAATAACAACTTTCTTTTTACAGAACACAAAACTAACAAATATTTAGGGCCTTATCATGAGTACAGCTGTCCAGAGGACCACCATATTCATGGTGGCTGTCTGACCACTGCCCACAGTTTTCAGAGTGTGGCGGTCGGGCCCACACAAAAACACTGCATAATAATACCAGTATTTGTAAAGCTCAAACAATTACCCAAGGGTGTCAAGGCGCTGGGGGCCTTCGGGAAGATTAAGCAAGCTATTGCCAAGAGGCACATGGTGCTGGACTAACCTGCCGCCGGTGCCGGGGATACAACCGTGAACTCCCGTGTTCCGGAGTCAGTCACCGTGGCCGCTGCGCCACACCTCTTCCCTGTATCCATCGGGAATCCAGGGTCCTGTGGCAATCGCGCAGTGGAAGGGGGCAGCAATATGCTGGAGGTGTCGCTGTTGCACCGCTTTGCATATTACAATTGCCAGTCCACCGCCCCTTTAATGGCAGTGAGCCCGCCATGAAAAGGGTGGCAGAGAGGAAACGAAAGGGGCTCTAACAAGGCCTCCTGCTGCTCCTGGGACAGGGAGTGCATGCGGGGGGCACATGTTGTGTCCCCCTGGAATTGTGCCCTAGTTTCTGCACAGTGTGGCATACATGCCACACATGCAGGAAAGTGCTGCAGGCGCTGTCACAGCAGCATCTGCATTGAAGGCTCACCTATGAGCCTTACACAGCCACTGCCATCAGACCTCCACAGCGCCTCCCGTGCACCTGCCATAGATTACAGCTTCGATCTGGCAGGCAGGCAATCAACAGGTTTGGCGGTCTTCCTGTCACTGCAGCGGGCTGACAGGAGGACCGCCAAAATCATAATAAGGCCCTTAATTTCTTATCATTCAATACTGTAATTTAACAGGTTTTTCTCAACAAGCTGCACCAGTTATATATTTTTTTCTTAGCAGGACTAATGAGAAAGAAAATAATAAACCTCAACATTATTACATTTATTTTCGGTTTCTTTTGCAGATCATTCAAAAATGGAAAAACACAAGGCATGCCAGCTACATGAAATCGAAACATGGAAATAGTCTATTAAAGCAAAGTGGCTACATTTATTGTAAGGAGAGATTAACTGAGCCCAGGAGTTATTGGAGATGAGTGAATGTTTTTCATCGCATTGCAAAGGCAGAGTGGTTTTCTTGGTGACAGAGTGGAGAGAGCCGCAGAGCATAACCACTCTGCCTCTGCAGCGGGGATTGAAGTTAGTGAAAGTATTCAACGAATAAAGACACCTGCGGCCAACTCCAATAAACCCTGTGGTTCAGTTTTGAGGGAGGTAGCCCAGAACATCCCCATGGACATTTCGAGTAAGAAGTATACCTAAAATCTCAAAAATAAGAATAATAGTTCAAGACAAAAACAGGTAGTAATCGCCAAAAAATAACTCACCATATCTATTCTGACATTAACATTCCCCCTCAACTTACTGTTTCTTTTACTACTAACCTTTTCTACTCTATGACAACGAGAACTCTCTAAAACAAATACTATTCTTTAGCACACTGCATAAAACAGTAACCCTGGAGAATAGTGAAATTTGGATGATGGATGAAAGTTTTAAATCAATTCCCTATCCATTCACCCAAATTTATACTATTCATGCAAACATTAACAACACAAACATCCCATTAGTTTATGCTTTATCTCCTAACAGAAAATCTCCAACGTACACTGAATTTTTATTTTATCAGTTGGAAAATCTAAAATGGTGAACAAATATAATTAATAAAATATATCCTAAAAAACAAATTTGAGGATGTTTTTTCACTTTTCTTTGGTAAATTGGCGAAAAATTATAAAAACATTCTTAGATGAAGATTATATGTCAAGTAGTAGACTGAAATGTGAACTAAAAGAACTAATAGCATTGTTTTTTTGTACCTTCTGATTCTGTGGATGACTTCTACACTTCAATTTTATAAGCAGAATATGTTTCACCCAATGTGGAAAAAGTGGCTCCACTTTTAAGTTACTTTGAAGATACATGAATTGGCCATCTAAGCAGGTCAGGTCATAGAAGGAAACCAAGTTTTCCTATAGAATGGTGGAAATGTTACTTGACCTGCTTAAAAGAAGGTGTAAAAACCAAGAATGCCATATTTCCCAAAAATGTAAAGAGATGTCTGAAAGACTATTGGCATAGATTCATAGTTTCAATTGATGGGAGCTTCAGACTACCTTGACAATATTGAATACATTTTACACTACTAACATTAACTTATACTCTCTAAATTGACTCTCATGTTTTAACTATACAAACAAATTAAATTGCCATTTTTAAAAAAAAAAAAAATTTATATAAAGAATTATATGAGTCCCAACCTGTATCTCTGTTCTTTTTTCATCTCTTATTTTATGAAACGTTTCACCAAGGGTCTCAAATTATCCAACAATCCAAATAGATGAGCAAGAATAAAATAAAAACTTTACACAACCTTTAGAGAAAGAAATCTATGTTTCCCGTTACATTCTTCAACACTCTACAAATAAGATAATCCAAGAAGCAAAATACTCAAATTTTGTTTTGAAAAATGTAAAAACGTATGCATTTCTCAAAATGAAATCAATAGATACACTGGAAATAAATCCAAAAATCCAGGATTTTTCCTTCAAAGATGTTGTCTTCTTCTTCCATAAATGAAGAACTATAATGAAAAGACACAACAAAAATATAAATGTTGCTTTTAATTCAAATATGTTTTAAAAAGTTTCAGATGTGATTTGTTAGCATTTTCTTGAAAACCTATGTTGGAAAAAAACAACCACCCAGATGTGAGCATACAAAAACAACCTGTATGGGGATGTAAAACTGGTTAAAACTCACATAACATACATTTCTTTAATAGAGAACATCTATCTACCTCCCTCATCTCCCCTTACAATATATTTAGACACTAATATGTTTTAAAAAGTATATTACATTTTTCTTACTTGACCCCAGTTCCTCCTTTCTTCTGATGTTGAGTGCAATGCTCCACTGACTGTAGAAACAGACGTTGAACAGTTTTACATTAAGCTGGAAAAAAAATACGATTTCTTTCATTGAAGTCAATGGGAAACAGTGGGAAAATTTTTAATTTTGTAAATATATATATTTTTTACCTAAAGATAAAGTATGTTTTATGTTTTAAGAAAATAAATTATATTTTATTGTATTTGTTAATATTTGTAATAAAAAATCACAATTTGAATACTACATTTATTACAAAAAACTTGTTTTTAAAAATAAAATCACGAACACTGTTTTTAAAAAAAATCCTGTTGTACTACTTTTGAAAATGATCACCTTCTCCATGAGCTTTTTCATTTTTAATTTAAAATGTAAAACTAAACATGTTATGAGAAATTATTTAATGATTACTCAGGTATCACAGTTGATACCTGGGTATTAATACACCTGCCCCCATTGCCCCTATATCCCTTGCACCCCACTCCTACAACTGTATTTTAATATTTTTACAATTATTTGCATTAATTATTTTAAGAATATTTTAATTATTATTAAATGGATTACAAATTTACAGTTTTCTATCCATTACCCCTTCCTTTGGATCCCGCTCGTAGAACTTTATTTTCTTGCAGTGAGCCTTAGAAAGGCACTGCTATGGGAATGCCAAAGCGCGTTCCTGCACTGACCGAAATGTACAATGTTGTGCATGTTGTTCTGTGCAGGAACATGGGGGTGCAAACAAAATCGTAATTGGGTCCTTAGTTATTCATCGGTTCCCACCCCCATCATGATACAAAAAGTGTCTCCTTGATGTGCTCTGCATCCTAAAATCATGAAGGTCATTGGAATATGTGAACACTTATCACAGATAGCGGGCTTCAAAAGATTCATTGTCTGAAATACTTGTAATCATTTACAACTATAATTAAGGAATGGGAATCAAAATGTGTATGGCAACACTCATGCAATACTTGAGCATAATCATAGGTGGCTATGCTTGCCTGGTAGTAACTCCGCCATTTCCGGTCTCAAGCTCAGCTTTGAAAGGAGAAGGGTTATGCATGGAGCTACCTACCACACCATATAAAAAATTCCTAGCTACAGAAATATCAACCAAAATTCATCCCGGCATTGGGGAGAGAGGAATCTCCTTTACATAGAGCTATGACACCTTGTGGTGAAAGCCAGCGATCCCTGGAAGCCACAAAGCTGATCCACCTGCTTACGACCAAGACCATCACCATGGGACATGGAACGAGGACCATGTACAAGATAGGCAAGACAGCCCAAGTGGCAGTGGAGATGAAAACATACAACCTTACCCTGCTTGACATTAGTGAGAGCTCTGATTAGATGTGAAGCCCAGAATCATCACTACCACCCTCCCCACAAAGAAAAAGAGGATCAACATGAATATTATCCAGTGCTATGCACCGATATATGGCAGCAAGGAAGAGGAAAAAGAACATATTTACACCAGACTCCAGTCCATCCAGGAGAAATGCCTTGAGAGAGACAGTACCATACTGATCGGGGACTTCAATGCCAGTCAACACTGGGTACAAAGAAGTCATGGGAAACAATGGCTTTGGCATCATGAGCGAGAATGGTGAAAGGCTTGCGGATCTCTCTGCCCTTATCAGCCTGGTGATAGGTGGTAGGGCATTCCCACACAAAAGAATACACAAGGCAACGTGGGTGTCACCAGATCATTCTAAAGAGAATCATTGCCAAGAAGTTCTGAAGGTCCCTACAGGATGTGAGAGTGGTGAGAGGAGCAGGCTTGGTATCAGACCATCACCTTGTCATGGCCAGGCTACAGCTAATGAGGAAGAAACTATGGATGGAACTAAAGAACCATTAACAGTGATATAATACCACCCTTCTAAAAAATGCACGAATGTGTGGTGAATACCTCAGAAACAAGTTTCAAATCCTGCAAGAACTAGATGATGACAGAGACACATTAGAAAGCCAGTGGGAGAGGAATAATGTAACAGTGACCCCAACCTGCCGGGAGGTACTGGTTCCCATGAAACACTAGCATGTATGGATCTCCACTGAGGTTCACTGCAAAATCCAAGTGGGAAAGGAAAGGAAAGCTGTTGTCAACATCAGCTAAACAATAGCAGTAAAAGCAAAAGCTCAAGAGGAACATACCAAAACCAACAAGGAAGCAACAATAAGCTCAAGAGCAGTCAAACGGAGTTTTATGTATGGTCTTACCGCAGAAGCCCTGGAAGCAGCAAGCCATAGAAACTTGATAGAACTGTACATCATAACAAGGAAACTCTCTGGCAGATACATCAAGCCAAAAAGATGTTTTAATGACAAATCTGGAAAGACAATCATGGGTAACAAAGGTCAACAGTGAAGATTGGTGTAGCACTTTGAAATAACCCCTGAACCAACGCGTACAAAAGTGTCCACCATACATACAGCCAGCTGACAAGAACTTGCCAATTGACTGCAGCGACCAGCCATGGAACAAATAAGGCAAGCCAACAAACTTCTGAGAAATGGGAAGACATCAGGACCTGACAACATTACTGCAGAGGCACGGAAGACAGACATTGAAACTACAGTAGACATGCTCTACCCCATGTTTGGAAGGATCTGGGAAGAGGAAAAGGTTTGGTTAGACTGGAAGGAAGGATATCGGATCAAGATCCCCAAGAAAGGTGACCTTTTAAGTGTGCAAACTACAGTTGGGTAACTCTTCTATCAACCCCAGGCAAAGTGTTCAACAGGGTCATCCTGAACAGAATGAAAAAATAAGTGTATGCTTAGTTGCGAGACCAGCAAACTGGCTTCCTCAAAGATAGATCCTGCACAGACCAGATTGCAACACTGTGCATTATCATTAAGCAGTTAATGGAATGGAACTTCTCCCTCTATGTCAACTTCATCGACTATGAGAAGCATACAACAGCGTTGAGAAAGAGACAATTTGTAAACTCCTCTGCCTCTACAGTGTGCCGGATAAACTCATAAGAATCCTCAGGAACTCTTACGAGGGAATGACCTGCAAGATGGTCCATGGAGGAGAACTCACAGAAGCCTTCGAAGTGAGGATCGGAGTCCACCAGGGATATTTGCTCTCACCTTTTCTCTTCCTGCTGGCCATAGACTGGATCATAAAGACATCCACAGCATGGAGAAGGAATGGGATCCATTGGACACCTTGGATGCAACTCGATGACCTGGACTTCGCAGATGACCAGGCCCTACTCTTGAATAGTCATCTGCAGATTCAGGAAAAGAGCGACAATGTGGCAGGCACATCAGCATAACTTGGCCTCAACATCCACAGGGGAAAAAACCAAGATCCTGAAGGCTAACACATCGAGCTCAACTGTAGTCACACTTACAGACAATACACTGGAAGAGCTTAAGGGCTTCATCTACCTGTGCGGTGTCATAGACAAGAAGGGCGGCACAGACACTGACATTGAGGCAAAAATTGGCAGCTCCAATGATCTAATGCTGCACACTAAGATCAGGCTTTTTAACCCAATGTAAAATCGATCCTAGTGTATGGAGCAGAAACTTGAAACAGTGACCTTGAGAAATCACTAGTAAGTGGACAAATAATAATTATAACCTTTGGTCACCCCGTCCAACAAATCATACTCTTCACTGTTTTATCTTTTCTTAATTCTTGCTTTGAGGCTACTGGAAAGAGGTATTTAGTGGTTTACAAAAACTCTATCTAAAAAAAGTGATAATGAATGGAGTTAACAACCATCTAACTTATATGTTGATGGTAGCAAAACAATGACATATTTTCCCCCAGTCAGCCCATTAATATTGTTTGAAAAAACCTTGGTTGAAATCCACAAGGCAAGTTTGTCTTGTGGTGTTTTTATTTAAATTGTTCAGGACTGAGTGATGGAGGAGAAGTTGTTTAACAGTACAGGGGAAACCCCTGTAATTCTTCTTTCTTCACATCAATTATCAAACTCTTCTTATTTATCATATTTGAGACCCTTTGCAATCTTCATACCCCTTTGATCACCTCTACTCTTAATACCAGCTATACCTCTCGGCACAAAAAATATGAGTTTATATGTGTCATGCAGAAGGATAACACTATTTGCTCAGAAAGGTAATTTTTTTTTTATAAACAGATTATATTGAGTTTATGCATAGAGGAACAATACCACACACGCTGCTCAGCAAAGATAATCACATACTGCAATTGCAGAGCATTTACACATATTCGGTACATTACACCATTACAAAGCAACAATAACAGTGGCTTCCCCACTCTCGAATGGTGCCATAGATTAATTGGCCCAACCACTTCCCCTACACAGGGCTATACTTTTGGGTGCAACCCCAGGCTTTGTAAACTGGTCTTTCCTGCAGGGCATGCCAATCCACCCCCGACACCATTGTGAAAGAGTAGGTGAAGAAGGGGACCTCCATTGGGCAGCAATGTCACATTTGGCAACCATAAGAGCCATCCCTAGGAATGATTGGTCTGCCCTCGAACCAATGGAGCCCTCAAGGACACCCATCCGAAGCATTAAAGGAGAATGAGGGACCACCCAACCCAGCTCTTCAGTTAATTCTCCCCCCACTGCAGACCAGAATCTTTGAAGTATGGGGCATTGTCAGACCACATAGTAGAAGTTGGCAGGAGTGTCACCACATCGAGGTCATCAAGTGCAAGAGGGCTCAGGGTGAAGTCCCGCCCGATAAAGCTGAGCTGGGAAGAGATAAGCCCCGTACAAGTAGTACATTTGGACCAGGCATGGCCTGGAAGAGATCATGATAGTCTTTGGTGCCATCAGACATCTCCAAGCTGGAAATCCTGATTAAGTTCCCCTGCCCAAAACCCCACAGGGACACCAACTTCCCCAACCAAGTACCATTCCAGAGAGGTGTCTGTTATGTAAGCTTAGCATCGCAGGGGGTGTGGTGTAGAACTGCCCTCTGAGACTGTAAAGCCATTTTAGTCTCTGAGGGTGTGGAGTGAGGGAAGAGGGAACCGTACAGCATGGATAAAAGTTGGGGGAATTCCATAGTGCTGAGCTCTAGACGATATGGCGGGTCATACCATCCCTTGTTAAACCAGTCATGGAGAACCAGGAAATGTGAAGCTAGATGATACAGGTAGAGTTTGGCCATTCCCAGCCTGCGTTCGTAGGGAGCCCATTGGCAATAGCAAATGCAATGCAAGTTTTGGAAAAATGTCACAAAAAGGAATGTGCAATCCTATCCTGGGTTTGGAAACAAGAGTGGCCAGTTTTGAAAGATGTAGAGAAAACGAGGCAGTATCAATTTTTTTATATAGGGCGAGACTTACCAATATATTTAACAGAAGAGAATGCCATTTAATAAGGTTAGCTTGAGATTTCCATGTGAGGGGCTCAATGTTGAGAGACCAGGCAATTATAGTGTGTAATATGACCCAGATGCCTAGGTACTTAAAGGTAAGATGACAGATGGGTATGCTATCCTGCCAATCAAAACAGTCGTGGGAAGGGGCCATGTGCACCAGTATCAACTTACAGGGGTTTACTCTAAGACCTGATGCCGCTTCAAAGGAACGCAAGAGGCGGAGACAGCGGGCTCGCACTGTGCTGGATTTGCTAAGTAAAGCAGAACATCATTGCCATATAAGGCCATGTGATCGTCGTGACCGTCGTTCCATTTCCATCCATGGATCTGCACATCTACTAGGATAAGTTGTACTAGTGGCTCAACTGCGACCGCGAAAAGGAGCAGGGACAGGGGTCAACACTGTCTAGTCCCTCGGCTTGAAGGTGAAGTGTGAAAGAGGACTCTGTTAATTTAAACTTGTGCAGTAGGGTTGGAGTATAGTGCTTGGACCATGCCACCAAAGCAAGGTCTCAGTTGCCAGGTTCTCTATGCATCACAGAGCCCTAGTTCCGTAGTCCAATCAGAAAGGCGACGCGCCCCAGAACACCTAGATAATGAGGGAGTTCTGATAGTATCAGCTTTGTGACGGGGAACGCATTCAAATCCCCACCTATTATTGTCAAACCCTTTTGGAGGTCTAAGACTGGCTTAGATAGATCTAAAAAAAAGTTAGTATGAGCCATGGGTGGAGCGTAAACGCTCACCAGCTAGAGATGTTGGCCTTCAAGAATCCCTGTGAGAGCCAGGAAGTGGCCCTGTGGGTCACGAATTTCCTGGGAGAACCTGAGGGAAAGGATTGATGAAGCAGGATGGCCGCGTTGCGGGATCCACACGAAAATCCTGCATGGAAGACCCTATTATATCCTTTATGTGCTAGGAAGGGGCAATGATTCCCCAGGAGATATTTCTGTTGGAGCATGAGAACTGCAGGGAGATAGTGTTGGGTAAAGGTCCAAATTTCAGTGTGCTTCAGCCAATCCAGGAGGCTGTTAAGGTTCCAGGACAAAATGTGAAAAGATGTCATCATGGGGGCAAATAGAAGTAAATTGCAAAGTGAGAGGGAGACAAAGGAAGTAAACTCGTTTGGTTTGAGGACAGGAGCGTTGATATATGGCGTAAAAAAGGGAACTAGACCATGATGTGCATTTCAGAGCTTAGGATGTGAATGTGAATGGGTTTGTACCTAAAAACACAAAAGAAGTGTTAAAGCAAATTAACAGTAACAGTCTAAACAACAACAACATGTTTGCATCAAAATCCACCCCCCATCTCCCACCCCATACTACCACCCCGGAAGCATCTGTCGCCCCGAAAAGGAAAAATGGAAAAGAAAATTATATTTTAGGAAGGGAATCATGCATGATGGTCCCCTCTAACAGGAACGGATAGACAGTAGCCATTGGGTTAAGTGATACAGTGCACAGCAGAAAAAATATGACGAAATCCCTGGAACTTTCAGCAATGAAAGCATAACGGTGTAGGACTCTGTGAAAAATCTGACTCAGGCAGGTTCTTGGTGGGTAATAAGGATGTTGTATCCTGAATAGTCTAAATGTTTATAGACTGCTCCATCCCGTGGAGGCTGAAGGGTGGTGCAACAAGGAGAGAGAGGGCTACCACACCAGAGGAGACCTGGTGGTTGACGTGGAGAGATTGTGGAGGTGTCCCTTGTGGGAGCGGGTGCGGTATCTTCACGGTTTAGGTGGCAGTGTGTGTCTAGTTAGCTCTGCATTCCCAGTTCCCTGAGGCAAACCCCCGGCATGAGCACAAAGGGGTTGTTCCTCCATGAAATATAGTCACGCCGACTCTGGAGTCTCAAAAACATATAGCTTATTGGCATGAATCACATGCAGCCTGGCTAAGAACAGGAGACGATATTGGAGTCCATCGCTCTGAGTCTTTGTTTGACCTCTGTGTATGAATGGTGCCATTGTTGCACTTCCCGGGTGTACTGGGGAAAGAGGAGGACTTTGGCATCTCAACTGCTAACGTCTGGTCGGGAGAGGATATCTCTTAAAATCGCATCCCTGTTTCTGACGTTTAGGAGCCGTGTGATCATCTGTCTCAGAGAGGTGTCAGGGGGAGGTTTCAGTATCAAAGAGCTGTGGGCACTATCAATTGCGAACCAGTTGATCAGTCGGCATCTAGGACTTAATCCATGTCTCCAGGAATTCCGTAGCTTGTAAATTGTTCAATGTGAGTCTAGAAAGTAGATGGGAGAGTTGTTTTGTCCTTGCCCATGTTAATTGTATGGCATGTCTGTAGGGCGCTTCCAGCAGTAGACATACGACCCACATGCCACGACGCAGCACGAGCAGTCATATCGAGCTAAGGAGTTCGTAGAGTCTAGTAGAGGTGGGCCCAGAGTTGATGCATTAAATGCCCCCTATTGACTGTCAAGGTAGCATAAAAGTCTCCTGATCAGATCCCCCACGATGCAGGGCAAAATGAAGGCAAAGAGGAGGGCAGTCCACAAGTCTGGTCCAGGGTTCCTCCAATATGGGTACAAGCCATAGAGCTGAGAAATCCCTACAGAGAGAGTTCCGGCTCCGAGGTGGGTCGCGAGTTCTGGGTAGCAGGTAGGGGACCAGCACAGGACCCTTCAGGGTCTGTCTGGGGGGCCAGCTGTTGACATTAGCATGGGTAGTAGAGGCATATTTCAGGAGGGAGTGGGGGAACACTGGATTGTAATTGTGATATCACTTCAAGTGATGCAGGGACAGATGTGCTGCCTAGATGCCCCCCGCCTCAATGCTCCCTCTCTTACCTCAGATCAGGTCACCACCTGCATCAGCTCCTCGGTCAGCCCATTGTGTCTGGGTAACCAAACAAAGAGGGGTCCAAGGGGGATCTCGCAACTCACCTGACTCCAGGTGTAAAGGCACTGTCCAGGGTCCCAGCCCTCCAAGGCCGGACCTCAGGCTGGGTCAGCCTGGGCAGGGGCCTTCATCCATGGGGTTAATCTGGCCCCTCCTCCACAGCACTGCCGAAATCGTTTCCCCCATCCGTTACCATTACCAACTCCAAGGCTCAGGGGGTCTAGGGCAGTAAGGGCCAACATCTAGTCAGGAAAGGGAGGACATGCATGGCAAAAGTGAAGAGGGCCGCCATCTGCTCATGTAGATCATCAGGCCCAGGCAGAGGGCCCCTCCCCCACCTCCTCTCCGCATCTCCGGTGGGCCAAGACATCAACGGGGGCGCACATTTCGGCTGTAACTACTACTCCTCACTGCTCCACAGAAGGCCCCCACTTCAGAAGGCCCCAAACATCAGGCAACCTCCCCGCTCAGCCCATGCGGGTCAGCGGCACCACAGCTGGTAAGGCAGCTCATTTGCCTCAAAGCATCTCTGCTGTCGTGTCTCAGTGCCAATATCACCAGGGTTACACATCAAGGGCCCAATGGCAACCATTTTATGGTCGGATTAGGGGAATCCATGTGGAGCTCCGTTAGTGAGAGTCTGTCATGTTGGCTATAAAAGCCACAAGCCCAGAAAGGTAATGTTTAGGAATAATTTTCAAGAAATAGTTTGAGGAATATCATTTTCTGATGAAAAAAACTCCAGCAAAGTGTTGCATTGCTACCAAACATTATAGGAATGGAAAATGACATACTTTATTAGTACTTTATTAGTTAACAGCCTAGTTCCTAAAAGAGAACAACAGCCTTAAGATATTTCTCTGTTGATTTCAATCTCAAATTCACAACTTTCCCGGTCACCTACCCATTAATATCAACATCTCGAATATATTCAGTACTTTAGTCGAAAACCACACAAATACCTATAATGTTACTGAAAAGTGATCCAGCAGATTTGATCTAGCGTTTCTGGGCCTAACTGGTACTGAGGATTTACCTCCTTTACTGGGTCATTTACTTCCACTTTCTTACTTGCTAACTTGTTCCTCCGATAAACCTTTTTGTCACACTTAGAAGAAAGAGAGTTACCATACCTTGTCCGATCACTATCAATTAACAGTGTAATCAATTTATCTACACAATGAGGACTGGGAATCAGAAGCCAAGTTCAAGGGTATTTATTACAAGTTAGTGATCAGGTTGAAGTATATCACTATTAAGTCCAGATGCAGGGCAAAATGAAGGCAAAGAGGAGGGCAGTCCACAAGTCTGGTCCAGGGTTCCTCCAATATGGGTACAAGCCATAGAGCTGAGAAGTCCCTACAGAGAGAGTTCCGGCTCCGAGGTGGGTCGCGAGTTCTGGGTAGCAGGTAGGGGACCAGCACAGGACCCTTCAGGGTCTGTCTGGGGGGCCAGCTGTTGACATTAGCATGGGTAGTAGAGGCATATTTCAGGAGGGAGTGGGGGAACACTGGATTGTAATTGTGATATCACTTCAAGTGATGCAGGGACAGATGTGCTGCCTAGATGCCCCCCGCCTCAATGCTCCCTCTCTTACCTCAGATCAGGTCACCACCTGCATCAGCTCCTCGGTCAGCTCATTGCGTCTGGGTAACCAAACAAAGAGGGGTCCAAGGGGGATCTCGCAACTCACCTGACTCTAGGTGTAAAGGCACTGTCCAGGGTCCCAGCCCTCCAAGGCCGGACCTCAGGCTGGGTCAGCCTGGGCAGGGGCCTTCATCCATGGGGTTAATCTGGCCCCTCCTCCACAGCACTGCCGAAATCGTTTCCCCCATCCGTTACCATTACCAACTCCAAGGCTCAGGGGGTCTAGGGCAGTAAGGGCCAACATCTAGTCAGGAAAGGGAGGACATGCATGGCAAAAGTGAAGAGGGCCGCCATCTGCTCATGTAGATCATCAGGCCCAGGCAGAGGGCCCCTCCCCCACCTCCTCTCCGCATCTCCGGTGGGCCAAGACATCAACGGGGGCGCACATTTCGGCTGTAACTACTACTCCTCACTGCTCCACAGAAGGCCCCCACTTCAGAAGGCCCCAAACATCAGGCAACCTCCCCGCTCAGCCCATGCGGGTCAGCGGCACCACAGCTGGTAAGGCAGCTCATTTGCCTCAAAGCATCTCTGCTGTCGTGTCTCAGTGCCAATATCACCAGGGTTACACATCAAGGGCCCAATGGCAACCATTTTATGGTCGGATTAGGGGAATCCATGTGGAGCTCCGTTAGTGAGAGTCTGTCATGTTGGCTATAAAAGCCACAAGCCCAGAAAGGTAATGTTTAGGAATAATTTTCAAGAAATAGTTTGAGGAATATCATTTTCTGATGAAAAAAACTCCAGCAAAGTGTTGCATTGCTACCAAACATTATAGGAATGGAAAATGACATACTTTATTAGTACTTTATTAGTTAACAGCCTAGTTCCTAAAAGAGAACAACAGCCTTAAGATATTTCTCTGTTGATTTCAATCTCAAATTCACAACTTTCCCGGTCACCTACCCATTAATATCAACATCTCGAATATATTCAGTACTTTAGTCGAAAACCACACAAATACCTATAATGTTACTGAAAAGTGATCCAGCAGATTTGATCTAGCGTTTCTGGGCCTAACTGGTACTGAGGATTTACCTCCTTTACTGGGTCATTTACTTCCACTTTCTTACTTGCTAACTTGTTCCTCCGATAAACCTTTTTGTCACACTTAGAAGAAAGAGAGTTACCATACCTTGTCCGATCACTATCAATTAACAGTGTAATCAATTTATCTACACAATAAGGACTGGGAATCAGAAGCCAAGTTCAAGGGTATTTATTACAAGTTAGTGATCAGGTTGAAGTATATCACTACTAAGTCCAGACTATATAAGTACAGTATAGCAACGGGAGGCCAAGCCTCCTAAAGAAATTTAGGCAGACAAAGATCAAACATACAAGGATTTCTGTGGCTGCAATATAAAACAACAACATAGGTACCTGATGCTCTGAATACAGTCTACATTGGTCCTTTCTATGCATTAGCAATCTAAGGGCCTGATTACGATCCTGGTGGATGGGATACTCGGTCACAAATGTGACGGATATCCAGTTCACCGTATTGCAAGCTCCACAGGATATAATAAAATTGTAATTCGGTGACTAGATATCTGTCACATTTGTGACGGAGTAACCCTATCTGCCAAGATCCTAATCAGATAACTGTAGAAAACGATAGGTATAACACAAAAGAGTATGAGGAGTATTAGCAATAGAATTTCAGAAGCTCAGTCTAGAGTCATCAATAGGTTGGGAGTAAGTATTGGTCTAAACCACACTTAGGGAATTAATGGAATATTGGAAATCAAAGGGCAATGGGATTTGGGAAATTATTCAGGTTAGAGTTCAAGGAAGGTGCTGCAAAGAAGCTGCAGAAAGGGGTTCAGCAAAAGAAGTCAGCATGCGGTCCGCGACTAAGCCCGAAGTCATCTGTATTGCTCAGCCAGAGCATACAATAAGTTATAATCGATAGAGTCCATCTGCATCTCCCCATTAGTTGCATCATCAATAAAAGTCTATTATATACGTTTGAATGTCTGTATGGATTCACATGGTACACACAGCAGCAGAAGAGATAAATCCCACACTGGACATGGGAACACCATCTTGGGCACACCCTTGTGCTTGAGTACAATAGTTCATTGTCCTTTCTACAGGTTTCTCATGTGCTCACAGTTGAATTGCTTTCCCAGACATATATCTATCCCTTTTACAAGAAATGTATCTATTCAAATTTACAATTCATGAGAATACCTGCAAAGAAAGCAAGTCCGCAAAAATATAGAAGTACAGTAGGTTTTCATGGGACAAAGATTCAAGCCTTTTTCAGTAAAACTGTTAAATCAATAATGTACATTTAGTATGTGTGTTTCGCATCTAAACATATAAGTATATATTATTTCTTTAGTATTTTTATTCCATGTTGAATAATGCACACAGTAATCAATGAAATTGCACCATAGAAGGTATAACTAGTAACTACATTGAAAATACATACGAGTAACATAAATGCATACATTAAGTAAATGTTATTGTTTGACTTATTCTAATATCCTGCACACATAAGGATCATTTAAAACTAAGAACAACATTTCCAGCAGTTACACAGTTAATATTTCACACAGTTATGAATCATGTTTAAAGCTTCAGGAATAATAGGAGGATGGTTTAAAGTACACTACACATTGCAAATGTTTCAGCTTTTTAGTATAGCGAGCATTATAACTATAAATCCTTTCAGTTTTAATGAAACATATTACAATTGATTATTATATATCAGCCACTTTATTAATCCACATCAGATTATTGTTTTCTAAATCATTAGATTAGTAGCATCTCTTGTTTAGTGAAAACGGTTTCGAAGTTGAACATCAAATATATTTCTCTCCCGACACCTGGAAATGCGCAGAAGTCAAACCCCTTATCAAGAAGTCCTCAGCTGATCCTTCGGACCTCAAGAACTACGGACCCATCTCCCTCTTCTCCTTCGCAGCCAAAGTGACAGAGAAGACCGTCAACACCCAACTAACGAAATTCATCGAAGAGAACTCCATCCTCGACCCATCCCAATCCAGATCTCACAGCAACCACAGACGACATCCGCACCCACCTCAACCAAAGCCACACCGCGGCCTTGATCCTATTCGACCTCTCCGCAGCCTTCAACACCGTCTTCCACTGCACACTCGCCACCAGACTCCACAAAGCCGGCATACAGGGTGCCACACTCAAATGGCTCCGCTCCTTCCTCACCAGCAGAAACCAAAGGATCAGACTGCCACCTTTCCTCTCTGAACACCCAGAGACGTCAGACAGCACAGACTCAACATAGTCTCCTACGCCGACAACACCCAGCTCATCCTCTCCCTCACAAAGGACCCCATCACCACCAGACTGAGCTTCCAGGAAGGAATGAAGGATGTTGCATCCTTGATGAACAGTAGCTGCCTAAAGCTCAACTCGGAGAAGACAGAGGTCCTCATCCTCAGACCCTCTCCCATCGCATGGGACAACACCTGGTGGCCCACCGCCCTCACAACCCTCCCACCCCCATGGACCACGCCCAGAACCTCAGCATTGTACTCGACTCCTTCCTTTTCCTGACCCGACAGGTCAACGCCGTCGCGTTCTCCTGCTTACACTCTCTGCATGCTTGGTAAGACCTTCAAATGGATCCACTTGAATCAAGAAAAACCATCACCCACACACTCATAACCAGCAGACTGGACTATGGAAATGCCCTCTACGCCAGAATCAACCAGTCTCTACTCCTCAAACTCCAGACCATAGATAACACCGCAGCCAGACTCATCCTCGGCATCCTTCGGCAAGAAAACATCTCTCAACAACTGCAAGACCTCCACTGGCTCCCCATCCAGAAGAGAATAATCTTCAAGGTACTCACCCACGCCTACAAATGCCTCCACAACTCTGGACCCCAATACCTCAACAAAATCTCCTTCCACGTCCCCAAGAGGAACCTCGGAACCGCCGGCCTCGCCCTCGCCAAAACCACACGCATTCGCAGATTCAGAATGGGAGGAAGAGCCTTCTCTTACATCCCTACCAAGAACTGGATTGAGCTCCCGGTGGACATCAGATGCACCTCCTCTCTGTACATCTTCAGGAAGAGCCTCAAGATCTGGCTCTTCGACTGCCTGGAGCTGCCTACCCCCCCCCTCCCCTAGCACCTTGAGACCCTCAGGGGTGAATAGCGGGCTTAAAAATTCCCTGACTGATTGACATTAGTAAAAAAGTCTATGTGAGATGTATAACTTCTATAGGAAAGACTCTCTGCAAAAGCAGTGGCAAGTGCATCATGTGCAAGAATCATTATGACACATAAGTTCATGTGCAAAGTGCACGTTCTTTTTCTGTATTAGTCATATTTAGGATTTAGTGATTTGTAAAGAGTGGGCAATTGTGTGCTGCACCAATCCCCCTCTGATGGCGAATTAAGCCATCACAACAATCTCTTATCAGATGACCATCATTACAGATTCGTTGTCTTCAATATTTTCCTTCTGGATTCCGCAAGAAATGTCATGTCATCATAAAATTTACTTTGTCTCTCTTCTAGTTCTATATCTGCTCTCTTCCTCTTCACTCCCTTTTCACTTGTGCACGTCTATGCACTTTCAGTATCACAAACAAAAGTAATCCACAAATAGCAATTATCACTAAGAGTCTCAGGATACTTCCAAGAAGTCCACTCCCTAAGTTATCAAACCGTCTGCCTATGGCAGAAAATCCAAGCCTATTGCTAATCAAGCACCCATTGCTGTTAACCCTTTCAAATCTTTCTTAATTTCAGTGATGTTGCTACTGTATTTCTTCAGGTCCTTACTCCCACCTGGCATGTAAGTCCAACATTGTTGAACCTTTAACATACGACAGACTCAACACTCCTTCACGAGAAAGATGTCTAAACCAAGTTGATTCTGCAAAACCATTGATCGGATTGCAACCACTTCTGTATCTAAAAAGAAGAACAACTTGTCAACTACAGTAAAAACCTTTCTAATCTTGTGTGAGTTGAGTATCACTCCTACACATGGTACAAAAGTATCAAAAGTATCTCCTACAATTTCACTAGCATTGGCAGCTCTTTTGGTGCTTCTGTGTTGCTCCTTTGTGGAATCATCAATTCATCCCACATAATAAATCTTAGGAAAAACTCCTCCCACTTAACATGTTCCATACCACTCTTGGGTAACATGTAAAAAGTATGTTTTCTATAAATGTAATAAAATCCAGGGAAAACTGGATCTGCTCCATCTCGATATAGCCCCCTATTTCATCTAACTTCGAATGTATGATCACATTCACTAGTGCCTATGCAATTTGTGTCAGTTGTGGATTTCCAGGGGCATAATTTCCTTTATGTTGCACATCTAGAGATTATGTTGCCATGTTTCCCACTAATCTGTGTTCACTTTCATCTTTAGCCCATTGTGGCACTTTTGAATGATTTGTTGCTTCAACCAGTAAGTGCCTCCTGCTGTCTTCTATTTCATTTATGAATTTCTTTTCTACAACTGTTAAGACATAAGTCAGATTATGTCTGTGTGCATAAGCAGCGTACAGTGGCAAGGTGGGGCTCAAGAAATGTCCCACTATCTCATTATTTTTCACATCAGGCTATTGATTTAAGCGCTTCAGCACAGAAACTAATGAAAAGACCAAGTCATGATTCATAGTATTGTAAATGACCCTTTCCATAAAATAAGCTCAGCAATAAGCTACAGGTAACTACACATGTCAAATGAAGATGGTGATATGCTATCCCCTCAGTAACTGATGCAGGTAAATGCATACACAGATAACAATCTCTGCAATCCATAGTGTCAAAATATTCATAAAGCAGCTTTGAATGAACATTCAATAAGTAATCCCCTCTAGAAGCATCTATATGTAACTCTTTCTCATCTATTGTGGGCAAAGTATTGTCAGTAGGAAGGGGCACGTGTAGACTTAGACTCTTCTACCTGTAAATGATTTGGTAAATTCAAAATTATAAGTAAAGCAACTAATACTATTATCACAACAGCAAATACTCCTGCACAAGTGGCAATTTGGAAAAATGCTTCCTGACTTATTCTAATATTCACGTCCAGTAAAACCTTGACCAGCGGGATCACACTCGTGTTGATATAGCTAATCCATGTGCACTGAGATCAACTATACTAAACACGTCTCACAATAACACAAAGTAAATTCCCTATCACAAAAATGGTGGTGACGACGCCTCACAAAAATCACCACAACACAGCAGACAACTACACCCAGCGTTTTTTACATTGTAACATGACTTTACGTCTTTTACCTATCCTGGGATCCTAGGCCATTACTGTCTCAATAACCATTTCAACTTCTCTGCATCAAGCGCTACATTAACTCAATAACTTAAATCATCTCCGCATGGTATCACACAGCCACTGAAAATTATCGTAATCTAAGTATAATCAAAAGCAACACCCAACCTTATTAATACTCCCACTCCTCCACTGCTACAAGTCGCTTCCGAACCTTACGATCTTCATTGATCCTTCAACTGAACCATGGGCTTTTGGAGTTCGAATGGACTTGGGCAATTTCTGGATCGGGCACCCTAACTCCCTCACATCACTGGATAAACCATCCAACATGCTACCAGATTTGATACCGCGTTTTTTGAACCCACTTGCTTGCAATTGGTCCTCCGATAGATCTGACTGAGAGGTAATGGGAGTTAGCATTTGCATTCAATCAAAATGTTAACAGTGCAACCCATTTGGCTACACAATGAGGATCAGGAATAGGAAGACAAGTTCAACCAAATTTTAATACAAATTAATAATCAAATTCAAATTCTTAACACAATGCACTAAAGATACAGAATAACAACTAGAAGTCTCAGATGCCTGAAGAAATTGAGGCAAACTAGTATTAAACAAACAAGCAAATCGGTGATGGCAATACAGAATAGTAACATCAAAATCTGTTGCTCAGAAAATACTTTCTCTCTCATACATTAGTAATCTATGATTTCAAAGTCCAGAGAATGGTTAGGAACAAAAGACTCACAAATCAGGGAATTTCCATTAAGGAAGCTAGGTCAGGACAAATAGGAATCAAGTGGGGAAGTGTTAGCTCAGTCAAGAGTCTTCTATGGTTCAGGAAGAAGTGTTAGCCTAAGTTACACTGAAGAAAGAATCAAAGATCTAAACCTCTCACAGTCCATTCAGATAGTGGGATGTCAGGGGAGAGAGATCTGCAGTAGCAAAAAGTAGGAAGGGATCTGGAAAGCATCTGTGCAGCATCTGGTAAAAAGTTCGAGGAGACATATATATTATAGCATGCAAAATCCACTAGGCAACACCCCCTTGATCACACCATCAGGGTCCATTGTCCTCATCCAATCCCAAAGTTGCAGACTGCAACATCAATGGATTGTCCCACACTGGACATGGCAATGACACCTTTTTCTCAGACTCACGTGGATTGTAACATTTGTAAAAGAGTCCATTCAGTTAGTCCTCTGTTTCTCCATGTACCCTTGTCAAGGTCTTCTTCTCAGGCTCCTTCCCCTATCTCTAGTACAGTAATGTATGTGTTCTAAACTAACAATGCATGTGAATACCTGCAAGAAATGTCATGTTAAAAGAAAATGAAAAACTGTTTTTTTGTGAAATGGTGAAATACTTACCTGCCCTATTAAGTCAAGCAAAACATTAATTCAGTGGTGCACATTTAATACACGTGTGCACATTTAAAGGTAAATTAATAAAAGTTTCTACTACATGTTATTGAATTCATACTATGTGTAACATATAATACATTTTAAAATAAATAAGTGTAAGTATGAATGAGAACCTCAATTTAAATGTATATACTTGTAACATCAATGCACACATTACACAAACCTAATCGTTTCAATTAAGATCACATTCTGCATATATGAGGAGGGTTTTAATCACAGTTTCAACTCATCATGTGTTAATCAAACATTATAGCACATGTTTAGGAAAGCCAGGTTTCTTCTTCAGAGTAAGTACATTCTTTATTAAACTAGGATGGTTTTATTTTAATCAGACTTCATTAAACATCTTAACTAGCATGCTTAAACACACTTGTGAGTTGATTCTCTATTTGTACAGTGAATGCACTCTTTCACAGTGATGCAGAGCAAAATATTTATTAATCATTGAATCAAGTAAG
Organism: Triturus cristatus; assembly: GCF_964204655.1. Lineage (NCBI taxonomy): Eukaryota > Metazoa > Chordata > Amphibia > Caudata > Salamandridae > Triturus > Triturus cristatus. The sequence continues at coordinate 654,541,905 of NC_140589.1, read as the reverse complement.
AAACATGTGCTAAGTGCACGTTCGTTTCATGTATCTGTTGACATTTTATGTTGAAATTTGTGACGTGTAAAGAGTGGGTAACTTTGCCCTGCACCATTATCCAGCACAGCAGTTTGCAGGACAGATGCCGCCTGCATAGACAGTTAATAGCAGGGCATCCAGGATGTTAAGAGGAGCAGGAGCATCAGAGACTGACGAGACACAAAAGTGGATGGGTATATGACACTTTAACCTTTACCCAAGCCTTGAGTCAAACTTAACGATTTGAGAGAGTAATGGAAAGAGGGAAAGGAGGTGAAATGGGATGGCATACTGTACTAGTTGAGAGGAGCTAGAAAGTGTGTGGGCTGGTGATTGAAATAGCAGGTGTCCTGTCCTATGCTTGGACATTCAAACTCCTACTCCCATGTATTTGCTCCAGCATCTCTGCACTAGGCAACATTGTCTGAATTGCTTCTAGTACACCAAGCATCTCAAGTCTTGGTCCAGGTGGCAAGAGTCATGCAAGACTTTCAGAATATGAACATGAGAAGAACATATATTAACCTTTCATGCGGCCAGTGGTAAGTTTAAAACCAGGCAATACTATGGATCTCGTGGTCCAACAATAAACACTCCTATTGTAACCCAAACACACAATTGAGGTACAGACTGTGTGCTGTGAAGATCTGCCCTGTTTTCTTAACTCCCTTTTATTACTGTGAGTCTCAATTTTTATATGAAGTACCAGTGCAGTTAACAATAGATGACGTAAAGTCTTTAGGCAATAACCTCAAGTCCAGAGAAGCAATATGAGTGGCCCAATACATTCTGATATCTGCTGTAACTCATGTTACCATCCATATCGGAATTATGAGTTTGGTGCATTTTATCACACCTGGTAAATATTAGGTGCAATAAAAACTGCATTCCCGCAACTCCCCAGATACAGTTCAGAAGGTCAAACTTGCTGGTGTTTATCAGATAAAAAATGCCCGGCAAATGCCAGGCATGTGTATTTTGGTGTGGTGAGCACATAAATGTTCATCTTATTCCCCATTTCAGAAGAAAAGCTAACAATAGATGATGGGTATGATACCTAATATGTAATGTTATTTATCAGTTACTATAAATATCACACCTAATACCAGGCCAGCCATAATGGGGGCCTATAAGAGAAATTTAGGATAAAACAAAGCAGCTGAAAGTACCAGCTACTTGAACGCATGTTCCAGGTGCAGCTCTCACTCCAGTGCCCCATTATTTGCATTTTGTTAAGATGCTCTTCATATAAATGGAAAGACGTGCTGCCGTTTAAAATAATGTAGCATGGCTGCACTGTTTCTGCTACCTAACGCTCTGAATAAAAACAATTACAGAGCCAATGCATGTCCTCCTAATGTTTGGAGCCATGAGATATTGCACTACTTACCCAATATTTGTAAAAGTGCTCTATTTCTGATATTAGTAAACAATGCTCCATGACTCCTGTGATTGGGCTATATATTTATTTTTGGATCTTTTTTTTATCTGTGTTAAAACACAGAATACCCAGTGTAGGTACATTCACGCTACTTTCAGGCTTGAAAGATGTGATTTGCAAACCCTGAGCAGACAGTTAAGTATGCCAAAGAACCCTCATCCTTTCCCTTTTCCTAAGACATAACATGGATGCAGGCAGTGGGTTAAAAGCACCATAGGACAAGGCATTGACGGTACCTGTGTTAGTAAATAATTATCACACCTGATAACAACTTTGGGCCTGTATGACCGACCGCCGTAGGCGTATTTGGCAGTCTGACCACAGTCACACTGCGGCACCACCTTCAGTATTACAACTGCTGTGGTCGGACCGCCACCACTGCCGGGATCTAGGATCCCGCGGCAGAGCAGTTGTGGTCAGCGGCAGCAATATGCTTGGCGGCGCCGCTGCAGCACCACCGAGCATATTATGAGTTGCCTTTCCATGGTGGTGAGCCTAGCGTGAAAAGGATAGCTGTGAGGCAACAAAGGGGGCCCTAACAAGGCCCTCCGCCGCTTCAGGGCCTGGGGATGCATGGAGAGGGGCTCATGTAGTGCCCACCTTCATATGTGCACCCCTGTTGCTGCACCATGCAGAAACACGCTCCAGCCATGTCCTGGCGGTGCCTGTGTGAGACTCTCTTATGAGCCATTAGACAGGCACTACCGTGACACTGCCACAGCACCGCCCACCCGCCAAGAATTACTATCATAATCCGGCAGGCGGTGTGTGAATGGCTTTGGCGGTCCTCCCATGGGGCGCTGGCTTGACAGCCCAGTTGAAGACCCCTAAAGTTGTAATGAGGCCCTTTGTTTTGGTCATGCACTGAGCCACCAAAGCGAACAAGTGTGCTAAACTTGAAAGTTTAAGTGTATTTTGAAAGTGTCAGAATAATATTTTTCTTGACTTTTATCTGCCTCTAGCTCAATCAGGATGCTCACTCTCATATATGTTGCATTTATGGTCACTGAACAACGGAACTGGTGGAGGTGGAAGGGTGGAGATTTAAGGAAACTGAAAGAAGATGTAGTGATGTGGTGAGAGTGAGACTATGTCATTGTTCGGAGAAAAGACGCTAAGACCATTCTATTTCTCATTGTTTACAATTTTAACATGTAAGAAGGCAGAGAAATGTGGACATAAAGTGATCTGTGCAGTATTGTATATTTTTGTAAAACAAGGAGACTTTTCACAAAAATTCACATCTCGTGATTACAAACTAATAAGTCATATTATTAGCAAATTAACTAGGCAAAAAGACATCCACCTTCTCTCAACTTCAATTCCTTAACTTGAGTGACTGCCATAAATGTGGTTTCTTAGAAACATGAGTCGAATTGTCCTTGCATGGAACTGGCTTCATTGAGAAATAGTCATTCTTTTATGGTAAACTCCCTCTACATTAATGTATATGAATGCATGTAAATGGCACTTATATAGTGCAAATCTAGACAAAAGGCTGCACAGTAAAGCTTTACCCTTTCATCTTTGTAGCCTTCATGTTGAACTCAATGTTGGGACGGTGTCAGAAGCCCATTTGGAAGGCCATTGATCAAGCAGGTGGTACTGAGACCAACCGTGCGGGATCAGATCATTTACTCCTGATGCCCAGGAACCCAACCTACTATGGACCCTGAGTAGTTTCTGTACCATTCACCTGACCCCTCCTTAGGATGAACAGGCTACCGGTCCCTATCCTAACCTCTGTCCGCTGTTCCTATTGGGTTCCATTCTAAATGCGAGGCTGTGCCTCTAACATTCTTGGGATTCATTTTGGATGTCCCCAGACTTTGTAAATATTATCTTCCATCTATTTGCCAACTTTTTGCCCATGTTTGTGAGACCCTGTCATGTGTGAACCTAAAAACATTTACCTGTCTCCCCTCAATTCTCTATCTAGTATCACTGAATCAATTATTCTGCAACAACCTGTGTATGTTGAAAGTGATTTGTGTAAATTGGAACAAAATGACTGTAAAACAGCAAACATTGTCACTTATACATTAGTAATGTTGGCATCTAGTACCAGACTGACAGTTCTTCACCATATACAGTCTATCTGCGCCCTATATTTTGCCGAGAGGTTCATAAGTCCGCTTTACGGGACTACAAACAGAGAGTTGTAGTGGAAAAGCAGGAGTACTTTTCCAATCTTACAGGTTCCCTAACCTCATCCAGGGAACTCTTTAAAATTGCTGATTCACTATGCTCTCTCCAACTCCCTGATCCTGTAGTTAGCTCTCAGGATCTTTGTAATAACATCTCTGACTTCTTTCACAGCAAAATCTCGGACATTCACATCGCCTTAGAAGCCCAATGTCACTCCTTGGATAAGGATATTCCTTCTGCTATAGCCAATCTGGACACTTTGGGTGAAGGCCCTTCCAAACTATTCAGGCAATTTCCCTTATTGTCTTTGGAAGGACTGAACCTCCTACTCGATAGGACTAAATCTTCCTCCCCAATGGACCCTTTACCGCTAAAAACACTGAAGGGGTGCAGAAACAGCATTCTTCCGCCCATGTTGGAAGTCATGAATAGGGCTATTGTCCAGGGTTCCTTTCCACCAGTGTGGAAGAAGGCTATTGTAAAGTCTCTCCTTAAGAAACCGTCTTTGGATCCTGGCCTTCTTAAAAACTTCAGGCCAATCTCTCTGCTCCCGGCCCCTGCAAAATTATTGGAGGCACACCTCAACTCCCACCTCTCCACTTTTCTTGAGACCAGTGAGTATCTTGATAACACACAGCACGGATTCAGAAAGTACCACAGTACCGAATCTGCACTTACTGTTGTAGTAGACAACATCCGACGTAAAGTGGATAGTGGCCAAACTGCAATACTGGTCCTATTAGATCTCACAGCCGCGTTCGATACCCTGTCTCCCGCCATTTTAACATCTCGGCTTAGGGAGGCAGGGGTTACTGGGCCGGCCTTGAATCTTCTTAACTCCTTTCTCCTTGGTAGAGAACAGAGAGTAAAGCTTGGAAATTTCCTCTCCCCTGCCAAGTCATTGCAATGTGGGGTGCCACAGGGGTCGGCCCTTAGTCCGACCCTGTTTAACATCTATGTGGCCCCCCTTGCTAGACTAGTAAGATCGCAGGGGATGGAGGTGGTGTCCTACGCCGACGACACCCAGATCATGGTGTCACTGGCTCATTCCTCTGTCCATACATCCGCCATTAGCTTTAGGTCATGCATGCAGCATGTGGCAGATTGGATGATCATCAATTCCCTAAAGCTAAACGGTGACAAGACAGAGGTCTTGGTCTTTGGGAAAGACCAAGATGTTTGGTCGAGCGAGTGGTGGCCTTCATCTCTTGGCACCTGCCCCACTCCCTCCCAATCAGCCAGAAACCTCGGCGTGGTCTTCGACACCTCACTCTCTATGATGCTCCAAGTAAATAGGACCGTGGCCACATGCTGGGGTGTTATCAGGATTCTAAATAGGATCCGTAACTATCTTTCTCTCCATGCTCGTAAGAAGCTTGCAGTCGCTCTTGTTGGCCCCAGGCTCGATTATTGCAACTCCCTGTATGTGGAGTCCAACAAGGGCCTTATCCATCGACTGCAAATCGTGCAGAATGCTGCAGCACGTTTTGTTCTGGCCCTTCCCTTGGCATCTTCAGCCACGACTGCTAGGAGAGATCTTCATTGGCTCCCTGTTCAGCATAGAGTCTTTTTTAAGATTCTATGTCTTACATACAGAGCTCTTGCGGCTGGCACGGACGATGCACTTGGGTCTCTGCTTACCCGCTATATCCCAACCAGATCTCTTCGATCTGCTGGGTTATTTCAACTGGTAGTGCCCCGCACAAGGCTAGCCAGATGGGGAGCGAGAGCTTTTTCTGTTGCCGCTCCTAAGCTTTGGAACTCTCTTCCTATTGAGGTCAAAACCCTTCCCTCAATTGATCTGTTCAAAAAGGCCCTTAAGACGTGGTACTTTACCAAAGCCTACGAATGGAGAAGTGTAGCTCATTGGTTAGAGGAGGTATACCCTGAAGCAGAGATCAGACCCGGGACCCGGGTTCGATTCCCGACGCGGCAGGGTCCAGAGCCCAATCGTCCACGGACTCGATAATTCTCGCTTCGGTGCCCACTCTAAGCACGAGTTCACACTATGCAGCTCTGGGCAACAAGCCTGCTTAATCTCCACAACGGCCCCCCGCGGCGGGATGCCTGGCTTTCACCTTGGGGATGCCCAGTACGGGTTATCCTACAGGGAAAAACCAGGACGGGTTCCCAATGCAAGCGCCAAGATGCCCGTAGGGTGATAGCTGCGCTCTATAAGTACATCAATCAATCAATCAATCAATTACTAATGAGAGAATGCTGGTTTGATTTGCGAGCTGTATTATTTGAATTAGGCGCCTTGACGCCCATTGGGCAAAGTTTGCGCATGACAAAACTCATTTCATTCATTCATTCATTCATTCATTCATTCATTTTCATTATTTTTCAGTATATAATGTATTCATTTGTTTTTCTGAGAGTATACTTTCGACATTTTTCCTAGTGGAGACGGATTGGAGAAGAATTTGCTAATGCCGACAATCGACGTTTGTGAGTATGCACAAAATCAGAGCGCTTTCCAGCCCTGTAACACCCACTTGTTGTTACTTGTAGTAGAAATTCTTATTGCAAGTAATTTATTTTCTAATAAATCAGCTTCTGTGGATTCCAAAAGTGGATTTGCTGTTGAATGTAAAATGGCTATTTAAGCGTGTAACAAGTGATGGGGCACATTTATTAGGGGTTTTGCGTCTGCCGAGCTACACTAGGCAATTCAGGGTGGAGCAAAACCTTCTGTGAGATTCATCAAGCCACACAAGGCCACCTTGCATGGCTTGGTAAATCCAATATAACGCAAGGCAGTGCAAGTCGCTGCTTTGCATTACACTGCATAGTGAGGGTTACATGGGCAGAGCCTGGGTGTTCCCATGCAGCCATCCATGTATGCTGACAAATTTCCAGATTTACCAAGAGTGGTAGACATGGGAATGCATCAGAATTGTATGCCTACCCACCAGAAGCGCAATGAGGAGAAGTATCTTTATTTCTCCTCGTTGTTTCCTCTTTCTAAGTGTGCTGCATTCTGCTTCACACATCGAAAGGGGAAAATGCCACTCATAGTTGTTTTTGTGCAGGAGCCCCTTCCTACACAAAAACAATCTGGTGCCTGCATTGGCACGCGGTAACATATTGTGCGCCAGCACTGGGAAATGACAGGAAAGTGCCTTGCCCTTACAAAGTTAAGTACAGCGCATTCGTGTCCTTTCCCTATCATGCAGCGCAGCAAGGTGACTGGCTGTACAGGGAATTTGTTAATAAATATCTCCCTTTATGTGTAAAATGGCTTTGTGAATCAGGCATCCTAAGTAGTGTTTCTTGACATTAGTTCATGAATAATAATCATAATACATTTTATTCTTTCAAAATACGTTCATAGCTGTATAATTCACCCAATCAGCCTGCCGAAGCATATACTGTGGATGACTGCAATTGCTAAATTATACATTAGACACTTTCTGTTTGAAATTACCCACCGAAAATTCAAATAGGATACGGACTGCCCTTCCTTCTTTCTAAACATTGGAGGTAATGCACTTCTTGAGCTAAGTCTGCCGTGTCAGAATCCCCCTTCCTGCAGAGCTGGGAGTCTCAGTGTGGCTGCACTTACATTGCATAAAGATTCTGTCACTCAGGTGCAAGCATGGGAGAACTAAAATGTAATTCTATCCCGCATACCAATTATAGAATCGTTGCCATGCCAACTGGTTGCCAGGGGGTGGGGCTCATTGTGTGCGCTAGAGCAGTACCAGTCCCCGTCACCCATTTTAGGTATCAAAGCTACCTACTTATAAAATGAACTTTTGTTCCATTCATGATAATTGAGTTGCACGTTAGGCAAAAGGCTCTCTCAGTAATGAACAAAGGCGTATATGATATTTGTTTCGCAAAGACACAACCTTAAGCTTTAAAATATGAGGGACAAATACAATGACAATGTTCAGTGCAGCGCAAGCAATGTACATACAAATGAACATATTGTTGTCCAAGCCATTCACATAAAAATGCAGCAATGTATTCATTCTCTAACCTAATAGATCCACATGTAACTGTTTAAAGCAAATGCACTACACAGCGTAAGTAGTGGAACACTTTTTCATAGTACAGGTCCATTTGCCCATTACTCGCGCTTTTGTATATGCAAGTAGCAAAACTATAGGAAGTGCGTCTATTGGCCAACAGCGAGCCCACAAGTTTTAGCAGCTAGAAGCAGTCAACTGAACACAAATTGCACAACTGTACAGAAAGGTCAAAGAACTTGAAAATAACTGGAGTGAACAAAGATTAGGCCAGAAGGGATTCTACTGAACTCATCTACAAATAAAAGCTCCAAATGAATATGGAACTCAAATATTGGTTGACATTTTTTACGTTGATGTTGGTCCAAGCATAAAGAATTGAAGGGCTGTGGAGTCTGAGCTCTCCAATCACTCCCATGAACAGTGCCCATGTATTGTAGTGTCTCTCGAAGCTAGTCTAGTACTACCTACCTAATGTTCAGCCGTGCCTCAATGCACCATCATAACTGTATCCCTCACTCTGAAGGATACTGGAGGCCTCTAATGCAGAAGGTACTAAGGTATAAGGCACATGTGTTGCATTCCATGCCTTGGATCAGATCCCCTCAGAGGAGTTTGAGCCCCATTGCCAGTACTCTCTAGTTTTCTTGTGTCCTGGGAGCCCTTGTAGAGCAGTGCTCCTCTGAGTCCATGATCACCAGTGCATTTGAGTGCATTATATTTAATTATCCTACTGTGCAATTAGCGCAATGTCCCTCAGTATCTTCCCTGGAAGTTCTCTCCAGAGATGTTCTGAGGTAATGCTTCCCAGGCCCCTCAGCGCCAATTGTGCCAGTATTCTTCAGTGTACCCAGTGGTAGTCCTCATAGGTGCACTTCCGATACAACCCTCAATCGTGTCTTTCAGACCATTCTGTATCCGTGCACTGCGGGAAAACCATGAAACCATGGCCTTGTGTCTGAGGAACAGGTCTTTTAGATTTGGACACTTATTTGCAAGGTATCTTTAGCATCAATGATTCCTGTGGACCTAGAGAGTCTTCTGCAAGTGAAAATAGTGTTCCCTTGTTCAATACATCTGGATTATTAGATCATATTCTTTCTCTGCTATCTTTAGAGACCTGTTTTCATTTAGTGCCAAAAACAACGGCACATGGTGACCTCCCTACCTCTGTGGCCATTTTGAGAAATTAATTATTTCCTGGAAATGAAGAGAACTCTTGTTATCCAAAGAAAAAAAGCATTTGTTCTGCTATAATATTGTGTCCCTCCATCGGATTACTCTGTGATATTCAGTTAGTTGGTGCCTGTGTACTGCATGCATTTCTCTGAGGAAATCCTTTCTACTTAAGCCAAATTACCATGGCTGAGCCAGGGATTCCTCTGAGAAATCATTTTAACTTTCACGATTCATATTTTTTGGTCAATGAGGGAGGGCAAGTTTCTCTCTCACATTGCTGAAAGTTATATATACCTGCGCTTTGAAGCACATTGAGAGTTGATGAAGGAGAGGTGGATACAGTGAGAAAGTATGAAGAGGAAAGGGAGAAAACCTGATGGGAAAGGAAAAGGAAGGGCTACACGGGGGTGGGGGGTGAGGAGGGAGGGATTTAACGGACTGAGAAGTGAAAGAGAGAGCTGGAGAAAGAGAGATAGAATGAGAGGGAGACAGAGAGGGAGAGAGAAAGTGGAAGGAAGAGAGATTCCCAAAGTAAAGGTTATAGAAATGATGTTGTCTCAAGCTAGATATCAATAGATCCTCCCGTCCAGACATTCCCTTTGCATTCTGGTTTTTGTATGGAGGAGGAGAGTAAAAAGAAGAAAAAAGAGGGATTAATGCACTAGCTACACCTCTCATATTACATCTTGAACCTTAGGATTTGGGAGAAAGGAATGAGGAAAAGAAGAAAAACGAGGGTTAAAATGAAGAAGAGTAAAAGTGGGAGGGTCAGGTTCAGTGAGGAACTGGATAGGGACAGGTGGAGAGAAATAGTGAGAAAGGCAAATGGCGAAGCAGGAAAGTGGCAGAGAGAGAGAAATATGGAGGGGTGGAAAGATAGGCTAAAGCCATAGAATGTGTGAGAGCGTGGGAAGAATGAAGTGTTATTCCATGTTTTCCTACCTAAGGAAACAACTTAGATTTTAATGCTGTATCCATATAGCATAGAGAGACAGGACAGTAAAGGCACGGGCAGGTGGATAGACAGTCAGATACCACATCTGGCCAAATTTCCTTATGCTTCTGTTCACTGAGCTAATTTTGAAAAGACATTGATAAAGTGACCCACATCATCAGCAACATGACATCCTCAAACCCAGCTTCTATATCGCTCACTGCTGTTGCCCTTACGCATCAGGGATCTCATTACCAACCTAGTATGCTGTGAGTGGGTCAATGGATTCGTGGGTGGAATCAGAAACGTGAGCAGCTCCATAATGCCTCCTCTCACTTGCTAGGAACTGAAAATACTCCGGCACGCTCACACATGTCCTAACCCTGCTGATATACGATTCTACTGCACAATAAAGGTCAGATTTTGCACACATTAGGCAGTAGAACTGTACTTGATGAGATGTCAATGTGATATTTGGGAACATGGTGAGTAAATTTATTAGAAATGGCCAGATGCATTTTTTGGAGGTGCAAGGCTAACACGTTGATATACTAAAAATGAAAAGCTGGCAAGTACAGGTCAAGCTCGGAATTTTCAGAAAATGTTATGCTCATGTCGGTAAGAAAAAATATTCTATTTACTAACAAATGTATAGTTAGTATTTTCGGACAAAATTGTATTAATGTTTTTGTGGAAAATTACAATCAGCTGTTTGGTGAAAAAACTGCTAATATACAAAAACTAATAAACTGATGTTAGAAGGAAAAAATACATTTATTTTTAGAAAATAACAAACCAGTGTTTAAGATAACAATGCCTGTATCCCCTAAAAACAATAGTTTTTTGGGGCAAAGATGGCATATTTCAGAAAAGAAAAAAGCAAAGGTTTGTAAACAAACAAAAAATCTATCTGGGTAATTACTGCTTGTCGCACAGCAGAATTTCCTTGATACCAGTCAATATTTGTTTCCATAGAAGCTATTTCATGAATTGTGAAGTCATTTTATGGTCAATTTATGACATCATTATCACTATAATTCTGCAGTCTAAGGGCAGTGCCCATAAGGACAGGGTTGCCTAACGGATCTGTCTGCTATATGTATTTGTAAGGTCTATGCAATTTGGGCTGTCAGACAGCTCTGCGCGCCTTTAAGATCTGATGCGCCTTATGGATAAAATGAATTGAAGGAAGATGTATTATATATTTTGAGAAAGTATATGTGGCCTGGCCACACTGAATATTCAGATCATTGGAACAGATGTGAGATACAATCCATCATTTGTCATATTTCTTTCAAAGCTTTTCGTGGAATCTCTCCTTAAACTCCCCAGCAGAGGCGTGGGTTTACTAGGCAGATTATGAAGAACTGAAATATGTGGCTTCTTCAGAGCTGCCTACACAACCCATAGACTTTTAGCCAATGTATTTTAAAATGATGCCTCAAGCTGCAGTATTTGACACATTTTTTAAGAACTTTTCTCAGAATGAACTTTCTCCTCAAACTGGCTTATGGGATAGTGTTGACCTGCTATGATCATTACCATTAATTGGGGAAACGATTTATGCCCCTCATATTTAGGATTAATTTTGTTCATTGGTTTTTAATACATAAACACCTGCCTACATCTCTAGGTAGGCGGAGAAGAGTGGAAACGAGGATTGTGGATAAGCCTGATAAACATATCACATTGTTCACGATAGCCAAGCATAATAAGATGGAATTGATCAAAACAAAGCATTACTGTAAGAAATTGGGTAGTTGGTTGACTGGGGTGTGAGCCCTGGTCAAGCAACAACCACAATCTCTTGCAGGGTGAAAAACAAAAAGTCACAAAGTTAACCTGTGCTTAACCCTGGGTAGCTTTGCACAAAACGCTGTCAGGCTTAACTTAGAGGCAATGTGTAAAGCATTTATGCAGTACACAAACAGTAATAACGTGAAAATACAACACAAGAAAACTCGTAAATCAATTTAGAAATATAGATTACATTTTAATAAATTATTTGGCACCAAGCTGACAAAAATTAAATTTGTAGAGACGGAGTTATGAATTTTTAAAGTTTAAGGCTCAAAATATCACCTAAAAGAACAAAGTCCAGAAAAAAGTCAAAAGTTATGGTCAACCACGATGAAGCATGGTTTGGACACAAGAAGTGGATTGGGCCCGATCAGCGCTTACCTTCGAAAGCAGAAAAATTTCAGAAGAAAACTGTATGAGACGGTAAAGTTCAGCGGGGCAAGGCTGCAGGAAGAATCCGATTAGGGAGCGTCATCATCGAATGGCCTTCGGTCGAAGCCGCGGTGAAGTTTTCTACTTTCGGACTTTATCACCAAAATTGAAGTTGAAAAACTTCAGCAGGAAGAAACAGAGGGCTATAGCCAAAGATAATTCCACAAGGTCGGATACCCTCTTGGCGAAGGATTCTGAAATGGATTTGCTGATGCAGAGAAGGATGTAGCCGGACAAGTTGCAAAGTCAATCTGACTGCTGATGCACCTCGAACAGATAGGTGAGCACGTTGGTGCTGGTCTCCTCCTGGTTCTCAGAGCACTTTCTGGACAAATTTTGTCAACGTCCTCAGTTTTGGAAATTGGCCATCTGGGCATGTTTACCACCACAAATAAGGGCCTAAGACTGGTGGGACACCCCTTGTCTCAACAGCTAGGCTGGCCTCTGAGGGTTACAGACAAGCTCAAAGCAGTCCTTTCAGGCACAGCAGCAGTCTGGAAGAGTTAACATCAGGACACAGCAGTAGGCAGTCCTCTGAGAGTCCTTCCACAGGTTCAGTAGTGAACTGAAGAGTGGGTCTCAAGGTCCTATTTTTATTCTTTGGTGCCCTTCTTCTGGAAGGTAGGAGAAGCTTCTGGAAAGGTTCTTTGAAGTGCATGGGCTTCCCAGCCTCCCCTGTCCTGACTCCAAGCTGGCTGCAGTGATAAGACTTACATGTAATAAAAGGGGAGTTTAGGCTTGGCAAGGGAGTTTAAACGCAGAGTCCACATGGCAGTGGGACATTGCATTCAGGCTGCTATGGCAGGTCTAGGACATGTTTTGGAGGGCTACTTAAGTGGGTGGGACAATAACTGCTGCATGCCCACTACTAGCATTTGAGCATTTGATTTAGGGGCCCTGAGTATATGGTATAACATTCTACAAGAGACTTAAAGGTAAATTAAATATGCCAATTAGGTATATGCCAATCAAACCATGTTTAGGGGAGTGGAGTGAGAACATGTAGTTTAGCACTGTGTGGTATCCTTATACCCAAGCTAGTTGTAATTTGTAATGCAAAATGTTTATATGTAAGTATTCTAAGAATGTAAAACGGAGTTGTGGAATGAACAGGAATGGGCTGTTGGAAGCTGGCTGGTGTGGTGGCTGGGACATTTCATGTTTCCTGCTAAACTACGATAAAAGTACTTGCGCTTCATCAGTTTTGTCTGCAGCTTCACTTCATCACATTAGTGACGAGGATGGTATGAGGAAAATTCGTTCCACTAAGTCATAAGGGACAACCTGGAATCTCAAAAAATAATTAAAGATTTAGACTACACCTTTGGTGGCCTGGAACTCATACTCAAGTGGAGAGAGTAATTAGAGACTGTCTTGAGTGCAGGTCAAGTAATAAAGTCTGTAAAACAAGAATACAGCCCATAGTAGTGAGGGACACACCAGAGATAGTATGGCAAGAGATTGCTTTGGATCTTTTGGGACCTGTTACTGGCAGGACAGGACGATTTCATGTGATTGTACTGTTGGACATGTTCTTGCGTTGGCCAGAGATACACATCACACAGAAAATAGAGACAGTCAATGTAACTGCATTCCACAAATACAGGTTTGGCAGAGAGGGATTTCCCGATTGTATAGTAACGGACAATGGGGTACAATTGATCTCTTTACTATCCCAAAATCAAAGGCATGGTGGAGGGATTCAACAGTGTGTTGAAAGAATCAATACAGATTGCTATAACCCAAAGCATAGATTGGAAAAAAGAAGTCCTGGAGAGGGTAGAAATCTATTGCATGTCACCTCATTCTATCATGGCAAAAGTGTCCTCTGATGTATTTAGAGCAGAAAACCTGATACGTTGATGTGCCCATCATGGATGCATTGTAAGAATGTGAGTGAATCACTGGAAGAGGATAGGTGGAGGAACAAACAACATGAAAAGATTTTGAGAAGGAAACACAATTTTGACAATAGGCATTCAACTTGTTACACTAAAGCAAATGTAGGTGATATGGTGAGAGTAAAGTATCCTCAAAGATACTCTCCTCAGCATTCAGAGATGTTAAATTGTTTCACAACTCTGTAAAATTGGATGACAACCGTATATGGAATTGGAATAGAGGTGTGGTGGTAGTTAAAGTGCCAGATACGCAAACTTGGGTGATAAAGCAGAGCCTAAAAGGAGAAGGAGGGTTGTGATTCCACCGAACTTCGTGAAAGACTGTGTAATTTGGTGAATAACATTATCGTAACACATATGTTATATATGTTATAGGTCTACTGTAGACCACATTTTTGTAACTTATCAATTTGCTTCACATGTATATTTATAGACTTATTTCATGGGGGATAAAAAAAGGGATATGTGTGTTATACTTATACTCAAGCGAGTTGTAATTTAGAATGGAGAATGTTTCTATGTAAAGATTCTGAGAATGTACAATGGAGTTGTGGAATGGTCAGTTGGAAGCTGGCTGATGTGGTGGCTGGGATGTTTCATGTTTTCTACTGAACTATAATAAAAGTACTTGTGCTTCGTCAGTTTTGTGTGTGGCTTCACATCACACTGGTGAGCAGTGGTAAAATGCAGAGTCCTAAAGTCAACAAAAGCAAAACTCCAGCAAAAATTGGAGATAAGTAGGCAACATTTTGGTGGAAGACAACCCTAAGGCTGACAGATCTAACAATCACAAGAACTATAAAAGAACTCCGCCCATCCCCAACTAGCATCGCAAAAGACCCTGTCTACTAAACTGAACACACAGATTCGGGCACCAATGAACCAAGCACCCTAATACATTAATATCAACTTAATATACATACATTTCCAATTATTTATTGATCTTCTGCACGCATTAGATACGTGTTCCTACCCATGATGTTGTCTCTGTTCTAAATGATCATTTTATCAAAACAATCACAAACATTTTTGGGGGGCTCTTGCACCAATGAAGTTCATTGTAAAATGCATTCTATAAAATCCCTGTCCCCACCATCTACCCGGCCAAGCGTCTCCTCCCTCTAGCCCTCGAGATCAATAAGTTAGCCATCGCACATTCCTTGAGGGCTTGTAATGGTAGACTGTGCCCTGATGTACCGGGAGCTTTTACTTTCAATAGACCCGGGAGTTGCTCGACCATCGACTATATCTTGGTGAACGTGGAATTTTGGGGCTATTTAGCAACATTTTCTGTTATTCCGCGGGTCGATAGTGACCATAACTTACTGTCACTAGAGTTGATAAGTAACCTTGGTGGTAGTGCAGGCTCATATGGCCAGTCGCCACACAATAGTGAGAACTTGGTTCTAGCTGCAGGAGGCAGACGGATTAGGTGGGCAAGGGTTGTGACCGATGAAATAAAGCTTGCAGCTTTATATAGTAGTGTCACTCGTTCCCTGGAGGCGGTTTCCCTCCTATTGAGTTCTAACGGGGATATTGAACAGAACCATCTCCTTGTTTTCCAAAACATCCATAAGGAACTTCTTGGTGGCCTGGCTGGTTTTTTCTATAGTACCTCTGTTTCAAGGCCACGGGCCCCAAGGCCTGAGCATTGGTACAATAGTTCCTGCAGACTGGCCAAGACTGCCCTGATTAAGGAGGTAAAAAATGGCACACTGTCGAGTATCCAGGTCGCAAGGGCCTTTTATAAAAATTTGATTAAGGAGGCAAAATCGGAGTGGGAGGAGCTTAGGTGGCAAAACATGAAACAAGCACTAGCAGTTCATGACTCGAGGGCCTTCTGGAACATTGTTCGAACTGGTACAGTAGCTTGCAGTCCCGCTATCATTCCTAACCTCAGTGAGGAGGTCTGGCTCGCCCATTTCAAACCCCTATATTCTTTAAGTGACCCTCGGGGAGGATCTGATCTGGTAACCCCGCCCAACGCGATTCCATTGAATCAGAAAGATCAAGAAGACTCTGTGAGTCGTACCTTCTCCCTCTCAGAAATAGAGTTGGCTCTTAGTACCCTAGCTGCGGGGAAGGCTCCGGGGCTTGACAGGATTCCCGGTGATCTGTTTAGAAGTGAACCAAATATTTGGGCCCCTTACATTCTGGTATACTTTAATGCCATTTTGCAGGGCCTTGAGATCCCGGATACCTGGTTGGGAGCAGAAATTATACCCATACATAAAAAATCCTCTCCCCTCGACCCAGCCAACTACCGCCCAATTAGTTTGATTGACGTCTTACAGAAGCTGTTTGCTCGAGTCCTTTTAACAAGGTTGCAGTCCTGGATGGAGGACCACCAAATCTTAACCTCGCTCCAGGCAGGGTTTCGAGCAAAGGTTTCTACCATTGACCAACTGTTTAGGCTTCAGTTGATCTATTGGAAGACAGTCAGTATGGGAACTGGTAATCTTTATTTGATTTTTGTGGACCTTCGGTCCGCATTTGATACGGTCCAAAGGGAAAAATTGTGGCTTTTGCTATTAGAGATGGGTGTTCCCCCCTACCTTTGTCATTTATTCAAACGCCTACATCAAGGCACTTATGCAAGGGTGAGATTTGGGAGATGTGGGGAAATTTCAGGGCCATTCCCAGTGGAAAAGGGTGTGCGGCAGGGCTGTGTCCTGGCCCCCACCCTTTTCTCCCTTTTTATTAATGGGATGATTGAGCATCTCCTGCGCTCCGCTAATTTGGATTCTCCGATCCTCGCGGGGCGTAGGATACCGGCCCTTATGTTCGCGGATGACACGCTCTTGCTATCCAAATCTTTCATGGGCGTCCAGCGTACATTGGAGGCTTTTTGCTCTTTCTGCGAAAAAAGGGATTTGGAACTGAACCTATCCAAAACAAAATTCATGGTTTTCAGTTCCAAGTTAATCAACTGTCCCCCCCCTAAGATGGGAGATGTAGAACTAGATAGGGTTGCCACCTTTGACTATCTAGGGGTGACCCTCAATGACAAAATGAAATGGGGGTCTCATATGGCAAAGGCAAACCTGAAGCTAGCTCAATCAGTGGGGGGTTTACTGAAGGTTTTTAATAACACCTCTTCCAAACCGTTGGGCCCCCCTATGGAAATCTATAAATCCCAAGCAAGAGGGGGCGCGCTTTATGGCGCTGAGCTTTGGGGGTATTCCATTCCTGCTTCTTTAGCGGTAATTGAGAATTCTTTTATTAGGCGTCTGTTGAAATTACCTGCAAGTACCCCCCTAATCCCCTTGAGATTGGACTTAGGCTTAGTCCCTATAGATGAAATTGCCCTGAATCGCCCTCTCCTGTTTTGGAGACGACTATGGTCAACACCTGAGCTTGCAAGCTATAGGCTTGACCTGGCCGATATATTGGGTAGGGGGAAATTGGAAAAGATTCCTTGGCTAACTTACGTTAAGACCCTGTGCTATGCCATAGGGAAGGGGGACCTTTGGTCCGCCCCGGAAGAGACAAGCTGTACATTATCCAAGAAATCTTTGAGTGAGGCTTTGTGTCTCTATCGGAAGGAAACGCTATTACATTCTTCTCTGGGTAGGCTTACAGACACCTTTTTGGACATTAAGTCCAGCCCCCAGTATGAAACCTTCCTGGATGTTATCCAACCCCCCCTGGCAAAGAAACTTTACATCCAGTTTCGTTATAGTTCGTTACCTTTGAGGGCTTTTACATGTAGATGGTCTAGTGCATCTGATCGTTCAAGCATGTGTCCCGCTTGTATTGATATTTGTGAAACTGAGATGCATGTTGTTCTTTTTTGCCCCCTCTATACCAAGGCTAGGAAGAAATGGATCATTCAGCTCTGTAAGTCAAGGGGCCTTAGGGACTACCAGGTAGTCTTTAGAATTTTAAAATATGATACTACCCCACTGGTAGTCTTTGCGATGGCCAAATATCTCTTTTCCATGTGGCTCACCAGGTCCAAAAAAATGATCACTGTCCCACAACCCCCTTGATTCCAGTATCATTACTATTGCATTATTAGATTCTGCTGGTGCTTTAAGTTTATTTCGGGCTTTGGTCTCAGCTCCAACAATTTGGCTTCTTGTGGTAATAGTTTACCCTTGTTTTTCTGCGCAAATTTTTTAGCTTAAAGTTTTAATGTTTTTATGGCCTGCACTCTATGTATATGTCGATTTAATTGTGTTTTATTGTACAGAATTATTTATGTCTTTTTATGGCATCATGCCGAAATAAAAGCTTTTGACTGACTGACTGAAAATGCATTCTGTTATAAGAAACACTGAACTGGAAGAACTGAAAAATCTCTATTTTGGAATGTTCCGCAAACTCTACTAAAACGTGTTTGGTCCAAATGTTTCAAATTTTACTAAATACATTTTACTACTATTATTCCCCTTCTTTGAATATAATTTATCATTTTTAGCCCTAGAACATTTCTTCAGGTGAAGTTTAATTCATTCACTGCCTTTTCTATTAAAACATACAACATTACTCTGAATTCCCACATACCTTTCTTCTAGTGCCACGGTTTGGCTATTAATTCTAGTGGAGATACAGTATATGTTTTTTTAGATATTAGCATAAGGCTCTGAATGCACCATATTGCATGTTATTTTTAAGATCAAATAGATATTAATGCAATAATGTCCTACGCCAAAAATAGGCTTCTATCAACAGCAAAGAAGAGCTAATATTGCTTCTTATCACATTCATAAAGAAGTGCAAACCTTCTCAGATAACACATCATTGCGCTTTCCAAAGAAAAACATAAAATAAGCATTAAAAATATTACAGAAAAAAAATCAACATAGGTGACTTTATTGAGCTCAGCGACACACTCTTTTCGCATAGGAAAGAAAACAAAATGCTGATATGATATTTTGACCACATTAACAAAAACACAGAGGCATTATGAAAGAACTGTGATAAGCTGGATACGCGTATGGTGTAAACATTACACACAATCCCATATATTGTGCTTTACCATTACTGGTGTTTAAAAACCCGTAAGTGGAACCTGCAACTCTGCCCTTCCTCTTTGCCTACAACTTTGCAAGCTTTTTGTTGTGTGCTCTAGCCATTTTGGTTCTGCTTGATAAGAAGCTATGACAGAGGTTACAGGAAATACATTTATGGACTTCTTTTGATTTTCTTCAATTTGACATTGTTGAACTACCATTTAATAACATTTCTTGATTTTGTAAACATCAGTTAATGCTTTACAACTTTGACTGAAATTTTGATAACTTGTCAGAGTTTTCCCAAACAAAGCGTTTGCCTGGTTAGTCAAATTATAGGTCACCTATAACACAAAGAAAGTTGGAACTGATGGAGTGGAAATTTCATTTCAATTGTAGGGGTGCATCATAATCACATGTAGAACGCATCCGCATATAATCTTACAAATTATGTGAACATGAGGTGTTAGAATTGTGAAACGTATTAACGCAATTACGTGACATGTCTTGGGTTATGGACGAGTGCTGTGGAGATTTAACATAGAAAATAAATGTAACTAGCAGAAACATTAACATGTAAAACTTGTGTTGTAAAGTTTACATTATCCAAATACTAAATGTGTTTAACAATGATATTTCTATTAGGTAAATGTATTAGTTGAAACGCTATAATGATTATGCGAATTGTATTGCTGAAAGTGATATGTTCTTATGTTAGCTGAAGTCGTAGGCATGAAATGCAAGGCCCTGAAAACTCTCACTTTACAATTAATAGTTGAATTTCATATGCTCTGTAGAATCTGTTCTTTCTCATGTTTGCATTGTAGTTGGAGAAGCATTCTCTTAGGAAAAGTAATGTCTTTGTTTTAGTAGCTAGGAAAGGAGAGAAAAAGTTACAGTTACAGGGTTTGGAGGTGATAAAGACGGAGACAGATTCACAAGAGAGAAGGCACGGGAACCAAGGACAAATTGTTACGATAGATGTACATGGAGAACATTATGGAAAAGTACCAGCATGACTGTGCCCACTGTGACCTGTGCGCATGCTATGCATTGTGGGAAAGCCTACCTGTGGATAACTGAGTGTTGGAATTCAGGAAAGTGCCCCACTTCTTTTTTGCCTTCGGATAGAGAGCATCTCAGGATGAGCTCTTTCATTGCGATAGATGCTTTATACTACTTGACCCATGGATGGTGGAGAGACTTCTTAGGAAGACTCCATGCACTGACACCTTTTCCTTCCCATTGAAAATGCTTATGTAAAGGATGTCACCTTAGCGCCAGAGTAGGGATAGATGTAATGCTTTTCGCTAATCAACCTACGATGCAGGGAAATTTGGATTCATGCTTCTTGATTCTCTGCATCTTACTTCTTGAATTAATAGTTTTGTTCATGCTGCACCATTTAAACTGGATGTGTAGATATGGCTTCCTGCTAATTCCTATGTACATCTATACCCTCGTGTTGAGGTGTCTCTATGTCCAGTTATTTTTGGCTTTGTAATAAATTAACTAACCATATCTAGTTGTCAGTTGATTATTATGCGGTATGAAAAATTGTTGATTAATTGACTGTATATTAACGATTTTCTCCCCTTCACACTTTGATGCTGCGAAAAAGAACCATCAAAGTGTGTCTCTGGAAAAGGTTTAGAAATAATGGGCTTGGCCCTTTCAGACCAATCAGAATTTAGTTTTGTAGGATCAATTTGCAATGCTTTTTGTGTGCCTAAACTGTGCTTAGATGCGCAAACAGTTCCCTATTCAGGAAAAAAACATGGAAATCCAGATTCAGAACCTTTTTAAAATATGCTTACAGATTTAAGTCTGTTCTTTGTGTCTCCACAATCTCTCAACCCTCTCTTTTATTGTTACATTTACTTTTCTCCCTGTTCATCGTGAAAGGATGCACTGCCCATGTGGCTCGGTGCAGTCTATAAAAATATCTTTAGAACATCAATATATCAACAGAATCTGGATCCGCAGACAGTAAAACCCTAAGGTTAAATTTACCACTTGAAAAACCATAAATATATCGAATTTTCTTCATTTGTACATTCAGGGACACGGATGGAACATTGAAATTAACAATGGCACTGGTGGCCATTGGCAGGCCATGAATGTGAATAGATTTGTCATTTAACGGGCAATTACAAACACTGCAAACGGTTTTTCACCCCAATGAGTACATCACTTAAATAGTGTCAAAAAAGGCTGTAGTGGGTATGAAAATTGGATCAACACGTCCACAATACATTTTCTGCATGAGTGAATAACATATAGTGCAATAGGAGCCATTCAAATATACAATTTGTGTAAGTTTCCATGCATAGTCCTTAGACGGTTTAAAAATATTGTAATAATAAAAAATATTCTCACATTTTGGTAGGAAATCTTATATGCTTAGATTTCTGACTTTTCCAAGAATCTTTTTGAATTGGCCCATGTGGGCATTCACCCTTTCAGTGAAAATTAGCTCTGTATGTTTGACTTGAAAATGGATGAACATATTTATATCAGATTACTTAGGTGTCAATAAAATCGTGGCAATTTGCATGATGGAGTCTGATATAAACAGGCATTTAAAGCCCAGCTGCAATATAATAAGAATGCTTATTCGTATTATTTTCAAATAATATGATCTCCTAGTCCTCCCTTACGGGTTTCCATTCCCTCTCATTTGTTTCCTCAGTAATTGAAAAAGCCTTTGATTGTAAATTAACTATTCGGTATAATCAGGGCCACTGGAAAAACAAGTACTAGCAAAGCCAATAGGTCTGGCTTTGGCAGGCAGCATTTTGACAATACGTGTTTTGTTTTGCCTTGATTTTTGCAAAACTATTTCATAAGTGAAGCTGCCAGCCCTCCTCAATCTAAACAAAAACATTGGCTGAAGGCAAAAATGTTGTTTTTAAGGGGAAAAAACATGCATTGCCATAGTACTCCTTGGCACCGAGGGGAGGTACTTTCTTTGCTGATGGGTTCCTTGTGAAAGGGCAGCAAGCTGTAACTCATGCATAGTGAAGTCAGCCAATGGCTGAAGTGGGCAGACACATTGCCCCTTGATGCATGCTGGAGCAGGTGAAATTCAAATGTGAATAACAGACCCAACGACTATAGTATACATTCTGGCTAAA
This sequence comes from Triturus cristatus, assembly GCF_964204655.1. Classification (NCBI taxonomy): domain Eukaryota; kingdom Metazoa; phylum Chordata; class Amphibia; order Caudata; family Salamandridae; genus Triturus; species Triturus cristatus. Next base: position 654,519,977 of record NC_140589.1, on the reverse strand, counting down.
AACCCCTGTAGGTAACTCAGTGATACACATAACTGTAATACAATCAAAAGATCTTACCCTCATCAATCTAAACAAAAACACTGTCTGAAGGCAAAAATCTGGTTTTGGTCAAAAAGGGTGTGCAATGCCAAAATACTGGCTGACACTGAAGGGAACTACTTTGTGTGTTGATATGCTTCTTGTCAAAGGGCAGCCAACCATAACTCATAGTAGGGGGCTGACAGAAAGAAAGGAAGAAAAAAGGAGCGAAACAAGGAAAGAGAGAGAGAAAGAAAAAAGAAAGAAAAAAGAAAGAAAGTAAGAAAGAAAGAAAGAAAAAGAAAGAAAGTAAGGAAGAAAGAAAGAAAGAACTACAAAAGTCAGTCCGGTCAATCTGGAGAGCACCAGAGGCGGACTTTAGCCCTCTTTCACAGCTCTTGCTGTGAATCTTCAACAGTTAACAGCCATGGCCCTGTGCACGGCTGTTAACTGTTGAACTCTACTGAACAGTATTATTACTTCTAGTAATTTTCTGTTTGAATTGGAAAAAGGTTTCCATTCTTCCCTCGCAAAAGAAAACATCCCTCAACTAAACTGAGGAAAAAAACTACTGCCCAATCACTCGCTTGCCAATGTTGACAAAAAATCTAGAAAAACATCCTAACACCACCCTGTTGAAATATTTTAAAGAGAATTAGATCCTTGATGAGGCCCAAGATGGTTGCAGAGCAAATCACAGTACAGAATTGGCCTTGATAGTGACCACCGAGGAGATAAGATCAATTATAGATAAAGGAAGGCTCTGGTCCTTTTAGACCTGTTTGCGGCCTTCAACACTGTGAGCCACTCTATCCTCATTGATTGCCTAGCAAAGATTGGAATTCACAGAACAGCATTGGATTTACTTCGATCCTTTCTCATGAACAGAGAACAGTTTTTCTCCCTCTGAAACTTTAGGTCACAATTGTTTACATTACCGTGTGGTGGCCCTCAGGGCTCATTGAAGAGCCCCACACTCTTTAACATTTACATAACTCCCCAAGCTAAGCTGATCCAGACTTTTGGCTTTTCAACTATTTCCAATGCCGACGACACTCAAATTATAGTATCTATTCCCAGAAACATTGAAATTACTTCTTACCGCTTCAATAGAAGCATGTTGAAGTCATTGGCTGGATGAATCAAAATAAACTTACATTAAATTGTGATAAAACAGAGCTTCTCCTCTTTATTTATTTATTCATTATATACCTCATTAAGAAACCTGTTTTTAAGCCCCCTTCCAACCCAGGTACAGAAAGTCTGAAATCTGGGGATGATCTTTGATGCTAATCTAACTTTTAGAGATCAAATTAACAAACTTATCTTCTCTGTTTTTTTCCTATTGAGTACAATTAGGAACGTTCTTCTATTCATCCCCTTTGACATTCAGAAGTCAGTTGTTTTAGCAATATTACTGTTCAGGCTGGATTATTGTAATGCCCTATACCAGGGTATTCATCAACAGTCTTTCTACAAACACCAACTGCTGCAGAACGCGGCTGCTCATCTCCTAAAGAGAATACCTAAAGATCAATCAGTTTCGCAGTCTCTAGTGGAGCTTCATTGGCTCCCTGTTAAGAAACAAGTGACCTTTAAATCGCTCTGTTTGGAGTATAAATCAATTTATAGACTAGATCCAGACTACCTGAGGAAGAAATGTAGGTGATATACACAAAGTGGATCTTTACGCTCAGCTGCTGACAGAACAGTTATATTTTCAAAATGGAACAAGACATCTCAAGGTGGCAGAAGTTTTGTGTGGTTCACTTGCAAACTCTAAAACCAACTTCCTACACATGTCAAAAAGTCTGCAGAATTTCACCATTTTCAGAAAACGACTTAAATCTTGACTTTTTCCATATACCCGCTAATTTTCTGTTGCCTCAAACCACATGCCAGTGCCAAGATGCCTTTAGGAATTCGTGCACTCAATAAATAATATCAATATCAATTCAAAGCAAGAGCTGTGAATAAAGATTTCGGAGCCGAGGGAAATTTCAACCCCCTTGGGCTCCGAGAGGCCTTTGTTTTTCTAAATATGACATTCTACCCTCATGCGGCGGAATGTTCTAATAGCTTTATAGCATGCCCTAGATGGTCTATGCCAGCCATTAAAGTCCCGCTCCTTTGTTGAAGGCCCTTGCCTTAGGCTTGGACCTTTAATGCTGGAGCAGGCCTTCAATGGCTGGTATAGCCCGCTGCGGTGGGCTATTAGGCTGTAATAAAGAAAAAACAAAAACACTGGCACTGATAGGAACTACCTTATGTGTAGAACCTCCTTGTGGAAGGGCTAAAAGCAGTCACTCTAAGTGAAGTTAGCCAGTGTTTGTAGTACACTGACCGTTTGCCCCATGCTGTATGCTATAGTGGGTGGAAGCAAATTGTGAATGATGCAAGAACAGACCAATGGATGAAGTGAGGTGGCTGAAAGCCCCTTTATGTAAATATATGATACATATAATTTTAGTAAAGTTAAAAGGTCTTGTTTGCCATTGTTTCCAGCATTATGGATTTGCTACACTTGCCACACATTTCAAAACATTATTTACAGATTTCAATTTAAAAAATCTAACTTAAAGGGCTCAAAGGTTAATAAAATAAACACTGGCAAGGATGGGTGGAGAGAGGAAGGGACAGGGTCTCTCACTCTTTCCTCATGAGGCAAGGGAGGCAAAGGGAAAAAGATGAGGGAGAAGGAAAAATTAACAATTTAAGCAAGAAAGTATAGGCTTTGCATGGGTCATGTGACAATAAAGAATTGTGAATGAATGATGGGAGGTAGTTGAGAATGTAGTGATGTAGATAGACAGGAAAGGGCAAACAAATGTGAGAAGGGGAACACAAAGAAGGAAACCAAGGATCAGAAGCGGGTGAGGATCATAGGAGTGAAGTGATTCACTACAATCTAGTCCCTGAGAGGCTCTGGAGAAAGGACAGATAATAAGCCATTGGGGTGGTACAGAGGGGGAGGGCAGGAAAATGCTGCATGACCTGCCTCTTGTCCCTGAGAGAGGACATGACAGTAGCAAGGATAAAGAGGAAAAGAGCAGGCATTTGCAAAGCCAATAGGTCTGGCTTGCAAGTGATACAACGTCTTCATGGATGGGTACACAGTGCCCAGAGGGCATGGAGAAATACAGTAGGATGAAGATATACACCCACGTTTTATAAAATGAGGGAGACTCCTTAATTTCAATATCAAGCTCACAGATACCCTCGAAGCACTAAGTTTTCATGAAAGCAGTGGAGTGCATCATCTTTTCACTGAGATGGTTACAAAGTACACCAGGTTATTTTTTAAATATGCAGGCTGCATTTAAAAAGGAGATTGGAATGAATATATGATTTAACTGAGGTAATAATCCTTAAAGCTCAGCTTCCCTGAAGATATTTCAGCGCTTCGCAAGACTTCACAAAGGCTTTTTTGGGTTTTACAAAGCCCCGCAAGGGCTTATTTGCATGGCCTTGTGTGGCTTTGTAAAGAAAGGTAATGCAAAGCATCAGTTTTGTTCTGCGTTGCATTACATTTTTTTAGTAATAGGCATTCCCGCATTCTGCAACATGCATAAAAAGAGGGATATGCTTCTTTAGATTGCTTTTGTGCAGGAGACTATCCCTTTGTGAACAAAAACAAACCTGCCTGCAATTTATGCACCCTTGCACCACTGTACAAAGGTTCCTGTGTTGGTGCTAGGTAGCCTCAAGTGCTCCAGCACTTGGAGAGTGCTGAAGAGCACCATATCTTAGTAGACACTACATTTTTCAGCTCTCTCCCATTCATGCCCTGTAACACAGCACAGCAATTTTACTTGCTGCCCTGCATTGTGTGAACTTATGATAGATATGTCCCCTTAATTTTATGCCACTAGAAGGTGACACGCAAATGAAATGCAGTATTTTAGAATATAACAGGCCTCAACTCGTGTTGTACCTTTTAACAGCATCCACACAGGTAATAAAGAACAAAGATTCCTGGTTACAGTAAGTTGTGATGCACGGACAAACGTGCAGCAAAACTCTGAAGGAAAAGAACTCTGAGGCTCATAAAAATAAATTTCTCAAGGAGAATACATAGTTAGTGGTGCGCATCCGTGCATAGCTTGAATGCCTAGAAAATGAGACCTGGTTGGCTGCCACTTGTCATAGTGAGTCAGTATGCAATTCAGAGATCTGTAGGTACGCAGTGTTGATGCGTGTCACAGACCAGGTGGCTCATTGCCAATGCCAGGGATAAAAGTGCTAATGATAAGACTGCTCCCACCTGTGTCTCGACCTCACTTTCAAACCATGGCACTAGGAAACTGTCACATAATACTCTCCAGAAATTCCTAAAAGAGTGTCACAAAAGAGTGCTTTCAAGGACAGCTGCTAATGTAGCTAAAAATATGCATGTGATGGTGGTGTCACAAACACATCAAACAGCTTACTTGCCATTAGTTTTCAAATGAAGAAATTCTATCTTGTGCTTGTTCCCTTTCGTGATCGAAGAAAATTTGAAAGCTTTCAGTGAAAGACATTGTTCTGCATTCTGTCCATCAACTGTTGTTTTTGCCTTTGTCATCCAGAGTGCGAAGGGTATGCCCAGACGTGGGTCCTGTGCTCTCCAGGCCACTGGAATCAAGTTATCCTGGCTGAAGAGGGGTGAAACCCCGAAACCGGTCCTAGGATGCTTGTTTCCAGTCCAGGGAGGACCTGGCCTGGCAGTTCGGGCTGGACTGTTCCCATGAGGCACAGGGTCAAGACTGATTTGCATATGGCTGGGTTCAAACTGTAATGGCATCGTGAGCAACAAAACGATGGATTTGGACCCAGATCTCTGTACTGGGGTGAATGTATGACATTGTTCTGCATTCTGTCCATCAACTGTTGTTTTTGCCTTCAGTGAAAGATGGCAGCAAAGAATGACCACCTCCCACAAGTTGTTATTTAGGCTCATATGTGATCTTTGGTACTAAGACTTTTCAAAGCACTTTCTCACTAACACCACTGTCAATTGAACATTTTAGCCACCACATAGCCTCCAGAATATTGAGGAGAGGACATTTTTTCTTCTTATCATCCATGAGACATTACCAAAGTCCAAATATGAGCTGCTGCTTCACTTCCTACTAAAAGCAGGTTTCTAATCCTCAGAGCTACCAAAAGGAATGGCACTGGTGGGGTCATAGTTACACAGGAGTAACTTATTTTTATTCACAACCACATCCAAGTAGAGGAGATCTGCTTGAGACATTGGTGGGTCCTTTTCAGCTGTCACCGTTATAATGATCCAGAAGATCATTGAAGTAAGGAG